>NW_024356504.1:25222353-25942353 GCF_014805655.1 Passer montanus | reverse complement strand
GAGAGATTCTTGTGAAGTTTTCCATTACACATCTGTCACAAAATTAGCAACAGTTAAGGCCAGTCTATAACATATTTTTTTTTATTTTAGCCCTGCAGTTGATGTGAGTGCTCTGGGTATTTAAGTCACTAAGAATTCCTTGCTGTTAATTACAGATCATGTTCTGATATTTGCCTCTGCACATGAGATATTCCGGGTCGCTGGAATTGCCCCGTGTGCCAAAGGGTTCTGGAAATGCTGCCTGAGAGACAAAAGTTCAATTCTTAGCAGTAATAACGTGCCCACAAAATCTCAGCAGCAGTCATAGCTGATAAGAGCAGTTTCTGGATCAATATATCCAATCTTAGGTAGGGGAGGTCAGCCTGTCACACCAGTGCATCTCTGGAGGAGAAGAAAGTGAGGACTTACTGGTTTGATTTGATGGAGTTATTTTCCATATTTTCCAGTTCATTTTTTTTAAAGGAATTGCAATACTACCAGAAGTTTGTTTAAAATAATAATGAAAAATCTTTTTCTAGAAAATTTGGGAAAAGCAACCCAAATATAAAACTGCAAATATAAAATGCCCTACAGCAATTTTGAACAGTGCCATTTGCTGATGAGATGCTGGCAATAAAAGTTTTAGGTGTTTGCCACCATCCTTCAGCTGCACCCCTCAAATTCTGGGGAAAAGGAAAAAATACAATCCTTTTTGTAGCTGATAAACACGTTCCACACAAGGAAAAGTAGAGAAGGATGGAGAACTCGTGTGAAGATAGAGTACAATAAATTCCCCGGAGTCAGAATCTGGTCAGCAATAACATCCACTTTGTTTTAAAAGGTATTTTACTGTGCTCTATCACTCTGGGAAAGAAAGCCTTATAACCACAGTGGCTGCCCTATCAGAGGCTGCTAAAATAGTTTTTAAGATAGAGATCACCATTTCAGAGACTCATATATCCCAGCACTGTAGGTGCAACACCACTTGTGTACTTTTTTTCTGTCCTGGCAGGGATAAATGCTCACAGAAACATTTATCAGATGCTGTTTCTCCTTCCTTTTGTGCCCACCGTTGCTGTAGCTCCACTGAAACCCAAAGGAACTCAGGTTTCAGGCCAGTTTGCAGTGATTTGCATGATTGCCACAAATAAGGGTGGTGGCAGAGCGTTCAAAAGTGGTTTCCTTCACGTTGACAACACTTTATGATCAAATGACTGCTTTCACTTATAGCTCCTTCCTTCTGGGATAAGAAAATTGAATTTTTAGGATATATAACAAGCAACACATGTAGCATGAAATCGTGGTGTTATAGGGCTGTACAAATAAAGGATGGGCTCAAGAGGAGACTCACGGCACCTCTTTCTATCCTGAAAAGTCAAATTATTCATCATTTTAAAGCAAGCTGTGCACTTAATGCTACGCAAATATCCTCAAAATGTGCTTAATATTCAACATTTGTGGAATACTGTTCAAAAACAGGGGTTTTTTTTAATTATTTTTTCCTCTCTGCGTTTTCTCTTGCAGAGAATCTCTAATTGCTTAGACACCTTTGAAGTTCAAGATATGTCATTATCACTCACTGGCATAAAGTGCAACAGAAAATCCTGCATTTAAAACCCCAAATGTTCTGAGCTTGCACTCATCCAAATTTCTACAATTAATCAAATTAGGAAAGCAGCCAGTAGAACAAAGGTCCATCAAGAATATTTCAGTTCAAGAGGCATTCTTTTGTATTAGCTCTCTATCAAGCCACATCTAAATTCTGTAAAAAGTGTCAGATTCTAGGACTTTATTTCTATCTCAGACACAGGGTTTTTTTGTGTGTGTTTGGGGAGGTTTTGTGGGGTTTTCTCCTAAATTTTTATTCTGAAACACAAATGAAAATATATTCTGTAAAATGAATGCCCTATAAAAATTAATTTTGCCCTTAATTTTTAATTTAAATTTTTAATTTAAAAAATTTTTTTCTGTACTCCCACTTTCACTTCTCTGAGTGCTGAAAGTTGTCACTTTTAGGCTCAGCACTAAGGAGAATGGGATGCCTCGCATCCCAAGGCACAATTCATTCCATACTCTCTGGGAACTGGCAGATATCTGTGCCTGTGTGATGCACTTCACATTCTCAAGATTCTCCCTGTAAGCAGGGAAACACAATTTAAAAACCCCAAACTCTGAAATTCTTGTGTGCAGCCCTGTTCCAAGGCCATTTATTGTGGCAAGTCCCAGATTGCAGCTCTGGGGTTCCGCAGGCTCCCGACACCACACGGAGCCTGAAACGTGCAGAGGGAGCTGGGAAAGCCACAAGCACTCAGGGTGTTATTTCTTAGCAATAGTGTGATTTCCAGTTTCACGTCTGTGTGTTATGGAACAGAACCACAGCAAAAAAACCCCAAATTAAACTGTTTATTGAGGCACCTGGGTCTGGGAGAAGAGGCCTGGGGAACCGCCTGACTTTTTATGCAAAACTCGGTTTTCTGGGTCTTTGATCCTTGCAGCTCAGTGCCAGACGCTCACTCTCGTTCACCTTCTTTGGTTTCTCAAGATTTCTTTCTGGATTAAATCAAAGAGATGCAAAGTGCCTCCAGCCCTGCAGCTCCCCGAGCGCTCCAGGCAGCGGGAGCGGCAGCGCACGCGATCCTGCGGGAGCAGCCAGGGTGGGAGGCTCTGCCATCCCCAAATACTCCAGAGAAATGCAGTCTTTTTGTCCATAGGTGGTGCTGCACGAGCCTGGAAAAAGAGCTGCTTTTCCCATGGCTCTGTGGTCCCCAGCCTGGGCTTCCCTGGGTGGGGTAGGACCAGCCCTTGGTCTCTGCTGGCTTCTCCCTTTCCAGATCTCTGTCTTTAGGGACTCAAAAAAATTATGGTAGGAGCCCCGCTCAGATGTTTGGTTCTGGGTTTTAGAGCTCTTGAAATTGTTTATGGTTCAATATAAAGTTGCATGGCTTTATAAATATATAAATATAAAGCAAACACAGGAGAGTGGAATGGTCACAAGGGCGATGCCAAGAGTTTTTAAGGGAGAAGCAGGACTGTGATGCAGCCATGTCTCTCCTCTGTTTTTTTAGGGTCAGCCATTTCAGTTGTCTTTGCAGGTTTTCCCATCATTTTGGGGCAGAAATTCAAAGAATGGAGCTTTTTTTACTCTTTTCTCAATTTTTTTTGAGGGGGGATAGTGATGAAGGAACAGATAGAATAATGGTGTATATTATACCTTTCCAATTTAATATTTTTTGTTTTCTATTTTAGCCTTGGAAATGTTAAAAGACAGACATTTTCTTAAGAACCATCCTGTAAAACAAGAAGGGGTGTAACCAGAGTCCTGGGTCAGATACAGCAGTTTTATGTCAGAAAACATTACAGTAATTGTGGAATATACAGTTGCTGTGCTGACAAAAACAAAAAAGTGCTTTTCATCTAAACAAATTCGTTTGATTTATTGTGTTTTATACTTATGTTGCATTTAAAATTTTCATCCCCCTCAAGCACTCCGTGGCTTTCCAAGAGTGTTGGAGAACTACAAGGCCGTGTTTTTGGCATTGGGGGTGACCTCATTATTAATCAGAAAACATCTGGGCAATCAGAGCAGTGTGTGTGTGTGAGTTCAGGGAGCTGGGGCTGGATTAGCAGCCCTTGCACGCACAGGCCACCAGACTTGTGTGTCTTGCTTGGAAAACTCCCTGCTGGCTCCTGGGCTCCAGACTTCACAGGAATTCCTGTAGGAAAATTTCCAGAAGTCGAGGAAGACATGGACAAGGCTTTAAACAGAGCTTAAATGAGATATTAGAAGGAAATTCCTGACTGTGAGGGTGATTAGGCTCCAGCACAGGGTGCCTGGAGAAGCTGTGGCTGCCCCTGGATCCCTGGAAGTGTCCAAGGCCAGGCTGGACAGGGCTTGGAGCAGCCTGGGATAGTGGAAGATGTCCCTGCCCATGGCAAGGGGTGGTTTTAAGGTCCCTCCCAACCCAAACCAGTCTGTGATTCCCTCTCAGCTCCCGCCTTGGGCTGGCAATGCCCCAGGGGCTGCCTGCAGAGCTGGGCTGATGCTGATGCCAGGTTCAGGCTGTTGGTGAAGGAGATCACTCGTGGCCATCACTCACCTGGGTTTACCAGCCCTGTGGTGGCACAGATTTCCTTAAGGCATTCTTTGAGTGCCTCTCCTAAAGCTCAAGTGCTCTCTCTTTGTTTTCAGTTGCTCGGTGCATGCTCAGGTTGACAGATCCTGCAGATGAATTAAACTTTCATGTTGCATTTTCAGCAGAGACCCCACAATTTACTCAGTACACATCAGGAGAGAAGATATGTAATAAAAATCAGACAAGTGTACTTATTTTCCAGAATATAGACACTACCCTACCATTATGTTTTTTACATTTAACTGTATAAACAACAATTTAGTTTGCCCTTAATGTCCTAAATATGCTTAGATCCATCACGGTCAAAATTGAAGGGCAAGGCAAAAGGACAAAGAGAAAAGATGTGAAATGTTCCACAGAAATAACCCAAAATACACTTCTAATAGCACAAGCACATTGTTAAAAAATGAAGAAGTAATAGCACAGGAAAGGGTGTGTATTTACAGTGTCAGTGTGGAAACAAAGGCTGTCTCTGATGTTGTTTACCCACCAATGGAAAAAGGGTTTTCCCCCCTGTAAACAATTTTTTTTTTGTTCATGGAAAGAGAGGAGAAACACCCTGTGCTGCTGCCTGGAGGAGGGGAAGCCCTGGAGGGGCTCCACAGGTCCCTCTGCTGCTGGGGGAGCTGGCAGGGTTGGCCTTTTTGAACCACACTGCAAGTTTATACTCAGAAGTAGAAACTCTGAGAAGAAAACTTGGGTTTTTTTGTTGTTTTTGTTTTCTCTTCAGGTGAAGGTTTTTCCACGCAGAGAATCTATTTCAGAACAAGGCAGTGGGTGAGCTTAAAGCAGGAGCTTGTACTCACTGTGGAGGAAGTTTTTCTCAGCAACTGATGAGGGGACAATGTCCATGTCAGGAGCTGTGGCTGAATGACTATCCTGTTCAGAGCTGTGTTTGGCCATTCATAAAATTCCAGAATGATTTGGCTTGGAAGGGATCTTAAAACCCACCAAGTTCCACACCCTGCCACAACCAGGGGCACCTTCCAGTGTGCTCAGATCTCCATCCAACCTGGCCTTGGACACTTCCAGGGATGGGGAGTGTTCATAAAGAATTGACATGATTTAGACAAATACCTGAAATACTTATGAATTAGTTAATTTTTTTTCTGGTATAATTTGCTTTGTTGAGTAATTTACTAATGCTTCTCCATTTTATATAATTACGAAACCTTAAGTCCAAATGTGTGACCTGACTTTTATGATGTGTAAATAAATGTTCCTTCGACTGCAAATATTTTATTATCTTGTCTCAGCTCAGAAGCCTGATAGGCTGCATTGAGGTGAAACAGCCATTTTTTCCCATTTCTGCAGGATCAAAATATGGTAATGATGTCAGCAAAAATGTTTTCTCAAACCTTTATATACAGCTTTTAAATACAATGCAAAACTATGAGTATATTTTGTAGCATTTTTTCATAAAAGGTTTGAACTTTGTATAGTCAACCTATCAAAAATGTATAAATTATACAAGGAAAAAAAACCTTGCATCATTTTTTTTCCCTGGGAAGTGGAGCAGTTAATATTCAACATGAAATGTCTAATCTTTAAATACATTATAATCTAACTGCTTAGGATAATTTTTGCTTTAATACCTTAAGAGTCTGCAAAGCCTGAAGGATGGGATTATTAAAATGGAATTTTAATGTCAAAATTATCAGAGAAGAGAACATATTGCTAGTGTTCATAAAAAAATGTATTCAATTTCTGTTTGATTTGTTCAAATAAGAGATGAGAATATATTTGATTATAGCTGGTAAGTATTCAGGAAGTTGATCAGATGACTGCAGGTCATTGCAACATAAGTGCTGTCAACTGTGGGGATTAGTGCACTGGAGAGGCTGAAATAAGTGGTAACACATAAACATACCTGGACTGCTGGCTTGGCTTGCAGCTTCCATGAAGATGCTGCACAGGGATCAGTCAGGAATGAAAATCTCCTGGTGGCCTCACAGAGAATGTTGCCAACTGCCCAAGCATTAAATAGAAAGGGAACAAGCTTAGTATGGTTTACAGGTATAAATAAAAATCTCCTGTTTGCTCATAATTTAAGTTTTTCTGTCTTGCTGTTAAGAGTGTTGGGTGGTGCCCAAGAGCAAAATCACAGAATTGTGGAATGTTCTGGGCTGGAATGGACACTTAAGGTCATCCCAGTCCACCCCTCCCATGGGCAGGGGCACCTTGCACTGTCCCAGGCTGCTCCAAACCCTGTCCAGCCTGGCCTTGGACACTTCCAGGGATCCAGGGGCAGCCACAGCTGCTCTGGGCACCTGTGCCAGGGCCTGCCCACCCTCCCAGCCAGGAGTTCCTTCCCAATATTCAATATTCCCAATTTAAACCTACTGTCTTCCAGCTGGAACCATTTCCCCTCCTGCTGTCACTCCAGGCTCCTCACAGCCAGGACCATCAGCCAGCTTCAGGTGTTTCAGATCCTCTGAAAAACAAGCTCTGAAAGGTAACAGAAATAATGAAAACATCCCAGCAACCTTGTCACCTGCCTTCCCCAAATTATTCAATAATCTGGACAGCCAGCACCTCTCTGTGCCCATGCTCCTACTGACAACTTTTATTTCAATGTAGTTTCTCAGAAAAGTTAATCACTTCCCAGAACATGGACTTGAAGATCAGCATAGTTTTGTCAGTTATTTTTATGTAAATTTCCCACAGATGGTCGGAAAATACTTGGATTTTATGACCTTAGATGTTTTTCCAACCTAAATGACTCTATGAAAACCAGGAGGTTGCAGCTCCAATAAATAATAAACCTTTCAATAAATGTCTGTCAGAACTGCCAGGAAGGCACCTAAAAGGGATCTAACTCAAGGATAAGGGGGAAGAATTAATGTTGTGTAAATTCAGGTTTGGATGCTTAAATTAGGCTTGGAAACCTTTTTTTGGTGACTTCCTTCTTTTTGGAATATGTGGCATCATTTGTCCAGAATTAGGGTAATATTGCATAAGCTAACAAGGTAGAAATTATGGTTGAAAAGTTGCCTGCTGTGTTCACAGGCTTCTCCTGTGATAAACTGTCTGGTGTGGATGCAAATTTGGCATGTTGGAAGAGAAGGAAGAGCAGGAAATGCATGATTTGCCTGCAGGGAAAGAGCCCAGGGAAAATGGAAACACAGCCCAGGTTGGAAACACCTACAAGACAAAGGTGATGCCACCATGGCTTTTGTTTTTATCTCAACAATACAGCTGAACAAATACTTTAGAGAGAGAGTGAAAGGTGATTTCACAGCTATTAATTAAGATATCAAAGCAACTCCCTTATCTGTTTGCATGAATGGTTGTGCAGAGTTTTTGCTTTGATAAGAACACTCAGAGGGATTGACCATCCTACAGCCAGTATTAAGCATTTGCACAAATAATTTTCTCCTTTTTTCCTATTTGCAAAAGTTGATTTTTCTGGTCATAAAGTAATTTATTTTTTTTTTTCCCTAAAGAATTTACATCATGAATAATACACCTAGGTCACCTGTCCAACCATTTTATTTTTTTTACATTGGTAAGGATTTATTTGCATGAGGAGACAATCTATCTCACAATGAATAGTTGAACATTGTAATAGAACAACAAAAAAAATACAAATAACCCAGAGGTTGCAATATGTTTGTATAAAGTATTCAAACAATTTCAAATAACAACTGAACTTGTAAAAATCAACATCTGTTCATGGATTATTCATGAACAAAAATGGTAAAATTCCTTCAATAAAAATAGTCTTCAATGAATAGTTTTTGCTGGTTGCTGAGAAAATGATGTTCTTGCAACTGAAATCTCAGCTCCAGGACTCTCCTGCAGTTCAGATTCATTAACACTAAAATTATCCTTTAGTACATAAATTGCAGCAACAGGAAAACTATACAAAATTCCAATTAAAAAAAAAAGTGACAGGGTAACACTGAACTGTCTGAATCTAGGCAAGTGGGTGAGGGTTTTTTCACAAAATTCCAAAGATTTTTGGAGTACATCTGTGTTTGTCAACTTGTGTAGGAGCATTATCCCTGTTGCAATACAAACTTTTCTTGTTGTTTTAACAGATCTCTCCTGTGATGACTTCACAAATAAAGATTTAAAGCTATTAATAGTAACAGCTCTAAGAGATCAATAGTTGTTCAGACCTAAAAGTCTGATTTTTCCCCAGCTGAGGGAGAGGTTGGAAGGTACCCCGTGGTTTGACAGGCTGACACAAAAAACACAGTAGGTATCATTTTCAGAACAATGCACATTTTTAATTTATGAATGTTCTTTTATAAACTTGTATGTACAGTCACTCTTTTTTTTTTCTCCACTGCTACATAATTATAACTTGCAAAATGTAAATATTTATGAATTCACAGGATGTTCGCTGGAAGAGAAGAATGTTATACTTGCAGATTTTTCTTGTACTTGCAGGATTCACATAATATTATTTGCCATCATGATGTACTGAAAAATGCAAAAAAATATAATACTCTACATTTGACTTTTCTGAAAAATACCATCTGGTGTTATTTTTTGAGAGTTGGAGATCAGCTCTCTAATTGCTTATAGTTAGAGATAGACATTACTACATTTATTGACAATTTCATTCTCTACAATAATCTTACATTTAAATAGTGACTTTGTTCCTGAAGGATGCCAAAGTGATTAAACTGATATTCAAACTCTTTGGATAGCATCACCCACCACTGAAATGCAGCCATCTCTGGGGTGAGATATTGCAGCTGTTTAACAGCACTCAACAGCGCTGCAGAACAGCTTTGGACATGAAGAATTCTGATGAAAACAGGCACTTTTAAGTAGGCAAAATAATTATCCAAACTGGTGTTTGGCCAGGGCGTTAGTGCTCACGTGTCCGTGCTTGGAAAATTATATTGGACCCTTAATATCCATAATTAGTCAGGACCTGGGGTCAGCTGTTCCTATCAGAGAGGGCATTGCCCAGGTGAAGCCTAGCACTGATCAGGAGGGATTTTGGGAAGCTTATTTGGAGTCTTTTGGATTTTTCCTGACTGTGTGGATATCAAAGATCCACTCTTGTGAAGCCTTCTTTGTGCAGAAGAATTCCACTCTGGTGTCTGTACAGGCTTGGAGGCTCTAAGTGGATCTAAGCTGCCTGTCAGATAACTTTGATTAGGAAAATGGATCTTGGAACATTTTATCTGACTTTCACTGCACTTCAGAAGTGTGTGGGACAGCAGATGAACTCATGTTAAGTACCTGAAGATAATTGTCAATATCTTTGCTCTGTGGCCACCTCAGCTCTCACAATTTTCAGGAGATGGTGGTTGTGATGTACTTACCCATCACATAACCTTCTCATCCTGGGCTGGCTGTTTTTATTTCAGTTGGTGATTCCAAGCTGGGCAAATGTTTCGGGAAATATTTCCTCCACAGAGTTTTGCTAAAAGTGTTGCTGCCATGAGATTTCCATCACACTCCCGCTGCTCGTGAGTTGAAAGGACAGCACTGGAAATGTGAGCTGTCAATCTGGGTGTAACAATACATTTAGCTCGAGCACATCATCCACGTTGAAAGAAAACACTTGTCAAAGTTACAAACAAGCAGCTCCTGGGTAAGTCATCCTCCTCCACCACAGCTTCTGTGCTCGGGTGTGCCAAGAGTTCCTCCTCACCCACAGCTGCCAACCACAGTGTATTTTTGCACTGCTCTTCTGTTTATCATCTCCAGCTCTTGTTGATGTGCAATCACATCCAAGCACATGTCCCAGGACTGCTCTGTCTTGTTATCCAGTTGTCAGGGATGATCAGGATATCCTGCCTCTGGATTGCTTCGATTCACGTGCGGCAAACCTCGAGCTGAGCTTTGTCTGGAGATGTCTTGTGGAGGAGCGTTGTGGAATCATCACTCCTCATCAGATGGACACATTCCCCTTCACCTATTTGGAATTTTTCCAATTCCTTTTCTAACTTCTTGGTTTTAACATCTTTCTGAACAGACTCCAGACCACATAAAGTAAGTTTTTCTCTAGACTGCATAGCAAAAAAAAAATCCCACTGTCATTGTGAATAAGTAGGCATGACATGGAACATGGCAGGAAAATATCTTCTCAGTAACAGTCTGGAGCATTGAAAACTGCCAGTGAAATGTGGGCATGGCTTGGAAAGTTTTATGTTTTAGTTGAGAGGAGAGTACTCCATGGAAAACAATTGGGTATGGAAGCTGGACTTTGGTTATGGGAAGAACTGACATGGCTTTTATAACTTATACATCTAACCAAATGTCTTAATCAAAGCTTTTTCACCTAGAAGTGATAATGGGGTCAAAACCGAAATTCAGTGGCAAAGAATGATGGTAGATTTTCCAATATGCAAAAGGTTTGAGAAATTAAGTTTAAAAAAATAAACCAAGCAATTTTAATTTTTCTAAGTAAAATTTCAAGTTTAGGATCAGAAAACTTTCTGGTTTTCAGTATTTGGGAAGTACATGACGTGTTATAGGTCATCTTTAAAATTATGGAAAGGATAATTGTTGAAAGCCATGGTTTGTCCATATGTGATTTTTGAGGTATATTTGAGATAATAAATTGATTTGGGGTAAAACACTTGATCCCTTGTGCAGAACTTGAGTTGAAAATGATCCTCTGAAGTTTGGATGATGATGTGTTGCAGCTGCTGTTCTTTCTCCACCTGGAACACCTAAACTTTGGATTTTCTGCCCTCATTTGTAGAATGCACCCTGTACATGTGCTGCATCACACATGTGGTGATTTGAGAGCAGAAAATTGTGATGTCTGAGTTACAACACAAAGATCTGCCTGAGAATGTGGATCCAAGGCTGCACAGATAGTTGCATGAATTTACGATTTTTGAGATTAAACACTTCAAAAGACAATCAGGACCAAACTTTTTTCTTGCTTTGGTCCTTTTCTTGATGACATTTAGGGAAAATGTTTCTTTTTTTTAATGGAAAATAATGGAAGTGGTTTCACTTAAACCCTGCTTTATTGTTTCAGGGCAAGATGCACTACTAAAAACATACCTTTTAATATTTTTGTTAATTTTACCTATTTACTGATAAATTCACTAGAAGATGAAAGTATAAGAGGACACCATCAAGTTATATGGGGGAAAAATAATTAGTGTCTTATTCTGAGTCAGTTTTTGTTGAATTGGGGATTCTTGGAAAGGGTTTGAGGGTTCATGTCCCAAATCACTGGTTGGTGCTGCAGAAAGGTTCTGCAACACCAAGGAGGGAAACTGGGGTAAAAAACATGATGAGGGCATCCATGTTTGTGGCAAAACTTGTTAAAAAAGCTCCAATTTTCTTTTATGTAGTAGCAACCAGTCTGAGTAATTAACTTTTCCTTTGCTTTTGGTGTCTTTGGTGTATTAACAGCCTGACATCCCCTCTGTGCTGGAGGGATTTTGTAGGAAAAAGAGATTTCACTGGTGGATTCTGCAGACTGTGTCCCTGCTTGGCTTTGTAGAGCATCTGCCATAATTCACTCCAGGATGACTAAACTATTGTAATAAAATAATAAGTACCTTCTACAGGTAAACCAATGCAATTTCTTTTTTTCTCCACCCCTTTCTGTCTTCAGCTTCTCTTACTCCTTTTTAATTATCAGTTAAATAGGTGAAAAAGGAGCATTTTATCCTGAAACTAGAAAATAGGTGGAAATGTGAATTTTTTGTTTGTTTTCTAACAATTTAAACAAGACTTTTCTAATGTTTGCTTCATTACTACTTAAAAAAAAGAATATTTTGGAGCTATAAAAATAAAACCATAATTTCTGGGTGGAGAGAAGATGTCATTCCACTCAAAATAAATATCATCATTTATGATGGGAGAGTGTTTTGAAAAGCCTTTCCCACATGTATTTGAATAATATTTTGAGTGAGTTGTCATTTTAATTTGAAAAAAATATCATTCCCATTTGATATAAAATTATTTGCACTTCTTCATGCTGAAAAAAATCAGCCTGGGGAAATTTTGGAATCATAACTGTGTTTGGAGATATGACATTGTCAAGATCCAGTCTGGTGTTCAGGACACCAAGAGAAGACCAGGATGCTCATCAGGAACCAGATTGTGACCTTTGGTGCTTATTTTACAGATGAATATTAATCTGGAATTCAACTATCAATATCACACTGTGGAGAAGATTATTCCCAATGAGCTGAGACATTATGGTGAGGTTTGAAGGAGGTTTTTGTCATTTAAAATCTATTTTGCCTTAATATTGTTCTACAATAGCAGAAACATTTTAATATGGAAATTAGGAATTAATGTAAAGACAAAGGATATTTTAATTTTTCTGTGTTACAAAAACAAAATCTAACAACTGTTCTGCCTTGACAGAGAATGAGAAACTCACTTCCATTTTGTATTTCTTAATGAAAGAGCAAAAGTACCCAGTGTTTAGATTAGACTTGATCCTGCATGTATGTATTGAAAATCTATAGAATAATTTGATAAAAAAGGAAGAATGAATCACCTCTAGGGGTAAGAAACCCTCATGAGCACTTTAAACAAATTGAATACGTAGAATATATATGAAAAATTTAGTATTATGATTTCATTAAAACATAGTGGGTTTGTTTTTAAAGGTCAAAACAACAAAAATATAATGAAATTTGACAGAAACAAAGATCTACAGGTGCTTTTAGAATTTAAGTTATTTTGAAAAATATTGAATATACTACTGTATTCTTCTGAATACATCTACTAAAAAGTCATCTCAGGAATTAATTTCCAAAATAAAATATCCTACAGATAAAGGTGTTTCCCAAAGTGGGAAGTTTTAGAACTTGTTAAAATCAACATGTTGTTGGGTCAAGAAAATCTTTGTGCAATCAGATTTTACAGATGCAGAGGAAGGAAATGTGAGATGTTTTAAGAAATATTTCTAGAGGGTCAGTAAATTTCCCACAAGCCTGATGGATACTTGTTTACTTTAGAACTTTTTTTTTAATGGCAAACCTTAAATGAATTACATTATTTGAGTCTGGAAAAGTGAGAAAATGCTGGAAGTGGAGGTAGAAAAATGATTTTGTTCACAGTGTTGGGTTCCAGTGAGAGGTGAATGGATCCAGCACAACTAAAGGTTCACTGATGGAGGACCTGATGGGGCAGAGGTGGATGGAGGGACCTGCCTGTGGAACAGAATCTGCTCCTTCTGGAGGTGCTCTAATCTTACATTTAAATCAGCCAGGAAACATCATCCCAAGGCTGAGGTGAGCCCAAGGATGAAGCATGAACTGAAATCCCAGCACACCTACAACTCAGATTTATTCTTATGCAGGTTGAGTGATCGTTCACCTACACCAATTTTATTTCTGGATGTACTCACAGGGATGTGTTTGAGCCAAAAGGCAGCGTAGGCACAAAAAGTGTGGAACAGATTTAAACAGATCGCAAACAAAGTAGAAATCTTTTAGCCATTTGAAAGATGATGGTCTCAAATACAAAAACATGGCTCTAAGGTGAACAAGGAGCAGTTTGGGAATACAATTATAAACTGAATTTGATAGAGTGATGGATTTTATGTCCCAGGAGATCCCTTTTGGTTTTTTTGCCTATGAAAATTGTAATAGATAAGTGTAGTAGCTATCTGATATGCTTTTGGAGATTGGTGTATGCATTAATAGAAATATAAATGTTTTGTGCAACATTTGTACTTAGAAATTTCACATCCATATAAGTGCTGGGGGGTCTTCCATGATTGGTTTGCTATAGATAAAACCAACAATACATATAATATAGGTAAAATCCAACACCAAATCCAGGCATCTCTGCCACTACAGTGTCTGCACTGATTCATGGGGAACTGCCTGCAAACTCAGAGTTATCCAGATTCAGTGTGTTTTCTTGCCTAAGGGTTACTAGTTATGGTACTTCTCAGATCAGTGGAGGTGCTAGAAACGCTTAAGGGCTTTGTTATACTGGTGTTAATTGCTAAACTGAAACCCAAATTTGAACTCTGCAGTGTTTTCCTAATGTATTGTGCCACTACAAATCTGGACAGGGAGACTGCTGTCAGCTGAAATAAATAAATGTGTAGTGGAAAAGCAAGATGCTGATGCAGTTACAAAGTGTGCCTCTAGTTTAAATCTCACCCTATGACCTGCATGGGTGGCAATTGCTGAAATGCAATGATGAGTATTTCCTTCCCCGAAGGGGCACAGGGAGTGGGGAATTTAGGATACCTGTGGGTAGCTCCAGATGGCAAGTATCTTGCTGCTTTGCTGTACCTCCACCTTTCTGCTAGGTCTTTTAAGGTTTTAAGCACCTGTTGTCATTTTTTTGGCATTAGGACCCTACCCGTGGTATGATTTGATTGATTGATATTGATTTGATAACACAGTATGAATCTGGTTTTGAATGGCTTTTACACCATGCTCTGCTTTTCTGTTTAAACAAGGAACAGGGATCTGATTGTTCACATCTTCTGGAAAATTTTGAAATAGTTTTACCTTAAAAGAAGGTTGAAGTGGGACTTTTGGCAATGGTCAAAATAAATGATAGAACAGGGGGGAATAGCCGTATGCTGAAGGAGGACAGGGGTAGAGGGCATATTAGGAAGAAATTCTTCCCTGTGAGGCTGGGGAGGCCCTGGCAAATGGTGCCCAGAGAAGCTGTGGCTGGAAGTGTCCAAGGCCTTGGAGCAACCTGGAATACTGGAAGGTGTCCCTGCCTATTGCAGGGGGTGGAATTAGGTGATCTTTAAGGTCTGTTCCAACCCAAACCATTCCATGTTCCGCTGATAATTCTGTGATATCTGCACTGTTGGGTCACTGAAGTTGAACCTGTGGCTGGGGAGAGCCCCACTGAGCTCAGAGCTCTTTGTGTGCAGCAGTAGCCCTGCCTGAATGGACTTTACAGGGAAGCAGAGTGACATTAAATATTTAGTTTTCATATTCTGGCTTCCTCTGCATGTGACCACCACCTAACTCAAAGGCTCCTTACTGGAGTCTTAAAATCAGAACAATGGAAGGCCATAAAACAGTATAAGAAAAGCTGGAGTCTAATTATAAAAATAGTTTTCAAGGTTCACTCTCACTGTTAGTCATTACATTGTTCTGTGGTATTTTTTCACGTATGAATAGGATGTCTTGGAGATTGTTTGAAGTGTGTCAGTTTTGGGAGACTTCAGAAAGACTTCTGTGAGAGTTATGGGTAAACACAAAACCACTAAGATGCCCAATTCTCCCCAATTACCTGTAATGGTGCAGCATCCTCATTTCAGTGGGGCTTCACTTGAGTTTCTCACAGGATCAGGATCTGTGCATATCTGTTTAACTCATTATTTGTATTGTTGTACAGAGTTGGCTTTATCCACACGGTGCTGGCTTTGAAAGCAAAAATCCAGCCCAGTATCACCGAGTTCCCGTGTGTGGTTTAAGGAATTACATATTCTGCCTTTTGAGAGTGTAAAATTATAGTTGTGTAAAATCACCTAGCAGTTCTTTATCCCGAGTTGCATTTTATTACCAATTTCAGATATAGCCATGAGGTAACAGCTAAAAAGGTCACAGTGCAAATACATGTGCAGAATTTAAACGAGGACTTATTCTTTCTCCAATAAACACACACCGGATGCAAAAGAGGAATTGGAACACTTTCAGAAGGCAGCTCGGGCCAATCCAGCCCTCATCAGGGACCATTTCAAAGATTAGTTTCTGATGTCCACACAAGCGTATTGTGTGAGCCTGTTTTTAGATAATGCGCTGTTCCTGTGCTCTGCCATCCCCTCCGAAAGCGTTGTGGCTGCACAGGTCTGATTGCTGGATTTTGCAGCCTCCTGTGAGAGCTGCAAAAGCCTCGGCAGCCTGAGCGGACTGGCTGCCTCTGTAAAGTGAGCCTGTAAAGCTTGATTTCCTTCTGGGAAAGGAAACATGTCTGCGTATTGCCCAGATTCCCAATGACCTGCCCCAGGACCGAACAAAGATTCAATGGAAGAGGGAAGGGAAACGTTCCCAGCAATGAAACCTCAGGTGATCTGGTTTCTATTCTCAGCTCCCACACTCGCTTTTTTTGTCAGCCCTGATAAGTGATTTAGCTGTGCCTTTCCCCTCATCCTTACAATAGGGATAACAGGAGCATTGTAAAGCCAAAATCAATATTGCTGGCGAAACGCTGAGGGTCACACTTGCACAAAGGCCCACACAAGTGTGGATGTGCTGTTTAAGACATGAAAGACTGGGCAGTTAAACCCTCCGCTGGGATCTGGTGTCCTTAACCCAGATCCAGAGGGTGGGGGCAGAGAATAAACATCAGAACATGAGATTTACTTTAACAAATCATGTAGAGCCCTTTTTTGGGGAGGTCATACCAGACAGGGATAGGGGGGAAGGTCTCCCCTCCCTGATTGGACTCATAATCTTCCTGGCTGGTGAGTGGGACATGGCAAGGGCTCTTCCCAAAGGGTGTTAGCACAACGTGAATTTCTCAATATTAACAAGAATTAGCTGGAAGAGAGGTGAGAAAAATCCCACTTTGCTCCCCCTCCTGTTCTTGGGTAGCTTGGGAACGTTTGGCTGAGTCTGCTGGTGTTGTAGAGATGTTGCAGGAAACCCTCAGAGTTGCGTGTTCACAGAATTACAGAATTGTTTGAGTTGGAAAAGCCCTGTAAGATAGAGTCCAAATGTTTCCCCAGCAGTGCCAATGCCACCACTGACCCATGTCCCCAAATAACACATCTGCATGTCTTTAAATCCCTCCAGGAATGGGAAGACCATCATTGTCGTGGGCAGCCTGTGCCAGGACTTAATAACATTTTAAGTGAAAAAAATTTCCCTAATGTCCAATCTAAACCTCTCCTGGTGAACTTGGAGCCATTTAGTCTTGTCCTAAGACAAGACTTGTTACTTGTTGGGGGAGTTCAGCTATACAGCAGCTTAAGTGCTCCAGTGGCAACCTGTTGGTTGTGGGCCTTCTCCATCAGCTCTCCATGGCCAGCTCAAGGTCCCTGAGGGAACGTTTCAAAGACTGAGACTTTAGAGTAGAAAATAATGGAATTTTAATCACCTAAAATTATAATCTAGTTTAACTGCCTGATCAGTTAAGGGCTGCCCAAGAGTTAAAGCATTTTTTTAAGTGCATTATCCAAATGCCTCTTAAACACTGAACATGGAAACACAGCGTGGAACGTCTTTAAGATCCTTCTCAAACTTTCTTTTAGCTTGACCTAGAGATTAATTTCCAAAAGCCCAAACCTGTGGCTGTGAGAATCTTTGTTTTATAAGCTGTCTGTTCCAGTTCCTCAAAGCTGAGTGACTGCTTTATTGGGACGACGTGTCAGTCCTGATTACATTTGCATGTTGGTTTAAACGTAACACTACATGCCAGAGCTTCCTAACTGGATGTGATGCAGCATCAAAGTGATGTTTCATGCTCTGGGAACTTTAAAAAGTCATTGAAGGGAGAAAAGAGAGATGCCTATGGGAGAAATGACAGGAATTTGGGTTTGATTCTCCATGTATCAAGGTAAATAGTAAAACATATGTTGACTGATTTGGAAGCAAGATGGGCTCACAATGCCTCTGACAAGGTGGGTGGTGCCTTAGGATTTGTCACTCCTAAACTTCTGAGGACTGGGATGTCCTTCTACTGTTTTTCAGAAATGTCCGTTTCTTGTAAATACAGGGTAGAATAATAACTCCTGGTGTTTTATTTATAGAAATGCTGGTGGAGGTATTTATTATAAATGAAATTAATTTTGAATTAGCCTCCTTTTCCGTTCAGGAATGATTTTTGCAAACAATGCTCTGCTCTTATTATTCACTGTATAACGTGGGAGGACAGAGCTTATGTCTCCTCTATCTCCCCTTGCCACTCTTTCTTCAAATCCTTCCAAGCAAGGACAGAATGTTTGGCAGAAATTGCTCTAATATCCCTGAATCCACCTTATCATCTCCAGACTGCTTTTTTGAAGGCCTGGAAGAGTGTGAAATTTATGGAGTGGTGGTAACACAGGCTGGGTGAAGGTCTGCTGCTGCATATGGGCAGAGTGGGTTATTCCTCAAAACATCTTGGATTCTCTGCCAAAAAATGGGTACCCTACACCTCCATTCTCAATCTCTAATGTGCAATAAAGCCTTCAGGTTTTCTATGAGCTTTGTGAATACAAAGCTTGTGAAAATATCCAACATTTCACCTTATAGAAAACCATGGAAAATTACATGTTGCCTGTGTTAGAGCTGAGTGGGCTGCAGTAAATAAGGTTTGGGGACATGGGAGAATACAAAACACTGGGATCTGATGATGTGTAAAGGGTCTTTAACTAAAATTTGTCAAATGCCATGACAAAAAGTGGATCCAGCCAGCCAAGGCAGGCCAGCTGTGGAAAAAGAGAAGGCAAGACTGCAGCAGACTCACTCTCACTAATACTCTCACTAATTGTGGGTTATTTCATTCCTGATTTTGCTTTTCCTTGTTTTCTTTTTGTTGTTGTTTTTTTTCTTTTTTTTAAGTTTTTCAACAACTACTTACTGCATTTAAGTAGTGGACACTGTTCCCAAGATTCAAGGTAAATGTTTGACTTAATTAAACCCTATTTATTTTCTCCGATTTGGAAAAAGTAGCGCTTACTGTTTGAATTCATGCTTTCATTCAAATATAAATCTAATTCAGAAATCAGTCTCTGCTACACCCCGCACTTTTTTTTGATCAGAACAAATGTTTTCATACTCTCTGTTGTAAATACCATGATTGGCTTTATGTTTTCCCACATAAAGGGGCCAAATTCTGGCTCATCATTACTGTGTCCATTAGATCATAATTTTGGAAACCACATTTATTAACATCGAGCATATGAGTTGAGCCATAGGATCACCCCTGAATTCAGCACTGGACTGAAAAGTTTGTGCAAAGAGGAAATTAAAGTGAAAGCTTTATATCCAGGTTTGGGTCAGAAGTTCGTGGTTGCCTCATTCTGGCAGATCAGCAGCATCCTTCAGGAATGAAAAGCATCACTAGAGTTGAAAACATGAGCTGTCCCGTTGGATTTCTGTGTGAGACGACTGAAGTGCTGTCAGGGACTCGGGGAGCGGATGGGGTTTGGAAAGGGAAGAAGAGAGTGGACTGGGATACAAGATCCCTGTGAAAATTGCGGTTTTATCAGTACAGTACTCTGTCTTTGGGGGCTTCTTATTATCAAAGAAACTGCTGGTGGTCACAGACTTTGTCCATCAAGAGCTGAGGCTAATCTGAAACTAATGAGAGAATAAGGAATGAGATTTTCCAGAAGTTACTGAGTGTGGATTCATGGAATCATTGGCATATCCTAGAGACGGACAACATCCCACCGAAGGGTGGGTGGCTCATGGACCTTCCTTCCTAGGAACAACTCTCATGGTGAGATCTGTGTGCTGGGTGTGCCACTGCCTGCTCCTCCACAGTCTGAAACAACACAGCATGGAATCATCAGCTTGGAAAAAACCTCCAAGTCCAACCTTCAGCTGAATCCACGTCTACTAAACCACATCCCAAACTGCCACGTCCACTCGTTTCTTGAGCACTTCCAGGACTGGTGACTCCACCACCTCCCCGGGCAGCCTGTGCCACTACTGAGGTACTCTTTCACTGAAAAACTTTTCTCCTCATGTCCAACCTGAGCCTTCCCTGGTGCAGCCTGAGGTCATTTCACCTTGTTCTGTCCCTGGCTGCCTGGGAGGAGAGACTAATCCCCACCTTGCCCCAACCTCCAGCACCCCCTGACGTACAATCCCACACATGGGATTTGTGTGTGTGCGTAAACACACGCTTGATGTTTTTCTCCATTCTCATCACATGTTTCATTCAATAGACTTATTAATCAACCATAAGAAATGAGTTAAGATGTTGAAACAGTCATGGCCTTTGTTCTGTGTCAGTTTTGTTGGCTTAGCTGACATATAGCTACAAGGCATGACGGATCAAAGTAATTAAAGTTCCAATCATTTACCTTTCTATGTTCAGTGTCAAGACAGCTCGCCTTCACCCCGGGTTCAGAGCATTTTCATATTTTTTTAACATGTTAGAGCTGTGCCATTTGCCTTGCTGTACTTAAGCATTTGACAGCATTTCCATTATAAAGTTTATATACGAAGGCTTGAGATTCCCTCTGGATTCCAACTTTGCACATAAAATTGCAGACCACAGGCAATCCAAAACCAATCTGGTAGCTTGGGGATTTTTTTTGTAGTTTGTTTCTTTTCTGTTTCTTTGATTTTTGTTTTTTGTTGTTCATTTACTTTAAGGTAACGTAGGTTTTTTACCATCAAAGAACAAAAAAAATTCCTGTTCTGTTTCACTTAGTTTCAAGGTACATTTTTGTGTTTATGAAAGTTTAATGGGACTTATTTTTGTTCCTGTCATGAAATATGATAGGCAATTAGTTCTAATCTTTACTCCTCCATGATACACATTAACTGATGGTAGCTAAGATATCACACTTGTGTCAGATGCAAAAGCAAAATATTTCCATTTAATAAAAGGGGTTTTTACAGCAATTGCACCAGAAATATGGATAAAAAGGAAATATTGTGCTGGATACATCCCCAAACAGGGATTTGACACACCATGCACTGACTCCATCCCTCCACCTGTGAGAGCCATCCTTCAGGCACTTTCAGGCTTGAAATTTGCAGAAATCCTTTGCAAAAAGTAAGTAATAATTCTCACTCTTAAAATGTACTTTGGATTGCAGAATCAGCATTCGAGTTGTGTTTCTTCGTATTCTTTTTAAGTTAATTTTTATAGGAAGTCCCTTCAAGATGAAGTTTAAATATTCCACACTGGATTTCTCACAACTAATTTAATGCCATCTTCCAGTCAGCACAACTGGTTCAAGACCCCTCTCTATCATCATTTGAAGCTCTGGAACATTAAACACTGCCTTGTGTTGTAGTTTGAATATGAGATTACTTAACTAGCAGTGAATATCTCTGCAACATATCTGCTCTACAAAGGGAGCTCACGTTTGGATGTTGCCTGAAATGCTAATATTTTACAGAAAATTATATATAAAGCTGTTCATTAACTAGCTATTTTTTCCTTTGTGCAACATTTTAAAAAAATTTGATTCTAAACTCCAGTTCAGCAGCTAAACCAGTGATTTTATTTGAAGAGAAGGACTAAAGAGCTGGCATTAAAAACATTTAACTCTGGTTTTGCATTTTAAAAGTATGCTAATATTGTGAAGGATCAAATTGCCGGAATATTTTTATGAAATCAGACCTTTTTTTTTCCTCAAAGTTTACATAGTAAAGTTGGGTATAAATAGGCAGAAATCAATTAATTATTTTGAGTTAATTTGCAGATTTGGATAAATTCTGTGTCCCACGGAAGTTAATAGGGGTCCTCTTGCTTTGATTTAAATGTTGTCCAGATATAATCTCCTGAGTTTGGCACACATTTATTACATGTTCTAGTGCAGAAACTTTCCTTGTGGATCTCTACAATTTCTTCCAATATTTTCTTACAAGGGTGTGCATTTTTTGAGTGCAATGTTATGAAGTGGTGTGTATGTACATGTATTTCAAACAGGTTTGATATTTGACTGCATTATTATTTTTAGGACAGCCTATCATTACTCAGTAAAATAGGTTGTTAATTTGGTATAAAATAGAGGAAGTAAAATCCCCACATGATTCCTTGATTCAGGCTTCCTACACAGTGAGTAATAGCAGAGCAACCTGATAGCAAGGCAGGTGTTTTGCATTTAAATAGCCTCTAGTAAGGACGTAAATAATGACACTTTTGTTATGCACAAACAGAGCTGGAATTTGTCTGTATTAAAGTGATCTTTGTGGCCTACTCTGATTTTCATTTTCTGTCACTGTGGAAAATTAATCTAGGCGATGCATTGCTTAGATCTTTGCTAATAGAGTATAAAATTTCAGGATCGTTGAGGCTGGAAAAGCCCTCCAAGACCATTGAGTCCATGCTGTGCCCCATCCCCACCTTGTCCCCAGCTCAGAGCTCTGAGTGCCACACTCAGGAATTCCATGGACACGTCCAGGTATGGGAACTCCAAACCTCCTTGGGCAGCCCCTTCCAAGACCTGACCACCCTTTCCATGCAGAAATTCCTGCTGATGTTCAACCTAAACCTCACATGGTGCAGTTTGAGGCCACTTCTCTCATCCTGTCCCCGTTTCCTGGCTGCCCCTTCCTGTCAGGGAGTTGTGGATGTCCCCCTTGAAGCTCCTTTTTTCCGTCTCCTTCAGCTGCTCCTCATGGGACTGACTCTCCAGACCCTTCACCACCTCCAGAAATAACACATTCCTAATATCCCACATTGCTGATGGCTGACATCAGCTGGGCATTTTTATCCTGAAATAATAAGTGAATGTATCAATAGGAAATATTTGGATATATCCAAATTATATAATAATGATTGATGAGGCAGAAAGGTCTGTGAGTGTCAGGCTGAAGGAGAACTCAAGGTAATATCTGTTCCCATTGTGACCCTGGACTGCTGCCTGCCCTTGAGCAAGTTACATCAGGAGTCTGTATCTCTGTGGGATCACACGGTGCAAGACGAGGCTTCCTTGGAGAAGTGTTTTAAGACTGACAAATGAAAACCCACTACATAATGCACTATCAAATGTGATTATTATTGAGTTACCAGTTACCGTTATTGAGTTATTAACTTGGCAAAAATGTGTCTAGAGCAAAAAGGGCAGCCAGTTAAAAGCAAATGCTGATAAAGTTTCTGTTCTTGCTTCTGTGTAGACATGGATGGTGAAGGAAAGAAAATATTCGTGTGTTGTCTGAGGCCAGCAGGGAAATAGAAATGCTTTCCAAAAAGAGAAACCCAAAAATAAATGCAAGCAAAAAAATTCCTAATCTTTCGTATTTATCTAAGAACTCCTGAACTCCATTTAGACAGGTATATTCTTTCTTGGGGTGAAGGAATTAATTTAAATTAATGTTATATGATCTATAAAAATATTGTTTCAGGTCTCTTGGCTTTTCCAAATGAAATTTGAGCTTTCTAAGTTCATTCTCCATAACATAATAAACCCATTTTTAGTGTCAAGAATGTCTAGGAAAGAATGTTGTATCCACCTGTAAGAAAGTTTGGCATTCAAGACTTGAAGAAAACACTGCAAAATATTCTATATGACACCAGTGTGCTCCAGTAAAATATAAACATTGCTTAAAATTATTCATTGATTTTGAACACAGGAAATCTAGAAAATAAAAACAACAGAAATAAATATCTGCTGCTAATTCTTAAGGATGAAAAATATATCTTTGTAAGTAATAAAAACTTTGTAACTGTGATATTCTTTCATTTTTGATGAGAACAACGAGTAAAAGGCAGTTAATATCTTTAGATTAAGAGCATCTCTACCTGTTTCTTTTGAAAATGATGCCAAGCTGTCTTGAAAGACAGAGGTGGTTTCATAAATGGTGTTGTATATGATGCTGTGAGTTGCTTTCTTTTTATTCCAAGTGCTGTTTATAGCTCCAATCTATCCTCCACCACAACTTCACTGCAGTGAGTGAGGAGTGATTCACATATGTTGAGTGTTTTTATTAGGAATTTGTTTTGATTAGGGCTGCAGTTGATTCCTCAAGCCAACTGCCTACATGAAGAAAAGGCATTAACTGTAGGGATCAGATTGATTAGTGAACATTCCTGTCTGGTAGCATAAGGAAAGACATCAAGGAGGTGGAAAAGAAAGATGTGGATCAGCAATCAAAGAGGAGGCAGCAAAAGAGAGGTCATTTAATGCACCCTTGCCTCCAGGTAAGATCAACAGTACCTACGTTGGTCTCAACAGATGTTTGATTAATTCTTTTTAAATGCCTGCAGTAACAGAGATTTCCAAACTTCCTCGTAATATTATTTCAGTTGGGAACTTTCTTAACAGTCCAGAAGTTTTCCCTGACTCCTTATCTTTCCTTTGTTTTTTTTTTTTTCTATAATTTTGTTTTCTCTTATATTCATAAGTATGGCAAAGTCACTCCAGTGGCACCACAGATACCTTTCATCATTTCTGAAAATTATCACATCTTCTGGGTGAAACAGTTCCTCTCCTTGCCATTCATTCTTTTTTTCCACTAAGAGTGACCACAGAAACTCTACAAAGCAAAATTTCCTCCTCCTTGTAGAGCAGGAACAGAAAGTTCAGGTTTATCCCTCATCTTCTTCAGATTCCAAATGAAACCTCAGGAGATCTCGTGAAAGCACATTCTCGCCTTTACCTGAAGAGGTTACCTAAGATTGTCTACTGGTTATGGTTAATATTGGTTAATTTGCAAATTTGAGGGTAAAACTGGTTTCAGAATCTCTGCCCAGAGAAGCTGTGGCTGTCCCAAGCCAGGCTGGACAGGGCTTGGAGCAGCCTGAGACAGTGGAAGATGTCCCTGCCCTTGGCAGGGGGTGGAATGAGATGAGCTGTGAGGTTTCTTTTAACCCACAGCATTCTGGAATTGTATGATTCTATGAAATAGTTTCAGTGACAGCCCAAATTTGGGTTACAAATTATAGAGATATAATTTTATATATATATATATATAACCACTATTAAATTTAGCTAAAGATACTTGACAGTGACTATTTTATATTGAACTGCAGAAAATTGCAGCCAAAAATGACAGAGGGGAACAACTCAGCTCAGTTGTTACAAACTTAAGTTCAGCATTTGTGTAGATCACAACTTAGACCAATATTAGCCTATTTAATTAATTGAAGATAAAAGCCAATGTTTATTGGCACAACTAGTTTTCTACCTTTTAAACAGATCACTTCTGGTATCTTTAAGCTCTTTACTTTGTTTCTCACAGTTAGTTATATATTAATATGTCAAGGCAAACCATGCCATTTTCCAGACCTCACTGTGTTTTTTCTTCAGTTGTAATTTAAAAGTTTGAATATTCAGCTGCCCATATGACTACATGAAAATCTGAACCACTAAAAATGCCTGTACTTTGCCAAAGGTGGAACTAATCCTGTGTGTCACACAATGTACAGATAATAAAGGTCATAAATTACACTGAAAAAAAGCAAATGTTTTGCAAGGTGAAATATTTCTGCAAACCTATAGCAGGTTTCACAGACTAGTGAAAGTCATTTGGAAAAATTTCACCCAACTGCTGCAAGAGATAATTAATAATCTTTAGTTTAAAGACTGCTTTATGAAGGGGACAAATCACACATAGTTTGCTACCAGGAGATGCCAAACTTCTCCAGGATAGAAATATCTTACCTCCAGGACATCACCCTGTTGGTTTTCCCAGCTGTTACAGAAACAGGTCAACTGAGAGGTGTTTTAAAAGATGTTATTCCATTCAGTCTCATAGAAGGGTGAGACATAAAAGATGCAATACTCAAACACCAATCACCTATAATTTTTCCCCGTGTGGTCCTGCTACAATGCATCTTCTATAGTTCTAATTCTCTAAAATATCTGGTCGTGGTTTGAAACTTGTTGAAACTTGCTTCTGGTTCACTCTGTCTCAACAATGCCATCTCTATTCCATTCCTTCCTAAGTCAGCACACCTTTTCTCAGAGCTTGCACACAGATGTCCAAGGATGTATGAGCTTTCAGTCAGGTTTTGAGAATTATTCACAAACCCATTTCCCACATCACCTCACATAATATTTCCTAAACAATCCATAAATAATTCTCTCGTGAAGAATTAAGGGCAAAATTGACCCTGGTGGAAATCTCAGCTGTAGAAAAATCTCCTGCAAGAAAACCTGTGGTGGTTTTGGGAGGAGAGAATATTTTATTTTCAGGAGGGTTCAGCAGGAAAGCCAAAGGCTGTGCTCAGGTGTGGGACGACCAGGAAGAACTCGACTGGCAGATTCCCACGTTTCAGCTCCCAAGGGATTCACTAACCCCTTGATGACCCCTGCATCCATGGGATACACAGCAGCAGGAGCAGAAATCTCAGCTGTCCCATCCTCAGATGTTCTCCTGGGACACAATAGATCTTCTTCATGGAGACAGGACCCATTTTCAGGTCATTACACCAACCCCAAAATTGGCGATTTTCTTTTTTTTTTAGCTCCCCTGCATTATCGGATTTTAATTAAGGCATAAATAAGACTCTTCTGCTCTTTTCCAGAATGGCTTTTTTTTTTTTTTATTGGGTGTTTAAACCTTTATTTACACAGCTACATTTCTGACCTGTACCTCAGCCCTAGACCTGGAGGACAATCAAATTGATTTTCAGCTAATTGCTTCTATTTCATTTGTGGTGTTTCATTTCTAAACTGTCACAATGTTCTGTCATTTTTCTTAGTTTTTATTTATTTAGTGAATTTATGCAAAAAGTAACCATTACTTTCTTCTTTAAAATTGCTAAATTTTACCTTCAGGATCAATGAACAAAATAAGTGCATATTCAATTTATTTGGAATTAGTCTCTTGTCATTCTTGACAGAAACGTTGATGCTTTGATAATTTTCCCCTTGAAAATATACACATACACTTTCTCTTTCAAATGCCATTTTAATTTGGGACATAGTTTCTCTTGAATTATATTATTCGCTAGAATATAATGTATTCCTTAAGAAAAGAAAAATAATCCAAATAATTTTCTTAGAGGACTGATTATAGATTTTTTTAACAACAAAAGTATTGTTATAGCTCAATTAAGAAGGGTAAATAACCATAATAGCTAGTCATAAATATTGTGTCCACAGCAGATACGATATATTGTATATACAGCAGGTACAATATATTGTTTTTCTCCTGTTACAGGTCAGGCCATTTTTGGTGAACTCACATTTCAGGAATTCTGGATTCAGGAAAATTTAATTTCAAGGTATGATTCCCATTCCTTCATCTCTTTCAGCTTTTCATCTGACTTTCTTGAAATGATAAGATAAAATATCTCTGAATTTTTTTCATCATTTAAAAAAAATATTTTATTAGTATAGCACATTTCTGAGTTTTACATTTTCAGGGTTTTTGAGCAAAAAAAAATTCAGTTTTTTAAAGTATAGATGAAAAAAGTGTATTTATTTGGCAATCTTGGCCTTTCTGTTGCTGTTTTCCTTTTCCCACTCCCATCCTACTTATTTCCACTTAATTTTAGTCAAGCACATAACACAGAACAGAGGGGAGAAGAAATATTTTTGGCTGAAGACATTGGAGTAAATCACAGCTCTTGTGAGAAAATGTCATGGATATCTACGTAGAACAGACAGAACTTAGATTTTATGAGAGAGAGATAGGGAGAAAAGTGCAAGGACTCAATTTATCTGCATCTGAATGATAAAGAACTGGCTGAACCCTTCTGGTATGGAAATCTATGTTTTTGGAGAGAGTCTTCTTAATTTTTTAAGATAATGCATTGGTCACTAAACAATTTGTTAATCTAATTCAGAAGGAGCCATTGCAGAGATAGTTTGACCTACATTTACAGACTAGAGAGCTCCCTAAATTAATTTCCACTTAAAAAAAGGTTTATTTTTAAAAAAACAAATTTAAACATGTGTTGGTGGTAAACCCACAACTCTGGTAAGCTGCCACAAAAATTTTGTTACTTTGGCTTCTAAAAATCCACAAATATTTTTACCTTATTCGCATAAAGTGAATGTAATTATTTTTCTTTGTTTACCTTCATGACCCAAACATTTTCAATCTTCTGTAACTATAATTAATTCCAAATAAAACAAATGATAGCTGTGTGAGGGGCATTCAGGGCACACTTGTAGGAGGACATAATTGTAGCAAGGGTAGTGTTTGACAGAGTGGTTTACTAATAGTTTACACCTTAATGTTTATGAAATGCTGTGAAGTTGGGAAATCCAGTGTGAGAACTGGTAAAGCACAATCTTCAGGAACTGGGAAATAAGGATTTGTTTGTCTCAGTTCTACCTTGGCTTCTTTTTTAATGTGGGATAGAGGGTTTTTTTCCTTCTTTTATATAGTGGCAATGGGAATATCTAGCACACATTTAGTTTAGGTGCCTGAAATATATTAATTTGAGATTTGTGCCCGTTCAGCCCTCCATTTCCACTTGGACTGATTGCTGATTTTTGTGGAAACAGTTCTATTTTTCCTTTTTTTTTTTTCTTTTTTTCCCCAGAGAATAAGGGCTGTGACACCTCTGGTGCCCTGCAAAGGGAGGGTGTTTGAAAGGAAGCACTGAGAGAACAGAAGGGCTGAGACACTATCACCATCCCAGAAACCTCACTAAGCTGGATAATTTGTCCATCACGAGACAAGTCTGACTTAGGGAGAGGATTAGTGGGGCTAATGCTGCAGGCACTGCTTGCTGACACATCTCCTGTCTAATCACTGCATTGTTTTTCCCCTGGTGCTGGAGTGGTCCAGCTCTCCCTGTGCTGTGCCTACAGAGCTTCCCACTGTTCTGCACCAGATCCTACAAGAGCTGGGCCTGTCCTAAAAAAATCCCACAGAGAAGCCAACATCACCCCTTTCCTACTTTTTTCAGTGGAAATAATAATGAGTACCATGTTGATTTCATATTTGTTTCCTTAATGATTTTCTTGGAAAAGGAGATTTGTTTCACTGTGGAATCTCACCTGAAACAGGTTGCCTACTTTATTTGCCTGGCCTACACATGGGTCTGCATGCTGGAAAGTTCTCCTTCTTCCTCAGAAAGAATCCTAATTTTTATGTCTGTGGCTTTTATCCTCTTATACCCAGCTAACTCTGGAATTCTATTCTCTTTATCTGTTTCCCAGCAGAATGTCCACTGAACAGCAGCTCAAAATCTCCTTTTCCACCACACCAGGCAGAAAACTCATGGCTGTAAGAAAATCACTCTTTTTGCCTGATGTTGAGAATTTGAGCTTTCCAGAAACACCTTGAGTTAATATTGTGCTGCCCATAACCACTCATTTTTATTCTGTATGAGTGAGTCTTTGTTCCCTGAATTTGCCATGGGCATCCTGGTGCTTCAACTTTATCTCTGACATATCACTGAGTGTTCTTTTGCTGGCAGGTTTGAAAAAACACAAACTAACCACCAACAGCCCACAAACCAAAAGCAGAAACTCCTCTAACTAGTGTGTATCCCCTCAGCTGTTTTAACATAAGTGTATGAATTACATTTTAATGCTCATTAAGAGTTTTTCCAGTTCCAGGTCTGTGGCATCTTTTTAGATTAAATATTATTTGCTCATTTAATTAATACACTACTCCGTACTCGGAACTTTTAAACTAAAAAGCATTAGCAAGTAAGTTGGCTTTTCTCTGCTTCCTGGATGCTACAAATGCTCATAGTTTTCTCCTCAGGTTTCTCTCGCATCCCTTTGGCTCTCTTTGAAGTGGGTGGAATGGTTTTAATGTTGACCCAAACTGAATTGGTTACAGGAGATAAGAAAAATATTTTAATATAAATAGTGCGTAGACAGAGATGATAAAGACAATTTCAGGCATATAGAAAAGGCAGACAAGGAAACTGAAATCAAGCAATTTCTGCATGAGCCTGGTAGATGACTGATTTCACACGCTTTTCAGCAGAGGAATGTGGATGTTCATGAAAACTTGATCAAGAGCCATATCCAAAAGAGCATTTGCATATCTGAAATAGAGTGTACAAGGATTTTAAAGGCCTACATCCAAGATTGTCATCCAAAACTGCCTTTGTTCAGACACACTCAAGCCTGGAAGCATTGCTGAACTTGGGGGAAAAGGGAATTCTCAGTGAGAAGCTGCTGACCTGTCCCAGCCAGCTGCAGGGACCACGTCCCATGGGGACATCTGTGCCTGGCACTTGTCACACAGAACAGCTCCTAATTACTTCCAGAAGGGAAAACCACTAGAGAAATGAGACAGTGAGTGTGCTGCTCCCCACCTGAACTGCAGCAACTGCTGAGGAGGAGAGGAAATGTGGTTTTATATGATGACTTCTGTGTATTAAGGCTCTAAGAGGCTGCAGTCAGCAATTATTGATGAGCAGGAGCAAGGAAAGCAGACTCCAGAAGCTGAGGGGTTTGAGTGAAACCAGTTCAAAGTAAGTGCTCCACTGTCTGAGGAAGCAGTGGAGCGAGGAGGTTGTGTTCAATAAAACATTGGGTGCTGGGGATGGGATGCATGGAATTAAAGCACTGAAGGATTCAGATTAGATGGGAATTAGCTGCTGTTAGGAGTGCAAGTTTTTAAAGTAATACAGAAAGTGCCTGGTCGCAGCTGATGTAGTCTGAAAGTTGGTTTCAGCCTTATTAATCATCTCATGAGTGGTTTGGATGAGGACTAGGTGGGATGGAGCTGGGATTTGTGACTGTTTGTGGGTTAATGGAAACAGTAAACCGTGGTGGGGGTTTTTTCTGGAAATTATCTAGATTTTTTCAGGATCTTAAGGAATCTCACAAATTGTACAGATCCAAAGCCATCATTCATTTGGCTTTATCCTGTACTGGGCATCCCCTGGAAGCAGGCAGCCCTGGATCCTGGAGACCCAAAGCATTCCAGTGTGCCTTTCCCCATGGAAAGTGGATTTCAATGGCTGATTTTCCACATGGCTTCTCCAGGCCATTCCAGATGCTGTTTATTTGCAGCAGATGAAGGAGGAGGGCATTTGAACAGGTCAATGTGATTCCAGGTTGGCTCCCACATTGCCATTTGTAGGAATTTCCCTGCAGTCAGGAGGAATTGTTCCCTGGGAGGGTGGGCAGGCCCTGCCACAGGGGGCTCAGAGAAGCTGGGGCTGCCCCTGGATCCCTGGAAGTGCCCAAGGCCAGGTTGGACATTGGGGCTTGGAAAAACCCAAATCATTCCCAACCCAAACCGTTCTGTTTTTCTGTGAATCTCTTTGTTTTGTAGTTTCTCCTGCAGTTACTGCCTCAGAACTTAACTCCTGAGAACCAGAAAGCTGAAGGGACTCCATAGCACTATTGTAGATTTTTTTCACTTGGATTTAAACCTCATTCCTTTGCCATACAGCCAGCACGAGGCAAGCTCTCTCAGGGGCGATCATTTAATCAGGAAAACCCCAACAATTATTTTAGGTTGGTTTGCACTGTCCATGCAAAATCAAGGGATAAAGTTACTCGTGCATTTAAAAAGGGGCTGCTTTTGATTTTGCTTTTTTCATTTTTTTTTCTTCCATGTAATTCTTTTCTGATTGGTCAGGGAGGGTAAAGTTTGGGTCTAGAAGAATGTTTAGTACGTGGTCAATACAGCTGCTGGGCTTACTGTTCTTTTTTTTTTTCTCAAAATTGAGACTTAAAATGAAGAAATATCTTGCATGGCAAGCTTAAAAATTCCAACCAGAGCTGTGTATATTCCATGTGGCTGCATGTACTGGAGTTAGATGAGGCCTTGTCTGCCATCTCACAGCTCCTGACAGCATTGCAGATCTGTATTTTACAGGAAATTCTGAAAACTTGTGAAATCTCGTATTTGTCCTTTTTTCTTTCTTGTTTTTTTTTTTTTTTGCCTCTGCTGCTAAGTCATTATTGTCTCATCTCTCACAAAACATACCATCCAATTTCAGAAGCAGACTTCATATCCATTTTTCCGAGGAGGGATAGACAGCTTTGATTGCATTTTGTGTTATAAACAGCAAAGTGACTGTAGAAATGGCTGGACTTATTGCACTGAAAACCCCTCTGTGCTGAGGGCGCCGTTTGCATGAAAAGCCTTCTCTGTGTAATGTGAAAGTTTCTACGAATGAGAACTGCACAGTAGTAGTAGTTAGGGCTTTATTACTTAGTTCTAATTTGTATTGATGGCCTAAAAAAAGTAGCATGCTTTGCAGTTCTATGAAAGAAAAGATTATAAATGGAGATTAATTATAATTTTGCTAGCTCAGTACTTGTAAAACTAAAGCAATTTATATTCTTTCTCTTAATGATCTCCATTCCTGATTGCAGTAATGTAATCTAATTGTGATTATGATAGTATCTGAATCATGTGGGCCTCTATGTGATTGGAACTACTCTTTGCATTAAAAAGTAATTTTGGAGTAATGATGAAAAGTTACTGTGGAAAATTGGCAAGTAATATATTTTACTCTGTATCTTAAGTTTCTGCTTTCATTTTTGATTATATCTTATAGCAAGGATAAGTATGATACTATATCAAGGATTTATTACATCAAAGACTTATCAATGATAACTCTGAGTATCGAGGATAAGCATGATATTATTGGAATAGCACAGATATGGTCGAGGCAAGAAATTGAGGTTTTGAGATACTGGGCTGGGGTTTGTGGAGAGGAAGGGTAGATGGAGGAGGAGCCCTATCAGTATTCCTGGGAGATGAGTGTCTTCAGAGGGAAGTGCTGCCAGTATTTTGGCTGACATAGCAATGTCAGTGCTGATAAAAGTTAGGCACAATAAAGGTAGTCAGGTGGTTTTCTGAAGGCTTCTTTGAACTTTTAGGTCTTTGCTTACAGATGAGAGAGGCCTTCAAGAGCGTCAGAACTTTGATAAGATGGCTTTTAATTACTCCTTTATTGACTGTGAGAAGGTAGAAGTAGGGAGGGAATACTCACGTCTCTAAAGCCAACGCAGGATTGCCTCCAGTTCCTCGTGGGCCTTATTGAATTGTCTTTCAGAAACTATTTGAATTAATTCAAGGGTTTGAGCCAAGGGTAATAAAGGGTGTTGAACTGGAGAGGTATGAAAGATCCAGTGATCTTGACATCATTTGATTTAAAGTATTTGTTGAGGAGCGAAAAGCAATGCAAGCCTTACGGCAGGCTGACTTTCAGGGAGTTCAGAGTGTGCTAAGGAATTTTTATCAGGATTTTATTCTAATGTATGGTAAATCTACTGAAGAAAATTGGAATATATTTCAGAAACAGTTGGAGGACATTTGAAATTCATCCTGGTTTAAGTCTAAAGAAGGATAAAGGTAACAATGCCCAATGTGGCTAAGTAGAGTTGTATAGTAAAGAGTAAGATAAGCAGTAAGCACAAGGTGTTGGGGAAAAAAAAGCCAAATCTGGTAAGGTGGAGCAGTTGAAAGGCTACAGAAAATAAGCAGATGCAAACTGAAAGGCTAATTAGAAAAGCAAAGAGAAAATGCTGAATGCTAACTGCAGAAAAAAAAAATATAGTTGAGATGATAATAATATCCTGTGAATATACTCCAGTAAATTGAAAGGAAAAATAGATCCAAAAATCAGTGTAGTGTGGACAAAGGCATGGCGGATTTGTTCAGCAGGTTTTATTTTTGTGTGTGAATACACAGAGGCAGATGGGTGGATGGCTGGGCAGATGGAGAGCTGCTGAACAAAGGAGGAATGCTTTTCCTTTCTGTGGCAACACGTGCAGCCTCACCTGAGGAGCTGACAAACACGACAGATATCGCAATATCCAGCTCAAAATCATTTAACATGGCCTGATTGGCAATAAGGGGTACAAAAAAATCAGTTTGATTTCCAAGAGTCGGTGATACTTTGAGGAAAACCAGAGCTGTGGGTAGCATTGCTTATGGCCATAGATGCAAAATCCATCAGGGTAGCCCAGAACTCTGGAAGGAAAGTGTGAGCAGAAGGAAGTGTGGATATATTCCAGTGTGGGAAATGGATTTGTGGAGAAATTACAACTCTTAAAAAATAAAACAATTTAATTCCTACCCTCATCACCAAATTAATCAAAACAGAAATGCTTATAAAGTATTGTAATTAAGAAATAGTCGGCTTCTAATTGTGATGGTGTGAATTCTAACATCTGTATTGTCTTACCCTCCACGTGAGACTGAAAATAGAATAAAAGTTTTTAAAATGCCTCTCAGTTGCCCCATCTCTGGGTTAGAAAAGGGCTTAATTTGACATTCTAGGATACAAATATTAACTTAATCATGTAACTGATTGAATCTGGTATCATTTGCTCCTGGGACTGTATTTGGGCCAGGGCTGTGGCACCACCAGTGCCCTTTCTGTCCTCAAATCTTTGGAGGGGAAGCACCAGAAGCCTCCTGGCACGGGGTGGGCTGCAGTTCCCTCCCCTGCAGCACAGCATGCAGCTCAAATAAAAATAAAAGACAAGCTGCAGATATTCCCTGTCCCTTTTTTCCTTCCAGAGGGAGTTCCAGCACTCCCCTCACGAGTTAAAAATATCCCAGCTCTCTCCTGACTTCTGCCTCAAACTTGTAATTACTTCTAGCTGCTGTTTGCTTCTGCTAAAGGTTTGCACAGCAAAGGTTGGGGTAACCCTGCAGCTCGAGTTTGGCTGGAGATAACAAACGCACACAAGAGTTGTTTTCTCCAGAAAGTGTCTATTTCTTTGCAGAAGTGAGTTTTTAATAGGCAGGATCACTGTGAATTCCCCCCGACGCAGTGATTTTTGCTCCCCCTGCTGTCACGACAGCAGCAGATTAACCAACCCTTTTGCCCACTCAGACGTGTGTTGATAATGTGGATGCACGGGATGCTTTTGTTAAAATAACAAACACTTGCAGCAAAGGGAGGCGGGAACCGTGCAGTATTTAAATAAAAAGCCAGCCCAGGGAATGTTCTGCATTTAAGACCTGTGTGCTGAGCGAAAAATTACAAGGATTGATCAACTTGAATGATTATTTGCTCCTCTGAAAGACTACATCAAACAAGAGAGAGTTACTGAAAAAATAAATAAGGGGTTACGTTGCTAAAGCTCTTTGTGTCTGGGAATGCTTAAATCCAGGCTGTGGAATAACTTGGAATTCCTGCCCTGAAATTATTACTTAGACTGAGCCCCTTCCAGAGGTATTGCTGTAACAAGATTTTTTTTTCCTTTCCAGGGACCTTTCCAGGGATCAAATCTGCCTCTTTTTTTTTTTTTTTTTTTTTTCCAAAATTAATTTATTTACCTGGTTCTGAAATGCTCATTGAGATGCCTGCGAGGCTGTGGGGTGGCCCCAGGGTGGGAGGTGCAGCCTCTGACCCTCCTGCCCACCAGGAACCAAGTTTTTAGGATTTGAAGCCTTTCTGTGCAAAGGGATTTTCATTTCCTGAAGTTAGCAGTCCTGCCTTTTGCTGCAACCACCTGAGTAATTTAAAGAGTGGGGTATGCACTAAATACATAGATATTAATGATCTAAATTTGTATTAAATGTAGGTAGTATATTAGTTATTATATACTGTTATATACTGAATGCATATACTAATAGTATAATGTATATATATACACAATACACATTTACATTCCATATATCACAAGTATATTATATTTATTATATGTATACTATACATACTATGATATGCAGTATATATAGACATTATATAAAATATATAGTGTACATATACACAATAAATACTATATATACTATAACATAAACATATAATAAATATATATGTATATATAACTATTATACACAAATTGTATATATACATACTATATATAATATAGTATATACACATGTACATATATACTACATAGGTATATATACTATAAATATAGAATATATACATGTGTATAAACTATATGTAATATATAGTGTAGATTATATATATAGTGTATATATATACTATATATATTATATATATAGTAAAGTAGATATGTTTTATAAGTTTATAAACTAATATATAACAATATATACTATATGAATGTAATATGTATTATTTAGGTATATATGGGTATGTATGACAACATAGAAATGGGATAGATATTATATGGTTTCTTATTTTAGCATCTATCTATTATTATATTTTTATATCTGTCTATCTGCATATATCTACATTTTTTTTTTTCTTTTTCAGCTGAAAATCTTTATTCTCTTTACATCCCAATTTCCCTGGCTGCCTGCCCACTGATTTTTGAGGGTCCGTGGGGCGTTGCCATGAATTATTTGCCTGGTGCAGAGCATTCCCAGGACGTGGGGGACACAATCCCATGGTGACCACCTGGTGCTGGGCCCGAGCCAGGAGCATCCCTGTTTCCAAGGGGTGACCCAGCCAGGCTCTGTTTCTGAAATAAAAGGAGAAGTGAGGTTCTGGGCAGGAGGCAGGAAGGTTTTTCTGTCGGGGGAAGTTCGGCGGGCGCCCGCCGGACACTGAGCGCTTTGTGCGGGCCTGGGGCCGGCTGTCTGCCCGCTCCCTTAAGGGAACTTGACAGATCTTAAAAAAAAATCAATTTTAAGCTCACATGCCCCAGTGGGTGCCAGAGCCACTTCAGAGAGGCTGAGAGATGGCTGAGTCGACAGGATTTGACTTCCCGAGGTAGAAAGGTGACAAACTCCATCATGAGAAAGGGGCAGCTCGGGGCCTCCAAGGCCGAACCTGCTCCCAGGATCCGGGGCCCGGCGTTGTATTGAACCTATTTATCTCTTTCATGGGCCCAAGGTACCACGGGGAAAGAAAAGTTGTTCAAAAAAACGCTGGCAGAATTCAAGGGTGTAAATGATGAATTACTTTTCATCAGCTGAAAGGAAACATACTCCGGAACAATACTGAAAGGGAGCAGGAGCATCTGACCTCCTGCTTCAGAGCAGCCAATATCTTCATTCAAGAAGACAACCATGAAATTACACAGAAAATGGGATTGTCATGAACAGCCCCTTGAAATCTCAGTATACAGTCATTACTGCATGGGAAAAAGCCTTCATCCACACATCATAACTTGTAACAGACGAGGGAGGGAAAAAAAAAACCCACCCTGAAAACTGGCCTTGGAGTTACCAGTAGGAATGTAGAAAATATTTGTTGATTCAAACTTTTCCCCTCTAGTCTCCCAAATCACTGTAAACAGACATAACAACGTCCTAACCCCAGCGTAAGCCCGGCTTTCTGGCCACAGACAGCTCATTGGAGCTGTTTTGTAAATCAGAAGAAAGGAAGAGAGAGGGAAAGCCAGCCTATCACTTTATTTATATTATCTGTCCTTGGTGATTGATTTATCATTTAAGTGCTTTGAGAAGAGAGCCCAGAAACTGTTGTCCAATTAGTGTTGCCCTCTGAAACCACGTACTATAAATATTCGTAATTATCAGAATAGCAAAACAATCTTCATCAGAGCTCCACAGCCAGGGTAACAACTGATTTTCTGGGTTTGCCTAGCAAAGTTTATATTTATCCAAATTAGGCAGAGAATAAAAAGCAAACAAGAGGCTATTGCTTTATATGAGAATGAAACCAATCACAGAGAATGAGCAGCCAGGAATATGAGGATAAAAATAACACATTTAACTGTTTATTTCTTGATTCTTGCAGATTTCTACATTGACTTTAATTAAGCTAGCCCTGGGCTAGTGGGCACGGAGAGGGGTGGGTTTTTTTATTCCTCTTATTTTTTTAATTCCTCATTAGGCTGTTTTTTCCTTGGCTCTTGTGGCTTTAATGACTAGTCCCATTAAATAGGTCAATGGGCTGCTTTTATTTCAAGTTTTATATAGACTCATATTCCACTGAATCTTAAACACGGAACACCCAAAGCCTTTCCAGGCAAATTCCTACATTCCTGCAGATAAAGATGCATTTCTTTCTCTTGTCCATTCCCTCCACAGCAGCTGACCTTTCACTGTGATGCAGCTGGGGAAAGATCTGGAAGGTTGGTACCATTCTGGGCCAGCCAGGTGCAAAAATAATTCCCAGGTAAGTGTTTGGGTGAGGTTAGGAATCTGTGGGCAGCAAGGAGATGGAAGAGGAGTGGGAGCACCTGCATTCCCTTTCATCACCTTACAGGACCTTTCCCTTTCCCTCTTTCCCACCCTCCCCAGGGGATGATGGATGAAGCCAACCTGAAGAGTGCAGGGGCCTGCCTGGAACAAGGGTGGCACACAAAAAGGATATCAGGAACATCCCTGGGTGATGAGCCTCCTCTCCCGGGGCCCTGGACCAACCCCAGACCAAATCAAAGATAAATATGAAAGGGAAGTTGCTTTGTGAGAGGGCCAGAAAGACTTTTTACCTGGGAAAAAGAACAAGTCTTGAGGTCTGAGAGTGAGGAGAGAGAAAATCCTCTGAACTAATAATTTCTTTATTCATTGTCAGGAGTGAAAATGTTTTTTTTTTTAATGGCTTTGCCTGATGTCAGTCTAGAACAAAAATTTATGCTCTAGCACTGCCCACGAGATGCTCCCAAGCTCTATTTCTGTGTTTCCTGTGTTATTCTGTATCCCTACAACATGAGTTTCTGTGTGTAGGTGTTTTGGGAACATATTTAGGAAGCTGCTGTTCTTCTGGCCAGAGGTCTCAATGGAATTCCTCCTTCTGAGACAGGAGGTTGGTGCCATGGGTTTCTCTGCAGCAGAGCAGTGTTTCTCTTATTGAAAATATTTCAATAAGAAACAAGAGAGATTCAACATTGTTGATATCTCTGAATGCACCCAGCCTGCCTGAGCTGCCACATACCATATTAATCCAGCAAATGTCCTGTACTGGGAATTACAACTCTTCATCTTCTCCCAGGTTTTTATCAGCCCCTTGAAATGCATTTTTTCATACAGTCTTTTAGCAAAGTAGCCCATTTTAGCACTGAATTGGAAGCACAGAATAACAAATGTCAATAATGTGCCAGACAAAAACCTGGCAGAAAGGTGCCTGGGAAAATTTGTGGGCTTCCTTGGTTGCCACAGGTAGAAAGACAGCTCTGGTGCAGCAAATTAGCTGATTATTAGCTACTTAAAAATTCAAATTCAGACAGCCCTTCAGACACAATTTAAACCATTATTTTAAGTGCAAACTGGGCTAAAAATAATTGGATTCTCAGCTCATACCTCCTAAGCTTGTACCCAAGACTTCTAAATGGAGAATGGATCAGCCCATTTGGAGTTGTGAATCCCAGGCTGGAGGTGTCTGTGTCCCTGATGCCCCTGAAAGGAGTTTGTTCAGACTTCCCTACCCAGTCTGGAGGCTTTCCTCCCCAGCCCAGTGCCTCCAGCAAGAGGAGATGGATCTTATCATCAGGCTGCAATTTGTAGAGTAATTAGGACCTTGACTGTGACAACCTTTAGCCTGTCAGCAGTTGTGGTTTAGCTCATAGTTAAAATGACAGTGGAAACTCTATTGCAGCTACTCTAAATATATCCATATTTTAACTAGATGAGGTGATATGAGGGTTTGCAGTGATTTGTTTAGATATACACGGGAGTGTCAAAGGACTCTTTAAACTGGGACTGAATCCATTTGATTGTCTGAAAGGTGATTTTGATTGCCTTTTCCTCCTTTAGAGCTGGATGGTGATGAGAGCAGCTTTCTTGTGATGGGAAAGCAGGGAATCCCAAAGTACAACCAAAGAGTGGGTACAAACCTGTCACGTGCTCTATTCCACATCAAAAAATGCCTTTTATTCAGATTTAGAAAATTAGCAGGTAGAGCTAATCAAGCAATTTGACCACTGAGCAATTTTTAATGCTCCAACAAACTGACCTCAAACTACACAAAGGCTGTGCAGCTGAATTGTAAACTCCTTTTATATACATAGATTTTTTTTTCTATCCCGCCTACATTTCAGCACACTTTTAAGGAGTTGTCATTATCCTAATTATAATTAAGGCACTTGAAATAAATCCAGAGATAGTAAACAGTGTAAAAACATCTAAATAGGGGAGCTGGTCCATTGATTTTATGGCTAAGTTATCACCTCATGTATAAATGCTACAATTGATAAACAATACCTTTAATTCAGCAGTCAAAATGATGCTATTAACTTGGAAAACTGATGAAAAAAAATGCTAATGTGAATACCTCTGTTTCTAAGCAGAGTGACAAGAATCACTGCTCCATACGAGCCAATCCGAGGACAGATTGAACTTTTGGCACACAAATCAGTGGTGGAGAGGAGGAATTTCCTTCTCATTGGGAATGCTGGGTTGTTCCTCCTGGAGCAGGGAGTTTTCTATCAAAATCACAATATCTAAAGTATTAACACCAGAGGCAATTAATGGGATTTCCAAGAGTGTCTGGGGCCTGGATGCCAGTCGAGTTTCTAGGTGATTTTTAAATGATGTCTAGAACCCATCTGCATCCTTTGGCACCCACAGCCCTTCAAACTGTCAAGTTTAGATGTCTGTCTTGATTTGTGATGGGTCTAGTCTGGAGCAAAACTAATTGTGACTGACAGCACAAAAAGACAGGTGCAGAATTGAAGCACAGGTCTTGGGCTCACAGAGCTGATGGACTTTTAGTGTATTTTTAATGTTTCACTTTCACTGGCTCCTTAATTAAATAAAAATATTTTAGATAGAGCAGCAGAAATCAACTTCTTTGACTGATATGAATCCTGTTTACTCTCCAACTCTGAACTCAGCAGGTTAAGTAATTGGGAGACAGAAAAGTTCCTATATTTCTATTTCCAGCTGGTGGTACACAAAAGGCAGGAAGTTATCTCATTAATGGGGCACCAGCTTTATGCAAATTATAGTAACAAAAAGGCTTCCCTTCATACTTTTCATAAATTACCTAATAAAGTAGGAATAAATGGCCATATTCAAGAGCCTTTGTTGTATTTTTAGCACAAGACTCTTTCTGTTACTGCAAATATGACTAAATGCGCCTCGTTCAAAAGGGGTGTTTATGAAATAAGGCCACTCAAAAGCTTTTATTCCTTAACAGCTTTCAGTTACTTTTATGGCACAAAATTAACATAATTAGTCACAGAGAATAGATGACATAAGCAGCGTGCCATGCACAAAAGGGGAAACCAGTATCTAAGGAAGGTATTTTGAGAGATCAAAAATTTTCAAAGTGCTCAATACTAGAAGGTCCTTTTTATTTGTGCACAGCCTTAAGATACTTTCTTACTCCGTGAAATTCCCATAATGAGATGCAGCAGACAGATGACATTAGCGATGAGCCATTAGAAAGAGGTCAGTTTCCTCTGAAAGATAGTCACTGTTCCTGCTCGTCATTAATTTGCAGCTTCAAAGCAGCGAGCATATGATAGTCTGGCATGTTAAGCAAGTTGCAGTTATCTTTAAATAACCATTTTTTTCCAGTTATTAGAAGCTAAAGTTTTTAAACTTCTGACTGAAAGCAAAATTAAAGCACGCAGCAGCGTAAAAAGGCTACGGAGAGATTAGAAAAAGGAAATCAAATGTGTTTTAGAAATGAAGTTAGCTTTTCCCTAGGGAAAGGCTGCCTTAACTTTTAGTCCGAGAATTTGGGGTTGCATATCAACCTCAGAGACTTGATTGCTTGCTGGTAGAGGAGAGAAACTCACTATTTTTAGCTGTTATCTTCTTGTTGGTTAGCACAGCCAGATGTAAAGGGCAGAAATGCACAACTATGGAAATAACATTTACCAGAAGCAAAGATACCCGAGGTTCTTGAGCAAGGTGGGGGAAGATAAATGCATCTTCTGTCCTTGTGGTTTGGTGGGAGCTTTGGTTACACCTCTGCTTTGGCAATGAAGTATATTTGGATATTAGGAAAGGCTCAGGAGGCTCAGATCATCCCTTTTCCATGAATCCTTAGGCGCAGTGCAACAGGCAGGAGAAAACTCCAACGTGTGGCATTGAAATCTTGATGCAAAAAGCCTTGCCAGATCTCTAAATTGTGTCCCATGTCCCAGTGGGAACTAAAACCCCTCCTGTTTGGGTGAATTACCTGATCATGTTGAGGCATAAGCCCACTGAATTAAATTCTAATTTATAATAATGTCCATAAGGCAAATTAATACTTCTGATTTCCTCAAACCTGTGTTGACTCCAGTAACTCTGGCACAGCACAAATCCACTGGCAGTGCTCTCCTCTATTCAGCATTGTCCAGGCAGCAGGACCAAATCTTGGCTTGAAGAATCAGCCAGCACTGCTTAAACCAGAATCCTTCTGAGGCTTCACCCCTGACAGACTCGGCATCAGGCATAAAGTGAAGACCAGAAATGAAAGGTATTGTTGGTTTTTCAGACTTCAAATCCTTGGGTTTTGTCATTTTCAAGATCTGTGTCTGCCTTTATCGATGATTTCTATCAATACCAGTCTACCCAAAGCAATTTTGGAAGATGGATACAAAGGGCATGTAGTGCAGATTAAAACTGAAAGCTACAAGTTATTCCCTGAGATTCCTGTAGTAAAAGGAAACCAGTGGTAAGGAAAGGAATACAGGAAGAGGAGATGCTGGTAATTTCTATATGCCACATTCCAGAATGGATTATTTCTGTTTTAACTAATAAGAATCTATAGAACAGAATGAGAGAATTATGAATTAGATGTTCTTGTTAAGGTCTAGTTCAGTTTTAATTAAAATACGAGCAATATATATGTGCATTTGTGCACACAAATTCTGGGTTATATATCACACACACACAAAAACCAATATATAAAATACAGACACCCTTGTTCATTATGCCCAAAGTTTTGCTTTAAACACAGAGCTTTATACATTATTTTAAACACATTTTTAACACATGTTAATAATATTCATGCTGGTGCTTTGAAAAATCTGCGAGATGTGGTTAATGAAGAGAAACTGCAGCATAAATTGCATGTAAAATATGCAATCCACAACAACATATTTTTTCTCAAGCTGCAGTTTTTTCACATTAAACATCTTTTAGCTTGTTTAAATTTATTTCCTATTGTTTATAAAGAGCATCATCAGCCACCACTGCTTGAAACAACTACAAGTAGTAAACCAGGCAATCTTCTTACTTTAATAAGATTCTTTGGTTAAAAATAGATTTTAAGTCCATCTCACATTAAAGGGTGTAAATCCTAATGAAATTGCACAAAATGTTTCCATTTTCAAGGGATGTTTTCCATACAATGAAATTTTTTTTTTATTTTTCCCTGAAATTTCACCAAAGAAAATAGTAGTAGTTTTTTTTTCGTTTGCACTTTTATTCCTTTTAATTTTATTCCCGACTCTTCTTTTATAGAGTAAACAATTCTAATTCCTTTTCTTTTATTTTTTCCCCGTTACATTCTGTTTTTCTATATAGTTATCATTCCCACTCTTCTCTTTTAGTCCGTCTCCAGTTTGTAAACATCTTTTTTGACCTGGGTATTAAATCACTGTTTATAGCACTATGGGTGGATCAGGTATTACCTAGACCAAGGAATGCAGAAGGATATTCTACTTTATTTCCAGTTGTATCCATAGGCTTCAAGAGGTTTTTTACATCCTTTTTCTACAGTATCATAACATTTAAGAATCTGATTTTTGGAACTGTCCTACAGTGTTGTTGCCTTACCAGAACATCCCCAGTTCTGCATTTAACACCCTGGTAATTCCTAACTAACCATAAAAGGTGTATTTTTCTTTCTTTAATTAAATGGGAATTTTAAGTTTTTTTCTCCAATTTGACGTGGCCTTTTGAATTTTAATACTACAATTTAATGTTCTGCTGTGTCCAGCTCCAGGGTCCTCAACACAGGAAAAACATGGATCTGCTGGAGTGGGTTCCAAGGAGGGACAAGGAGATGATTAGAGGGGTGAAGCATCTCTGCTGAGGAAAAGCTGAGAGGGATAAATGGGATATTGGGAAATAACTCTTCCCTTGGAGGGCACAAATCACCCAGAGGAGCTGTGGCTGCTCCTGGATCCCTGGCAATGTCCAAGGCCAGGCTGGACAGGGCTTGGAGCACTCTGTGGGATAGTGGAAGGTGTCCCTCTGGATTGTAGATGACCTTTTGGCCCCTTCTAACCCACACCAGCTGGGGATTCCGTGTACTGGAATTCCACTCTGCTTGGAGAGTGGATGAGGAGTTTTCAATTTCAGTTTTTACTTTTGGTGCTCAGAAATCTGTTCAGTCCTTCTCATCCACAAGAGATGAGACAGTACTTGGAAATCAATCCAGGCTTTTACAGCTTAAAAGATTAGCCTACCACAAGGAATTGTTTTACTTTATTATTGTTGGTTTTATTAACAAAATTGCTGGCAATCCCAAGACTATAATTTATATCAGTATCCTATTGTGGTAAAACCCCCAAAAACACATATGAAGACAGGGAACCTGACTCAAACAATTTGGTGAAAAACTAGACACCCTATTGAACATGACAAGGAATGAGTGGTGACTTAGATTTGTAAATCATCCAGTCAATCATGTTATATTCATATCATGTATCAGGATTTCTATTCATTTTAACAGGTCTCAATTATTTTAATATATGGGCCAATAAATGGATACATGTTCATCTCTCAAGGAAGCTGATTTCTTACTGCCACCATGTAAGTCACAGATATGGAAAAATGGGAAAAATTGGCTTTGGACCAGACATGATGTAAGTATGGTTGAGGGGAGGAATGGCAGGGAGGGGTGGCATTGATGAAAAAACAATGGAAAATAAAGAGGGAGAGGTGAAATACTCTAAAGGTCAAACTGGAAAAGAGTGTAAGAATAGGCAGGAAGGGATGGTCAGCACCCAGGGTTTACACAGGTCCTACAGAAAAGGAGAAAGAGGCAATCCCATGGATGAGAATGTCACTGAAAATTTCATTGAATTGACCTGGAAGCCTGAAAATCTAAATTGGTAGAGAAGCATAAGCAACTTTCTGTTGGTTTTAGCTCATAAAATTGATTATTGTTCGTTTCCATGTCTCCATTAACATTGATTTTCCAAATCCATATCAAATTTATGTTTCACCCAAACACCTCAGAGTGGGTGAAAGTGCAGAGGCCAAACGCATAATTTGAGATTTGAGTTGAGGCCTATCCAGGGTGAAATTTGACTGTGGTTTTGCATTACTTCTTTCAGTGATTCACTGTTTGAACTTGTGCATGCTTTTCCTTTCAGGTGTGAGTTTCACTGTATTAACATTACTCAGAGGAGCAACAAACTGCACCACCTTACTTAGCCACAGATTGTTTTGGTTCTGCAAACTGATCTCTTGTATTTGCTATTTCACTTGCTCATTTATTTGGAATTCTTAAAATTTATTTGGATTACTCTGAATCTTGTAGCTATTAGCATAGAAACATGGAGTGATTTTGGATGGAAGACACCTTAAAACTCATGTCATACCAAGCCCCTGCCATGGGCAGGAATACTTTCCACTGTCCCAAGGTGATCCAGCCTGGCCTTGGACACTTCCAGAGATCCAGAGACATCCACGGCCTCTCTGGCAACCTGTGCCAAGGCCTTGCCACCTTCAGGGTAGAATTTCATCCTAATATTCAGTCTAAACTTACTCTTTGCCAGTTTGAAGCTATTCCCCCTTTCCCGTCCCTCCAGGCCCCTGCAAATTGTCTCTCCTGTCCTTTCTTGCAGGCTCCCTTCAGGTCCTGGCAGGCCACACTTAAATCACCCCAAAGCTTTTCTCCAGGTGAACAATTCCAGCTCTCCCAGCAGAGCTGCTCCATCCCTCTGCTCATCCTGGTGCCTCCTCTGGATGTTCCAGCAGCTCCAGGTCCCTCCTGATGGGGATGCCCAGAGCTGGATTGCTGCTCAGCTCCACATCCAGCAAGGCCATTTGCTGCCATCCAGAGATGGAGATACAGCTGATTTTAAGGTTGCAGCCAGACCTTAGGCTCTACACCTCCCTCAGGATCATATTTGAGCTGCTTTGGCCCTTTTTTTACTATTTTTGTGTTATAGAGTAAAAATGTCAGCTCCCAAATTTTTGCTTTGTGAAGGAAAGAAAATTAGCCTTATTTTTTCATCTCAGTTAAGGAAGGGAATGAATTTAAGAGCCACAATTCATAAATAGGTGGAAAAAATTGTTGATAACTGTCCCAACTTTGGGCTTTACCTCAGTAAAGCTCATGCCCAGCTGTGAGCATGTTTATATTTTAATGGGCCTTGGCATCAACCACAACCTGAGCAAGTCAGAATTCCATGTTTCCCCCACTCATGTTAGAGTTTGGTACTACAGCAGAAAACAAAGGAATTGGAAGAAGAATCCTATTAATTCCGGCTGCTCTAATGCAAAACCGGGTTTCATTTTTAGATTTCTATTTTCTACTTTAATTATATAAATCTGAACATACTTTCAAGATTATGAAATAAGAGCCGGGAAGCCAGTTATTTTTCATCATTTATTTTTAAAGCAAATTTATCTTTGAATTGTCATCTGTTAAAATTCCTGAGAAGCAGACCACAAATGAGTACAATATGAACATGATTTTCCATGCCAGCCCAATTCAAGTAAAAGATGTAAAGATTTTTTTTTAAATTCTTTTTTAGGTTTTCCTTTGAACACTTCAGCTGGACACAAAGTGTGACCAGTTCCACCTCAGCAGGCCTTGGGTCCCTTTCCAAGTTTACAGCGTGTATGTGCACACTTGCACATGTACATACAAATAATACCAAGCTAAGGCATGTATTGGCAACATAAACTCAATTAAATCTTCAGTTTAATGGATTCTGAAACCTTGAAATATTCTGCAAAGGGAGCAGCAATGGGAACACAGGAAAGAGCTAAAAAATGCTGTCTTGGAAATCACACAGAAGATCCCTAAATGCTTCTTTTCCTTTGTGGCATTTGTCTAACGTTAAATGTCTTGATAAGAAAACTTGAAATTCTCTTTCATATCTTGGATTTCTAAGAATTTTGGATTTCTGGTAATTTCTGGGTGCTTTGTTTTGTGCCTACAGGATCCTTTTCTGTCTGAAAGCCCTCCAAGCTCTTTTTTTTTTTTTTTTTTTTTTTTTTTTATTTTTTTATTTTTTATTCTTGCAAGTTCTGGCCATCAACAAGTCATGTATCAAGTCCTGATTGTCCTATGTGGACAAGTCCTTTCTTCTGAAGGTGCTGAAAACTAAAAAGTTGGGAAATTCCATCCTCAAAACTGGTTCCTTAGCTAAAAACTTTAAGGACGCTTTGGTTAGGAATGGAAACGTTTGTCTTCACATGTTGTTCACTTTATTCTGCTGAAGAGCTTTGGAGCCAATCTCTTTTAGCCAAGGTTTATCATGTCCAGGTTTTGGTTATGAACACAACCATGAGGCTCTTTTCCTACACAGGCTGTCAATAATATCTGTGTAAAATATCTATTTTTAATAATCCTTTTTGTATTGATAAGGCAAACCTAGAAGTATCTCACCTGGCCAAGGATCCTCAAATGAAAGTTCAGTTATCCTGGAATTTTGCTCAGCTCAGGCAAAAGGTTTCCTCATATTTGGATCTGCTTTAACCTAATTCTGTGAAATAATATGATTTTTCTAGTCAAGTGTGTCTTCTCCAGGGATACTTTGCTTCTTTTCAGGCCATTTAAAGTGCTTTTTCTTTCTCTCTGACAGAGAAAGAATGATTGTAACTATAAAGTATATCCTCGTTCTTCCTTTGTAACTTGCAAATTTGGCATCTAAACTATGCCAAAAATGATTGCTTTGGGGGGCTTTGGTGAAGGATTCTGACTGTGATATAAAGAGGAAGGAATATAAGTAAAACAAACATTTATCACTCTGCAATTTGCATACCATGCTTAGCTCAGCTATGATTTAAACCAGCACATAAAGCCCCAAAACTGGGCTTTGAACAGAAAAGTTGAGCTTAACTGCAACAATGCTGTAAGCATTGTTAGGATATATTGGAACAAAAGAATTTAACATTCATTCTTGGCTTCTCTTTCAAATTTATTAACTTCTTGGTATATTTTTGCATGAACTCTGATGGACTGAGCCATCCATATCTATCTCCAAAGTTTTACATTGACAACTTTGTGCTTTGAAAAGGTTTCAGTGTTTATTTAGTTGCTTTTATGGGGTTTTGGATTCTCTGCTGCTAAGGATCTTCCCTTGAAGCCAGAATCCACATTTTCAGGTCTCCATCTAACCAACCTTTTGGGACAAAGTAAAGTTCCTGAAAGCTGAAGCCCAATATACTGCAGCACAATTATGAATTGAGCAGGGAAAGGAAATTGGAAGGAGCAACTGAAGATATTTTACTCTTATGAATTAGTACACAAATACAGATTTATAGCCTGCATGTGTGTTTTGTTTTGGCTGATGGCTGTAACTAAGGACACCTGTAAGCCAGGGGAAAAGGGAGAGAATGAAAACTAAAGGGAGAGAAAATTTAATGATATGCAGCATTTCAGAGCTAATTTGAAGTCTGTTATGTGAGCCTTTAAAATTTGGTTTTTTTTTTCTTCTGCAAAATCTGCATTGTTTAGCTGGTGTGCCTTAGTGTAAAGTATGAAATATAATGATTTTTTAAAAGATTCTTACAACGTTTCCAAAGGAAATGTTGAGCTAAGTGTAGAATTTGTGGGATCAGTTAGCTTATAAATAATGATCCTTTATGCTGGCATTGGGAAATCCATGTTCCCACAGCTAGTTCAATAAAGCAATTAATATCAATGAATGCTGAAGAAAGCAAATCTCCGTTCACTTTTGTCTGGATTAGTTAACATAAGAAAAATCCCATCCCTCTCCTGGAGTATTTAACCTTCTCCTAGGAAGACATGCTAATGAAAGGTAAATAAAATGTGCTGCTTGACATGTGTTTGCCATTCCTCCCTGTTCCTCATGTCGCACACTTTCCCTCTTACAAGACAATCCACATTTTTTTCCTCTGGAAATCTTCACTGCGGTTATTTTGTTTCATGCATCCCTCTGTGCCAAACCTGTCTTGTCATTCTCCCTCAGAGTTCCTGCTGGTGTTTCTAGGCTATTCCTGCTCAGCTGAATTTCATTAAAGAGGGACTTCACCTCCAGAACTCACAGATAATGTGTCTCAAGCACACACAGAGCTGAAATCCGCCACGTAGAGAATTCCTGATTTACTTGGCACCCGCGTTCAATCCAGGGGCAAGTGCTTCTCCTCATTCAGGGCATATTTCTGTAGCCCACGTAAAATTGTCCACTAAAGGAGAAGGAAGGTCTGTCGAGGGAATGGGTGTGGTTTCACTGACCTCATCCCACAGCCACGAATTTGTGCGTTCAGGCTTTGGAGATGAAAATTTTTGATAAAACGGAGTCGTAAAACCGCCCTGAACTTTCCCTGCGTTTGGCTCCGTTATCTGAGATTTCACACACAAGCAGTAAAAAAAAGAGCTTAAAAGATTTTTATCTCAGAGCAGCCAAGAAGTGTGGTAATAAGGTAAAGGTTGAGAAGCATTGTTGGCATAAGAAATCCCCTCCTTCCCCTGGATTTATAACACACCCAGTTTAGTAAGAACTGGCGCTGCTGAGCATTTTCTGACAGTGTTGGGATAATATATTGCAAAAGGCGGAGTGGCCAAGTCTCACACCTGAGGAGTAAGACACACTTCATCCTGCCCATGGAGAAACCTAAATCAAACCTTAACGTTACGACAATGCAATTACTCCTCTCCTAGGAGCTCCAACTGCTCAGGGTTGATGTGTAAAACTTGTGATTTTGGTGCACTGGACGAGTTTATTAACCCCTTAAGTATTTGCATGGCCTCTGCTTTTGGAGGGTTAGGCTTTTAAACTTTACTAGATGCGTTTCAAAGGGAAGCAATAGAGTGTGATGCCGTGGGTGTGAGGCCAAAGCAGCTTTGCAATGGAGTTTAATTTTTTAAAAAGTAAATAAAACAATATGTGGAGCTGTGGATTGCTTTTCCCGTCATCAGTGAGTGCTGTGAGACTTCCCTCATGCTTCAATAAGGAATTTTGGTTAATGATGAAATAGATTTTCCACATATTGGAGATTCTCTGGAAGGTTGGAGTTGCTATTTTGCAGAATCACAGAATAATTAGTATTGGGAAAGACATTCAAGATCATCAAGTCCAAGCTTTGACAGATCCCCACCCGAGCACTGAGTGTCACATCCAGTCATTCCTAGAACGCCTCCATGGATGGGGACTCCACCATATTTTCCATTTTCCATTCCTCTTTCCATATTTGAAACTGTATTTTGCTACAATCACTTCTCTTTTCACCTTGTTTTTATTAATAAAACCCCCTGTTTTTATAAAAAAACCCTATTCTAAAGATACACAAACAGAAGTAAAATTTTGGTGTGAGATGTGGTAGTCTCACAAGAAAGGAGCATGGAGTGTAATGCTGTTACTTTTGCACGCTGCCTTTTCTGCACATATACTTTTTCATGAGATCATATTTCACTCCACACATATTCCAGAATCTCTCTCTCTAGTTCTTATCATGACTTTAATAGTTCATTTCCATTCCATACTCTGTGTTGTGTTACTTTTCTCATGTACCCTCTCTGATACCTCCAGTGAAAGCAGAAGAGAAAAAACAGAGACACTGAGTTCAAGCCTCACGTTCCATTTATTATTATGACTGTGGGAAGTTTAACTCCAAAAAGAGAATTTTATCAGGAGATAAGAAATAAAAGCAGACATAATAAGGCAAGAGTTAAATTGAAAAACTGATAACTGCTCTTGTAGTTTTGTGGTATCATTCACATGAAGACTAATACAGCTGCTCAATAATTCTTTTATTTCTTTATAAAATTGGTGGGCTTTTTTTCTTGTTTGATTTTTTGGTGTTTTTTGTTTTTTACGGTATTAGTATTACAGAATAGGGAACACAAGATTCAAACCCCCACAGTACTTGTTTCTGATTTGGTCAAACCCAATAAAAATTTCAGTCTGTCATCATGAATAGGAATATTTCATTTCATATCAGTTGACAGTCATATGTGCTGGCTTACAGTGATCCTTTTACAGACTTGTAGCTGAAGTTCCTCAGCCTTCCCTTTCCTGGTAAAAGCTAAAATTTGATGTTGGGTTATAACTTTTTATGATGATCAGCCCAGCAGAGTTATAGAATGGAGGTTCTGTTATTTTAGGGCAACTTAGTGGTGTCTGACATGTTGGTCTACAGGAAAGAGCTGGGTCATGAAACTGCCATCAGATTTTCAGTGATTTTCTCCTGACAGCTCCAGGAGGAGGTTTAACATGACCTCTCTTTCCTGCTGCACAGAGAATTAAACACATTCTTCTCTCAGGGGCAAGGACATGGTGTGTCCTCTCTGGCCAGGAAAGAGGACCCATCTTGGACAGGCAACTCTACGTGGTCCCTAAGAGCTCAGCTGAGGTACCATTTAGGAACTGGCTGATTATTTGCGTATTTTGAGCCACATCTGACAGCACTGATGATTTAAGGCATGCAAAAATGCTCCAAGTGCTGGAAAAGTCTTGAGGTTCTCCTTTGGCAAACTTGGAGTACCCTCCTTAATGCTGCACAGGACAGTGAAGGGTATGAATATAGCTCAGTTTGCCAGCTCTTGACTTGGGACATGTCTCAAAAAAGATTCTTATTTCTTTTAGCCAGCAGGCATTTGCATTTCCAACCCTGCTGGAAATCAGGGAACAGGTTTGGCTGGAGTGCAGACAGAAACAAACACCATGTACCATTTTCTCCTTGCCCTGTGACAGCTCTGGTGAAAACTGCAGCTCCTGCCTTATGGAACGAGTTTAATCTCAAGCAGAAATGAACAAAAAAACCTTTTTAAGTTGCCTACTGTAAAAAAAAGTATCCTACTGCACTAAACATATTTTTAAAGATTTGTTTATGCTGATTTCAGATAAAAATGTGCCAGTAGAAGTAAAATAACCTCCTGCAGATAATACAGGTAGCCACAAACTTTGGCTGTCCTCTAATTCACAAACACTTATCCCCACATACACTTCCTGTTCCCTGACTCTCATCAGCTGGAAAAGTCATTATCTGAAGGGAGAGCTTTGCATCTGTCAGCTGGGAAAGTGATTACTTAAATTGATAGCAATAGCAGTTGTTTTAGTTTGAAATGGCCATTTCAAACATTCATTTTTCTTTTTCTTTTTATTTTGGGGTGGGGGGAGGAGGGGGAAGTTATTATTATTTGGTCATTTTATTGTTGTGAACATCAAAGAATTAAACAAAATGAACATTTGGTTTCTTGTTGACACTTGGATGGGCAAACTTTGGAGATAAACTGGCTTGGACAAAATAGATGGGAATGACTTTTGGAGAGTGTTCTTTGAATTTGAACAATCACACCAATAACCAAAAATGGTTTTTTGCTCCCCTTTCCTTTGTGCCTCCTCTTTAAGTTGTCTCTTCTCCACCATTTTTTATCCTGACATGTAGGTGGGACTCAAATGCCATCCAGGGGACCCTCTCCTAGTCCTTTAAATACCTCAGAGTCAAAAGTAGCAAGAACTGGGAGCACCCTAATTAAGTTGAGTTGATTGCAAATTGATATTTCTTTACAGGAATTGAAGCCACCTCCCCCCACATACACCCAAATCATCTTTTCAGTTCTGTGAATTGCCTTTAATTGCTGTGAAGGGCATCATAAATATCTGGTTCTTCCAAAAAAGTTATTGGAAGTCTCAAAGTCTCCAAGTTTTCTTTAAAAATGTAGGCCAGCTCCAAAATTCTCAAAAGTGTGACTTCACTGAATGCTCTTAACATCCATATTTAGTTCCCAAATAAGTAGCCTAATTTTCCGTAACACTGTGCAATCAGTAAGTCTCATTGACCTCACTGAGTGTCTGCCTTCTCAGCAATTCCAAAAAAGAAAGTAATTTATTTAGAAGTCAAATATACTCAGAGAGTCTTTACTTGTTCATATTTTCTAAAGAATGTATTTTTTAAAAATGTATTGAACTTTCTGTGTTCATGTGTTCTTTGAGGGGCAGAGGCAGGATGAATACTTTTTATGTGTTTATCTTCAGACACTTTTATATTATTTTAGTCTAAAAGGATATTAATCTTTTATTAGATTTGAATAACATGAGAAGATTGAGATGTCTTGGGCTGTGTCGGAAATAAAAGAACAGTTGTGTCCTCTATCCTGTTGGCTTGGAAAATGCTTTATGTGGAAATTTCCACCCTCTTATTTCAAATGGTTTCAGAATGCAAATGATGGAGCAACCTGGCTTTGGACTCCAATGTTGTCTGAATGTCTGATCCTTTGAGTTTTGTTATTTTGACTCTTATCTCCCATATTTTTATAACCTGAATAACTTGTTGTCAGTTCATTATTGAATGAACCATTTATTATCCTGAGACCTGCTATACAAACACCGTTAACAATCCTGTTATTTATCCTGTGAAATATCACAAACTGTTATGAGTATTTTATTAAACATGAGGCACCTCAATAAATCTCATGATGGATCTAATTCGTAACAAAAAATGAACCATGCAAAGTTCAGAATATATTCCTGTAATACTTTTTCCAGACAGGAGACCTGAATTTTAACTCCTCCTGGCAATCAGAGGACAAAGTTATCTGGTATTTAAACTTGTGTGCTGGGGTCTTTTGTTTCCCTAATACTTGTCAAACCTCACACTTAATGAGTCCTCCCTCCCTCCAATATTTCTTGTTAAAGATCTGTTTAAGGTATTTTTTTTTCCATTAGAAACATGGCGAATTTTCATTAAAACAATAAAGAAAAGCTTTTCAAAAGCGAACTGCCCAGGCTCAGAGCCAGCACTGGTGGAACTCATGAGAGATGATGGTGCAGACTGGAAGGTTGTCTGCCCTGCTGCTCATTTTACATTTCCAGTGTCTTCTTCTGCCCCCTTTCACAAGGGGGAGACAGAAGAAGACAGTTCCTCTCTAGGGGAAAACTAGGAAAAACATTCAACAGCATTAACATACACTGGACCAGCCAGGACTTCCCTTCCATTTTGGTTGATTTTTATTTTATGTTCTCTATAAGCTTGTATCCCCACAAAATGCTAAGACCTCTCTTTAGTTTTTCTCTGATTGTTTCTCTCTTACTGCAAGTATTTTTATGACAACAATTACCCAGTATATGCTAAGACCTCTCTTCAGTTTTTCTCTGGTTGTTTCTTTCTTACTGCAAGTATTTTTATGACAACAGGAGTGGACAATTCTGATGTGCTGCTGTAAATTTCTCTAACGACTCTCCTCTTCTACAGCCTTACATCTTTCCCATATTTCCCTCTCATCCAAAGCATTCCAGGGTGATACCAAGCCAGGACACTTATGTTTGTGTCCTCTTTGCACAGATAAAAATGATTTCTTTGAGTGTGAGAGCTGGAAGATTTGGGGGAACGTGGAATGTGTAAACACAGCATCATGAAACACCTGCTTATTTTACACCTAGATTTTGCTGCAGAAACCAATTTGTCACTCCCTCCTGCATGTGCTGCTTATAAAACCTCCTTGTATGTTTGTTATTACTATTTAAACTCATAGTTTTGTGTCATGGAAGAATCATTTTTGGGCAAGGAGTCGGGGGTGATACAAGGAGCTCTTTTATAAAACATGGTCGAAGGTGAGATTAAGTCAGATAAGAAAACATCACAGCTCAGAGCCATTTATTGGGAAGGAAAAGGGAGTTGCCCTACTACTGAGGAAGGGTAGAGAAGACAGAGAAGGAGGAAGGAAAATGCAAAAGGACACATGAGGCTCAGAGGGCATTGGTATCCAGCCTGGTGCCTGGCCAGAGGGCAAGCGAGGAGTGGCAGTGCAGAAGGGACAAAACACAAATGCCATGTTGGTTAGAGCCAAGGACCTAAAAATCCCCAAATCTTGTGTCACAGCTACTTCTGTATCCCCTGGCCCCTCCATGATCCTGACAAGAGGTTGAGACACATCAGAATTATCCCTGCTCACCTGGTGTGACAGGTGTGCCCCATCCCGACAGCCATTTACACCTTCCAGTGCCAGGAAACAGGAATTTGGTTTTTAAAGCCTGCTTTCACCCAGGGGATGTCACAGAATAAAGTATTTCCCCACAGGCTGCCCCAATGCACCAGGAAACACTTCAATGTCTCTGTATCAGGAAGAGATTATATTGCCTATAATAAACAAGTTGAATATTTCTATAAATTCAAAATCATATTGAAATGGAAACAGGTTGAGGACGAAGAGCAGAGAGATACTGCAGGTAAGATAAAATTTCTTTATATGGCTCTTTAATAGTTTATTTGTTACTTGCATCCATGTGGTTTGGGTTGGATATTTTTTTTGAGATATCAGGTGATAGCAATGAACATAAACACGATTGCCTAGTTTTTATTCTCTTTCTTCTTGTGGTATTTGAATGTTGATTGAGTTCTATGCTTTAATGAAAATCCTTCCTTTCCTGGAGTCTTTACTCTTCAAGTGTTAGAGAAGATGTTAGAGAGTAAATAACTTTTCATAGTAGTTCTTTCACCACAAGGATTTCATAGTAGTTTTTCATACAGCACAAGGAAAACTCCTTAATTTTACCAGTTCAAATGTATACATTTAATATTATCTAAACTTTTTGGAAGATAATACGCCAAATAGAGATAACAGACTGGACTCGGGATTAATTAAAAGGGCATCACATACAACTACTTTAAATTGAAGAACAGAAAGCAAACAGGTTTTCCCACCTCAACAGTTCTGACAAATGATAAGTGCAAAAATGGACATACATATATATGCATCTAGATTTCAAAACTTAATTGTTTTTCTGTATTACTTAAATCCACATTTAATGGATCATCTCTGCAATTTGTGAGCCTCTGCTGCAGTTCATGACTGCAGACATGCTCAGGGAGGGCAGGGCCAGGAATTTTGATGGACATAGCATGGAAGGGTTGGCAAATGCTGTGTAATGAAGTGATTACAGCATCTCGTACATCTTCTGATTAATAAGACAAAATTCAGTTGCCCAAACGAAAATCAGTCCTGACCAGACAAGAAAACTGCATGAGATTGTTCTTTCTATCAGCTCAAATAGAAATTGCCCTGTGATCAGTGTGAGTTTGCAGAAGATAACTCCTGTTCCATGTGGCATCGCTGCTCTTGGCATCTCACCATGAAATGCAGTCCTGGACTCGGGCCAGATTAAACAGCTGAGTAGCTCTGCCTTTAGATCCAGAGGCACAGGAGAGCAGGAAAATAATTCTCCAATGTCAAAATCTATTTTCTTACTTTTAGCAGTAGCTAACATTTTGTGATATATATACACAAGCCCATATAATGAAACAGTTTGTTTTATGAGGCTACAAGGACATATGTGGGAAAGAAATATGATGCATTTTAAAAATTTGTAGCAATGGAGATTATTCATACTTTATGTGGTGTTGGAAGTTAATATTTGTGATCTTTGTTGCTGTTGTGCTGTGCAAAATGAGTGTTGGTGTTATTTAAGTAACCATGGATCAGAGGCACCAACTGACTCCCAGAATTTCTGATTTTTATCTTCTCTAGTCCTACCACAAGAAGGCTGTGGGAGTTGAGAGTTTGTTCTGGGTTTTGGGGAGGTACTTTGTGAAACATTTCTTGCCTTGATGTTTTGCAGTGTAATTGAGGGAGGTTCAGAAGATTAAGGGACTTGGTAAAGCCACCAGTGCAATGATTTGCCAACAAACTTTCCAAAGCCTTCATTTTGAAGCGATTGTCACCCCATAGAAAGCACACTTTAAAAAAAATTCAAACTAGTTGAGAAGCAAGTTGAGGTTTTTATTGAATCAGGCTATAGCTTCAGAACTTTTTCACACTTCCTTTAGTTTTTGCTTTTCCTTTGGAGCAGCAGATACTGCTCAGGTGCAAGAAGGTTGCTATCCAGTGCACCAGGGCCATGCAGACGTACAAAACTTTGAAGGTTATTTCCTGCCCCATTTTTTGGGGTGCACTGAAGCTGTATCCATGAAGTTTATTTATTACAAAACTTTGAAGGTTATTTCCTACCTCGTTTTCTGGGGTGAACTGAAGCTGTACCCATGAGCTGCACCTGAACATTCAGAAAGTCTGAGTTCCCCATGACTGGGAAAACCTGGCTACAGGAGTGTCTGAGCTAAATTCTCAATGACAAATCGAATGGAGAGAAATTTTATCTAAAAATAATGTGTGCTAAAGTAATACAGGCATCCAGTAATGCCTGGTAAGTCATGCACTGCATTAAAACCCTAAAAAAAAAATCAAGACAGATATAAAATGATTGGGAGGTTCTTTCTTCCTGTGAAGATCATCAGTATACAGTAAGTCTCTTAAAGACCACTGTTTAAATTATTAAGGCTGCCAGTTTAATGAAAAAGTAACAGCTCAATTCAATAATTCATGACAACAATTTGAGGCAAAGCACACAAAATATTTTTAGCATGTGTCTCAAGAACAGTTAGACACAGGATCAAAATATGCAATGTTACACACAGTGTGTTCTTATCTGTTAGCTCTGGTAGAGGGAATAAACATTTTTTCCTGATGAGAAAATCAAAGTTTTGTGCCATTTCAGTGAAGTCAAGTTGACACCTGCAGAGAAGCAAGTCATGACATTTTAGCTGACTGGGTTTCCCCCCTCCCTCTCCAGTTGTGGTTTGTTTCTTCATTTTATTTACCCTGACAGACAAAAGAAAAATGTTGAGATGAGGATTTGGCATATTTTCTAATAATTCTTCTTTTTTTTTTTTCCTTTTTTTTTGTTTTCCTCTTCCCTTTTTTTTCCTTTCATTAAATAAGTAGCCCATACATTCTGGGCTGGGACAGTTCTACTGAGGAGGAAACCACTTAAACATATTAATATTAAAATAGTGTCCCTCCTTTCTTGTTGCACCCTCAGATTGCTCAAACATTGCTACATTTATCAAGATAATAAGCTTCAGATTTCATAATAGATCTATTTTCATGTCATCCTGGCATAGACCTGCCTGACTGAGCCAGGAAGATCCTTAAAAAAATATGAATTTAGGATCAATAATATTTATAGCTCCATTTATAAAGCTGAAGTCAAAGGCATGGATAATGCAGAATTTATTAAGGGAAATTACGCTGGGGATTTTGTTTACTGGCCTCTAATCCTACCTCGACTTTTTAGCATCTCATTTTGTCAGGAAAACATAAGTTGCAGGTGTTCATAAATGTAAACTGGCGCATAAAGAAGCTCACAAATTATATCTGTTGTGACCTAATATTGCAGTATAGGGTGCTCTTCAATGGCGTTTTTCCTGGCTGCATGTTATTTTTGTTAACTCTGGGTACCATTAAAGTCTATGATAAAGTTATTGTAATGGAATTGAAATACATTTTATTACACCAATATAAGTTCCATTTACTGTGCAATATGACAGTGCTTAATAATTTCATATTACAAGCGTAATTATGATATCAAATTAGTAATTTTCACAAAGTACTTGCATTAGACACTCATATGATACGATGCAGTGTATTTTAATTCTCTGGGGTGCCTGAAAACACACATTTTAGCAGGGAAAAAGCAGAAATGCAAAAGGAAGCACCTCATGACTCCTTTGAGCAATTTCCTAAATTTTACCTAATTTCCTAATTAGGATATTTACCTTCCACTGGGGTACAGGTATTATCAATATTGCTTTTAGATTCCAATACACTGTTGATAAAGACAGGAAGTTACTGAAGTCTAAAAATTGTGATAAATCTCCCTTCTTGGTGATCATGCCAAAGGTCCCCAAAGCCACTGCCTCGTTATTCTGAACAGCCTCTTAGTCTGATAAATTCCACTGGAGCAGTAAGGCTGTTCCTGGTGAATTGGGTGGTGGGAAGGATTAGAAACTCCAGCTCAGAGTCTGAAATTGGGAGCTAGTGGAGCTGCAGAGCCCCCTTGGAAAAAGGAATGAGTTTGTGTCCCAAGGAAATGCAATTCCCTCCAAGGTAGAGCACAGTGGATTTGGCAGTGCTAAGCCACACTGGTTTTGAGGCAGGAACTCAAGATTTGTATCCAAGTGATGTAACTGTGGAATCTTTGGGGTTTTTTTCCCTCTCCTTGGGGTATTCACATGGAATTAATTTTCTATTCAGGTGCTGAAAACTTTTGCATTGCAAATTCGTCTGAGAGTTTGGCTTTTATCTGCTGAAATAAATGACAAAATGCGATGAAGGTTCACAAGCATCTTAATAAACCTTTAAGAGTCTGCCTTAAATACCAGTTTTCTATACTAGAAAGCTCATCAATATCTAGACAGCCATGCAAACAGCGAGGAGGCCAGTCCATTAATGAAATGTTAATGACTGAATTAGACCTGTAATAACAGAAGTAGAATGCACTGCTGTGAGTCCATTAACATCAGCAGACCCTGCTGGGAAACAAGTAAACACAACATACAAAGGGAAAACTTGTGCTAATAAACAGTTTTTGTGCAGTAAAGGTGCTCGGAAGCTCAAGCTGTAAATCCCATTCATTGCTGTTCTGGTGGGGATTTTTTTTGCAAAAGTTTATCCAAGCCACATACTCAATATACATTTCACAGTGACATTAAAAAGAAAAAAATGCTCCACAGCAAAGTCCTTGTCCTGAAAATTAGCCAAAGACTGATGCCATATATCCTGAAAAACCTTTCTGTTGTGATATGTGCTAAGAATAAGCAGTTCAATGGCAAGTGCATCTTCATCCTTGCCTTTGGGGAGAATTTCTTCCCTGTGAGGGTGCTGAAGCCCTGGCACATTGTGCAGAGAAGCTGTGGCTGCCTCATCCCTGGAAATTCTCCAGGCCACGTTGGAGGGGGCTTGGAACAACCTGGGATAGTAGAAGGTGTCCCTGCCCATGGAATGAGGTGGCACTGGATGATCTTTAATGACCCTTCCAACCCAAACCATTCCATGTCCCTTTCTGCAGCCAGCCCAGGTGGGAGCAGCAGTTATCAGCTGATGGATGGCTGACCCAAGTGAAATGGAGTTTATGGGCCCTCTCTGAGGCCCTCGCAGCCATCACAGAAACTGCCACTGCTGGCACTAATTAGTGTTAAAATTTTATCTTGTGCCTTAAAAGTTGATTGTGCTTTGCAGAAGGTGTTCACCCCAGCAAAGGGGATGGGAAATACAACACTGCCAGGGGCTTCGTGGGTGACCCTGTAACCCTCCATGTGAGAGTTCTTGCCTTGGGATGTAGGAATTAATGACTTGACTTTTTGGAATGAGAGCTTCTTCTTTCCTCTTCCAAAATATATAACCTTTTAAATTTTTTTCAGTAAAAGAGATCTAAAACAGTTGAATTCTGGTCTTGAAAACCTCAGCAATTTCCTTACATAGGAAAAGCCAACATGTGTGGATCTTATCTAAATCCCTTCCTTTTTGGCAAGATTTAGAAATTTATGTGAAGCTAAATATTCTCTTCCTGCTCCTGGAAACCTCAGTGTATTTCCCAAGGGGCTGCTGTTCACCCACCTTGCAGGGGTTTGATTTGTATTTTACTCTGTAATAATGCAAGTATTTTCCCTGAATTTGCCAATGCCATTAGAAAGGATCCAAGGAGGATTTACTGCACTGAGGACAGCTGGTTCTGTCCTCAGTTCAGTCAGTCCTCCTTGGAAACTCCCTAATTTTACCACTTTGAATGTTTACATTTTATATCATCTAAACTTTTTGGAAGATAATAAACTGAACAGGGATGGCAGACTGGACTGGGGATCAATTAAAAGGGCATCACGTAAAGCTACGTTAAACTGAAGGACAGAAAGCAAACAGGCTTTCCCACCTCGACAGTTTTGACAAGTGGTAAAGTGTAAAAATGGAGAGTGGTCAGATCCTAGAGGAAATGGGGAATATCAGTTCCCAGATCCCAAGGCTGGCACAGACTCCATGTGTCACCTTAAGCAAACCAACCACACCCTGTGCTTTGGGTCTGTACCCCTAAATTAGGGGTAACTTCACCTCACTACCCTACAGAGCTGCCTCAAGGGTAAAACCATCAAAGACAACCATACTGGGGGAGGCACATAAACCCTAAAACTGAAATTACATACATTATTACCTTCCTGTTAGTGTCATTTGAATTTAAATTTGGGCAGCTCTAAGTATCTGAGTCCATGATGGCCCTGTCTTTGGATTGCATAGAGGAAACTAGCTAAATTAGAAAAAATGCAGTGATGTGATTATGTGCATTGAAGAAATAAATACAATATCTGAATACTGAAAGAAATGGTAGAATTAACTGTAAATTATGTGAACCACCCACTACGCTTCCCTCTGCACAAAAGAACTGAGCTAAGCTGGACTTCTGAGCCACCTTGCCAAATAAAAGTAACAGCTTTTTCTTTTCAGAAAAACCAAATTTTGATATGACAATTTGAGCAAGTTGCATTGTGTATAGTTGACTTGTCAGTAGAACAGATTTTGCCATTTTTGCTTGTGTCCTGAAGCATTTGTCATCTTCCTTTCGATAGAAAATTTTAAAAGTCATTGCTAATAAGGATGGTTCATGGGATGCTTTGCCTGTGTGAACAGTCTGGATACAGTGAGGAACTTTCAAAACAAACTTTAGTAATGTATTTTTGCTTTGTAATCCTCAAGTGAGTCACACCAATTTCAAATTAGATGTGATACAGAAGGAAGGGAAATAGCAACACAGATGCAAGGTAATGTAGCAGGCTAAAAGGAGTAATTCGGAAAAAGTTTGTAGCTAATGGAGATGAATTAAAAGAAAAAAAAAAAGTCTATGTTTTCCCACAGACAAATGAAAAATCTGTTCTCTTGAGAAGGGCTTTGGCCAGTTGTTGGAAGTGAGGACAGAGGTTTAAAAATTAGGTGGAAGGAGGGGAGGGGACATGACAAGCAGAAGTTTTGAAAGTAGGGAGAGGTGTTTGAGAAGCCAGATCTGGAATGGAACAAATATTAAGAATCTTGGATGCAGCGTGGGAAAGCAGAAGGAGATCAGCACAACAGGGAAGGTGTGGTGAGGCTTCCTTGGCTTTTCAAGGATGGTCAGCTCAGTGGCTGCAGTTTCACACAGAGTGTTTTAGACATTTGGCGTGAGGGATGAGGGCAGCTATCAGAAACCTCTGGAACAAAAAGTTTTATCTTTGGGTACAGACAGAGAGGACTTCAGAGGTGCAGGTGGGAATTCAGGAATTCCTGGCTCCATTGCAGCATCTCACTCCATCTCTCACCTCTGAAGAGCTGCCTTAATTTTCTAAACCCACCTGCTGCTGAGGGTCCTGGAGTGAACATAAAGAATTGATTACAGTCTGTTTAGAATAAAATTACATTTGGGTTTTGGTCTTTCCTTTGTCCAGGAATTTCCTGATGCTGCTGGGAGCCTGCCTGGTAAACCAGCCTGCCCTGAAATCACTGAGTGAAAACTGTTGCTTTTGCCCACTTTTGACAAACTTCAGAGGGTAGAATGATTTCAGCAGATGCATTTATTTGTCTGACTTTGCTGCCTGGTGTCACACAGCAAGGTTTTCTGAGGTATTAACTATCACTTTAAATTCTTCTCGCTTTGAGTCATCCCATCCTGTATATAATTTGAACAGGTTTTTGTATAATTATTTCTCTCAATAATTACCATTATACAATTGCTATAGCTGCCAGTTTTGTTTTTCTCTCCTGCCAGAGAACAGCAGAAATGTATTACACGTTAGTGTAACTTATGATCTTGGATTCATGTTTAAAATGCATGGAATATTTTTCATCTTCTGTTTGAGGCAATACCTCATCTGGGATCATATCTCACAGTGTAGGTTTACACTGAGTAAATGGATGCCTTGTACTGCAAATACAGTGAAAGAGAAAAGGATGCAAGAAATAAATAAAATCTAAATTTTAAAGGCATTGGAGGGCCAGTGGATATTAATGGCTACAGGTAGTGACCTGGCACATCTGGACAGTCTGCAGAGAGGTTTGTGTATGGTCTCCTTTTGCCTCTTAAATAAATTGGATTTGGCCATCATTGCAGCCCTTTGTTGCTTTCTTTTGATGAGGATTCTAGGAAATGGGTTTGCTGGCATGCCTGGTTTACTGGCAGGGAGAGCAAACAGGAATTTGCAGGCACAAGTGCTCCTAGTGGATATATAATTCCAGAAGTTGTACTCTCCAAGAAAAAGTTCCCTAGCTTTGAGTTTTCTGTGTGTTTTTGGTTTTACCCCCAGGGTAGGTGGGAATAGGTACATTTCTAGGATGGGGGAAAGGGGTGGGAGACTTTTAAAGTCTTTTAAAGTTTGGGAGAAGAAAATTTTTGGTACCTAATCCACCTGTAAAAAGCCAACGCTCAGTTGGGTACACAGAAGACAGGAGGGGAACCCTTGTAAGGAGCAGTGAAATAACAAAATGATGGCTCATTGTTCTAAATGAATCCATGCTTCTTTTTAAAAACTGATTTATGGTTAACTCCTGACAAGGGTAATTAGAGATAAAACAGTTTAATCTCATGAGTCATGCTGAAATTTTCTTTCAGTGACACTTAAAATTGGAATGCGAAACAAAAGAGATAAAAAGGAAAAAAAAAACAAACAAACAGAGAATATCTGGAGTATGTAGGTATGAACATTTTAAAGAGATTGGGACCAGGATGCAAGTTTGCATAATGACAAATAATTAATAATTGCAGGTATCACAGGGTGATTCTTCTTTTGTTTGCATAATGACAAACAATTAATAATTGCAGGTATCACAGGGTGATTGGAGGAGAGCAATTGGATCCTCTGTGTCCATTTTGTATGTCAGGCATGTGGGAACTCGGGCACCAAACTCTTCTTTGCCTTTTAGTGTTTTAAGTCAGCAAACAGGCTGAGTGTGCAGATGCATTTGATTATTGATGGTCATTATGACATGAGCAGCACCGTGATTTATTAGAATGGCTGTTGACTGGGATTCCAAGAAAAGGTAATTGTTTCAGAATTACCCCCACAATTAATTTCACATGTGTGAAGTCTATTAACTGCAACTCCAGGCCATGGGATCCATGGGATGCAAATGTTCACAGCAAGAGCTGAGGTTTGGGGTGGGAAGGATGAGCCTCCAAATTTTAGGGGAATCTGAGTGGGGATTGGGTTTTTTCTGGCTCTTTCTGACTTCCTCCAAACCCATAAGTGATTATTCCATTCCTCTGAAATTCCAGTGTGCATCTCTGGATGGAAATGTTCATGAAATGGACGCATCAGTGATGCAAAGGTGCATGTACTGTGCCAACAGTAGATTTTTAAATGTGGTGGGACATGTTTTAACACATTATCATCATTGATCCTTAGTCATCCTTGTGTTTTAATGCTGCTGGTGAACAGGGATAAGGTGTCAGACTATTGCAGGAAATCTATGTTAGCAGAACTGTTGCCTCTACTACACCATGAAATGCTCACAAACACCATGTGCAGTTTGCACCCTCAGCAAACACAAAATACGACTCGTGATACGATGAATTTTGAGCAGAATTAATCCTTACTCAATCATTCAGCAATGAGAAATATTGAGTTGTTTTTCTTAAGGATTAGGAAAATTCTTTTGGAAGGAGACAAACATTTGTCCCTGCTGGAAGCTCCTTCAGCTGTAATGCATCATTGTGCCTGACCAGCCCTAGAAACCTTGGAAAGACAAAATATGTACAAGCTGGTTGTTAAGCATATGTGATATGTTTTGCCTCGTCACCTGGCAACGAAAAGGTTTTTCTAAACAAATTTCACACATTGCCAAAATTCCAACTTTTTTGAAACACGTAAGCTGCTTATTTTTTATTTATTTATTTCCCCTTTGTCAAACGCAGCCCAAGGTACATCTCTCTCACAAGAGCAAATGTTAGTATTTCTACCAGGGAAGGGAATAACTTTTGTAAATGTAATTCAACTCAGCATTACATACTTCATGTAACAGCATTGGGACTATATAAAAAATTAGAAAATACACTGTCTGTGGAGTGATTCATAGTCTGTCCTACAAGCGTTTTAAAATTAACAAACAAATCAACACTAAGAAACCTTTGATTGACCTGAATTTAGCAAATGAGCATAAAATTAAAAGAAACAAACCTGGTTTACTATGAAGTTTAAATAGTAAATAATAAAAGTTGTGAAGATAGTGGAGGCCCTTGAGGGGAAGTTGTATGATGAGTAGCTGAGGTCACTTGGTCTGTTCACCTGGAGGAGACTGAGGGAGGACCTGTCCCAGTCTTCAGCTTCCTCAGGAGGTGAAGAGGAAGAGCAGACCCTGATCTCTTTCCTCTGGTGTCCAGTGACAGCATCCAAGGGAATGGCTGGAGCTGTGCCAGGGGAGGGTTTTAGGTGGGATTTCAGAAAAGGTTCTTCCCCAGAGGGTGCTGAGCACTGCCCAGGATCCCCAGGGAATGATCACATTCCCGAGGCTGCCAGAGCTCCAGGAGTGTTTGGACATCACTCCAGGGATGCCCAGGGAGGGATTGCTGGGGTATCTGTGCAGGGCCAGGTTGAACTTGCTGATCCTTGTGGGTCCCTCCCAACTCAGGATATTCCATGATTCATAATTTCTGCATGTATATATTGTTTTAAGGAATATGAAGAGAAATGAAAGTTAATAATTTTTTGAGAACATTTAGCCTAGAAATGATCACATCACTGGCTGACACAGCTTGAAGTGTTTAGGTTGGAGGGTGATAAAACACACTGAGATGGCATTTCTTAAGTTTGAATGAAAGCTTTTAAGGACAATACTTCAAATTGCAGTGGAAAAGCTGCATTGCTGCACTCGGGCAGGCTTTAATAACCTCATACATTTGGGTGCCTCCTTAATCTGCCTGTTGTTTTCTCTAGGTCTGCCGCTGGTTATCAATGTGTTTATCTTGTGCCATCTTCCTCCCCTGTGCGTGGCAGGGTCAGTGCTGATCCAAGCCAGTGCTGATGGGATTCCAGCCCATTGCCACGCTGAGGGGGGCTGGGATTTGGGTGCACAATGGGGTGTGACACCTCTGAGTGAGGGGAGGCAGCTCCTCGTAAATGACACGCAGAGTTTGGGAGCCAGCGCTGCTGAGGAGATCTCTTAGCTGGGAGGTAGAAAGGTGATGCCCAGGATATAAAGATGGATGATTTCCATGTGGTTCACGCAGGATTTCACCAGTTCCATGCCACCACTGCTGGCACCAGCATGACAAAAATGATGGGTTGTCACTGGTTGGGCGCTCCATGATGCAGCCACAAGTACTGTTGGCGTTGTGCTGCCAGGAAAAGTGTTGAGATTTTTAATTACCTTAATGGTGAACTAAAAAGTGCCTGTGTTTCTAGTGCCATGAAGAGTGCAGAAAAGGGCGGTAAAATGCTAAAACAATGGCAGGCTCCTCGCTGAAGGATGCAGCACATTGTAATACTGCGGTGCGTTTCGAAAAGATCTGTATTTTTTCAAAGACAAACATCAAACAGAAGGAAAAAGGTTATGTCACCTTCACCCTCACAGTACTGTCATTTATATGCTATCAGCTCATTAAATTCACATTAAGATACTCCATGGGACTTTAGGAGCTATTAGTGCACCTAAAATGGCATAACAAAATCTCAGTTCACTTTAAGAGAGATGGCATTGCGACATTTTGTATTTCATCACTGAATTATTATAGTCTCAGATGCATTCTGCTGTGATGGTAATGGAAGGAGGAATACTAGAGAGGAAAGCTGTCCATTTGTTTATCCCCAGGGAGAGAAAAAAGAAAGTTTGATAAAAAACTAGAGTGAAAGTAAAGCATTAACAATTTAACCCCTGTAGCAATGCTAAAGAACACGAAGGATTTTGGTATTCTGCTTTTCAGGATGTTTAAAATAAAGAAAGAACGGAAATTTTGTATGTAGGGAGTTGCTCCAGGCAATGGAAGGTGCAGCAAATGTACTGCATGAATGCAGACATCTGAGTCCTTTATAGGTAAAGTCTCTCATGACAGCCATAAAATATCTTCCTTCGAATCAATTCTCATGATAAAAATGGTTGTTGTGATTAAAGTTGATGTTCTTGTTAGTTTGTTGTTGTTTTTTCCCCTTTTGCTTTCATCAGAAAATATGTGTGCTCTTCTAGGTAAACCTACAACCTTGTGTTTATAAATTTCACCTGGGATAATTCCCAGTTATCAGGCTCAGGAAGGAATAAGGAAAAGTGGAGCCATGCCAAGTTATCATTGAAGAGTTAATATATATTTATACATAAATACTATAAACACTGTTTGATAAATAATAATTAAAAAAGGATATCTGAATTAATGAAAATATATCTATGTTTTGGATCTGGAAAACAGCTTGATCTGAGGATGCTTTTTCTACACAGTAACAACAGCTGTACATGAAATACATAAATAATATGTGTTGAAGGGTAGAGAATAAGTTAAATTCAGTTTTTGAGGCAAAGGTAATTTTCTTATAACTGTAAATAATCAAAAAAATTCAGAAGTGAAGTGAAAAATGTTCCGTTAGTTTATGTAGTATATTTTTCTTAATACCTATTTAGAATTATTTAGAAAACAAAATAATTCCTTAGAAATGCTTCATTCCCTTGCCAGCAAAAAAAATTAATTCCCGAGCTTTGCCTCACATGGAATAAAAGGCATCAGAAGAGGAGGGAAATTTGAGAGTCTAAAGCATTGTGGAGGCTCCAAATGTGCACATTTACTGGGCATGAAACTCATCCCTGTGTGAGAGTCAGGACCAGCCCAACTCAAAACTTCCAAAATCCCTTTTAACTGCAAGGACCTGACACTGGTGGAGCAGAAGGGAATCTCTCCAGTGGAGAGGGACCTCAAAGACTTTGGGAGAGCATTGCAGGAGAAAGCTCAAGGTTTGAAAATAGATTAAAGCAGAAAGGGAATAATAATAATAATAATCATGTAACTGCACACTGAGCACCTGCTAAATTTTCATGTTTGGCTACATTAAGAGCATAATCTCTTCAGCACAGTGATTCTGCTGCTTATTAGATAGTTCACCTGTTGGAAAGCACAAGAGGCTCCAGTTTTATCATCAGGAAACACCTCTGGAGTGGTGGCTGTGCAGGCTGAAACCAGACCTTGGAGAGAGTTTTCTGTCAGAGAGACAAGATGTGGTGCACTTAAACTCTTGGGTTTTACCAGCTCTTGTTGATTTTTTGTTCCCTGACCTTGTGGGATCCTGATGTTGGACATTGACCTGAGCACAGGGAATCTTGGGAAGCAGCACAGTTTGTCCCTGTTAATTAACACAGAGGAATTAATTGGGAATTTTGTCCAGTCTGGGGCAGGATTTTTAAAGGTCTGGTGAAGATTTACATTCCCAGTGTTATTGCTAAAGAGCACTAAATTTTAACCTCTCTTCAGGCAGTGGTACAGTTGAAGCCATTAGGAGTTGTTGCACATAAACAGGGGAACTTAACGTTTAGGACCATTTGAGCCAAAAATCAGGAGTAGTTGTGCAGTTTTGGGGAAATTGTGGGACACCCTGAGGGAAGATGTCAAACCCAAAGAATGTAAGGTGTCTGATAGATCCATCTGGTGAAGCTGGCTGAAACTGTCTGTGTTTTAAGTGTTCTGCTCTAGCCTTAAAATGCAAATTAATTGCAATAGTTGGACAAAAAGACAACAATATTTGTTGTCAAAAGGTTTGTTTGTATGTTTATTAAAAAAAAAGTCAATGTGTGAAGAAAACACAAAATTAAACTTTTTTTGGTACTTGCTATATTACCAGTGATATATTCAGAGATGCATATTTAGAAGTCAATTCTGCTTTTTCCAAGGGAAATCTCCACGGTCAGGAACAGAAATTCAAGCCTGAATGTTGTGGCCAATTTAATCCAAACACTGCAGGAGCAGTTGCACCAAGCTCACAAATTTTAAGCTCTAAGTCATGTTTTGGGACCCCTTTCTCATGGATTATTGGTTGAATCCATGAAAACTTGGCCATCTATGTAGGAATACAGTTTTCTAACCCATTACACCATTTATTTTAAGCTAGATTTAGACTATATATGGATTTAGATTTTGTTCACATATATTTATTTAGATAGAAGTAGTTCTTGCTGCTCTTCAGTGGCAATGTGGTTGTGTAGAGGTCACTCTTGCCATCAATGGGTGAATTAAAGCTTGACTTCATGTGCTGGCTCAGATGGAGAATTGCTTTGTATCCCACAACTTTAAATCCAGAAAATAATTTCTTCCTAGAAGTGCATATCCTGGCAGGGAATCTCCTGCAGCAAAGGAGCTCCAACACAGCAAATTTGGAGCAGAAGAGCCTCCAGTGCTGTTGAGAGGACTGGGAGGAATCTTTGTTGTGTTTTTTTTTTCCCAAACCCAGCATAGCAATCAGGCTACTGAGAATCACATTCGGTCCAGAATTTATCAGAGTTGACTAAAACTGTCCCTTCCAAAGGAAATGCCAAGGGCAGATGAGCCCAGTGCCACTCCAGGCTGGGTGCTGTGGAGGAGAACACGGCAGAATAGTTGTTTTCCATCCTGTCACCCTTCAAAAACCCAATGTGAGCCTTTTATCTGCTGTGCTACAGCTGAAACTGCCAAATAGATATAAAATAAACTTAGACATTATTACCCTAAACCAGAGTGGCTGATTTTACACCAAGAGATCCAGTGACTGTTATATTTAATAGCATTCAGGGATATCTAATTTGCAATCTTTTCATCAGGTTCAAATCATTCATGTTATTTGTTTGCTATTATAAAGCAGCTTTTATTTCACATCTCTCTTGGCCACCGGGCCCTGTTAAATGCCTTGCACTGCATCTTACTGATCTTTAATATTTATTTTGTAAGGTGAAGCACAGTCTATCCTCTATTCTTGCTTAACCACCTAAGCCAAAAATCCCCTTCAGTTAGTAAAGAGCTTAATTTTGCACCTTAGTTTTTTGTCACACCTCATGACACGGAGTAGATAATCATTACTGCCACTAATGGCCTGTTAATCCTCTCACAGGTATTCACTGAAACTGCTGGAAGTAACTGTTGCTGTGGCTGATCTAGGGCTGGGTATTATGTGGTGTGTCAAGGAAAAAACTATGGGATGTTCTTGCTGTAAATAGTTCTTACAGACCTGCACAGCTCTGTGACACCTCCAGGGGGGTTCAGCAGGACCCAGTGTACTCTCAAAAGCTGAAATTAAACCAGAAGTTAAACCTGCCTGGGCTGGTTTGCAGAATCCACCCCACTATCCCACTCCCATAATGTTTTCATTTCCTCAGTCAGCAGTTGGAGAGGATCGGGAGTAGGATAAATTGAGCTGAATAAATTCATGCTTTTGTAAAGAATTACATAAGCATAGAATGGCTTCAGTTATAATGGACCAGAGAGATCATTTCATGTCCTCTGCCATGGGCAGGGACATTTCCCACTATCCCATGTTGCTCCAAGCCCCATCCAGCCTGGCTTTGAACACTTCTAGGGATCCAGGGGCAGCCGCAGCTGCTCTGGGCACCCTGTGCAGAGCCTCACAGGGATGGATTTTCCCTAATACCTAACCTAATATCTAATCTACTCTCTCTCCCCTCCTTTCTTGCAGGTTCCCTTCAGGTCCTGGCAGGCCGCAGTGAGATCACCCCAAAGCTTCTCTTTCCCAGGTTGAACAATCCCAGCTCTCCCAGCCCTTTTTCCCAGCAGAGCTGCTCCATCCCTCTGCCCATCTCTGAATTCCTCCTCTGGGCTCTCTCCAGCAGCTCCAGGTCCTCCCAGGGCTGGGGCAGCTCTGCAGGTGGGGCAGAGCAGGGCAGAAGGGCAGAATTCCCCTTCCCTGCTTCCCTGGCTCAGGGATGAGCCCAGGACTGTGGGCTGGGGTCATCCTTTCCTGGTCCCTGTCCAGCTGGGCCCCAGTGTCAGGGCACAGCAATGTTTTGAGCTGTTTTTGGCACTGACACTCCTTCAGTGTGCAGGAGAGATCCTGACCTGCCTTCCTCCTGTGGCTGCACACAAGGTTCTGTATCAATAAGAAAATTATTTGTGTTATCTCAATCAATTAATGAGTGTATTTAGAAATAATGAGGTGAAGGCCAGAGCTGTAAGGTGTGGTATGTGCTTTAACAAAACAAACAAATTATAGAGATAGAAAATTCATCCCAGCCTGAATGATGAATAGCAACTTAAGATAAATATGTAAGTATTAATATTCTGCGAAATGTAGAATAAAATTTAAAAAGAGAACCCCATATTAATATTCTGCGAAATGTAGAATAAAATTTAAAAAGAGAACCCCATCTCAGAGCGAACCTCAAGTTAAATCAGAAAGAAAAACAAAATAGAGATTTGTGGGTTTTTTTTCTGAGGGAAAAATAAATATAAAAGGTCACAGCATGTCTCTAACTTATGTGGACATGGCTGGAGGGAAATGCTGTGTGCAGAGCTCTCCCATGGACTGCAGGCTGCAGCTCAAAGCAGTAATTGTCAGTGTTCAGTCAGTGCACTTGTCTGAGGCAGAAGATCCTATATGCTGGGATTCCTGGGGGAAAATCACTGCCATTGGTGCTGAGATGCAACTCTGGATTGTGGCCAAATCCCCAGCTGGATCCAGCACCACCAAACCAGGAAAAATTCTGTGACATTTTCTGGGTTTTGATAACGGCACATTAACATCTTTAGCCATGGTTGACTCTTGCTTGGGGTTTGGCTGTGGGAGTGAGTTACTGTGGCTTGACAAATTAACAGACATCAGAGGAGCCCCAGAAACCAATTTGGTGCACCCTCATGGCCTGTGGCAATGGGAAGGTAAAATACATTATGAGAAAGAGAGAAAGAAAGAAAAAGATAGATCCTTCCTTTCCTTCCTTTCTTTCTTTTCTCATCTCACTTGGTTTATATATATTTTTTTTTGACGTGGCCCAAGACCATGCAAATCAGGCAGAGGAGATAGGAGTTTTCAGTCTGTGTCTCAGATTTTGTGTCTCAGCTATTGGCCTATAAATTTGCCTGTGCTCTGATTGCCTTAAAATCCCAAATAAAGCCAAAGTCAGATTAGTGTGGAGGTCTGCAGGTCCCTGCCTTTGGTGGGAATAATGAGCTGGCCATCAGCTGAGCTGGTAATGGGTGAAAATCAAAAGAGAGAGTTAATGCCAGCTCTTGAGTATATTATCTCCACAAAATCAGAGTGTTTGTCAACTTTTAGACAGATGAAGTTCTTAGCCCCTTTTTGGATTTTACATTTTCTGTAACACAGGGTGTCATGTCAGAGGAAGAGTGGTGGGGGCTGAAATTAAGATATTTATTAAAGTTTGAACTTTAATAAATTCATTTCTGAATGTGGATTTCTCCAACATTTTCCTTCTTTCTAAAGAAGCAGTGTGTGATGTGACACACATGTTGCAATGCACTCAGACACACTGTTAATTTTGTGGGGGACAGATAAAGCAGATTTTGAGGGTGACTTCAGCTTTGTGTGCCTCACTTTATTATTGAGTGTCATAAATAGCCCAACCTCAACCTGACACCCTTCAGGAAATACTTATTCTGAAATTGCCAAATACACCAATTTTTATTCTAATTATGGACAACATTGTTCTGGGAAGGGTAGAAGAAACATGATGGTGCTTATTTGCATGTTGTGGGGAGAGAGATTGTTAATTTGGAGGATGAAAATGCCTTTTTAAAGAGTAGACAGGTAAAAATGTAGCTTTCCTTTAAGGTTATTTTCTGTGGAACCTCCTTCATCTCTCTTGGAGAGTCTCAGCACCTCACAGTACAAGGATCTTCTCTTGTAGACCATCCTGTGGGTTTTCCTAATAATTATTGACAGCACAGTGGTTTTGTGTGATGGGACCTAAAACGTTTCCTTCTAACCCAAATTTTTGGCTGCAGTATCTGGATGGTGAGTGCTGTGGTGGTCTGTGATCGGACAAGATAATTAAATTTCTGTCTAAAACTCTGCCACTATAAACATGGACTGCAGAGCCATAAGGGGAAGACGTCTTGGACTAAAATCTTGGGATAAAACAAGTTGCAGATAGCAGAAAACAAAATCTGAGTTTAGAAGAGGTTAAAATCCATAACAGCAGTGAAAAGAATGATTACAAATCAATGCAATAAAGGGACAGATTGGAATAAAATAACAGAGAAAAGTTTGAGAAAACCATGTTATAAAATTGTATAAATCAAGAGCTGACCAGGGTGGCCACGGGTCCAACAGAGGTTTCAGATCTTGCTGGTTGCACTCACTGCTAGATCAGATTTCAAAACATTTGTTTGTCCTTAACAAAACTCACCCTGGTCCATGTTTACTTGTATGAACATTTATTAAGCCATAAAAAGCAAAAACCTGCTGCCCTTAACTCAATCCTGATTGCCAGCAGGGAATTGAAGTTGCAGGGACGAGATAGGGCCTGGGGTGCTTTGGAAATATTGTATTTTCAGAATGTTTGTGGGTGGAGTGCCGGGAAAAGATGGTTTGGGAGGTATTTATCAGACCTGCATGTGAAGGAAAACACTGCATTTGCTGGGGTTTTAACTGCAGGTGTACATTTTAATTTTATTTCTTTTAAAATAATGAGACATTTCAGTATCTGGCACAAATGTGTATGATCTGCTTTTAACTTAAATCTGGTCTAAGCACAAATAAGAGGTGTAGCCAAGATAAAGTGATATTTAAAGCTAGACCAGAGTCCTATATGCTCCTATATACTATCTACCCTTATAACTATAAAATTATAAATAAATCTGATAGTGGCTAATGGTCAGTCCTACTCACAGCCTGAAATGTTGACCTGGTGCTGAGGTGACAGTGTCAGGTGGGAGGGTTTCAGGCAAGTCAGGTCACCCTTTCTGTGTCCCATTTAACCCATAAAATAGAAACAATTAACTCTGCTTGTGTCCTCTAGGAAATCTTGGGATTTGCTGTTGAGCAGGATATCCCTGTTTTATAGGAAACCAGCCAGATTTATAACTCTGGTTTGCAGCTTAGGAAAACATGGTCAAAAAAGAAGAAAAATCAGTGTTGAACACAGATAACCACTCTAAGAATACTTTTATTTTTGAATAAAATAAAAGAACAAGCAGGAACATTTCAGAGTTTCACTAGGACAGTCTGTTATTCCTGATTTGGTTATATGTCAGACTTAAATCAAGACCCACACCAGACAAAACCTGCTGTCTGCTCTCCCTGCCTGACAATGTTTTCTTGATGGGAACTTGGGCTCTCACTGGTGATGAGAGAAGCTGTTCCTGAGCTCATCTGTGGGTGCAAGAACTGCCTCAAGAGCATCCAGCAGCTCTGCAAGGTCTGAAATGAATCTGTCAGTGCTCTGACCTTGCCTTTGCCCTCCTTCCAAGTATATGCATTGCTAGATATCAACAGCCTAAACACAGCTAAAACCCTAAGCAACCAAAACATAAACAATCAAAACAACAAATGCATTTGTTGCATTAGCTGACAGCACCCATAATGTCACTGGACAAATATGTAAATACTGACCTAAATCCCTTCTGCTGGAGACTTTTGTGCTCACTCTAAATGTTGGAACAGACAGCAGCTCCAGCATGGATAGCCCTGGGTCTGACCAGGAACCTCAGTGCCCACATGGGCACTCCACAGGCCTTCAGGGAATCCTGCTGGAAAGAGGATTTCATTCTTGTGGATTTTGGCACCACTCATTAGCATTCAATTAATTAAAACCAAGCTTCTAATATCTTTTGGTTGGGTTAAAAAAAAAAAAGACATCTGAATGTGCAGAAAACTGGAGTGCTGGCCCAATCCATCAATTAATTGGACATTAATTGCATTTTTTCCCACTGACTTCAGGAGCCGTGGATCAAACTAAATGTGGAAGTCTGGGCGGAATCATACTTGGGCTGCTGAGGCCAAAAGACTTTCCTAGGTGTTTCCTGAAATGGGGTGATGAACATGGATTTTCCTTTCCATCAGGAAGCAGGATAACAATGCCTTGCTGGTGCCTGAGCAGGGTATTCCTGTCTCTCCAAGTTCAGATTTTGCAGCACCATGGAAATGGCTATCAGTTGATATCTCATTTTTAGCCTTTTGGCTGAGCAGAGGGTGCTCAGTTTTGCCAGCACTGCCTCCTCCCCAAAGAGCAGGAGGGGCTGATGGTGTGGGTCAAGATGAAACTAAAAGGCTGGACAGATTATCAAATTTTTAAACATCTAAGGAAGGGATTTTTGGCAGTAATGACGAAAATATCTGCGCGGTACAGTTAGTTGGGACACAAATTTGTACATAAGCACTATGTTAGTTTATAATTACCTGTGTCCACATAAAGGAAAAAAGTAACCATCAAAATCATTAAGTATTCAAGCAAACCTGTCTTTATATTGCAATAACTTTCATAAAACAGACTTAAAATAGTTAATAGTTTAAAAAGTTTCTTTCCCCTCAGATAACAGATTTTTTTGGTAATGATTAGCCAGCTGCTGATGGTAATAACTCTGCAGGACTTTTTATTCTGAGCACCTCTTCCTCACCAAGGTGGTGTTCACCTGGAGGGAGGCAGCATTCCCTGGCTTCTGGAGACCTGTGATCTGCTCTATGCACAATATTAAGTATTTGTGGTATTTCCAAACATTTAACTCAGGCTGATTTCAGCAGGAGCCAGGCAGCTCTCTGCCTTCTGGGATCCGTGATGCAATTTGCTGTGTATAAAACAGCCATAATGCCATTTACCTGCCTCAGTGAAATTTTATGAGGATAAAACTAAAGCTGGAATTGTCCTTACGAGTGTTTCTGACAGCACACTCTTCAACAGCTTTTTTGGGAAAGCTTTTTCAGTTGCTGTGCTGTGAGGGGATGTGCAGGGAAACAATTTATTGTGATTTTAAGGGAGCTGAAAACAAGAATTTAATATTCTCTATTGATATTTGAAGTGTTTAGAATTTCTGTGGGCGGTATTTCTATTTGGAATAATTTTTAACAGCAATCTGGATGATTCTAAACATGATTGGAAAGGATCACTGAATTCTAGACTGGGTTGGAAGGGATCTTAAAACTCATCCAGTTCCCTGGGCAAGGACACCTTCCACTATCCCAGGTTGTTCCACTCTTATTTTGGTCTGTGAGATTGAAAATAGAATAAAATCCTTTTTACTCTGTTACAGGGAGACTCTCCAGGGTCTTGTGCAGATTCATATTTGGAACTTTGCTGTCAGTTCCGTGATTTCACCTCAATTCTCCTCATTTTCAGTATCAGCACATGAAGGAAAAAATAAAAAAGATTGCTTAAACACACGTTCTGTCCCACTGAAATGACAGGTACTTACTAAATAAAAACACAATAAAAAAACAAATAGTATTTGAACACTTCAAATATTTGGTTTCTCAGACAATTATGGAAGTGCAGCAAGTCGCTGCTTCTCTATAATACTGAAAGTAACACTTTTAATAGAAACTTCTCTTATCTGCTCTTGTGTAATTTCTTCTAAAATACTAAATAACCAAGGAAATTTTTCATTTGTAATGTAATTTAATTCTGGATTTTATTTTTGATTCTGGTCGAGGTTAACTTTGATGTTTTCAAAATGAATTTCAAAGACCATTTATTCAGCTAATTTTGAAGGCAAAAACAGACTGAAACTTTTATCCCGGTTGGTAAGCAGCTATCCCCTAGTTTTATTCAAGTTTTCACATAAAAATGCCAGTCGGGAATAAAACTGACAAATATATTCAATCAAAGATGGAATATTTTTTTCCTCTTAAGTTGCAAATGGCTTCATTAAAATAAAAGCACCACCTTAGGGATTGCATAAAGCAGAATATTGGTACCTAAATGGTATTTATGACTCGGCTAAATGTAAAGTGAATTAAAATTTAAAGGATTATAGTCAGGTAGGCCAGAGAGGAATGTCCATTAAGGAGATGAAAGAACCTGCTGTCCCCAGCGACAGGCACACGGCGGGCTGGTGGTCAGACACCTCCACACTCAGTGCCACTGGAAATGGAAATATCCTGGGTGAACCCTGAGCGACTTGGGGGTGTTTACTCCAGGCAGAGAAAGGAAAATCCTCCTGCAAACATTCAGGGATGTGCTTAGTTTTATGTGCATTTTGTGTGTATGAGATAGAGACTTACGTGACTGTAAATAGAAGTATATCAATAGATGAAATATGTATAATCTCTATAATAATATATATAAATAATGTATCATAATTTTAATATCTATATAATAAATATATAAAAAATTTAATAATATAATATAAAGGTATCTTAAGATATATAAAATAAATATAAAATATATTACAGAAATATAAAGAATATAATAAAAATTTGAAAATATATTAAAATATAAAAATATAAAAACATGATAAAATAAATATACTAATATAATACTGATATATATTAACAATATATAAATATTATTGTATTACACAATATATAATTGTATTATATACCCAACTGTCTTTAAATGACTGTCACTGTCTGAAACCTGTCTGTGCACTTCCTTGGCCATATTAGTGTGGGGTTTTGCTCCAAGTGTTTTCTTGTTGTCCTGGAAAAGCCCCTTGCATCCTGGATTCAGCCAAAATGCTCAGTCCTGAAGTTTATTCACCAAGCACCACCCCCCTGAATATTGCACACCCAGGATCATGGAATTATTGGTGTGAAGAAACAGATAGCATTCAATTCATTGCCTTTTAAAAAGATATGGCTAATTTTCATAGCAGTGATTTGCATAATTTTATTTTTTTCCTGTTGCTTCTATCCAGCTATTTACTAGGGCGACATTTAGCTCATTCTGTAATGCCATTGTGATATTAGCATTCATATTTTAAGTGCTTCTGCAGAAAGTTTGTAGAGGAATGATCAAAAAGAAAAGGGGTTCTGGTGGGCAAAGGCAGAGGGAGATGCATCACCAAATAAGAAACCTGTTCCAGGTGAGTGACTCAGAGTGGTCACTGAGCATTTCTTGGAATAAAGGAATGTAGGGAAAAAGGAAGTGAACCAAACCCACTCCATTGATGAGGATAAATTCTGAAATACTTCACTTTTTGGACTGTTTTCAGTTGGTTGGTAGGATGATAACCATAAAACTGTGCTGCAGAGATTTGAATATAACATGCCACGTAAAAAAAAAGAAAGTGTATGAGAAACATGCCTTTAATCTGAGGCATGGAAATGAAACAAAGCTATGGATGAACTGTGCTAATTGCCTCTTGCAATTATGGGGATCTGACTCATAAAACTACCAGACTGACACCAGCCAAAATCACACACACAAAAAGCAACCAGAACATTTGGAAGTAACTTTTGAAAAGGTTAATATTTGCTAAGGAAGGGGAATCATATCCTGGGGGAAGGATGTGCAAACTGCTCTTGGAGAAGAGAGAACTCCACTCACGGGTGGGGCCAAGACAGAAATGTGGAGTTTGCTCATCCTGGGGTAGCTGCTCCTGGAAGGGGATGCCAGGGATACAGCAGGGACACTGGATGGAGACTCATGAAAATCACATTTTTTATTTCAAAGGAGTGCGTTATGGGAGGCTTGTTTGAAAATGATCAGATGCAGCAGGGACACTGGATGGAGACTCATGAAAATCACATTTTTTATTTAAAAAGTGTGTTATGGGAGGCTTGTTTGAAAATGATCAATTCTGCCCAGTTCAAGGGGAAATCACTTTATTAAGCTTGACTTGAGTAAACTCTGTGTTTAGAAGAGGTTTTGGTGTTATAAATATTTTATAAAAGAAGTTTTTTAGAAAGCTTTTGATAGTAAAACTCAGGACCTGAGGAAATTAGAAGGCTGCTTTTCCTGAACGTAGCCACACATTTTGAATCGGTGAATTAACTTTTTAAGGGGTTGTTTGTCAGAAAGTTCCAAAATTCATCAACAGTATGTACTGGGAAAAGGTAGGGGTGCAAAAAACTCCATCCAGAGATGGAGGCTGAACTCCTGCAGCCAGAGGTGGTCTGGACAGAGCTTTAAAAGGAGCTGGGAAAGCTCAGTCTCCCCCAATTTCCTTAAAAAATATTTTACTGCAAGGTGGAAGCTAAAAATCAGACTGTGACAGGCTCATTTCTCTGGGAAAGAATGTGGGAAGCACAGCAGGCAGTGCAGGAAAATACCCAGCAGACTGGGGGGCATAAGAGAAAATGGATACAGGAAAAAATTTCTATTGCCGGTAAGGACAGAAACACCTGGGGCATGGCTGATATCAAACACCTCTCTGCTGCTGGATGCCCCAGAAGGGATCTGGCAGGTCACTGTGTACTTGTTCACATTTACCAGGCCCTTTATTAGAGAGTTTCCACAAAAGTGTCATTTGGGCTGTGACTCAGCACTTGAGGTAGGTGGCAAAGGGAAATAAAATACATTTTTAACCCCTGGAGGTGTTATAAAGGGTGATGTTTATAGAAGGTATGGGGATGACACTGGTGCATTTTGCAAAAGAAAAAATTCTTCATCATGAAGAAGTTCACAGGACTTAAGGAGGAGAATGTAAAGAACCCAGGAGTTAGGCTGGGGTGGAAACTGTTGAAGGAGAATTCTGCACAGGGGAGCAGTGGCTGAGACTGCAGTCTGTGTGATCCACAGCCATGAGGAGAAGAGTTTCTCCCTGCAGGGGAAAAATCTGTTTTCCCTCCTTACTTTGGGTAACTCCCAAGGGATGTGCCCAGAGAAAACTCCTCTCAGTTCAAGGTTTACTGCATCACTTCCAGCCACTTCATTTGCTGGGCAGGCTGTACCTCCACACTCCCAGACACACATTTAATGCTCAGATCTGCAGTGCTCTCCTCACCTCCCACGCCTCTCTGAGGTTACCAGAGAAACTGAGCCCCTGCAGATGCAGCTGTGGGTCATTTTTGGGGCCATCTCAATTGATTGCCATGTCCTTGCAGGTTGTGCATGGCAGAAATCTCTGTCCAGGGTTATGCAGACAGAGGAGTCACTTCAACAGCTGTGCTTTATACAGATGAGGAGTCAGGGTAGCAATGCATAGGAAAAGCTTTTGGTTTTGTTTATTTCATACTAACGGAAAAAAGAAAAGAATTCTTGCTTTGAAGTTATCATTGTTAGAGGAAAACTTTTGTTGTTTGAATAAGGATAATTAATGCCCTCTCAAGGCTGACACACACCTGAAGGACATTTGTTAATGGGATTGAAAAAGTGGTTGTTGCAGTCTGGATCTTGAAATTAATGCCATCAGAGGTAAAAGCTCCTGGGTGGGGTCAGGCTGATGCTGCTCACCTGGGGGAGTGATGGCTGAGCTTGCTGCAGTGAAATCACCCTGGGTGCCAGGGAAGGAGGGTTTGCTGTGTGCTCCCACCACATCAGAGAGAGATCCTGGAGAACCACCACCTCCTCCTGCTTCTGGGCATCGTCTGCAGCTCAAAGTAGGTGTGGTGCAGCTTTTGTCTCTTTTATGGTTTTTGTACAGAGTCCGTGGTGTTGTCTGCCTCGGTTTTGGAGGATTTGGATTAAACCTCTCTGGTGTTAATAATGAAGAGAGATTTGAGGCTTGGTGTGGCTCTGAGATTTAGGGTGATTTTGACCCAGTATCTCCTTTTTTGTGGTCCATGAGGACCAAAAGGCTTTAAATTCAGGTTTTATTGTAATGAAACTGCAAAGTGTTTTCAATAGAGGAAATTTACAGTGGTTGTGGAAGGTAGAAATGATTCTTGTGTCTTTGGGAGTTGCTTCTTGGTTTTAGGCTTGATTTTGGCTGTTGGTGCTGTAGCATTTTCTGTGCAGTGTTGGAGAGACATTTTAGAATTTTATTTCCATTTCCATGGTAATGTCTGTCTCTTCTGTTCTCCACCACCACCCCTTGCCCCAGCAGAGTTGGCTGGCTGCTCACTGGTGCTTTCCAGAGGTTTCTCTGTGATGTGTTTCTTTAAAGGTTCATGTATTTCTTGTGGACATGATTTTATCAATTAAGAAATTGAAATATCAATGACTTTTTGGCTGAATCTAATGCAGAGATATGGCAAATGTAATTCATGGAAATGCAAAACCTGTGGTATAAATGAAACACAGAGGGTTTTGGGTATGAACTGAAGGAAAAGTGGTCTCTGTAGCAAAATTAGTATTGAGTTGCAAAAAAAAAAAAAAAGGAAGAAAAATCTGCTATTCTAGACTTCTTTTCTCATTTTCCTGCAGTAAACTGCCTAAATGTCAATGAGTATGGTAATGTATATCTAATCTGGTTTTTCTAAACAGTACAAAAGGAATATGTAATGATGAGTCAAATATCAGCATGAATTTATGTAGCTTCTGATGGCTTTGGAATGTGTATGTATCAGCACTAGTTCCTACTAATTGTTTAATGGGAAAATGCATTTAATTCAAGTGGCTGCTGGAAAACCATGTGAAATCCTGGTTTTTTTCTTTTTGCCAAGTACAAGTAGCTCTGTATGCTTATGGTGGAAGATAATGGTGTCAGTATTAAGAGATTGTTCTGGAAGAGCTCAACCTGTAAAACTGTTGGGTGCAATCAGGGGGAATAATCTGAGTCCCTTAAATTGTGTGTGGGATGTCAACAATTTGTGTTGTTGAGTTTTGGCTGGGGAAGGGGGAACAGATCTGCGTTGCTGGAATTTGGGAAGGTTTTGGCAGTGTAATCTTCTAGTGACAAGTCAGGTTAAAACATGAACTTGAAAAATTTCAGCTTTTTCCTGTGGCAGTTTCCTGAAAATGGGGTCACCATCTATAGGCTGTGGTGGGAGATGCACCTGGGCTGCTGCAGCAGGGTAAATCCAGACCTGTGGTGTATTTGCATAATTTCAGCTGATTTTTTTCATGGTACTGTGCTAGGGTGGTTGGACTGTTTCTTTCCCCTAAAACAAAGATGGGGAAGGCCTGTGGTAGAGCTTGTACAGAGGCACATGCCTGGGGTGGGAAAGAGCTGCTATCCCCAGCTGGGCAATTACTGCACTGCACAGAATTCAACAGAAAACTTCTGATTTGCAGCAGCTGTGGATGTGGAAATAATTAAAAATGTGTTTTCTGTACCTGAATCATTTTCTGTGTGTATAAGTGGAGCTCACTGAGATTCTTGGTTCTTTTTTTCTATTCTGTGACCCAACTTATTTATCAGCAGCAGCAAATTGTTAGTCATTCTCAGAAGTACCCTGAACAAAATGTGCCAGCTAAACTACACTAAGAGTGGAGGAAGGAAAAATAAACCAAAAAACCCCACAACAAAAAAAGCAAAGAAAAAACCTCCTCGCAACCTGATCTGGCTGTTATGGGAGACGATTATTATAGTTCTTCACTTGCAAATTTTCCATTTGTGTTAAGTTGCTTCCCACAGTCTCTCACTGTCACTTTCATTCAGAAGCCAGAATGGCATTGATAGAGTTCAGCATTTTGGCTCGTTCTCCCCAGTTCTGCCTGGAGACTGGACGTACAGGATGTAACAGAAATCTTCCCCCAAAATTCTGCCCTCCCAGTTGTCTGTGCCTTTTTTTACTTGAAAGCACTTCTTAGGCTCTCCTCCTCTTCCTTTTGTCCTAATTCGAATATGCTTTGAAAACAAAACAAAACACTTGAAATGGCAATTTTGGAGCTTCCCCCCTTGCAAAGCTCTTCCTCTTTCAGAAGATTAATAAAGGAAATAAAAACCAGCTCAAAAATGCTGGTTTGAAGCTGCCCTCACTTGTCCAGAGATGCTCTGAGGGCTGGAGCCCCTCTGCTCTGCAGGTAGTCTGGGAGAGCTGGGGTGTTCAGCCTGTTTAAAGGAAAAGTGCATTAGATTCAAGGATGGAAAGGAAAGTCATGTAAAATCCTAATTTCTCCTTACTTTTGCCAAATAGCAGTAGTGGTGTCTGCTTCTGGTGAGAGATAATGGCATCAGTGCTAGAATAAAGAGATTGTTCCAGAACAGATCAACTGTTGGAGTTGAGAACTCGACTATGGAGAAGAATCCAGGGAGAGTTCAGAGCTCCTTCCAGTGTTTACCTATGGAGAAGAGAAGAATCCAGGGAGAGCTCAGAGCTCCTTCCAGTGTTTACGAGGCTCCAGGAGAGCTGCAGAGGGACTGGGAACAAGGATGGAGGGACAGGAGCCAGGGAATGGCTCCCACTGCGAGGGCAGGGATGGATGGGAGATTAGGAATTGGGAATTCCTGGCTGGGCTGGAATTCCCAGAGCAGCTGGAGCTGCCTCTGGATCCTTGGCAGTGCCCAAGGCCAGGCTGGATGGAGCTTGGAGCAGCCTGGGATAGTGGAAGGTGTCCCTGCCATGGCAGGAGTGGGATGGGATGAGTTTTAAGGTCCAACACAAGTCTAGCTGTGCTCTCTAAAGCAATGCAGAGTGAGGCTCTATAAGTTTCCTGAATTAAAATGAAATAGTTTTGTTTGCAGCTGGTTGCCATCCTGCTCAGGAATATCCACATTAGGGTGCCAGTTGTAGGTGCTGTCAGTCTGGCCTTTCAGTTTAGAATTCCCATCACTATTCCAGCAAGGACAAGGAAACTCACTCCCACTCCTTTGTGCCTCACATCCTCCTCCCTGCCATCATTTCCTCAGTATTCCCCCTTCTCTGATGCAGAGGTATTTGCAGCAACGATAACAGTTTTCAAAAAGAACCTTAATAAAATACGTGCACATTTTTATTATTTTTTATTTTTATGGGCTTGTGATTTCCTCCCAACAAAACTGTCACTGAAGCTGGCAACCACATTTAGCAGGAATGATTAGAGATGTGTGACAAATCTACAGCAAAATGCACAGCAAAACTGGGAACGTTTTTCTTTTCATCAGCTCTATGAGAAGCGAGGAGGGGGAAACATGTTTTCTTCTCCCTTTCTGCCTGAGAGAGTTGCTGAAAATTTAAGATAGGGGAGTATAACTTCTGAATGTTCCTGGTAAAGTATCAGACAATTTTTTAATAGAGAAAATATATTCTGGATGGCAATCAGTGGCCATTGGTTAACATCATTAATCAACAGGCGTGGGGTATCTTGGCTTATCATAAGAAAAAGTAGAACAAGATTGGCCTTGGTTTTACAGCAGTTAATAAGGCAAAATTTTTTGAATGAAAAAAATTTAAATATGGCTGTTTGTCCCATAACAGCCATATTTAAAATACTTATAAAACACAGTGTGGTGTTTATATTTTGGTTCTGTACTTCTTATGCCCACATAAATTATGTAAAAATACCATATTTAAAATACTTATAAAACACAGTGTGGTGTTTATATTTTGGTTCTGTACTTCTTGTGCCCACAGAAATTGTGTAAAAATATAAATATAAGAGCCTGTGCTCCCATGGGAGGGACTAAACCACTGAGTACTTCAACAAAATAAAGAGCTTCAAGGTGTTTCTTTGCTGATTTAATCACAATCCAGCAGTGTTTCTTATTCTCTAGTTTCTAATAGAATATAGAATTTCACTTTGTTTAGGTCAAAGTAAAAAAATAAAATTATATTTTTTTATAGATTATGTTTTTTGTGGGCATGGATTCTATCTATGTTACATATTTTAGATGAATGTTCTTAGAAACTGTTTTTAAACAGTGTTGAACACAGGTAAAATTATGTCTCATAGATTGCATACAAAATCCTGAACAGAGTTAATGAAACACTGGTTCTCCCCAGCAGAAGCACGTCCTATATTGGGTTGAGATTATCAGCAGCAGAATGGAAAAAGATTTGGGGTAAAAGTATGTGGAGGCCTCAATCTAATGCAAGTTAATATTAAAATTATGTCTGGAAGTCATTTAAATCCCCCAGAATGGTTAAGCAGAGGGAAAGCAACAGACTTTAAGTGTTAAAGGAGGATATTGGCCTGCTGGTTGTTGGGTGGAGGGAATGCAAAGGTGTTGGACAACTTTGGGAAAATATAACACACACCTCCATGGTCTTAGATTGTTGTTAAATACCAGACCTTCCCTGGAGTTCCAGTGCTTCAGTTGTGCTCCAGGAAAGGCTTATCAAGAGAAAAGCAGAGTTGTGAGGAAGGGAGTTTTGGGATGATGGATGTCCCAGTTGATACTCTCGTCTAGAAGTGAATTTCTTGTTTTTATACTTGGGTTTTTATTGAAAAATACCCCAAGTGTTACAGTGGTGCTTTAAGTTAAAATCAGGTCCTGAACATGCCACAGGATAAAGATGGTCTATGTAGCTTGTGACAGTAGAAACATGTAAATTCTGTTTTATAAACTGTGGGTTTTTTTACATTTTGGGGGCAAGGACTGAAGCATCGTGTCAGTGTTTTGGTTTAAAGCTGGATTTTTGACTGTTTTCAGGGAATTAACTTTAACAGAAAAAACTGCATTTTTTTTTCTGTGAATCTGTAAGTGTTGATCATACTGTGTCACCAGGAGCTTTAAGATGATAAATTTAAGTTTGTATTTGAACTGAGGTGTGTTTAATCTAGAGATACTACACAGTTTTGCCCATGTAGGCTTTATGCAGATAAAGAAAATGACACACATGAAAAGAGGTGACAGAAGGAAAGGAACATAAAAGAAGAAAGAGTTTGTGATGCTCTGCATCACCATTTTGATGGCTTGGGGAAGGGACAGGGGCTTTGGTTTTCATCTTCATGGAGGAATTGAAGAGATCCTTGCTCCAAAGACCACACTAAAATGCCACATCATGTGCCCTCATCAATAATCCTCCAGCGATGTTGGGGTGTGGGATTATTTTTGACTCTGTTTCCCATCCTGAAACCCAGGGTACTGTTCCTCATCTGTCTTGCAAGGATGTTGTATTTACCAGGGAATGCATGCAGAATGACTTCTGAAAGATGCTCTAGAGTGCAGAGAATTATGGCATTGTTTTTATTCATGACTTGAGCTGGGTTTTAGTTAGTTGCACGCCTTTGTATGCCGCGTGTTGGGTTTTTACAGCAATGCCTGTGTTCTCTGGGCACCTAAGCAGAGCTTTTCATTTTCAAACTACATCATTCAAATGCTGGATCCGTACCAAATCCACCTCCTCCACACGTTTGAACCGCATTATTAATAATAATATGGTTGATTGCTGATGCTGTATATTTGTTTAGCAGAGAGCTCGTTGAGAAGCTGGGCGTGTTAATAAGGTATGGTGTGTTTCTCCTGTGTTCTCAGCAAGGCTCCTGCCTGGAGCACGCAACTGGCACTGCCCATATTCTCTTTCCACCACCGCTCCTAGGCAGAGCACGCAGGCGTTTTCAATGCACCAGATCATTCACAAGTTACCTCCAACCCAACCTTGTCATTGCAATTTGTCACACTTACAGTGGATGCTTTTATGTGCTGTATCTCGCCGGAGTCTCATCGCGCCAGGCCAGTGCCACAGGGTACGAGACAACAACAAAGATCTCAAGCGTAGTTTAAAAGGTAGCACTACAAAAGAGGGGAAATAATGGCTGCAATCACTGCTAGATATCCTGTTCCCACAGATCCTGCAGCCTTTCCTTGATTTCAGACCAAAGCTGAGTGGTAGGAAAGACTGACTTCCCCACTGCCACCCTCAGCCTGATCTGGCACCCTCAGCGTGGAGAAGCCCTGGCATGGTATTTCTGGAGGGAATACACTGGGCACAATTTCGTTGTGAGAAATGTTGGAGGAGGCCCTCCTTAATCACCTTTTGGCTGACACTCTGTGGGAATTAAGATGGTGTTATGAATGGACCCCTGGCTGTGCAGAGTTCCCAGCTTTGCCACAGGTTCTTGTGGTGTGCTTGGACAAACCACCAAGGGTTGCTTTATCTCTTGTTGGAAGCAGTGAAGTTATGCTACTCCTTAAAGGAAAAAAGAAAATAAAAAGGTGAGAACAAAATAAGTCTGCTTTTCCTCTGTTCTTCATCTGGAAAATGCAAGTAATAATTTTCTCATAATCCTTTCCCATCTGGTTTCTGCATACTGGAATTTGTGCCTTAGCATGTTTTCATACAGCCCCTCACATAATGGTTTCTTGGTCTCAGTGATGACCCTCAGGTCATAGCAACTTTATAGTAATTTCTATCAGGAGATGCTGTTGCACTGTCAAGTGCCTTCTGCAGGGACTTCAGGACAGCCTGTGCACCACTTCCTCCTCCGGAGTCTCCAGTTGTTATTTCCTTTTGTGGTGCCGGATAAACTTTTGTTTTCTGGGTTAGTTCCGATAATGATTTGGTTACAAATACACCCCTGTGAGTTTTGGCACAAAACCTGTGCGAGCCTTAGCATGGGAGGCTGCAATAGCCAAGGAATAGCTGCCTTGAGGTTCTCTCTTAAATTTCTCCTTTCAGTCACCAGAACTGTGATGAAGCTGCCTTCTTCAAATTGCAATAAATTCCTGTCTCAGGAGAAAGATAGGATTTGAACTAATGCTGAACTGCATGAGTGGAGATGATTTTTTGGGAGTGAGAACTTTTGTAGAGATTGGAGGAGGGTGGTTGTCCTCAGGAACAGCATTTCCAACCCCTTCACCAGGGATATGATGTTACAGCAGGACAGTGAGTGCTGGGGAAAATGCAGGAGGAACCAGCTCATCTGAGATGGGGCTGCTTAGCCAGTGGATCTGTCCTGCTGCTGTATTTTATGATGTTTAAAGCCAGTTGGCTGTGGATATTATGAGAAGTTTGTGTCCCTTTGCCTCCCCTCTTTTCTATGCACACACTGGTGCTCACAGAGCTTTTGACAGAGTTCACTGGCTACTGGCATAGGAGCAAATCCAGGTGGGCACACAGGGATGCACAGACTCAGTCCTGCTGGGGCAGCAGAAATCATAGAATTGATCAGGTTAAAAATGAGATCATGGAGCCCAAGCATTCCCCCAGCACTGCCAAGGCCACCACTCATCAATGTCCCCAAGTGCCATACTCACAGGGCTTCTTATGCCCTCCAGGGGCAGGGACTCTACCACTGCCATCTGTTCCAGTGCCTGACCACCCTTGCAGTCAAGAAATTTTTCCCATATCCCATCTAAAGCTCACCTGGCACGGCTTGAGGCCAATTCCTCTTGTCCTGTCCCTGTTCCCTGGGAGCAGAGCCTGACCTGTCCCCTCCTGTCAGGGAGCTGTGCAGAGCCAGGAGGTCCCCCTGAGCATCCTTTTCTCCAGGCTGAGCCCCTTTCCCAGCTGCTCCTTGTGTTCTGAACCCTTCCCCAGCTCCATTCCCTTCCCTGGACACACTCCAGCCCCTCAATGTCCTTCTTGTAGCAAGGATTTGAGTTGCAGCCTTGAAAATTCCAACGTTAAGCTTCACCCCTGGAACTCACAGCACAAGCACAGACTGTCAGCCGGTGATGGATTTTGGGAACATTGTGCTGTCTCTTGAAGTTAATAAGAGTTTTGGGGTTTTTTTGTGATCCCAGTGAAGCTGAAGGTGTGGAAGTTCTGTTCACATTTTTTCTTGCAAGAAGGTTTTTATGTCTCATTAAAAAGAGGAGGGGTGGTCCAGGACACCCTGGACTGGGTGTGTTTGTGCTCTGCCTGAAGCTCAGTGAGAGGCTCCTTTGCTTCCCCACCCACCTGGCACTTCGTGTGGGTTTCCCCTGTCTGTAACTGAGTGTTGCTGTAATGAGATTAGGCCTGGACTTTTCATTGCTGCCTCTCGAGTTTCTGTGAACATGTTCTCAGATCGTAGGCATCTGCTCAAATACACTTCCTGCAGGGAAGAGAGGGCTCTGCTGCCCTCTCCCCTCCTGCAGAATGAAAGGATTGAAAAATGACAGTGCTGCCCGAGTCCTTGGGCTTCCTGAGGAGATGCAGGATCTCATTGCAGATAATATTCAGAAGATTTTTTTTTTTAATGATTTGGTCGACAATGGACAGGAAGAAAAGGTTAAATAGTAATGAGAAACTCCACTAATTGCACTTTTGAGGAGTGGTGCTGTAAGTGATTACACGCATGACTGCAAACCATACGTTGGCTCCACAAATACAGCCTGACCTACCTGTATATTTTCAATAAGAAGTAATGTCTCCTATTTCTAAGAGAAACTACAAAAAAAACCCCTCACCCTGCTGTTTTTAGCTATATACAAATGATAAAAGCAGAGACATCAAAGTGTGCAGCCTTTCAACTCATGCTCAATTAGAATAAAAGTTTGGTCGCTGTTTTAAACATTTTGGGCTAACTGACTGTGACAGCATCTCAGCTCTGCAAATGGGATGATTTTGGATTGACTTTTGATCTGACTGACAGTTTCTTATACACTTCAGTGTTGCTTTATGGTGTACAAGTCTGCATTTGAATCCACATGTGACTAATTAGAAACTGTTTATGGGCTGCATGTATATGTTCACACAAGAGTAAAAGGGTTATTTTCAAACTGGAGCCGTGTTATTAATGGAAGAGTTAATTTAACTAGGTGCTTGATGTGCTATTTTTATAGTGTCTACAACAAAGATGTGAAAAATGAAAACACAAAAGGGTGCATTTAGCATAAAGAATGAATATATATAAATGTTAATGTCAGATATGGAAATTGTAATAATGAAAATCTATTCTAAAAATTATCATATATATAATTGTTTGGCTGTTAGAGGAAAACAACAGGTTGAATTTTAGGCATGTTTCAGAGTACTTTTACAGTTTAAAGGTTTCATAGAAATTTCACTGTGCTTCTGTTTTTTGCCTTTCCATATAAAACATGACAGAGGAATGTACATTTATGGTGATCTCTTAATCTAACTTCATGGGAAGGGCTCCTCACCCCTCAAGTGGTGCAATGGAATCTGTGCCCCCAAATACAGCTGGGGAGGTTGGAAAAGTCTGCAAAGAGGAGTTCCAAGGCGAACACAAGCATAATAACATTTTCTTGATAAAATAATACTTCCGTGTCAGGGAAAAGGGAACTGTCATCATGCCTTTGTCGGCCTCTCCCAGGCTTAAGAAAGGATCCCTGACAGTTTCAGCATTGCCTTTAAATATCTTATTGAAATGTAGATTAAGACTGTACATCTTATAATAGTTGGAAAGCCTTTTCATTTTAAGTCTTGTAGAAAAGCAAGTATTAAATAAGTATTAACTTTAGCAGTTATATTTTAGCATTTTTCTCAGGTTGATCCCTGCTAGACCTAATATTTAGATTTATTTAAAGAGGCAGTAGATTACCTGCCAGTACAGTAGTGTAGAGCATTGTGCATTCCTCTGAGTCTCCATAAAGTAAGATTAGCTGTATCTTTCATTAGTGCCATCATCTCTCCTGTATTTCACAAAGGTGTCCTGTGTGTGGCTGCTGCTATAATCAATGATGCCTCAGTGTTCCTGGTTTAGCATTTTCAAATGCTTCTAACCATCAGTTTAATATTAACTTATTTTAAACAAAATGCTGCTGAAATCTTTTCTATAAGTAGGGCTTTTCCAGACTCTCCTGTAACTCAGAAATCAGAAAATTATCCTGCTCTTATAATTTAGTGACGTGAAACACAGTTTAGTGTAGATTGATAAACAGTCTATCAGAGTCCAGACTGATAAAAACAATTTTCTTTGTAAAGAATGACATTTTAAATCAGTTTGTGGGGCTCAGTTTCTGGGTGCTAATTTTGGACTCTTGGACTTGCCGGGAAAAAACTTGTTCAGGAAATCCATTTCCAGTGCTTGTTTTGCCTTACAAAAAGATTTAAATTACCTACAGAAATTAAGCATTTGTTCACCTCATGTTTGTAGATGTAAATCTCCACCACAACCCTAAAACAATCACCAAGGTCACAGGATCCTTGACTTCTAGGTGGTGACTTGGATGTGACAAGGTTATATCTATTTCTTATATAGCCCTTATTTCTTTCATTCATATTTAATTTTCAGGATGCATGCAATGAACTTGATTTTTTTGCAAAGCTAGGCTACCTTGGAAGGATAAATTCCAGCTGCACAGATGTGATGCAGAGCTAATTGAAGTCCAATAAAGACACAATTTATTCACTCTGACCTTTCAGGATGGGTGCCTGCCTTAAACAAGTGCAGAAATCCTGGGCTGTGGTGGCACTTGGGCAGTTCATGCTTGCTGAATACATACAAATAAATATTTGAGTACACACAAGGAAATATAAGCCTGGCTCACACAAGATGGGGCCTGGACAGCAGAAGGAAATGATTCATGAATGAAAAGAGAGACTGAGCAGTGCAGTAACTCCATTCAAAAGAATATTAAAATACTCCCTGGGAGTAGCAGTTCAGACCCCAGATGAACAATTCATAAAATTCTGTAATTGTGTGGAAGATTCTGCTGGGTGTTTTCACGGCCTTTGAAAATACCAAGGTATTTAAATATTCCACAAGTTCCTTGTTTTCTTTTCCTTCTGGGTGCTTGGGTGGGCTTGAATATGAGCTCTACCCTTTCTTTAGCTGGGCTCATATTCTGTGATTCTGTCAAGAGCAGAAGGAAAAAAAGTTTTTCTGGGATTTTTAGTGGCCAAGTTAAAATTCCTCAAAGATGCAAAGACTGGTAGGGATCTGTTTTCCCTTAATTGGTGGAATATCTGTCTCAGGGCTTTGGGTGGGAGCAGTGCTGGTGTAGAAGAATACAAGGAAGCATCTTTATAGAGCAGTTCTGGAGATGTTTAATACACACCAGACTTATCAACTGAAAATTTTGGTGATCTTTTCTCTTTTTTTCTCCCTGTGTCTCCTTTCCTTTCTTCTACAAAACCAGTTCTCCAAACTGCTGGTGCAAAAATATCGCAACCAAAATATTAATATTTTTTTATTCACAGGGATTTAGTTGGTTTGGATGGAGAGCAAAAATATAACAATAAGATACTGTGTTTTGGCTGAATTTTCTCCTTTTGGGAAAAATCACCTAGAGTGTGATATTTCACTGTTTTAAAGCTGTTCCATGAGCTACTGGGTCTTCGGAGAACTCAGACTAAAGAGCACAATTTTATGTAATTAATTTAAAATTATGGGAAGAGCATAACTTGCATGTCCTTAGTCATGTAACTGTGTTCAGCCCTCTGGTAGGGATTTGTAAACCAAAAGATAACGCAGTTTTATGCACAGGAATGAGAGGAATGTTCAGCTCCATGCTTTTCAGGCATCCATGGTGGAGTTGTTTGGGTTTTCCCCCCCGCTTTCAGCCTCAAAATGAACATTTAACTTTCCATTTAAAATGGTTTAGTGCTGGAAGAGCACCAGTAAAATCACTGTTGTGATTATTTATATCTGGGTTTGTATCCAGTGATATGAGGAAGGACTTTGTCCTCCCGATCACACTTTGACATTCAAATCAAACTGAAATGTTGAAATGAAGCACACACAAAATGCAGTGCTCTGGTTGATATTGAGCCAAAACCATGAAAAATAATTGAATTTCCCATAGTTTTGATAAAAAACCATAAATGGTTCCAAGTTTCCTCCAGCTGAGTCCAGGGATTTCCGGCAGTGAGATGGGAGGAATTCCTGAAAAACTTTAGGAATTCAGCAAATTTGGGATGAATGTGGGCTAAGGTTTGTGTTTAATTACAGAATCCAAACCCGAGAAAATTTTGTCATCTTTTCAGTTATGTAATGAAGTTTGTCCCAGGTCCTCCACAGAGCTGCTCATTTTTGATGGATCCTGATGAAATGTGCTGTGATTATTACATTTTATTACAAGTTCTGCACTGAACATGGCCAGAAATGCTTTGTGGCAGTTGCTAAAATTACTCAGCACCATGATTAAGATTCCTATTTTAAGAAAGTTGTTTGATTTTCTCTTTGGTGAGACAGAGCTTTCCAACTCTTCATCTACCCTCATGAATTTTGGGGGTTTGGGTTAGTTTTTTTCTCAAAACAACATGATTGCTTTATATAATTTTTAGGTATTTCTTTCCTGGTGAGGCCAGTGGGATATTCAAGAAAACAAACTCCCCAGAAATAATGATTGGGTGTAAGTAAGGATTTTTTTTGGTAGTTCTTTAACATTTTGCTGTGAGCTCTTGTGCTCCCTCTACTGACTTTCCACCTGGGAATGACAGCTGCTTCAACAGCTGTGTCATTTCCTGACACCATCACTAGGAAAAATATATTGTTTTTATAGGAAAAACCCAACTTTTTTTCAAATTTCCAGTCTAGTTCTTGCAGTTTTGGAAAAAACAGAGGGAAAATAAATGGATGTTTGCAGATAAAGGAGAAAATTATCTTCTTTTTTCTGATATTGGGGGGAATTCAAAACAGTGAGGAGATAATAAAGAGGCAAGAGACTCTAATAATTGATTTTATTGGATTTGATGGAGAGATAAAATAGTGGAGGATAATATAGAATATAGGAAACATAGAAGACATTGGAAGAAATCTACATATGTGTCATTTGTTACCTCTGGTCAGTCCCATGAAACTCCAGGAAATTCTTCAGAGGGAGTTATTGAAATCCATAGTGAAATTTGGGGTTGGAAGTCTGGAAATTTTTCATTGCAGCTACAGAAACCCTTAGAATTCATAAGAAATTAAGACTAACATAAAGGTTTCTCAACTTGTCTAGACCAGAGCTGCTTTCAATCATTGACAATGTTATGTGAAAAAAGGAACTGATTCTATAAAGACATCATATCTGAGGAGAGTTTTGGTATTTTCCTTTTTGTGGTCTAAAGTCTTGAAAGTTTTTTGATTTTTAACTCTGTTGGAATGAGCCTTGGAGACATTAGAAAGTGGTTTTAGTCCAAAATGTGCATTTCACTTGTGACTTAAAATTCAATTTCAGTAATTTGAAGAATAAACCACTTGATCCACTTGGGTTTTTTTGTTCACCTTCATGTGTTTTTGGTGTTTTTTCCCTCTAATTAGTGTCTGGTGATGAGATTAATTCTGCGACTAACAACAACTTTCATGTGGGAGTGCGAAATGTGTCCTTGGACTTTGGTGGTACATTCCACCTGCAGAAAGCTGCAATTGTGCATTTTTCTGTTAGTTCATTAGTCATGGGAGTTAATTACCTGTGAGGCCATGTGAGACTCCTCTTTCCTTGGCAGGTCAGCTCATTGTGACCTGTTGGGTGTTTTTTTTGGGAGCCACATGGGTTGGGTTTCTCCTCCCTGACTTTGCCTGTCTGTGCTTTACCACAGATGTCATATGGAATGCCATTATCATGGAATGGTTTGGGCTGGAAAGGACCTTGAGGGTCACCTAATTCCAGCCTCAAAATAGCCAGGAGCCTCTCAGAATCCCAGAGAGGGATTCTGCCCTCCAAGGTGTGGTAAATAAAGGGAATTTTAGCTACAATTACTTGTTTAATGAGGAGCTCCTGCTGCACCCCCTCATGGAGATGTGCTCCATCCATATTCCCATGTCCTGCCACTTAGAGGACACACAGATCATCCTTCTGGATGCCTGAATCAAGCTCTAAATTTCTTCATTTTAATTAAATCACTTATTTCCTAGAGGCACCTTTTGATTTGCACTGACTTTTGAGGCGTTTAGGAATGAGACACAGATACCTTGTTAGGTGAAGGAAACATCCCCAGTGTCTGTGAGATGAGCCCGTGAATTTTGCTGCTGTGTTTTTGCTGGTTTTTGATGTGTAGGTTCTTTATATTTTAGCTCTTTCTGATGATTCATTTTTCCCATTGCTTTAGGGGAATTCTGGCACCCCAGTACCAGGTGCAAATATTTTTATTTCCAAATGAACCCAAAAACTTGAGTGATGAAAACACATATTTGTAAGGCTGATGGTACCACAAGATGTGCAATTATTAGATTCCTGTCATACTGCATTAATGTAAATGTTAAAATATCCCTAATTTGGTTTTGGAATAAAATTTAAAAAAAAATAAATATATATATATTGCAAATAGAAGTATTGAAGTATATTATGCTTCTGAATGACTTTGACATTAAATGGGATTTTACTGGAGCATTTTAAAACACTCAGGATGCTCCTGGCAACTCCAAAGTATTTTCTCTTCAAAGACTGAAGCTGGGTAATGCAAATGTTAGGTAGAAAAACTGTGAGACACTGAATCTCATCTGTCCTAAATTCTCCAGGTTGATTTTCCTAATGTGATTATGTCCCAAATCTTTCTCTTCTCTATCCCTGCCCTGCTGGGGCTGGAGAAAGGAGAAGGGACCACCCTGGGTGATTCTCCTCCTCCAGCCAGAGGTGAAAATTCACTGCAGATGCTGGGCTCGAGTCACGTGCAGTGGCCAGCTCAAAGTGTGAATCTGTCACTTGCTGAACAATTTGTCATACAAAAGTCATCCCAGATTGCTTTTCCCTCTTGCCACTTCTCCCATAAGCCCTACTGGGAACCTGTGGTAGATTCCAGGACCCCAAGACTCACAAATGTGTATTTCAATATAATTTTGTCTCACAGAAAAAAAGAAAAATTTTCTTAAATCCAAAATACTAAAAGTTTCAGAAGGTTTATGTTTTACTGAAATGTTTAATTTTTATATTAGGGTTGCATTAAGATTTATGAATCTACTGCCTGGTTTTGACCTGAGGTAGAGTGAGTTGTTGAGACTATGAATATTTTTTCTAAGATTTCTTGCTGTTCATGTGAAACACCAGTAGTAAGCAAACTTTAGGTAAAAAGAAAAATTAAAAAAAAAAAAAAAAGGAGAAAGCTTTGCATTTCAATGACAATTCTTCTTGCTGTTCATGTGAAACACCAGTAGTAAGCAAACTTTAGGTAAAAAGAAAAATTAAAAAAAAAAAAAAGGAGAAAGCTCTGCATTTCAATGAAAATTTCAAAGTGTTTGTGTCTCAAACAACTCATCTGGGCTCCTATAAGTTATGCACCAGCATTTTTTTGAAATAGTAACTAAATAGGGAATACCTGAGTTTGTTTTCAGGTGGAACAGGAGTTCTTTATTTTTATCCTTGACCCTTATTTTTATTTGCAGTGGATTACAGGTTTGTCTTTGTTTGCAGCCTGAAAATGGGGCTGATTTTCTTCTATAAGCTACTGGCTGTCTTTGATTGTTGTTTGGAGCTACGTCAGGTAAAATTTTCTATCTCTTCCCGTGGATGACTGATCCACCTACAGGAAGAGCTGGGAGCTGATTCGTTCTTGAGCAGGCTTGGATTTAAGATTTCTCTAATTAATAAAAAAAAAATAATAAGAGAACTTCTGCCCAGGACCCAGAGTTCTTCAGCATTGTTTGTCTTTGCTGCTTTTCTTTGTCCTCTCTCAATGGGAGAGGTATAAAAATAAAGGGTTACAAAAATATATTGGTTAAGATTTGGGTCCACTTTCAGGAATAGGCTGAAATAAATTTCTCTCCATGTTAGATGCTGCAGATGATATTTTCCCCAACATTGCACTTGGCTTTATATGAATGTACCTGAAAAATCTCTCAAATTTCCTTTGTCTTGGAAGAATATATTTAATTATAATTGTCAGAATGGTTTGGGATGATGATATTAGCTCAGGTAGAGATATATTTGTTTTAACTCATGTATATTTAGTTTTGTGAGTATTAAAGCAGCGACCCAGTGATTCTTTATTCTTACTCCCTGTGATAATACCCCTCCTGTCTCATAAATAATAGTAAAAAGTGAGTCATCGATACTTTGCAGCTTCTTAGCTACAAGGTGTCTGTAAGAGAAGTCAGTGCATTGCCCCGAGGGAGCAGATTAAAGGCAAAATGAGTGTGTTTCTGCTTACTTTCTTGGCTCATTGCTTTATGGATATGTGGGATCTAAGAAATAAATGGTGGTCAGAAAAGAACAAACACATTTATTAGGGCAGCTAGGAAAAGACACTGTTTTGCTGTTTGCCAAGGTCCTTCTGAACAGCTACCAAGTGACATGGCCTGCACTGAGCTGGTTTTGACGAAGCCTCTGGGATGTGTTAAAAAGTAAACCAGAGCAAATCACGTACTGGAAAGCATAACTCAATCAAGGAAAAATGTATGATTAAGGGCGACATGGGCAAGGAAAGCTTTGCCAGAGCTCAGGGTAAATATTTGTATCAGTGTGAAGTGAAAGCTTCACATCGCTGATGTCAAGCAGCTGGAATTTTCATTGTTTATAAACTTTTGTTGTTACAGTTGGATTTTGGCAGAAAAGGTACCAAAGAGGGAACCGTTTCCCAGCAAGAAAGTTTGAGTTTTGATAAAACAGCTTGAGCTGATAGGAACGTAAAAATGCAAAAATTTATGGGCCTTTTTTTAGCATCTCATGTGACCACCAGTTGCCTTGTGATGTGCAGCTGACTTGTCCTGCAGGAAGTTTTTTGTGGGCAAAAAAACCAAGGCTGACCACCAGTCTCTTTTCAAGAAGGTGACCAGCAACAGTCAAGTTGAGATTTAAATACTTGCTTTAATAATTACAGCTTTACCTTGTTCCGAGTCCAGAGTTCATTTATCTTCAGAGAACATTGCCAGTGTGAGTCAAATATTTTAAAGAGAGAAATATTACCTACTTGGGGATTCAACCCAATTTTTGGGTTCTATCCAGGAGCCTTAAGATAAACTAATATGCCTTTTCCTCCACCCCTTGCCCTCAGTGCCTTAAACTGCAGCTATGGGCTTGCGTTGCTATATTTTACACCATGTTTTATTCAGCAAGAATATTTTGAGAATTTTAGAGCTGATCTGTGGTGATAGCAATCTGGGGATATAATTTTTTTTTATTCTACAACAAGTACATGGCTAGTTTTGGTTATTGTTCTCTAGGCTGGGTCTGTCCTTTTAACACAGGAGGGAAGTGATTTATACAGATGTTGAGTCACTGTGAGTGAATATTTTTAACACTAGAGGTTCTTGTGATCTGGGTCTTAATCCCAAAAGTTTGTTATGGGGCTGGTGTTCAGCCTTTTTGAAGGTGAATCTACAGCTGAGAAACATTGAATCCTGCAAGGAAAAAGAGAGAAACTGAGGTTTCTAAAAGCTCATGGGAAAAAAATAATAAAAAATGAGTTTCATGGGTGAAAACTCTGAGACTGGTGTTTAAATTCCCAAGTAATGAGTTCCTGAGCCTTGAAGGAACATGGGCTCTGCTGGAGAGTTGGATGTGTATGTGGAGTGTATGTGTTTTGTTACGTATGTGAAGACACTTCAATTTCAAGAGCTTTATATTTCTGTCAGAGTAAACCAGGGGCTACCCCTGCCAGTGAGAAACAGAGCTCTGCAAGAACCTAACAACATTACCCAGCTGCACTAAGAATAGAAATCAAGCCCCTGCTGGTATAATTAAGAAATCTTCACTTCCAGTCCCTGGGCTTTAGAGACCTGGATCACTAACTAATTCCAATTTAGAGAGCTTTTTTGATAAGAGCTTTTGTAAACTAGGAAATAAGCTGAGAATGAAAACTTTTCAGTGTGAGTATTTTAGCTGCGCACTCAGCCTGTTCAGTGTTATTTAATGTTTGGTCTGTCCTGGAGGGAAATCAGATATATCAGCATTGAATTGAAGAAATACAGCACACTCATGCTCCTAAGGGTTTTGTAAAAAAAAAGGTGGCACTCATCCATGGTCTCAGATCTTACATTTGGAAAAGAGCAGCAATTTCATTCATAAATGTGGGGCCAGGCCATCCAGCTTCATGGCAAAGGAACCTCCTGTGAGTCCTGGCTGCTTGGAGCTCTGGGTGATGTAGGGGTAGAATTCAGATTTTTTTTTTCCCCTTAATTTAATTTTTTTTTTTTTTTTTTTTTTTTTTTTTTTTTTTTTTTTTTTTTTTGTAACATGAACTTCATGGTTGATTCTGGTCTCGTTTGTACTGTGTGGGAGCTGTGGCAGGGAGTTGCTCTGGTTGACAGTGATGGGAAGGATCAATGTCACCTGTTCTCTTCTACTCCAAATAAGATTAAACATATATTTATCAATATATCCTCTCTATAAATGTGAAGAATTTGTCAAGGATGAAAATCACCAGGAGCTTGACCGACCACCATCTACTTTTTTTATGTACAAGTAGTTACTGTGGCTTTATTTTCATTATAGCGTCTGTTCTGCTCATCTCATTCTTGTTTCAGGTTTTATTAATTTCCTTTATTCCTCACCAGCTGGCCACTCCTCCTCCCGCAGTTTCCTTGAAGCAGCAGGCAAATTTGGTTCTACTTCTGTGTGATTCAAACCTCGTAACCCACACATTGCAGGAGGTTTAAAGACACTGGTGAGATCACCCACCCACTCATTGCTTATTATTATTTTATGTATCATGGTGTAACAGGTCAAATATCTGCCTCGTAAAAGTGTGCACGGAGAGGGAAGTGCTGCACAGGAGATGGAACAGAGTATTCCATTTCCAACACTCCTGTTGGCATCCAGATCGCTCGCTCTTTCCCACTTGGCTTTGTCACCTAGGATGAAAGAATGGTAAACCCCGCTGTCTTTTGGGAGCTATGTAAATTTTGGACATATTGGACCCATGAAGTGAGATAATAATAATGTTCATTAAAAATTCTTGCAAGATCTGCACAGTTTTTAAACTGCTTTTCTGATCTTTCACATATGTTGAGTGGATAGGAGGGTTTTTCACAGAATCCCAGAATGGGTCAGGCTGGGAGGGACCACAGTGGGTCACTGGTGCCACCTCCCTGCTCCAGCAGGGCCATCCCAGAGCACAGGACACAGGATTGTGTCCAGATGGTTCTGGAATATCTCCAGTGAGGGAGACTCCACAGCCTCTCTGGTCTCTGCTCAGAGCTTGGTCACTGCACAGGAAAGTTCTGCCTCCTGTGCAGGGGGAATTCCTGGGATCAGTCCCTGCCCACTCCTCTGGTGCCACTGCTGGATGCCAGAGCAGAGCCTGGCCCTGCTCAGTCCTGCAAACAGGGACAGACAGGGATGAGCTCCCCTTTCATCCATCTTTTCTCCAGGTTGAGCAGTTCTGGTTCCCTCAGCAGGGAGATGTTCCATTCCCTTTATTTGTGTTAGTAGAATATGGTAACACCTAAGAATCTTTTATGAATTAACAAATTATTCCCCATCCTATTCTAAATGGAAGCTTCCTTTTTTGTCTTGCTCACCTCCTTTCCTCTTTCCATGATTTGATATACCATCCTGGTTTGTGTATTTCCAAACAATATTATGGCAGGACTATGAATGTAGGAATTTCTTTAATGGAAGGGGGCTTCCACTCCTCACCAGACCTGGTGTTATCAGGAGACTGTTGCCAGATGGAACTCACTGATTTGATCCAGCGCTGGGGTTTGGATGGGCCTGAATTATGAAAAAGGAGCACAGTATGCCCAAAGTACCTGTTTATTCTATTTTGGTTTTTTTCTGTCACTTAAGACAGAGCTCCTAGTATAAGGTGCACACATCAGGTGTAGGGGATGGCAGGAGACCATGGAATTGTTTAGGTTGGAAAAAACCTCTCAGATCCTTGAGTCCAACCATTAAGATGAGTGAAGGAGTTGCCCAGAAGCTGGACCACACCCTTTAATACTCTAATCCCTTCTGGGTCAGGTGGAGAAGAGTTTTGGCTGTAGCTCTTGTCCTGTTTGCCCAGTTGGTGGCATTTCCTCCCCATGGATGGTGTGGGGAGGCCGGCCTTGTACTGGTGCCCTGCCCAGACAAACTCATGAAGGCCAATGATTGTGCAGCTTTTTTTCAGGAGGGATTTCCATCTCCTTCCTGGGAAAGCTGCATCCTAGGTAATAGGATGGGAGGGACCCCGTGGGCACCAACATCAGAGTTGGAATTTGTGACCAAGGTATTTTTTTAAAGTAGAAAATAAGAATAATTTCCTTGATGCTTTCAGAGGCTGGTTACTGCTTTTAAAAGTTGCAACCCCAGTCATGTTTGAAGCTTGATTAAACTTTTTTTTTTTTTTTTTTTTTTTTTAAGGAGGGCAAGAGTACAATTTAGACAAACATTTTTTTTATATGTATTTTTTTTCCCTGGAATGATGAAACTACTGCACTGCAATCAAGCTGCAATAAAAATGTGATATACTGTCAGACGATACGAAGCTGGGGCAAATGGAAGCCAGTGATAGAGATGGAATCCTAAAATAAATTCCAGGAAAAAGGAGGCTATTTACTTTCAAAATACAGAAAGTAAACTAACCTTAAAAGTAGTGGCACAATGCATTAGCTTTGGCTGTGTACGCGTTCAGCTGAAATAGAAATGTGTGTCGCTTGTGCAGCGAAAACAATTGTTGAAAAAACTAAAATAGAACTATTAAAAGTAAAAATTTAAATTAAAAAAAAATCGGGAGCAGGGAGCAGAGGGAAGCCAGGGCTGGAGGAGTCAGCTTTGCGAAGGGGACTGTAGGTGGAGCTCGGATCTGCGATTCCTCGCTCGGGCTCCACAATGAAGCAATTGTTTGCCCGTCTCCGCTCGGCAATCCCTCCTTCCCCCTCGGTGCTTTTTGGTGGCAGTTGTGTTTGTTTTCACGTGTTTATTTTCGAGTGCACCTTCACGCCAGGGCTGTCGCGGAGCGCTCGCATCCCCCGTGGATGAGCGCGGCTATTCCCATGGCATCCGTGGGCTTCGTGGAGCCAAAAAAACCTTCTGAGGAACACCTAATCCTTGGGCTGCCTCCAAGCACCACAATCTCTCCGCACAACTGACACGGGCCACTTGGGACACTTGAGGGCTTTAGGTGTGTCTCTCTCTCTGAAGTCAGCCACAGCCAAGCATGAGGCAAATGTGCCCAGACCAAAGAAAATAAATTATGTGGGCTCCAATTTTCAGCAGTTATGAAGTATTAAATTACACATCTGAAGAATTCGCTCGGGGATTAACCCTTTGGAACCCGCACGGAGGGTTCTGGTGGCTCCTCCTGCGGGGATGGAGCTGCCCCGTGTTTCAAAGGCACGCGGGTCATTGATCACAGGGCTGGAGCGCTAATTGAAATGTGTGTCGTAATTAATTGTTAACACAAAAAAGGGAGAGTTGGAACATGTGGAAAAGAGACCTGGTACCTGTGCAAAAGCTGGGGGGGATGAAGAAGCAGCTCTGGGTTTTGCCACTTCTTGGACGCATCCCAAGAATGTCCTGAGTGCCACCAAACTTATAAATAAAACTCTAAAGTTTTAGCTTCAGTTTTGGAGCTACGAGTGCAACTTCCAACACGACATTAGCAGGCACTCCAGCACAATTAACGCGGCCTCTGGAGCTGCCTCTTCATTCAGGTTTTGGAGAAGTGCTCCTGAGCCACTGCGATTCTGCTGAATTTCTTGCTGAAAAAGCATCAGCTCTCGGTAAGAGATACAAAAAGTACAGCCTGCCCTTCCTCCCTTAAGTATTTCTGGTTCCCCACAACCATCTGTAACATGAAATATCTGGTACGTTATGTTGCTGAAACTTAGAAGTGTAAACCCCACACTGGAAAACAAACGACTAAATTTTTTTTTTTTTCTAGAGGATTTTTAAAGGTATTTTCTTAAGCAAATAATTGGCCCATGGAAGTGATAGTGATAAACAAATAGACAATTATTCAGGAGGAGGCTTTGGGCTTGTTCCCCCCACTCCTCTCTTACTGCACTAATTAAGGTTTGTGGTCTTCTTGCAAACCAGTCTGAAACTGAAATTTACAATAACTCCAGGAAGCTGCTCTGGCAGTGAGTTCACTGAAGTTGATGCACCATTGCTGCTGCCTTCTGGCACATGCAGCTTTCCATGGATACAAATCACTGTTAGCAGTCATTACAGATTTTTATTTTAATTTATTTTTTTAATCTTAGAAGGGCCTGATCCTCAAAACAGTGAAAAACAATATTTTGTCAGCATGTAAAGAATATTTGGGAGGTAGCACTTAATCTTCAGAGGCAAGCTGGGATAATTCCTCTTGCTGGTCCCTGCCCTGCCTTACTGGGGCCATGGGATGCTGTGAGGTGGCCCTCTCCCAGAAGGGACACACAGTGGGGCTCACGGATCATGAGGATGCTGGGCTGGCCACACAGGAGCTGGAAGTGGAGTGAAAGGGACACATAAAAAATTTGGAGGTCGCCTCTGAGGTCTCAGGGAATGCTGTGGCCCCGTTGCCTGTAACCTCTGTGGCAGGATGGAAATGACAATGACCCTGTAAGATTTTGGGCTTGCAAAACGCCGTGTGTATCATTAAACTGCTTTTATGCCTCATGTACCTCTTAGAGATGACATGTTTACGTGGTTTGTATTACAGATAAATATCTCTCTGGCCTGAGAGTGTCTTTCCAAACTCCCTTATTTCTCATTTCCTGTCCTCAATGACATAATAGATTTAAAGTGCAAGGTAATTTTCCACCTCTGTATTTTTAGAATGGTTTTCACTAAAGAATAGACCCAGTGTTTGAGGGGGTGGCAGCTGTAAGCATCAGTAAAAGATGGAAGTTGTAGAAGATAAGGCATGGAGGAGGTATAAATACTATTTCTGTGTATATTGAAAACGGCTTCAAAAGTGAGGATATGTTTCTTTTATAGTAGTATATTCTCCTTAAAGTCTGCTGTAGTAGGGAATGAATCAGGACATGTATGTGTGTGTAGGGGGTTTCCTTTTTTTATTTTTTTAGGGATCACTTATTTTTTGATGTTCCTTTCAGTAGCGTTACAGTTTTCCAAGAGTTTCCAAAAACAACTCAGTAGATTCAGTGTTCTGAGTACATTTTTTTTTTCCCTAACTGATATGTGGCATTAAAATTCATGTAAAGTGGGAATATTTGAAAGTAAAGGAAGTAGAGTACTGGAGTGATACCATGAAAAAAGTGAGTCTCTTCTACATGCACAAGCAAATGGGCAGCAAGAATAAATGATTAGTTTAACGACTTTATAAGTAGTCTTTAAAGATTTTTGGCCAAAACTTGGTAGATAAGTTATCCTATGGCTGTTTTTGAGGCACATGGGTTTTTATTAATAACTCTCAGTCCAGTTTCTCCCAGCTGTCTTTGGATCACATTGTAGGAGTCTGCTCGACACAAGCAACCCCTACACAATCTTTTTTTCTGGGGTATCAAGGAGATTTTGGGTCAGTGTGGGAGCTCTGTCAGAGCTCAGTGCCCAGCCTGGATTGATGGGGGTGCTGCCCAATGCCAGATTTGTCAGGGGCACACAATTCTTGTGTTATTTCTTTTTCAGCAGTCCAGTACAACTTACACATCAAAGCCTGGTCCTTGTTGCTACCCCTAAACCCCACCAAATTGGAATTCACCCATAAAAACCCAGAGAGTGCAGGAATTTTGACTTGTTATTCTTTATTGGAGAAAGCTCTGCTTGCTGGGAGCAGTTTGTGTAACACTTTTGTGTTACACCCCTTGCTTTCCATGTGGGGATCAGGTGAGAAGGTTGTGGATATGTGACACTGTTGACATCAAAAATACGACAGTGGAGTCATCATTGCTTTTAGGATCAAACATAAGGCATTTCTGGAATGTATGAAAATCAGGGGGGTTTTGTCTGCTGAAGAGAAAAGAGGATTTGGGAAGTGTGGAATAGAGCTCTGTGCAAGGGCTTTAACGCGGATTAGAACACCAAAGCATTTTGGCACGTTTGGGTCTGCGCCAGAACATCACTGGGATGAGGCCAGATGAAAAACCTGCATGTGTAGAGTCCCTTCCCAGCATCCCTAGTTTGATGGTGTTTAGGTGGCTGGATTAGTTCCAGCTTTGGGGCAAGCTGGTGTTCCCACGTTCTGGTGTGAGGACCTGGAATACGTGGATTTTCTAGCTTACATGTTTAAGAGACTCAGGAGATTTTCTGAAGCTTTCCTGAGCTCCACTTTTGAACCTAATCAAGCTCTTTTGTGGAATTTAGAGTCAAGTGAAAAGTGCAAAAACTGGATTGTGATCAAGGAACGAGTACGAGCACTTGAACTGGGAGGTAAGGGGTAAGGTGCCTCCTGTGACTTACAAGATCCAAAACAGCACTGAGGATATTCTCTCTCCTGTTCTAAGAAACCAGATCCAAGTGGTTTCTTTGCTCTGTTCCCTTTGTAAAGTAGCTATGAGGAAAATTACAGATAAGTCTCAGCCAGAAAATCCATCTGGTATGAGAAGAAGGGGCCAAAGAACAGCTCTTTGAACACTCAAGGCTGCCTTCTGTCTTGACTAAGCTGTCTCCTGCCCAGTGGTGGGGTCTCCCATTCCCTTTGACTCTTCTCATCAGTTTTATTTTGCATGTGGGTAATGGAGGTACTGTGGTAAAACCTTTCTTCAGATTCTGAAGGATTTAGCATGGTGTTTGTTGCCCTTGCAGAGGTGTCCTGCCCATTTCTCTCCCCAAGGTTCTCTTGGATCAGGTTGTGTCAGGGATCATTGGTATTAAGGTCTGAGGGCCAGGGGAGACTCCTTGTCCTTGTCAGGTCTGTTCTTTCAGCTGGTGCTTTTGTCCACAGCTGGTGCTTTTGTCCACAGTTGGTTCCAATTTTTTTCCCCCAAAAAAATTTAACAGTCACTTTGGTTCACAATTTTCAGGCAAATTTAGGACAGAAGAAAGCAGGGGATTTTGCTGAATTTTGTGTTCAAACTGTAAGAAAGAAAAACAGAAGTTACTTGAAGTGAAGGGACAATTTTGAAATGCTGAAGCTGAAGGGTTTCTTTCTTGCTTGGTGGAAGATAATTTTCAGTTTGTGTGCATTTATTTAAAGACAGGTTCACACATGCTAAGTCTGCATGTCCTTTTTACTGAACAAAGCAGGATATGGCTGAGCTATTTCCCACCTCTAGCCTGTGGCTCCAGCTGAAATATTGGTAGGGGGTAAAGCAGAGAGGGACCTGATGCCTTCTGGGACATGGTCACGAGTCTCCTGCAGCCTCTCCAGCCCTTTCCCTGCTGCACTGGATGGAGTTCCATGCTTGGGATGACAACAGTTCCAGGTGGCAATGTACAAGTGACTTGTTTCCCAAGCCTGCAACTCTGCAGTGGCAGTCACCTCTAATTAAATAGTTACAAGAAGTTGCTTTCAGGCAGTTTCAGGGCAGCAAGAAAAAAAACTTGCTCAAAGGTAGGATCAGGCACAGCTGCAACAACATCTCCCTGAGGGCATCTAATGTGCATGGAGTAGAAGTTGAGGGTTGTGTCTACAAAGGTTTAAACCTCGTCTTTAGTTCTGCTACAACGCAGCTGGGAAGGAGATTATTCCAATTCTTACATAGCCACTAATGCATGCACAAGTTGCAGTAGGATCATCTCCAGGACTTTTCTTCTATTATCTTTTCTCCCCTGCTTCACAGGGAAAAGGTCTTGCACTGGTGTCACCCGGAAGCTGGTGGTACTTGTTCTCCAAATGGTCTTTTTGCTGTGTGGATGATGGAATCAACGGCTGCCAAGGCATTTGTGTATGGGGGACCCCACACCTACCCTTGGGAAGGCTGAGAAAACGGAGTTTGTTCAGATTGGGGTGAGCTGATTGTGGTGTTTCAGTCCATGAAGGAGGCAACAAGAAAGATGGAGAGAGATTGTTTATGAGGGCATGGAGTGCCAGGACATGGGGAATGGCTTCAAACTGAGAAAAGGTTTAGATTTAGAAAAATTCCTCCCTGTGAGGGTGGGGGAAGCCCCTGGATCCCTGGAAGCATTCAAGGCCAGGTCGGACAGGGCTTGGAGTAACCTGGGACAGTAGAAGGGTGTCCCTGCCTATGGCATGGGTTGGAATGGGATGATGTTTAAGGTCCCTTCCAACCCAAACCATCCTGGGATTCTATGGCACAGGTCATGCCAGCTATAGGAAATGCAGCTGGAATCTGCTGCAAGTCTGGCCTCAAACTGAGCATGTCCATGTGTAACTGTGAGCAGAAACATAGAATCCCAGAATGGTTTGGGTTAGAAGGGAGTTTAAATAAACTCATCTTGTTTCAAACCCTCTGCTTCAGGCAGGGACACCTTCCACTCCACCAGGCTGCTCAAAATGGGGATGGGGATCCAGCATGGCCCTGAACACCTCCAGGGACAAAGCAGCCACCACCTTTCTTGGATACCTCAGCCAGGAGGAGGAACTTGTGTTTCTGATAACAGGAGACACCAGGGTACCCCTATGGAGTGCTGTGACTGAGAATGGGTGTGGGAGTTTATGCACAGTGTGACACCAATGTTTTGCTGATCAGAGGGGTGCACAGAGCTCCAGCAGCTCCTCCTCGGGCACAGACCTGGCTCCAGCTCTGGGAAGGCCCCGTGTGTCCGTGCAGGTGTGGCAGCGAGGTGCGAAGGCCGCTCGTGCTGCCTGCCCTGCCTGGCTCCACACTCTCCATCCCTCCTGTGACAGCTCTGCTCACCCCCTGCAGCAACAGCAGGTCCTTCTTGAAACCATTTCAGAGCCACAGATGACATGGGGAATCAGGCAGCTGACATTTGCAGGGAGATTGGAATGATTCACTGTTCTCCAAGATGCGCTGCTCAGGGAGACCCCCACTGCTGTTGCTGTTCGTGCTGAGGGCTGCTTTTATTTTTTTCTGTCCTAGATGCTGTGGAATATTGTATTGTATTTTGGCAAATTGATTATAGCTTTAAAAACATCTCCTTGGCCTTTTTGGTGAGGTTGCAGTGGTGCCCTTGGTGTGAGAGCGTGCCTGGGGTTTGGGTAATGGCTGTTTTGTTAACTCTGTGCTAACAGAGGAGTAATGTGAAGGTAGGCTCTCTGTCCAAAGCAGACAGTGGATTTAGGAGCCAGAGTGAGCCAGGGGATAAAAAACCTCCATTGCACAGTTCCTGTGGTTGTCCTTTCATGTCCCTGGCACATCCCTTTGGAGTCATGGGCCCGGGGACATGAAAGGACAAATTCCTTTCCTTACTTTGTCCTCATGTCGGAGGCAGCAGTGATGCTGGGCTGTGCCTGTGTAGGAGGGCTCAGGACAGATGTCAGATGGGGAGTCTGACCAGATGAAAGAGGCACAGGACTGTTACTGGACTGTACTTCCGCATTTATTTGTTGTTTTTTTACAAAGGAGAGGTGGAGCTGGTGGCAGAGGATGAGACTCTGGAGAGGTTGTTAGACCCATGTAAAGGATGGGGACCTGGGTAAAAAAAGGTTTGCTGTGTGCTAACAATACCTGTGTCCTTGCACTCTCTGGGAAGTATCAATAGCTGCTCTCTCTCTCTCTTTGAGTTATTTTAATTAAACTAATTAGCAGTTAAGTTCATTTTGGGTGCTGTGCATTCCCTTTTCATGCCCATGGATCTCACCAGGCTCAAAGCACACACCAAAGGCAGCGGAGGTGATGTTACTCCAAGGCTCTGAACTGTCTTAACAATGCCAAGGAGACAATTTTGCTCAGTAAATGCTGCTTTTCCACCTCCTCAGAAATCCAGAGGGTTCAATAACAAACATGCTACAACAATGGATAACCAAGGTCGTGCCACAAGAACCTAAGTGCTATGAAATACTCATAAATAAGTTGAGAAACCAAGAGCTGATGTTGTAATCACTGGGAAGTACCTACAGATTGCAACCCATGGAGTTGTTTTTCATTTGCTTTGGTGCCTTTCATAGCATTGCCCTGCCATGGTTTATTTCAAGGAAAATGTCTTTATTGACATTGGACTGGGACCATTGCCTATTTTGAGAAGGGACTGGGGACAGGATCAGAGGTGGTAATTCCTTACAATAGATTTCATCCCATGAGTTCTTTGCACAAGCAAAACAAAAACCTGAGTGAAAAATTCATTTTTAATTCTACATTATTTTGGTTTTGTGTTGCTGGGTTTTTTGTTTGGAATTTTTAATAAAAGGAACATCAGTTATGATTAAAAAAAAATCTGGCTTTAAAGTCTATATCATTGAAATGAAGGTATATAAGGAAGTAGAGAATAATGAGGTGCCACATAGAGCTGCTCCACCCAAGTGCAGGGCTTTGCTTGTCACAAGCTCTGTGCAAGATCTTGAAACTTTCCACAGGGCTGGAATTCACTGTCCTGCCTGCAGCCAATGGCTCTCCTGGGAAAGAGGCCCCTGCACATTCCCTCAGGAATCTCCATGCCTGCTGGAGTGGCACTTTTCTCAGTTGCAAACCACACTGGGTTTAAAAGCAAAACTTGTACTGTATCAGGTTTTTAAGAACAGGGCTCATTTAAAAAAAAGACAGAGTTTCTTTAAGGTTTCTTTAACCCCATTAACACAGCTGTTAAGAACATAACCACCAGACTGTGTTTATTTTTTGTGGGAATTCTTGGCAATCACTCAGGGGATGCTATTTCCCCCACTTATTTGCTTCTCCCTCCACTAGAGGCAGAAATTCAGCTTTTGCTCTATTGAAGAGAGTCGGAGAGCTGCCATCAGGGCTCTGTGCCCAAGGAGCAAAAACTCTCTGGTTGCTTGGTGATAAAATGCCCAAAACAGGTATCCCTGGACCTTTCATAGGCTGTTTCCTCTGACTGAATGGACAGGTTTGGTTTTTAGGATCTGAGGACCAGGATGCCTGTCTGATCTGGCCTATTATTGCATCATATACTGTTATCACAGAATGGTTTTGGTTGGAAAGGACCTCAAAGCCCATCCAGTCCCACTCCTGCCATGGGCAGGGACACCTTTCACTATCCCAGGGTGCTCCAAGCCCCATTCAACCTGGCCTTGGGCACACCCAGGGATCCAAGGGCAGCCACAGCTTACCTGGGCACCCTCCTCCACCTCACGGGGAAGAATTTCTCCTTAATATCTAATCTAGATCTCCTTTGTGCATCCTCCTCTTAAGCTGTGACACAAAATATTTGTCTAAACATTAATGTGGCCCTCTCTCCCCATTTTCCTGTCAAGTTAAATGAGAGCGTATTGGGTCTTCTGCTGAATTTCTGGCAGTTGCTCACATGAATCTCAACAGAATGAAAGCCATGTGTAAAACTCTTCCATCTGCCTCTAGGGGTAGAACAGGACATGCCCAGAGAGCAAAAAAAGAATTACTCTTAATCAATAAAAATCTTTCTAGTGATTTTTCTATACCTAGAAGTTAATTTTCAAAATGTCTTAATACTCTCCTTCACCTTGACAACCTCATCTTTCACTGGTTTTGACTTCAGTCATTGTACAAGCTAGAACCAAAAGCAAAATCATTTATTTAGTTTCCCCCTCCTTTTAAAAAAAATCTTGTACGCTGTGTAGACAGTAACACAGTCTAAATTTATTATGTTTCTTGTGATTTTTAACATGGAATATGATCATATTTCTGAAATTTAGTGCACACTGCTGGCTTAGTAAGAGAAAAGAGCCTAATCTAAAGATGGATCATTGAAAAATAAACATTAAAAATCTTGAATACTCTGAAGTTTTTGGAACCTGAGGACAGTTAAGAATGGGGCTAAATGTGGTCTGAAATCCATTATTTCCTGTTAACATTTTTCTACATCAAAGAGGGTGAAATAATCCCAACCTTATAAAATGTGATAGAAATATTTTTACTATGATTATTTTAGGTCAGCTCTTAGATTAAGTGTGGGGAGGAAATGAGTTTAATCATCAGATTAAGTAAACCTAATCTTCAGATCAGAATTTAATGTAACTAAAGATGAAATTATTTTATATATTCTTGAGATTGTGAATAGTTAGAGTGTTGTCCCCTGCTTGGAGTAGTGCTCTGCAAAGCCTGGGGCTTCAGATCAGAATTTAATGTAACTAAAGATGAAATTATTTTATATATTCTTGAGATTGTGAATAGTTAGTGTTGTCCCCTGCTTGGAGAAGTGCTCTGCAAAGCCTGGGTTCTGCACTGTTTCCTCTTCCTAACCAGGTGTTGGGGGCGTTTTGCATCTTGTGCTGCTCCTTTCATTCCCAGTGTGAGTTTAGGAATGCTGTGCAAAGTTAGGCTCAGTTGTCTATTGCCGTTCAGTAGTTTTAAATTGGGAAGTGAAAGACCTTTAACCTTAGAGCCACAGTGATGAGTTAATGGTGCTGTTATCACCTTAAAATGGCACAGCAGTACGGGAAGCAGGCTGTCCATGGGCCGCTGTGTCCTGCAGAGGTGGTGGCACCTGGAATTGCAGCCCAAGGAGCAATCTTGAAAGGAACTGCCTGAGATGTTCAAAAGGGCCAGTCAGCTAATTCATTCCATCCCTGTGAGTCAGGAGAAAGATGAAAACTCACTGCTGCTTACAGCTGATGGTCCTGTATTGAATATAATTATTTTAAGCATTCAGCCACCCCTTCACCCACACGGTTGCTGTTTGGATTGTCAACTCTGTGTCATGCCCTTACAGCTGATGGTCCTGTATTGAATATAATTATTTTAAGCATTCAGCCACCCCTTCACCCACACGGTTGTTTGGATTGTCAACTCTGTGTCGTGCTGACACCTTGACTTACATAATAAGGAAGTCACTTTTCATATTTTTAAGCCTGATTCCACTGAATCCTGCATGTGCTTCCCAAGCTGTTCTTCCCTCCTCCTTGTGTTCCTCCGACTATCTTGCCTGGTTTCCCGCTCGCTGTTTCGTTAGCGTTGTTGCTCCGATGGCTCGCGTTTTATGTCCACGCGGTTCCGGCGTTCCCTTACCATATGGTCATCCTGATGTTGCCATTTGCCTCAATCATCCTTTTTGTAGCTGCTTGAACATCTTAATTGATCTCCTGAGCTATGTTAAAGATTTATAACAGACGTCGGCGTAATTCATTTAGCGAGCACGTAACCGCGCCTTTCCGTCTGATTGGATGTCCACACCTCTCCCTCATAAAAATGCGCAAAAAGCTTGGCCTTGTGTCTCTGTGGTAAAATAATGGATATCTTGAAGGATATTAGAAACCTTGTGCCACTCTACTTCAGCCAAAAGGATAAGCTGTGGCCCCTCAGTTGGTGCTAATAAGGTGTTCTCTGCTCTCTTTTACACAATACCTCAAACTGGAGAACTTTTCCTTTTTCCACTAGTAGTAGAGATGGTGAAACTTTTTTTTTTTTGAGTAAGATTCAAAGCCATGTGTTGATAATATTGTTAAGCTGAAGTGCATATATCAGAGTGGTGATGGTGCCAGGAACTTCTTTTGGCCAGGCCTGTGTTTCTTAGTATATGCGGCAGAGGCATGTGCAATTAATGATGTTGGCAAAAGGAGCACTGTAGGAAGAGCACACGAAATGAGAGGTTTGATGGTTTCTGCAAAGTGCTGTGCCCATCTTTTCATGCAGAAAATGAGTAAACCATTACTCCACATATGATTGGAGCAGAACAGAGCACTTTTTGATGGGGTTTGTCAGAGAGCATTCAGAAGAAGCTGTATATTAGAAGATAAATTTCATTACCCAGTTAAGAAAATATGTCTAAGGGTAGATAGGGAAAAGATAGGGCACGTCCTTTATGCCATTACAGGGGTGGATTTTTGACTGTAAATGAGTGCCAAGCCTGTCTGATGAATTTTCATCAGGATATCCAACTATGGTGTACGTGTTGAAAATTATCTTTGGCCAGATGCTTTGCTTAAGAGTTGTATCCTTTGTGACTTCCTTTCTTACCTGTGCCACTGAAAGTGGGCTAAAACCTTTATTTTTCTTCAGCTTTAGTTTTGATTAGACGGTGTCAATCTGGTACCAGATTTTGCACTGTTTTGGTAGAACTTCTGTGTATCAGACTTCACTATGCACTGGCCAAACACTCAGCAAAGCACATTGGGTGAAGAATTTGTCTTGCAAAAATTTTCAGGAAAATTTTTAGTGGATGTGTGCAACCCATTTACTTCACTATTCCTTTTATAACAGTCTCTCAATCCCTTCCCTTTGTGGTAGTAATTTGAAGATTACTTTGTGTCCATGCAGGTAGCGGTATTTGTTCATTTTTTGTTTGGTTGGGGTTTTTTTGGGGTTTTTTTTTTGTTTTGGTTTTTTTCTGTTTGTTGGTTTTTTTTTTTTTTCCTGTTCTGTGATGACACCAGCTGAAGATTTCTAGCAGTAGTTTCTTTCTCATTGGTGGTATCTCTTATAGGCTGAACCACATCTGGTCTCAAATGTCTTGTATTTCTGTTTGGAAACCAAGGTGCCTTTAGTGGGAAAATCAAAGTACTCTAAAGCTTTGTGTGATGTATAGAAATGGGATGAAGCACAAACCTGTGTTGCAATTCTCTCTCCTGTAAAAAGAAATAAAAACTCTACACATCAAAGGAATAATGTTAAAATTTTAACTTAGACTTCGTTATAAAGTCAGAGACTATTAATTAATCTTCCTTACATTTTTCAATAATGTTAAAAGCTGTAAAATGTTTGGTATTTTTATTTTTTTTTCCCTAAGAAAAAATTGGGATTGAGCCTTTGGTCTTAGATCTTCCTCCTGTGGCATGGTTGCAATGAATCTTCCAAGGTTGGGAGAATCTCTTTATCTGAGCATTACAGAGTAACTTAAGGTATATCTTTGAGCCGCTTGTTGCTATATTTCTCCACTTTGATATACTTTAATTTTTAGACATTTGTAGAGTTTAAAAGCAAAAGTGACATGATCAAATAAAATACTTTAATAAGAGCAGATCTTTCTTAATTTTATGACAGCCAAGATATTACCTCTGATTCTTCAGTTTTGTTCCTCCTCCCCAAAAAATTTGCTCTCCAAATGACTTTCTTTAGTCTGTGGCTGTTCCTTTGGGGACAGAAGCAGTGAATTTATTACCTGGGTAGTTATGTAGGAAAGGTTCAACTTTAACCCAAGGCAGGTGTTTCATAGTTGACCAAAGTCTTTATAAATAGTCTTCTATTCTGCTTGGAAATACTGCAGAGAAATCTTCCCCATTTTTGTTTCAAATAAATCTCATGGAGTAAATATGGGGGGAAAAACAAACAAACAAACAAAAAAACCCCAAAAAAAACCACAAACAACCAAACTCGAAGAGTGTCATTAAATTCATGGAAGAAAGCAAGCAATAAATGTGTGTGCTCACCTTGGCAGTAAATTTTGATGGTGTGTTGTCCATCACTTCTGCCTCCTCTGAGGCTGCCCTCCTCCTGTGGGGCTGGCAGCTGAACACGGATCCTTGGAAGCAGAGAGAGCCCTTGCACCAGGACTGTGTTTGTACATAGCGCTGGAACAGCTGGTTTGGATTTTAAAAATTCTGTTTTTATTAGAACACTGACTCTTGTTTATCGTTATTGATTTTATTGGGTTATTATTGACTGACTGCACCCCATGGGCCTATTAGTGAAGTGCTAGTAAAGCATTAAAGGAAGACTTGGGCTTTTCTGTGCTTTGTACTTACAACATTTGCTTTTATCGTGACTTTTAGCTGGCTGCCTAACTACAAATATGGGCAGCCTCACCCACCAGAGACTGAAAGGAGGACAAGAAAGGAAAGAATTTTCTATTTTTTTCAATCTTTAGAAGAACAAAACAAAGTTTTGAGGTTATTTACTGTTTTGTTTGATTAATTCTCAGGGAAATGTTTACATCTTTCTTGTCTCCCTAAGACTTCTGGCTAATAGAAATAGAACAAACTCATCAGTCTTACTCAAAAAATAAAAGTTATTGCAGATTCTTCTTCTTATTATTTGCTATTTGATCTTTCTGGGTGGAAAGGGAAATTTATTTGCTTATTAATATGAATCAAATGATACATGATATTTAATTTAAGCCAGATCAGAGTTGGGTGAACTCTGACTTGTTATATATCAAAATCTAGAGGCTATCCTAATGAAATTTGAGGTATCATTGACTCTCTCCTAAAACAGCGTGTCTTCACATAGTGCTGTAATCTCTGGATTCTCCCACTGCTACAATATTCTTTTTCCTGTTCTTTTAGTGTTATTTTTCTCTCCCCTGCTTCATAAAAATAATCACTTTTTCCAGTATACCCCAGTTAAGGGTCATGGGCTGGCCTCACTGAGCTGTACCAGCACTGGGGGAAGAAGCACTGAGCAAGTATTCATTGTCTCATTTGTGAAGATCCCATTCCAGGAAGTGTCCAAGGCCAGGTTGGACAGGGTTTGGAGCAACCAGGAATAGTGGAAGGTGCCCCTGCCCATGGTAGGGGGTGGGATGAGATGACATTTTCCCACCCAAACCATTCCATGATCTTGCGATTTACAAAACACTGGAATAAACAACTTCATGAATATATGAGGGGATAATTTTCACTGAAATGTCCCCTCATGAAACTAAGAATTTTGAGGACAACTTCCTTTTGGGTGAGAAGAAAAGGAAGGAATAGAAGAGAAACACGGCAGTCCTGAAGAAAAGAAACTGCAGAAGCTATAGGGAAGTGGTGGAAGTGTCCTGGCATTTGAGCATGATGAATATTCATATTCCACATGGAAGCAAGAGTTTGTGTTCCCAAAACTGCAAGCAGGCAGTCAGATTGGGATGGCAAAGAGGTGTCAAACTGGTCCACTTTGCTGTTAATGGTAGCCTGTTGCTGCTCCTCACTGCTAAAAATGTGTTACGGGATAACAGAAATGGGATAAAAATGACAGTCTTCTGCTCCTCTCTAAGAGCAACAAAGTCACTACAGATTAATTATGAAAGTCATATTTTTCTCCGTCAAATCTACTGCTGTGAGTAGTAATAGCTCCTCCTGAAAGCTGTCACAAAGGAAAAACAGTGACGAAGAGATGTCTCTGTGGCATAATGTCAAGCTGAACTGGTAGGCAAACTTTATTCTGAGTATGAATGGTGCATTTTTGGGGTTGTTATAAGAAAACAGCACCTAACATTGGATAGACAGGGGTGAGCTATAGAAATGGTTGCATAGCCATAGGTTTTAAAGCTGAAAATTAAACAGATTTACTGCCTTGTCTCAGAAATAATCCCCCAAGTTTATATTTGTATTTACTTACCTTTGCTGTGAACTTTGAGGATGGAAAGTGTCACACAGAAAAGAAGTGCTGAAAATCAGGTTGGGGTCTGAACTTTATGCAGGAGGAAAACTTACTTTAGGATTGTAAATCCAAATAGAAGTTTCTTTTTCAAAATGATCTTAATGCAGATTCAGCTCACAAAGGAGTCCCTTGGCCACATCCAGCCAATCCAATGTGTGAATGTGCCATTAAATGCAGGAAGAGCCCTGGGAACTTTCTTCAGATGCAAACACATTTTATTTTAAAAGTTTTTATTTTAATTTTGCCTTTGAGCTCCACGATGGGCGCAGCAGACAGCAGCCAGGCATCACCAGTTACTGTTTAATTTGCTGGTACAATCAAACAGTGAGATGCTCTCACAATTGACTGTGCCCACAATTTTGTGCTTGACTGCAGGTGCAAAATCGAGGATGCAAAAATCAGAACCCAACTAGATGACTGCTTAAAAATTTGGTTCATTCCTGTTCAAAAATCTTTAACTGCTATTTGTCACATAAAATATTTTGATTTTTTTTTTTTGAATTGGAGTTGTTAATGAAATTTACTTTGAAAGATAAAATATTCACTTGCAAACAGCTACCATATTTATACTGTAATTTTAAATGGAAATAAAAAATTATAAGGTGTTTTTATAGCCTTTATCTAGCTCCCCCCACCAAAAAAAAAAATTATCCACTTATCCCAGGTAAATTAGTGTTTGAACTGTTCTTTTTTTTTTTAAGGTGTTTTTTCTTTTTAATACAGTACACAAGTAGTATTTAAAAATTCTACCATAGAAATAAACATTCAAAAAGTTATTTTTAACAGTAGTCACCCCAGAAAGCTACAAATACTATGAAAAATTGGATGCTGTATTCTTATCTCACAAAATATGCATATTAAAAAATGTTTTGATGCTGCTTAGACAGAAATATTGTGTTGTTCAGTAGCAGCAGCATTACACATTGACTTGTGTGAAATAGAGAACTCTTGTGATAGTGATATATTTGGCCAAATTTGGCAAAACAATACCTCTGGGTTAGCCAAGTAACACAATTCAGGGACTGCTGCCTTATACATGATTGAAGTGCTTAATATTGTTATTATTTTATGGATGTCAAATGTTCTGACAACAGATCAAATGCTACAATTTAGGTTTATGGAGCTAATTAATTATTTCTGGATAGTAGTAAGTTGGATTTCCCAACTAGTCTACTTCAGAAAATGAGTTAATATTCAGAGAAATGCTTTTACTGTCACAGACTTAAATTTATGTTGCATTTTTGATAACTATAAAAAAGAACAATACATTTCTGTAGCGATATTTTGCTTTCTTTAGTGAAACTGAGACCAATTCGTTGATTGACCTCTTCATTCATGTGCAATTCACAATCTCCTCCTTTTTGCTGTGGGACATGTCTGCTTGTACTGTTGAAATAGTGGGGGGAAGAAATTTCTCAGTTTTGTCCTCAGTAACACAATGGGACAATGTAGGACAATGCTTGGTGTAAGTCAAAAACCAGAGAGTGAAGATGGAATTTGTATCTTTGGGTTGTGCTTTGTTTTGCTTTTTGCATAATTCTACTCAAAATATTGGTTTTTATTTTTTCTTATATTTGGGGGATTGTTTTGCAGGAAGGGTGGTATTTCTCTGTCCTAGATATTCCTCTCTGTCAAAAAGAAGTCTGGATCTGCACTTTGAGGGTTCTCAGAAATGTTTTGTAGTGACAATCAGAGTTTGTAAGACGTGACCAGTGGAAGGAAGTGGCCTTCAGCCACCCTGTTGTTTCCATGTATCCACCTTCCCAGAACCCAGTATTCTTCTTTATCCCTGTTCTTCTGCAGGTACCTGGGTTAAAGTGGAACTCTTGAGAGTTGTCTTACTTCTTTTCTGTTAATGCTTTTTTACTCTGCTCCTCCCTCTTCCTCTTCCAAGACTGTTGGAATGTTTAGTGGGCACTGCAAATCTGTTTTAATAATTGTTTCTCACTAAAGAACAAACGACCAATCCAGCAGAAAAGATGCAGGGGAATTTGGATGGGGGGGGATTTCTGCTTTCTTTTTGTTTTCCTTCTTTCATATCATCACATTTCCTTTACCTCTTCTTAGCCCATTTCCTTTTCCCAGTCCTTTCCTCCTTTCTGTTCTTTCCCTGTTCCTTTATTAATTCTTCTTCCTCCCGTTATGTTCCTACTCACTCCTCTCTAGCCCTTGCCAGTTTTTAACAGTCCATGATTTCAGATGGAAAATCTGTCGCCAGGGCCCCTCCTCCAGGAGCATTAATGGCCACTCTGGAAATCCTGCCCTGCCCTCCGTCATCTCATTCCAGACACTGAGGGGGCAGACGAAACAGATGGTTGGCACAGGGCTGGATGATTCACTGCTTGAAATCATGGTGCAACATTGCTGAAATTGGTGAGGGAGAAGGAGGTCTGACATTTGACAGAGCCGTGTAAAAATTGCCCGATCCAGGCAAAGTTCAGACTAATCACTTGACTGTTATTTTCCAGATGCACTGATCATATGACTGTAATTGTAAAGATTATATTGACAGTGCACCGTTTCCCAAACATGCTGCACTCATTCTTAACAAAATGATTCTCCCTTGGGATGCTCAGGTCAGGCTGCTGTGGGGAATTGTGTGTTGCCATTTATTCATCCTTGAATTTTCTTTTATTTTTTTTCCTTGAGTGGATTCATTCATCTACTTTCTGATCACATGAAGTTGTAGGTTTTCAGGTACACAGTCAATAAAACTGAACAATACATTTGAGCACTTCCTTTCAGGCAGGTTTCTTTATGAAGTGGGCTAAAGCGACAAGATTTAAATGTGAAAAATAAAGAAGGAACATAAATAAGCAAGGAAAATTGGAGGGCATCAGCTTTTCAGTGTGTGTCTGATGAAAGCTGAATATCCATTCATACTGTAGTCATAGAAATAGATTTTTATAAAGATAAGATCCTGCTGGAACTGAGTTAAGTATAAGATCATGTGGATTCTCTGGGTAGTGTTTACAGTTAAAATTGTAGAAATAACCCTGGCATCAAAATTTTATTGGTTCCTCATAAGTAGCTACTTGTTGTTGTCCGTTTTGGGTGTCCCCTTCAAAACAATTGCTTTAGACTGAGACTCTTTGAAGCAGAGCAGGAAATTTCCTGCAAAAACTTTCAATTAGTGAAGGGACAATGATCTTGAGCATCATGGTGGAAATTTCTCTAATCACAACAAAACCCAAACTCTTAACTGCATGAGTTGAAAAATGCATGGCTTGAGGCAAAGGAAGAAAAAAAGATGAATTTTAGATAAGCAGTTACATTTTGGGTGCTCCTGAGAAATTCCAAACCCTTCCTCAGCCCTGATGTCATTTGTAATGTCTAAGAATCGAGCTTAGTGAAGTTCCTTATAATTAGTCTTGCTAATTTTTATGAATTTCGGGGAGAGCATCCCAAATGTTCTCAGCCTTCTGTTGCTCCTATTGCTCTAAGCAAGGCTGCGAATCTCGCTACTTATTTAGGTGTCAAAGTGGTAACTGAAATATCCTTAAATGTCAATGCGGTTTCTGTTTAACACCCTTGAAAATTAGGCCTTTGTTCACTTAAATCTGGTTCTGAAGAAGGAGAGAAGAGGTGGAACAACTTCATTTGCAGTTTTCAGTTGCTTTTTTGAATTCTGTGGGTGAAAGTTATAACCACAGTTGTTATGGGTAAGGATGTTAAAGAATGGCCAAAGCCCCAGATCATCTGTGTTTTTCCATCTGAAAGGCTGATTCTATTGTCTCAGATAAAATTAACACCTGGAGAGCTTCAAACATGAAGGATGTATTTCCCAAGGGGTTCAGATGGCTCAAACTCCTCAAGACAGAACAGGTCTGAAAACATAATGAGCTGCAAAGTAAGAACATAAGTGAAAATACTTCATCTTAAAGAAGAGTTTGGGAGCAGATGTGGGCATCTTCAAAAACAGGGAAAGGCAGGAACATGGGGGAGACTTTAATAAACTTGATAAAAACCTTGTGGGCTGACAACTTCTAGGAAATAAGGATTATGGATCTTTCCTTCTGCTTGTGGACCAGAGGACCTTTTCCTCTGAAATAATAGTTAGAAAAAACTAATCAGGAGATACCTGGAAGAATAGACAGAATCTAAGTGTGGAAATCCCTGTACATGCCAGGCCTTATCAGAGGTCACCAATAATTAAAAAAAAAAAAAATTAAAAACACCTTTGGTGTTTGTGCTTGTAAACAAGAGACCAAGTTGGTGCTGCCACTTGAGAAACTGCTGGTCTTGTGGTTTTATTGAAGCGTTGTAGAAATTATTGCTTTAATGCTTCTTTTTAAACTGAAGCCCTGCATCTTCTGAGTTTATAAATCTTTCTTTGATTTTTGGTTAGTTGGGTTGGGTTTTTTAATTGCTTGTTTGTTTGGCTTCTTTTAAATCTTCATGTGTATTTGAGGTTTTCTGGCAAACTGGTAGCTGGATTCTGTTCCAGACAGAGATACCTCATATGATTTAGGTATTTAAAATCCTTCTCTAGCACTGAGATCTATTCAATACAATAAATGCACCGGAGAGAGCATTTCAGACCCACCTAAGCCATACACCTGCCTTTTGCCTTATGAATTTCTTTGTGCACTGTATGATCTTTCTGACCGTGGTGAACATGGTTGAGAACAGGCAAACATTGAAATATCAAGCTGATATTTTGCTTCTGTGTCTCAAATCTGAGTCTTTTCTGTTCTCAGTGGGTTAAAAAGAAGGATTGTTGGTGGTAGGGAGAATTAACTTCCATGGGGCCATGAATGTGAGGACCTGCTCCAGGACAGAGACCAACTTCAGCACCTTGTTAGAAAATTCGTCTCTTAATTTAACTCTTTTTGGCTTGAAAATGTCTTTGGAATGAAGGTAATTGAAGCTTTAGGGTTGTAATAACAACTCCCAAATTCTCATTATTTAGTGTAATTGATGGAAAAGGCTGAGAAGTAGAAAAGCAAAATATTGACTTTCATGCATTTAAGTTTTATTTATGTGATGCTGGTCCAAAATCACCAAAATAACTCATGACACTTTATATATAAATGTGTGTGTATAACTTGGGTCATTCTAAAAAAAGTAAGTTTCTCAGTTTCCCAAAAAGGAGCCTTCTCACAGTTTATGGAAAAGCTGCAGACACACTTTTGTCCTGTCCCACTATTCTCAAACTTCAAAGGCCAGACAGGACTTTACATGAAACATAACTTAATGATTTCTGTCTCAGTGATTCTCATCTCTCCTATCTGATGCTACTGAATTTGATAAATATAGGGAGATTTTCCCCTTCCCAGCCCTTGCCTTTGGGATGGGATTTTGAATAAACACTGCTAATGTCACAGTCTCAGAAAAAAACCCAACAAAACAAAAACAAAAACCCCCTAAAAAAACAAAAAAAACCCCATCCCAAAACAAACAAACAAAAAACAACAACAAAAAACCCAAAACAAACAAAACAAAAACAAAACAAAAAAAACACCAAAATCAGAGGCTAAGAAGGCAAATGGAATGTTTGGATGAGAGAAACTGATAAAATTTGGTTTGGCAGCATTTAGCTGGGAATTTATTGAAAGTCTGGTTTACTTTCTAGGAATAAGCATAACTGCCTTATAATTCTTAAATACTTTTTTTCAGGATATCACTGGTATTTTTCAGTTTTATGACTTGAAGAATAGGTATATTTATCATTATAGGGAAATGTTAATACAAATTTTGTTATTTTCAATCCTTTAAACTTAAAGGAACTGTCAAGAAATTTTTAACTATATTAAAAAGTGTTCTACTTTTTGCTGGGATTTGTGTTCATACAGAGAATTTCACTTTATTCTAAGCTATATAACTATTTTAATGCAAGTAGTCTTTTAATGGCATATTACATAAGTTTCCTTTCCTGAAAATGTGTATTAGTTGATAGATTATGGGAATGTATCTTTTACAGGAATTGCCAAACACAACTGAGATTCTTGATTAGAAAACTAGAGTTAGATCTGAATTTCTGAATTATTTACAAGCAACAATATTTTTAAAAGAATCTCCAGAATTTGCAGAAAGTGTGCATTGCAGTTAACTGCTCTGATTAATCACTAAATTTGTCAAAGAGAATAATAAATAACATATCATTTGGAGGACACTTCTTTTTCAACAGAAATTCTTCTTGCCTCTAAAAATCATCTATGTGGTGCTCCTTCTTCCAGAATTTGTACAAGACAATCACAGCTAATTAGGAAAAACAGGGCTTGGTATTTCTCTTTTATGGCTGGGTATGTACCAGGCATTTACTTTAAAAAACAATCACCATGAAACTGCATTTAAAGTGGAGAAAAGAGGGAGTGGAAGGGGGGAAGTTGGACCCATTTTGATAGCAAAAGCAGTGACTGTCCTGGATGGAATCTTTATGGCAAAATATTAAGTGGCACTTTTTTCTTTCCAATTAATTTCAGGCAATTTTGCAAACTGGATCATTTGTTACCAAACTTGTTCACAAGTTTTTTTGGGATTAATTTAAAGATTAAACCAGCTTCAGTAATATTTCAGTACAGGAAAGATAACAAGGGGAGGTATAACTATATCCTGCTTTTCTGAAAGGAAATCCTGGAATCCCAGAATGGTTTGGGTTGGAGGGAACCTTGAAGCACATCCCATTCCATGAGATGGGCAGGGACACCTTCCACTAGACCAGGTTTCTCCAGAGCTGTTTTTCCATTTCCTGAGGAATTCTTCAGTATTGTATGGGATAAACTGGATAGCTTGGTCCTGGTTCAGGCTTTGGTGATTGTGCTGTACAAAATGCCCATGGAAGGCTCACTAGAGGATAGAACACAGAGTAGAATCAGGAATACCCCAAGTCCAACTCAATACCCAGACACCCCAAATCCCATCCTGAGCATCCTTGGCAGTGCTGTCCAAACCTCCCTGGAGCTCTGGCAGCCTCGGGGCTGTGCCCATTCCCTGGGGAGCCTGGGCAGTGCCCAGCACCCTCCAGGGGGAATAACCCTTTCCCTGATACCCATCCTCACCCCTGCACCCAACACAGACTCATGCAGCTCAAGTACAGTAGGATGAACTCACACTATTTATCTTTGGATTTACTCATGTCTTCCTATTTTTAAGAACAGTTTGGAATCGCTCATCCCATTCACTGCAGAAAAGCCAAGTGCAAAACTGGGCTGCAAATTAGCAAAAAAGAAGTGCTGGGATTTCCACAGAGAGCCCAGAAGTCTGTTTCACATCACTCAGCCGGGCAGGGCACTGTTGTGAGCTGTAAATGTGCTTTTTTTCCCCTGTGTGTGGGCAGTGAATCAGCAAATGCTCCGGGAGTTCAGGGGGAAATGTCAGGTGCTGTTTCAACAGTCGGGCTTTCACAAGCTCCAGGGTGGGTCCTCAACAGGGGACCCACCTTAGAACTGGGGACCCCGTGGCAACGTCAATGCCCTTATCTCTCCCCCTCTGAATTGGGAAACCAATGCCTCCCAAAGATGTGCTGCCTGCTTTGGTTAATTGATGCCCGACCACAAACTGCTTAATAAATAAGTTCTGTCTGGAAAATATTATTCCCTGAAATCATGTCTGAATTACCCAAAAGTCAAATTAAGTAATTGAGAAAGCATCTGCTGTGTGGAAGGATGTTTGTTTGTTTGTCCTGTGTTTTGTGGTGTTTTTTGTTTTTTGGTTTTTTTTTTTTGGTTTACCAGGACAATCACTGGAGCATGTCTGGGAGAAGGTTTATTTGCAGAACCACAGCTCAAATCTTGAGATAAGGGAGCATTACAAAGAAATGGCATGGCTTTCAAATGAAGCTTACAAATAGGTTTGCAACTTTCTTCTGTCTTTGGTAAATTACCCAAGTGCAGCCAAATCACATTCCTAAAGACAGTCCCCTGGCATCCTTCAATAAACAGATTTTGCCCTGTGTATGAAATGTTTAGCTCAGTGCTTTATGAAGTAAAGGTCATCTGAACAGAGATGTTGCAATAAAGGGCTGCCTGAAAGTGCTTCCACTGAGCGTGAATAGCAGCAATATTGCCTTGAAAACTCTGGGCTAATTGATTAAACTTCCAACAAACTAATTTTAATTAGCCATACTAGCTTAACTTTCTTCTTCCTTTTTATGATTCTGAAGGTTTATTAATGGTGCATGTTCAGCCCCAGTTATTTATTAGAAAAATTGTTAAGGTATGGGAGAGAAATATGAATATCATACATATTTTTCCTGTTTTACATGAAGGTTTTCTGCTAAAATGTACCTGCTTTCAGCTGGGAAGTGAAAGAAAAAATGCTTTCTTTTATCATTGCTAGTCCTTAACCACGTATTCATGCATTTGCACTCTAAATTCATATATTTGCACCCTAAAATTACTCCTAACTCTGATATCTCTCTTAAAGCTCTTGTGAAAAAATCACTGCACATACCAAAAGTACATCTTTTGGTCTCTCTTTAGGGTCTATTTATGTCTGTAACAATTCAACCCTGTCCATCTTGACCTTGACATACTTGACAATTTTTCATATCTTGCTGAAGAGTAAAACCTCTGGGTGCATTGGATCTTTATGCAACAGCCCTGATTTCAAGTCTGTAATTATAAAATTAAGTAAAGAGAAACCTTTTGCCTCAATATGTACATAAAGATGGATTTTAGCTATAAAATCCATCTTGCTTCATGCAACAGCTGTGAAGGTGGCATTTTGGTCCCTCTTTAACCCATCTTTCTATGGAGGTATTAATGTTTGAAACTTACATGGAAATGGGATCTAAGCTGGGTGTGAGAAGTGTAAAGAAGGTATGTGGTGTGAAGAGACCACCAGTAGTCTGAAATTTCATTTTAAGGGCAGTGTGATTCCGTCACAGGGTTTGAAACCAGACCTGCAGCCTGGTCTGCTCCTACCTCTGGCACTGAACTTGACAGTGGGCACAGAATCCCAGAAGTATTTGGTTTATAAGGAACCTTAAAGGTCACCTAGTTCCAATTGCATCACGAGACCACTGTCCTTCTGTTGGGTGTGTTTCTTCCCCTGATGGATTGGGGAAGTTGTGCTTTGTGTCTTCAAAGCTAAAATGTTTTGATCTCCTGACAAAACACGTGGCAGCAGCAGCATGCTGGGCAGTTTATGGTGACAGGCTGTATTTTGGAAGTGTGTACCAAGCAAGGGGATGCAGTTCAAAAGGTTGTAGGATTTTGGCAGGAGCTGTTTGTGTGGAGGTAAAAATTTACAGATGTGCTGCTTCTGCAGAAGGACAATGGGTCTGCTGCTGGGTGAAGCCCTGGGGTGCCAGGCTCCAGCTCTGTGAGCCCTGGTGACTCTTCATTCTGTGTAGAGTGGAAACTCTGGGCTTCCTCTGTGGTTTTCAGACCCCCAAACTGCTGTTCCACAAGAGGAAAAGAGTGGGAGCAGTTCCTGAGCAGAGCTGAGCACCCCATGTTTTGCTGAGGCCTCATCCTGTGGCTGTGGTTGTCAGCTGTCCTTCCCTTCTGCTGCTGAGGTCAAACCAACCCACAATCCCTTTGAACTGAGCCCACAAGGTGACAAGAGTGTGACATCCCTGCTCCAGATGTGCCGTGGGGAGCAGGGACAGCCCTGACGTCACGCCAGGCGGTGCCGCGCCGCCGGCTCTGCCAAGCGCCCGCGGATGGCTCCTGTTTGTTTTGCTCCAGCCCATCTGCTTGGGAAGGAGCAGCTTTAACGAGCTGCTCCTCGCTCAGAGTTGGTGTTGGGGACCAGGCTGTGCTGCTGTGCTGGGCAGGGCTGTGCTGAGGGCCAGCTCAGGGGATGCAGATGGATGCATGGCTCTGTGACACTGCCAGCCAGTTGTCACCAGGCTGCTGGCTCAGGTTGCCCACAAGAACATGCTGGAGACTGTGGAAATGCTTTAGGGAATACGTGTTAGAAACAGACACTCCACTATTCTGAAGGCGTCGTTTAATCTGAATTTCAAGGTGGTTGAAAGGAAAAAAGGAGGGGGTGAGGAGGGAGGGAAGCCTCCAACACCATCTCTGCTGTGGGAATGTCACTGTGGGCACTGAGGATGTTCAAAATGGGACACATGGACAAAATAAACCTCAGTGCCTCTTCTCCCTGTTTGTTTTCAGATATGTCCCCTAATGCTGTAGTGGGACAACAGCCAATTTGTTCCATGACAACTGGACTGAGGAAATGTTTTAGTTAATGAGAATAGCCCCATTTATTTAGGTGTTGAAAATCTGGGGCAAAGGCTACAACTATCTTTAAGTTAGACACTGTAATAGGTGTTGATTGTGCAATGTGGACTTGGAGCTTCAGTGTGTGAATGTTAAATTTATTACAGTACCCTCAGAGCTGGGGGCTCACTTGCCAAATAGGCTGATCCACTAATTCACTTCGCTTCGAGCTGCTCTCAGAACAAAACCAACTTTCAAACATTTTCCATTTGCAATTGTAATCAAAGGACAAGCAGTGATACAAGAAATGAAGCAATGTGGGTGAAGTAGAACAAAATCATTTAGTGGGCTACTGGAGTAACAATTTAAAATGTTTAAACATGCCAAAAGGAAGGAGGGGGAAGACCAGGATTCCACTTTCATGAACAATGTATCAGAAAAATGAGTGAAAATATCAAGTGCTGGCTAGAAATCTAAGGTGAGGGTGTTCTGTTTTGTGTATTTAAGGATTTAACGCATTTGAAAACTTGGCAAGTTCCAGTGTTGGAAGCATGAACTGATGTTGTACATGGCTCCTCAGTCCAAGGGAATATCTAGCTTGGGTGGCACAGGGAATGAATGCCAGTTAAAACAGTGCTAATGAGGTTAAAGAGAACTGATCAGGGTCAATTTGTCTTCTTGGGAAGAAGCACTAAGGTGGTGAGGGGATTTTATTACCTGATGGCTGGGTTAGAAACAGGTATTATGGTGAGGACTGGGATTTTACAGGACCAGTGGATTTTGTGGTCTCTCTTCAACCACACATTCTTTAACATGTTTTTTAATGAACTCTACGAAATGTTCCCAAACCAGCTTCTTTTTCTGTCTTCTCCTCAGTTCTTTTCTTCCCCTGCAAATGTCATAGGAAACCCTCCAGCATCTTCTCCAGGCTCAATTAGTGCTTTCAGTTCCTATTAGGTTTTGGGATCCATCTGACCCTCCCTGCAGCCCTCCTGGCCAGTGCCTTCCCACCAGCAGAACTCTGCTCCCTCCAGTCTCTCCCAGGCAAGCTGCCTTGGGGCATGGACAGAGCCTCCTCTTACTCTTAACCACTGTTGATTAAATAAATTTAAAACTGCTTTTATATCTGATTTGTGAACACGTGACTGCTGCCTTCTGTCCTGCAGCCCATGGGTGCTGCAGGTGGCTGTCCCAGCAGACCTGCTTTATGGTCAGTGAGATGTGAGAGGGAGTAGAGAAATTGTCACCAGGTCTTTTCCTGGTGAATATTACTGGTGTTTTTTGTTTTTTGTTTTTTTTTTACCCGAGGACAATCTTTCCAAATAGTGGTGTAGTCTCAAAAATTAGCTCTGGTGAGGACAGCGGTAGAAAAAGGGAATAAAGCAGACACAAATCCTGTCACAGCAAGGCTGAGAAGTCATGCTCTAATTTCATATGGGTTTTGGGATGTGTAGTTATCACTGGATGTTTAAATGAAGACTTTGGTGCATATTCACCTTGCTCCTCTCAAATGTGGGAGGGCTTTGTGTTCGTGTGTCATTAGCACAGGTAGTAAAACTTACCTGTGTGGCTTTGGAAAGGGCAGGAAGGAGACTTTCCTGAGAGGTTTCTGAGTCTTTTCTGACTGATTAAAAGCTGAAGAAACTCATTTAGAAATGAGGACTCCGTGGTTTGCTTTCAGGGTTATTGTAAGTTTTGTTTACTGGCACAGGTTTCACAGGGAAGCTGTGGCTGCTCTATCCCTGAAAGTGTCCAAGGCTTTGTTAGATGGGCTTTGGAGCAACCTGGGAAGGTGTGGGATGAGATGATCCTTAATATCCTTTTTGACCCAAACCATTCTGTGATATCACTTTGGTAGATTCAAATTGGAGATCACAAAGTGGAAGGAGAGGCAAGAAGAAGAAATAAAGAAAAAAGTGTTTGCACACTTCCCTTTTATCCTCCATGAATATTATGGTGGGAATTCTAATCCAAAATGTAGCAATAATTCCATATTGTCACTTAAAACAACTAGATGAATGTTTTTCTGCCCAGGAGCTCATCTTACCTGGGCAGCGTTGCACATAAACCCCCTTAAGCACCTTTTAACGAGGAGTTGGAGTTAATGGCCCTGAGCTGCACTTGGAGCCATCAGCCCTTCCCAGATGGCCATTAATCCTCAGATGCTCATTAAAGATAATATTTGGTAGCTTGAAAAAAAAAGTCTGTGCTCCCTGTCCTTTAGACACTTGTTATTCTGCTTCCAAGATTGTCCACCCTAGCAAATATTGGACTTTTTTGCACCCCTATAGCTCCTCTGAGGATCAGGCTGGAGCTGAGGTTTACAAAGCAGGATAGTTCTTAAAAAAAAACATGTATACATAATATTGCATACATAATAGATGGGAATGGTTCCAAAACAATCTATTGCATAATTACCTAATTAATACAATCTGTAATAATTAAAAATCCTTTGGAGAATTTGTAAAAACATTTTACTATGCATGTGTCATAGATAATTTTTAGACTCAGTGTCTCAGCTGTTTGCTTTTTATTTTTTTTTCCCCTTTTTAATTTGGTCTTTCAAATTGCCAACAGTCTTATTGCTGCTTTGTGGCCCAGGCACTTAACAAATTTCATTTCTCAAATGGAAGGGACTGAATTTTCTCCCCAGAAGTGCAGTTCACAGGCAAGGGCAACATTCAGCACTAACTTTTCTTTTGCAGAGACAAACACAAAAGACACGTTTAAATAAGTGTATTCCAAGGGCTTTTTCAACTGTTGGGGGGAGTTAATAAAGCAAAATAAAAATTTCAAAGTAACAAAAATTGCTTTGGGCTCGACTTTTAAATCAAGATAGAAAAATTGATTTTGCAGATGCATTATAACCCTACTCATCTCAAAATAGTCCCACAGTGCAATTGTATCAGCAGTGCTTATTTATATTTATATCCAGCAGACATTCTGGAGCATTGTACGAACCTCTGCTTCTGTAAGTATCAGCTCCATGGCCTCTGGTGATGCCTGTTTGTGTGTTTGAGATGCAGAGGCAGGATGTGAGTCTGGCCCCAGAATTGCTTTTAACTTATCTGGAAGTGTCCAAGGCCAGGCTGGACAGGGCTTGGAGCAGCCTGGGACAGTGGAAGGTGTCCCTGCCATGGCAGGGGTGGAAAGGGATGGGCTTTGAGTTCCCTTCCCACCCAAACCATGCTGGGGTGCTGTTCAGTAGAGCACAGGAGCAGTGTTTGCCCCCATGTGCATCATTCCAGCTCAGTTCTCCTTTCTCTACCTTTGAGACACCATGGGAAAGCTTTTATTTCCCTTTTTTTTCTTTCCTAAGAACCCAAACAGGCATCACAAGTAAAGGAGAATGATGAAATCTGCTCTGTCCTGGACAACCTCTGACTGCAGCTGGTCCAGTGCTGCAAGCAGAAGTTTTTCGCATTTTTCTCTCTCTGTGATGTGTAAACTAAAATGGCTTTGATTATGTGTTAAATATGGTTGGAGAGACTCTGTCAACCAAAACTTAATATCAGGAAAATCTTTCCTATGAGAGGGTGGGCAGGCCCTGGCACAGGGTGCCCAGAGAAGCTGGGGCTGCCCCTGGATCCCTGGGAGTGCCTAAGGCCAGGCTGGACAGGGTTTGGAGCAGGGTTTGGAACTGTGAAAGGTGTCCCTGCCTATGGCAAAGAGTGGGATGAGATTGTTTTGGGGGTCCCTCTGCACCCAAACCATCCTGTAATTCTGTAATTCTTTGTAATTTGTGCTTCCTGGGATCTGTAACCTGGATTTTGCTGTTACCAAACCACCACGAGTTCTACAGTCAGGCAGCAAACTTTGCAGACCCACAATTTTGTGTCATTTAAACCCACCCTGACTCCTTAGCAGGGAGAGAAATTTCCTTTGAATAGATGATTAAGCAGAATGGACAGCACTAAGTGTGTGGTCAATGCAGGAGGTGCTCAATGAATAATTATTAGAAAATAAAGGTTTTTTGCTTCATTGAAGTGTGGGGTTGCATCTAATTGATTCTTAATTGTGAAATCCATTTTTTATCTCAAAAGAGCCACTGATAATTTTGTCAGCTGCATTTGTTACTCAGCTTTGCAGGATCTGGAATTTCTAGTACCTTAAATGAAAAGATTCACCTGCCTATACTTGTAGTTTTTGGAAGACCAGCAAATAATTCAATTTCCAGGGAAAGTAAACTGGAGAATTTGGCCTTTTGGGCTCATTAGTGATCCTTGCACACCAGCTGATGGAAAAAAATCCCAAAATAACAAAGCAAAGAGGGAGGGGCTGCATCCAAACCCAGACTCTGGTGCATCACAGCAGGAAAAGGACAGGAGATGATGCTGATGAGCTAGGTGTTGTGAATGCCACTGTAGTTGGATTTATTCAGTGTTAGCAAAACTGTGGGGGAAAAATGTAAAGGGGAGGTTTGGAAGCACAGTCTTCTGGAAGAGGTTTTGGGTTTATTTTTGCTTTCCTGAGGCTTTGCCTGGGTGCTGGCTGTGATGAGCACTGTGTGGGATGCCCTTGGCTTGTCAGCTGAGCCCATGCTCACATTTCCTTTCTGGAGATCACCTGTACCTCAGAGATGTAACTTAATTTGAGATGTAACCTAATTTGAGCTGTTTTGAGGGGAATTGTCTCTCCTGAGCAAAGCAGCGTTTTCCAACCTCCCTGAAAAAAGTGCATGAGCATCTCTTTTGCACTCAGAGGCGACAAACAAGGGTCAGCATTAGCCCAAATGTGTGCTTTCAGTCCCCAAGCCCCAGCCCTGTGGGTCAGTGGTCACCTCTGAGGACTGTGAGGAAATCCCCCTTGCCCAGGGCCTCTGTCAGTGCTCCCGTGACAAACCCTGCTCCAGCTTTGGGCAGCAGGGCTCAGGCAAGTCAAGGAGATGCTGTGTTCTCCCCAGATACGTTGTGTACCTTAAGATATTTAATTCTGGCTGCAGATGTTAAGTAACTTCTTGATTTTTCATAACTCGAGTGACTAAAATACTTCTTTTTTTTTTTAATCTCTGTTTTGCAATCAGTGAATCATATGATCAGCCTAAGGATATACAGTTTGCAAATGAAATCAGATTATTATTAGTCTTGGCTATTTCAGTACAGGGAAGAAAAGAGAAAAAAAAAATGTGTGTACATTTTTTAGACCAGTTGCTGTTTGTTTTACCAGTTTCTCAGACACATGCTGAGGAAGGTAATGACCACACGAAATAGGTTTTTGTGCACAGGGTGGCTGGTACAAGTGGCAACTTGGAGTAACCCAAGATGCTACTTTTAGTCCACAAAATAAAAACTTAAAACAAAACTCAAAGTTTGGATTTAGGTGAAAAGTAAGACACACATTTCTATGATTTTTTTTGTCATATTCTTTTTCTTCCCCGCTGGCAGGAGATTTCTTGAGAGTAATTGTGCCAACAAATTAGCATTTCTAGTCCTTTAATAGACATTCCTGGAGGTATTCTCTTCCAAGGAGAGCACTTCTGGGAATGACAGCAGCATGCTTGGGAGTGCTCCAGCTGTCTGGCAGTGAGGTGTGCTGAGCAGCTCTTGCCTTTCCCTGGTTGTTGGGAGACACCTGTGTCTTATTTGCTGTGTTGCACCTTGGAAGTTTTGACTCTTCAGAAGGATGAAATTCCTGCCAGGTGGCTCCTGGGAGCCTGCCTGTAACTCCTCCTGAAGTCACCACTCAGGTGTCACAGACCACTTTTAGTAATTTTTCTTGATAGCCATAATATGGGCATGACTAATGTTATTCTTTTTTCACCCTTGTTTTTGTTTTCTTCTCCCTTTTCCAGCAGTCACACTAATTCCAAATGAGCTCTGGCTGTTCAAATGGTTTGTGGCCTGGTGGTGGAAGAGGATGCAGCACATCACCTGAAAGGCTGCAGTATGTTTTGTGACACGATGTAAAACATCCTTCCTGTGGCAGCTCTCCCTGCACAGGTGTCATTGCACTTTGTGTCAAAAGGCTGGGAATGTCTTCTGTCACTTTGCTCATTGTCTTCCTGACTGGGAGCCTCCACTGCCCTCACCTTGGTGCCATGGGGAGGAAGGGATGTTCTTCCCTCACCCCAGTGCCACCCTGCCCACACCAGGCACTGCTCTGCTCTGATCTGGGGCACTGTCGTGGCTGCTGCTGATTCTCCAGTGATTTTATCCTGATAAAGGCTGGAAGAATTGGGATTGTCCAGATTAAGGGTGACCTAATCCTACAGGTGACCTAATTGGGGTCTTGCAGTATGTGAAAGGAGCTGGCAAAAAGGATGGGGAAAGAACTTTATAAGAGCATGCAGTGCCAGGACAAGGGGCATGGCTTAGAGTGGATTTAGACTGGCTACGAGAAGAAACTGTTCCCTGTGAGGTGGTGAAGCCCTGGGACAGATTTCCCAGAGAAGCTGTGACTGCTCCTGGCTGCCTGGAAGTGTCCAAGTCCAGGTTGGACAGGGCTTGGAGCAGCCTGGTTTCCCACCCTGTGTGTCCCTGTCCCCGACAGGGGCTGGAACTCAGACACAATGACCAGCCTGTCCAGTGGGGAGGCAGAAAACAGTTTCTTTGGTCTGGAAGGTTGATGTAGCAGGACTTCTTAGGGCTTCTTGCTCCTAAAAACTGCTGGTGAAGTTGTAGAGCCCTTCCCACAAATCTGAGAAAATGAAACTGTGGGTAATGGCTTGCAAGGAAAGAAGGAACTTAATAACAAGAAATCTGGACTCAATAACAGAATGCTTGGGGTGTTCTTTTTTGAAGTTCAACACCTGCTGCTGCATAGAAATATAGTTTTGCTTGTTGCACAGAGTTTACTCTGCAAAATGCTTGGCAGAGCAGCAAGATTTTTCATTTATACTCAGTCCTTTCACATGTCATCATCTCACAGGCCATGTACAACCTAAAGGACTCTATGATTTTATGTCCTGTTGTACTCAGGTGTGTCAGTGACACAGTTCAGAGCTCTCTTCTGCCTTCCTCAGGTAAAATAGTCACACAAAAAGCTCTGAAAGTGCTTTTCTCTGAAGCAATCATTGCATCAACCAAGGGAAGTCCATCTCTAATACACAAAACAACCCTGGTGCCCCTCCCTCCCCCAAGACCTATTCCTCAATTTCTAATTTCGTGTAAAGTTGAAATACTTGGCCTGTTGGAAGCTTTGCAAGAATCAAGCCAAACACCCCTCATTATGATTTATTTGTGTCTGGGATAGAAACCTTTCCCATCTAAAATCAGTCTGGGCATCATGGACTCAAAGTGAAGCAAGCAGAATACATATGGATCAAATGCAGCCCATAATAACCAGTGCTGGCATTACATTATTACTGACAATTTACAGTTACAGTGCATTTGCACAGTGCTTTGTGCTGTGATTATCCCATGGAAATTTGTGATAGCTATCACTAAAGCTTACATTGAAACTTTTTTATTTTTTTTAGGCATGAAAACAAGATAAGCTATTGGAGAATTTTACAGGTGTTAGGAAAATTGATTAAGGAATTATCCTTGATAAATTATGACTCGTGTTATTCCCCACCCTTTTCTTCTGCACAGGAGCATTTTACTAGCACCTTTTGATAAGAATTTGCAAGTAATTAGCAATCTTTTCTTTTCCGTTTAACTCTAAAAATATGCACATTTAGGAATTTTTATTTATTTGAATTATTTGATACCTGGAACTTTTTGAAAATCTGTCTTGGGATTGAAACCTCTGATTCAACTCAAAGCAGAATTTTTTATTCTTCTGGCTAAATCACTTCTTGTGATGTTGCTTAATTTTCTTCTCACACCACCCAGATTATCTAAAAATATGAAAAAAAGCTTTGAAGTGGTGTTTTTCCCCTTCCATACATGGTGTGATGGAGCAGAAACTTGCAGAGAAAATGAAGTCATGAAACCTCAGAAAAATGCAAGTTAAAATAAATGACCAAAAAAGAAGTGAGGTGTGAAGTAGGTAAATTTTTAGTAGCTCTGAAATGCAGATCCTTGGTACATTCTCTGTGGATGACATGATTCATATAGTTTTATTGCATGCAAAGTTTATTTTGCAAATTATGGATCCTTTGACGCCACTGCAATGGGTGCTTTAGGAATCCTGGAGATACTGGATGGATGTGAATAAACCAAGCAGTGAATAGCAATACAAGAACAATGCACTGAAGGGTTTTATGTTGGTCAGAGACTAAATTTTATCCTTCTTATTAGAAAGAGATATTTATTACAAGAAAGTCTTCCTGATTATTTTTTTTTTTTTACAGTGTGCAATGGAGCATTATTTAATTAAATGCCATATAAGCTGGACAAGGGGAAGTTCAGTAGGGCAAGTGCACTTGGGATGCTTTATGATTTGTTCCTTAACTATGAGTGTATGGCAGGTTTCCCAAATGAGGAATCACTGCCTCTGGATGCATGAGGAAATAGGATTTCAGACAATCCATAGGTCCAAAAAAAAGGGGACATAAATCTTCACCCAGGTATCTCCTTCCTTGGAAATGCAAGAAGGCTGAGAGGTTTTTCTCCAGGAGAAGTGAGATGAGCCCACAGTGAGTGAGTGACACAACCTTGAGTCTGGGACATCAGGATTGCTTGGGGAAGGGATGGAGGTGCTGAGAGGAGTGGCCAAAATTCCTTTTAATTACAAAACCAAGCTAAAATTCAAGTGGTGAGGATCATTTATCAATCAAATAAAACATGTCCAGTTTTTTTTACTTTAGTTCTGGCAGTATGTATTTGGCCATTTGACCTCTAGTCTTTATATTCAGTGTTAGCAATGACTTCTGTGAAAACATCTCTGAAACAGTCACCAACCTGTTGCCTCTCAAGAAAACTTTCAGAACACAAATGAACCCAAAACAAAATTCCTTCCCATTACCAAAAGTGAAAGTCTAGTATGCTCACAAATGCTGTTGGAGTGGTTGGATGCTCGTCTGAAAACATCAGTGAGAGTGATGGTAACCAAAATTCCTAGCGAAACCCAGTGTGTGCTATGGACAAATGAACTGCACCAATTAATATTAAAAACACAAGTTTGAATTTAAATTAGGAGCTGAGCAAAGGCTTGTCAGGGTTAAACAGGTCAGAGAGCCTCTGGCTTGGGCAGTTTGATATCCAGGATGCTACGTGATGAAATTCTATGATGAAATTCTTAAATTAAAAGTTTAATTTAAGACATGGTTCTCTGTGAAAATGAAATCTTTACTTGGAGCACTTAGGGGGAGGTATTTTTCATGCTTGTTCATCCATATGTGTCTCATTTCATTCTGCATAAATTTGCAGCGAGTTTGACCACCGCCATGGGGTGCAGTGGAATCAGAGCACTGCTGATCACTTCAGTTGTCTGGTCAAAATGCCTTTCATGCCTTTTTTTGAAAATTTAGGGGTATTAACACCTCCTAGAATGAAAATGAGAGGGGAACTGATGGGGGATAGAGATAGTGAGGAAATCAGGGATGTGTCATAAGACCAAGATATCTTGAATTGAATTTTTTATACAAACCCCTTAACTGCCCAAGTTAGAACTCTTCTCTTTAGGGAGTTACTTGATAAAACCACTTTTCTTAGAAAAAAATTAACTTCTTTCACTTGTGCAACTTATTGAAGCTCCATTTTACTCCTTGCACAAATGCAGAATCAAGTCTTGCTTTCCCACTGATTGAACACCTCTCCATCACTTTCTCATGCCCTTCTCACACCCCCTGAAGTTGCCCAACTTCTCTGGGACATTCCCATCCATTTCAGAAGATCCTGCCCCTGTACCCAGAAAAGAGTTTCATTCTTAAAAATCAAACCCTTGAAACCAAGGGTTTCATATCAACAAACAGGGAAACAGAGCAGAGAACAATGCAAGTCCTAGAAATCAGGGTTGTTGTTGTCAGCAGTTTTAGGCAGTGGCAGAAGTTTTGCTGAACCACTGAAAGGAAGTAACACTCACAAGAGGAAGATGAGCAGAAAAATGTATCACAGTAATCAAATCTGATTGTAATGAGAGTATTAAGAAGAATCTCTGAGTCAGTTAAGCAAGAAAATGTCTTTTTTTCTGGAAATACTTTCGATGGGGAAATACTGAAAGGGCTAACAGTGTGCTCAGATGTGGAAAACCTACTGTCAAAAATGAGCCAGGTTTGCTAAAATATCCCAAAAGCAGGATACATGTTGCAACACAAAGAAGTGTTGCCCCTTGTCAGAAATAGATTTCTATGTTCTGTAAACCACTCCATTATATTTTGTATTTGATGAGACCCTAAGAAGAATTTTCTGAGTCTAAATTGAAAATTTGAAGATGGGCATAGCAGAATTGAAGGAAAATTATAAATAAATCATGTGTTCAGTGAAGAAAACACCCTTCCTAGTGGTACAGAGCACTTAATGAATACTGGTGGAACTGGAATAAAGCCCAGCAGGGTAACACAGACACGATTTCTGTGTGGCTGGAGGTATGGGAAAGGAACAAACAAAATCCTGGCGCCAGCCAGGACAGAAACTGAGTATTTAGCCCAGCACAGGACATTAGACAGCCCAATAAAACTCCATGGTTCACAGGGCTGAAGGCAGCTGCAGTCTCTAATAACATGAGTACAGTCAAGGACCCTGCACCAGAGTTAATAAGCAGATCATTACAGACTCTGACCAAGGCAGTCTCCACACTGACCTAATCGAAATCCAGAATGAGCATTATCCTAACGTGCATGATGAACCAATTAGCCCAGAGCTGGGTTGCTTCCACCTGCTCTAGTATCTCAATTTAGAATGGCAAATTAAAACCAAAGAGAGACCGGAGAAGATGTCAGAGGTTGTTTAATGTGGGAAGATGGCACAGGCTTTAAGAAAACTGGGCTCCTCTGAGGCTGCAGCTCAGTGCTGCCAAGCAGGCCAGGTTTTTATGGATCTCCCTGCTCCCACTGAGATGGGATGGCCAGCCCCCAAAATAAAAGATGAGTCATCAGGGTTTTTTGCTGGCTCCAGAAATGTGACTTTACAACTGTGATGCCTGAAGGTTCTTCTGCTCTGTGGATCTCTAAATTTTCCTCCTTCCTGAGGATGTTTTCTATCTCCCTGCCCTTTTTCAGGAATTGTTGTGACCATTCAGGTCAGAAAAAGAATTGACAAAGGGTTTGGCCAAGCTTGGTCACTGTGTATCAAGGGGTCTCATAGAGAAGTGGGAGGCTGCCTGTGCCTCTGGATCGCCCTTGGGCAGGGGCAGGATTTGAATCTCTCCTGGAGCACCTGTGTGTTTTGTTCTCATGTTCAGTTAGAAAAGAGGTTGTGAATAATCTGGAACACCAGGTTTGCTCTCCTGACTCATGGTCCTGGCCACTCTGGGGTGTGGTTTCAGTGAAAGGAGTGTGTCATTAGCCAACACATCCTCTAAGGACAGTGAGATGGAAAAGTGGAAAAACGTTGTGCATGGATTTACCGTGCAAAGAATTTAAGAAAAGGTCTTTGCTATTTGCAAAGGCACTTTGATCTTTTCCTCTTGTGAGGATCCACCCAGAGCACCAGAGCTGTGTTAACAGAGGCTTCAGGAGTTCAGAGATGGGTAATTGGCACAACCCCCATATGCAGACAGATTTATAGGGTCGTGACAACTCAGGGCAGAAAATAAAACCAGAGGAATGTGGCAGAAGGAGACCCAAGCATAACACAGGTGATACTTCTTACTTTGTTTTAGGAAAATTGGTAAAAGGAAAAATAATCCATGGTCTACAACTGGCCTAGAAAATGCAGATACCAGATGATATTTTCAATACCATAATTAGCTACTAAGTGTGATATTTATGGATGCATTGTTTTAGTACCATTCAGTAAAGGTGAATTTCTGGCCTTTTCCTTAAAGTTATTTGTAGTCTTTCCTTTCAGAGTAACCACACCAGTTAACTGTTCTGCACTCAGGGTTAGTAGGTTTTGTTTCTAACCCGCCATCTTCCTCTAGCTCTGGCTGGAAATTCATTTGTTAAACCCTGTATTCAAACCCTTTAAGGATTTGTGCCAAGTGCATGAGCTCCTGTAGAGCAGAATTCAGATTCATGTATCCCAGCTCACCTCACAGCAAAGTTTTTGTCACCTGTGGCTGCATGTGCTTGATATTCAGGAATGAGTGATCTACTGGTAGATTATTATATATATTTTACATCATACTGATTTTGCAAAGCTCAGGGTTTTGTTGTTTGTAGCTTTTACAGTCAGCTGGGGAAAAGAAAGGGAGGAATGGCAGCAAAGAAAAATATTAATCCTCAAAATCTCATTCTTTGGACGCTGTTCTGTAATCAAAGGGCAGGCATTCCCTGCTCTGCAAACTGCCCACACCAGTGGCCTCTTGCATCAGGCAGTGCTGCTGACTCTGGTGATTTACTGAGACTCTCATGACTCCGCACGTTTGTTCCTTTGTGGCTTTGGAGGAGGGTTTGAGAATAGAGTCTGCGAGATTAAACAAGAAGGAGGAAGATTAAAGTCTGCAGTGCACCACTTTGGAGGCCCCTGTGCTCTGCAGGGTGGGTTTGGCGTGGGCAGAGGTTCCTGAGCACTGGGGCAGTCCCAGCACTGAGCCCCAAGTGCAGCTGCACCCACGTGGCCACGTTGGTTGGGAGTGTGACAAAGGACACGAGCACCAGGATGGCCGCGGAGGCTGACATGTGAAATAGGTGGTGAGGAACAGGGAGCACAAAGAAAGACTCCAAGCCCCCGAGTACACATACATATCCTGGAGTCCTGGCTTTAGCTGGGAAATGGGAAAGGTTTTAATTTAAAATTTGATTTAAGGGAGAGAGACTTTTTCATTAGCGTAGCAGTTACTCACTCAGTTGGGAGCTATTGGAAGAAATTAAAGTACATTTGGCAATCTATATGCTTCAAGCAGGAATGGGATCTATCTGTCTATTTATCCACCTTTCTGCCTAATCACATAAATTCCATGATATCCAGGGTTACATTTTCCCTTTTCTCAACGGCTGCAAAATCTGCCTGCCTGAAACCCCACTGAAAGGAGAAAGTTAATATCAATGTCAACCACTCTCTTAAGTTTTTGTATTACTGTTTCTTTCTGCTGTTAAGGGATGGGTTTTCTCTCCATCAGCTGAAAAACCACAGTTGCAAACATTTTGTTATTGGCGTTTTTTTTTCTTTTCAATGACATTTGCCAGGGAGGAAAAAAAAAAGGAAAGCAGGTAAAAAGAAAGAAATGCAAGTAAAAAATCTAAGACAAAACCAGAGGAGAGTGGTTTGGGGAAGTGTGTGTTGTGTTCATAGCCCTGTTTTAATATACAGTTACCTCCTTTCACATGGAGCTTAGCATAAAGTTTTGTAAGTTGTGGGGCTTTTTTTTTTTCCTCTTTTGTCAAAAAAAATTATGAAAGTGTCGCTTTTCCTTTGCGGTTAATTCAGGAGAGATCCTCAATTCGAGCAGGGCACATTTTCATGCAAATACAGCAGCACAGTTTCCAGCCCCCTAATAGCTTCTTACAAATGATGTGCCATTACAACGAGGTTTATTTAAACAAATTTAATACATCTTTAATCAAGCTGGAGAGCATTTTCAAAGGTCACGCTCCAAATCAGGATCACTGTTCAGAGCTTATCAAAGTATTAGCTTAAGGGGGAGGGAGAATTATTTCTTGGACAAGTAATTTTAGGCAAATCTTTATTTACATTTTTATTCAGTTATTAAATTTTATTCCTTTCCCTCCTCCTCCTAGTCTCCATTTATGAACCTATAAGAAAGTCTGTAAATGGAGCCATAAGCATATCACAGCAGTTACTATTTCCAGGGGCTATTCCTTTGAATCGACTGGGCCCATAAAAGCAAGGATGAAGTCACTTTTTTTTTTTAAACACAAGCTCTATGTATCCATTTCATACAACAAGCTCTCGCCCAAGGATCTGGTATTAGGATAAATATATTGGATAGATTTAAATTAACAAAATAAGTTAAAAACAAATTTTGAGCATAATGGGTATTTAAAGGTTCTTGCCTGTTCCTGCTGCAAGAGGATAATTGTTGATGTGAAGTCATTAGGACTAATGGGAGCTGCACTAATGGAGCCCAGAAATCCACCCCAGCTCACACCTCTGGTGTCATTCACTGGGTATTTATCTGGAAACAGGTCAGAAGTGAGCACACAAGGACTTCTGACCATTGCAGCTAATCCCAAAATATGGGTATTGCACTGAAGGCATTGCATTTTCATTTCACTAAATGAAATTCTGTTGGTTGTGTTTGCAGCAGCACATCTTCACTCTGACCAGGAACTGATACAGGAACAGTCCAAAACTCCTGTAGCTTTGCTTTTCCTTGGATTGGTGTTGGTGGTGATCCATTTGCCTGCAGGGACACTGAGATTCCACTTACAAATTCACTGGCAATAGTTATCCCTACCAGCTCATTCATCTATTTCTTTCTCTTAACATTCAGAAATTTTAAAGATGTTCAGTGTTAACACTCTTCTGTGACTCTAAATTACATGGCTGGCACGTGGTTTGCTTTCATTGCATGCTTGTGTTATGCCAGTTTTAGTTCCTTTTTTCTTTTTGTTTTGTTATGTGTTTGTTACATTTGGAAATTTGTTCTCAGGAATGTTTTGTTTTGCCATAAGGGGTTGTTTGACCTCTTTTGGTTCCCAGTTCACAACAGGGAGGTGGCACTTGTGCTCATAGCAAGGGTTTCATTCCCCTGGTTTGATAGGCAGTGGCTCTTCCCAGGACATAGTTGGGTGTATATATTAAAATATTTCTGCTGCAAATGTTAATGTGGATGAAGCTTTTGCTACCATTTGTAAAATATGAGGAGGATAAAGTAACAACATAAGTTGGAAGTGAAGAAACTTTAATTCTAATCTCATCCTTGAGGATCTACAGAAAAGAGGTAGTTATCAAACACCAAATTGAACATATGCTTATGAAAATAAAATAAATAATAGCAAACAAACCCAAACTATGATGCCAGCTTGCTCCAAGTTCTTAATGGATTTATGCAGTAGAAATTAGTTTGTTAAAAACTGGAAATATTTAGTCTGAAGGTGCTTACTGGTGTGTTGTTTCCTGTTAAATTATATTTTTGAAAAGAAATAGATTTGAAGTTATATGGAATATTCTCTTTTGAAGCTGTCTGAATTAAATAGAGTATTCAACCAATCTAATTCTGTTCTTAGATTTTTGTGTTCAAGAAATTGTGTCCAGCTTGGGGACTTTTTTTCAGAGCTCAAGATTTCAGGATGAGATAAGAAATCTTCTCATCCTTCCCATTTTCTTTTGTTCCTTCTATGCTATCAGAAGTATCTAAACACAACAAGTTTATTCAGCTAAAGTAAACGGTCAGCTGGTGCACTTTCTGCTCATCTCCAGTTTTTTGACGCTGCAGAAAAAAACCTGCTAATATTATTTTTTTTTCTGCTTGGAATGGTGTGATTTGGGTCTGAAAGAAGGAAATTTAATGGCTGGGATGGCATCGTGGGCACTCCCTTGATGCGTATGAATCGCATCTTCCAATAGGCACAGAGAGCCAACAATGCTGCTCAAATTTCCTTTTTTTTTATTTTTAATGCTATGTGACAAAACTTGATGCAAATTAACCGAGTCCCCTCTTGATCTTCTGTTGAATAAGTAGTGGGCTGAGCAGAAAAACAAACAACACGGGGCTGTTGGCACTGTAAACCCTAAGGGTTCCTTCTGAGAGAGGCTGGGTTGGAGCAGAGTAAATAAATAGGTCAGCAGCTCTGCAGACAGCATCCAGGCCCTTCCAGGACTGCCTGACCCGTCAGGCAGTCAATAATTTTGGTTGGATAGTGCCTTAATATGCTCTGGTAGAGCCAAGAAGACTCTTTCTCTGGAAATAGCCACAGTAGCAGAAGTGTAATTGCCCCATTCGTGCTCCAAGGGTCGTGTTCTGTCATGTACTGTGATAAATGCTCAACACGTTTGCTGTAATGCTGTCATTTATTCCTTGTAATAATCCAAGGAGGTGATGGTTATTATTAGCTGAAAGCATCCAGTATCGTAGTGGAGGATTTGTCTGACCTCTTCTAAAAAAGTGCAAAAAGGGAAAAATTAAAGAAAAAAAAAAAAAAAGGCGTTCTTTGCAGTTGTGGTGTCAAATTTCCACAGCTGGAAATTTGGAAATTTAAAGAATGGAAATCCATTTGTCAGTGCCAAGCAAGGCACGTGGCACAACACAAAAAACAAAATAGATGTCTAACCAGAAAGAAAGCAACAGGAAATGAAAGTACTGGGTAAGATTGGAATATATACATTTTGATAAATGTACCAAGTATATGGTATCCAAAAAATAATGTTGATCTGGTAAAAACAAACAAAACCACCTCTGTAATATGATATTGATCTTGTGACAACCTTTTTTTATATTATTAGTGAGTTCATATATCTTTTTTTTATGAAGTTCAAGTTTATAGCCTGTGCTATAATGAAAATTTCAGGACTTTCACTTAGTTTTCTTATACTTTATTGGGAGAAGCCTGCAATTATTTTCCTCTTCCAGCATGTGATCCCAGGAAAGACAGGGAGAGATGGGGATATAGAAATGAGTTTTAGCATGTGAAAATAAAGACTATTTGGCATTATAACCCCAACCAACCAAGCAAAGAGTGTTTTTCATGGTTACAGTATTCAGGAATAGTACGTGTTCTTTGGATATTTTGTCTGGAAGGTCAGAGAGTTGCTTTAGATGAATTCTGGATTTTTTTATGGAGCAGGCTTGATGTTCTGAAGTTGGGATGCCCACAGACACATGGGTGTAGAAAGTGTCTCACTACTTGCAGGCTGCAATTCCTCTCTAATTTGTGGCTTTGGGCCTTGTTTTGAATTCCCACAGTACTTTATTGACAACTTATGATCATGTTCACCATACATATGAGGAGGATAAATTGTACAGCTGTCCTTCAAAAAAATTTTTTTTAGTTTTTTTTCGCTTCTCTTCCCCTTCCTTAAAGGATAGAAAACAGCATGGGTATCTGTCATGACAGTGGATATATCATTATTTTTTATCTGATATATTGGGATCCTACAAAGGAGTGCTAGTCCAAATTAAGTGCAGTTCTTATTTCTGTAATCTCACCATTGTTCTTATGCCTTTTTTTCCTGGCCCAAGCCCAATTTTAAAGTAACCCAGAGTATCCATGTTTTCTGTGCCAGCACTAAGATTCAACCTCCATGCTTAACCTAAGCTGTACTCAGTTTCTCCCCATATAATTGCACTGTGATTTGGAGAAAAAGTTCTTGAGTTTTTCCTTGCAGAGCTGCCCTACACTTCCTTACCATTTTAAATCTCTGGAGAGATTGTGTCAGAATTTAAAAGTGCCCAAAGCTTAAATTACTCAGTATCTGAAGAATATTTTTTAGAAAGCTGAGGCTTGGTTTTTCTTCTTTTTTTTTTTTCCCTCCTCTCTATGAATCTTGAGTTGCTGGGTATTTTTTTATTTTAATTCCTAGTTTGAGAATGATAGGCCAGTTGCCTGTCTAGTGATAAGCATTGCATTTTCAAGATTATGCCATGAATAATTATTTCTTAAGAGCCTTTATTTTTCCCCTTGCGAATCTCTCAGCACTTTTTTCTCTCCCACTTGCTCCTCCTGGTTAACATTTGTTCAGTGCCACTCTGCCAGCAGGACAGTGTGGGACCTTCTCCCATCCTTAGGTGGAAATCATTTCCTTGGTGGGGATGTGAAGCCAAATGGGTGGAACAAAGAGAGGCAGAAGAAGGAAGAAACAGAGGTTGGAAGCAACCTGGTCTAGTGGAAGATGTCTATGGCAAGGAGTGAAATGAGATGAGCTTAAAGTCCCTTTCAACTCAAATAATTCTGCAATTCTATGAGTAAATAAATCCAGACCAAACTCTGTGTGCATTGCATCGGCAGTGATCACAAAAGATGTACTGACAAGTGTTTCAGTACTTGGTGTGTAGTCTGAAAGGAAATATTCTGAATTTACAGGCCAAAAAGACTGTAGCAGTGCCAGCCTGAATGGGAGGTGAGGAAGAAACAGCTCCAAACCCGCTCAGGTTTGGCAGGGTGGGAGCTGTAGGCACAGAGAAAGCAGAGCCAGGAGAGGAGATGATCAGCTAATGTCCTCAGAGCATTCATGTCAGCACCAAAGAGCTCTCAGGGGGGTGAGTGTGCTCACGAGGAGCTCAGCATCCCACGCTGAGGCAGAGGATGCTAGCAGGTACTAACAGGCCACTCACAAACTCTGTGCTCAGACACCAGTGAACAAGTGAGGGAAAATCAGCCCAGGAACTGGCTGGCTGCAGCCCCCAGGAGTGAGCTGACAGAGAGAAAAATTCCCTTTGCTGTGAGCAGCCCTCCCACGGGAGTTCTTGGAGTGTCCCACGGACAGGCAGGGATTGAGGACACCTTGGGATGGCTCTGATGGAGCCAGAAGTGACTTCCCAGCTGAGGGAGCGTGAGGGGGACCTCAGAGGCAGGGAAATGAGGTGATACAGAGCAAGAGTAATTGTTTTGGAAAAAAACCCCTCATTCACTCCTGTTTTTCCCATTGGGAGGTTGGAGAAGACAGCCCAGGAATGAGGAGTGACCCATCTAAGCCCCGTGACTCCCTCCCTGCTCCTCCAGGGAAAGCATCCCTGTCCTTACTGTACGTGGAGAAACATCCCAGTTTCCCACATTCTAAATCAATCTCAGGTTTAAGTGAAGGTGCAGCCTTAAAAGTTATTCCAGCTCCACTGTTTCCCCTGATAAATTACATGAATAACATTTGAGACAATGCATTGTTAAATATTTATGTCTAGTACTATAGAACCAGAAAAAGCACAAGAACCCCTAGAAGAATAAATATATTTACCTAAATAAATTACTAAGACAAATATACTCCTATGTGCTCTGTACCAATAAACAGTAGGTATTCACTAAATTGTGGAATATAAATGGCTCATTTCCTCTAAATGTACACTGAAAGATCTATAACATGTTACACATTTCCTGTGCTTTGCATATATATTTCAATATTCATCATGAAAAGGCTTGCTTATGTGTCAATATACATTACTTTGCATGCATTAAGAAAATATTTTTTTAATTTTGCCATTACAGATGTGCATTGCTGTGGGGGGGTGCTGGCGAAAGCAGAGGCTTTATTTCATGATTAACCCTTTGGTGGCTCGTCCTGTTTTATCAACGTGACATTTGCACAAAATGAATTGCTTGCTTAGACACAGCTAACTAAATAAAAGCAGGCCAGAGCTGATAGTATGAAAAATGGATTTTCATTACTGTTTCATTGATTCTTGTAAATAAGGGCCTGAGGCCTGCTCCAAAAAGGCTGCAAACAGTAATAATTTAATCTGAGGTGACATAGACCAAAATGTATGTGGACAAAAATCATCCTTGAATATTAAACAACAGCCTGAAGACAGAGAAAAGTGTTGCAGGCGAATTTAAATGTATGCAGATCGGTGGGTAACATATTTAAAAACAGAAATTAAAGATTCCTGTCATAAATCACATTTGCTGCCATGGATATGCCTTGTTATGCTGGTGTTTAAGGAAACCTGAAAGGTTAAGGCAGTTGGTGCATTAAATCGTACAAGGATAATTAATACTTTTCTTGTGGCTATTTATAAGAAATGGAAAATATAGTTAGATCAGCTGTGGCACTGTAGTAATTTGAGGGGGAAGAAACGAAAGTATGAGTCAATAGTTTTAACTGGACAAATGTCAAAAACTTAATGAAGCAGTATCCTAATTTGGAGGCCTTTTAAAAGTTGCACGCGAAAAAATGAGACAAAATAGTTTGTTCTCGTATTGCACATAAGGTTTTGTTGTTTTACAAACATTTAGAACCTGTTTAATAAAAATAATTGAGAATAATTTCCCTGACTGAAGTTTAAAAGAAAAAAAATGGAATCTGTCAGGTCTTGACTCCAGAATCAAGAACTTTGTTTTTTCTTATATATCTTCTAATTAAAAAGACAACTATATTTTGCTATAAAATAGCCTGAAACTACATGTAAGAACATTATTTCACTTATAGTAGTTTGACTTATTACAGTAGTACCTAATGCTCAGGATGGCTCATAGCAAGACTAATGTAGAAAATAATTTTCCCCTTCAACCTGCTGAAGCATTAATCTTTTTTGTCTTTCCGTTTTTTTTCTGTTTGGTTTTTTTTTGTTGTTTTTTTTTTGTTTGTTTTGCTTTGGGTTTTTTTTTTTTTTTGTTTGTTTTGCTTTGGTTTTTTTTTTATTTTTTTTTTAACTTGGGTTTCATTCAAACAAACCCTTCCAACTACTGTAATTCCCCAGAGAAAAATACTCCTTCATCACTCATTGAGCTCAGGTTTATGATCAGCCTATTATTTAAAATTCTTATTTTTCTTTTCTTTCATGAATAAAACCAATAAACTTTAGTGGTATCAAACATTATTAAAGGGTCTCAGAGCAACAAGACAGAAGGTTTATATGACCAAACTCTCTTAATATAAAGGAGTTGTATATTTTCAGATGTCACTGCCTATCATCTCTTCTCTCTTTCTCTCTCTCTCTCTGCCCCCCTTAAGCGAGGAATAAAGATCCTATTTAAAAAAATCTCACCAGCATGTAATAACTTTTCACCTGTTTCATGAAAAGTTAAACATTTGGAATGCAATTTGCCTCACTGTTATTTTTATTCTGAATGAAAACAGGAAGTATTTCTTTCTTCAGAAGGGATTAAAAGAAAAGCAAGGCAAATAATCTAAGAAAATTAATATCAATCTAAAGATGACTTGCTTTGAGGGGGAGGGGGGAAGTATTTCTCAAACCTCATTGAATTTCTGATCTATTTGGAGAAGGTTTAATCTATCATTGTACCAAAACCAAACAATTTAGATTTTTGAAACTTTAATCTGGTTTTGATTTGCAAATATTCATAAAAATTGCCATGGCTTCATGCAGATCTTTGGAAACAAATATTAGTGATTTTTTTTTTTCACAGCTCTAGCTAGAACACGCTGTCTTTGGCAAGTTTCTGTTTGCAACAAACAAAATGTGATACTTTATAGGTTATAATATTCATCATTACCCTGATGTGTCATTGCTATGTGGTGTCACGCCCTGCTACTTTCTGGACAGTGTTTCCAATTTGATTATGACAAACCTTTCCTTAAAAACTGAACTTAAAAAAAAAAAATAAATTATAAGCTATTAAATTAATCTAAAATAAAGAAAAATTTGCCTTTGGAGAGTTGTATTGCAAATAAAAGATGGGATGTGAAGTGCATTCAGCATGCTGACTTTCCAAGAATTAGCTGGAAAATAGTCCGTGTTCAAAGAAAAAAAAAGTGTGAAATTAGAAAATTCAAAATCCAAAACTCACAGCTTTATGAGGCTTCTGTTAAAATGGAGAGAAGGAAAAGTATATCTTTGTAGTATTCCTTAGATAGAAATGTGGATTTAGTAAATGATAGCAGTGTTTTGTTGTTTTGGTATATGATATTTTCCTTCTGTAATGATATAAATGTCTGACTATCAGAAGCTGAACTGGTTATGGACTTTTCTGGTTAGTACATTTTCAAAAGAAGGTATAGTATAATGATCTGTTAAATAAAACCACTTGTATTTAGTCACACCCTCCTAATTCATGAACCATATCTTCATAGCTGAACATCTCCCACACTACAAGCAATCAACAATTGGTTCTGGTGGTTGGAGACTTGCAGATATTTAATATATATATAGGGTTTTTTATAAAAAAAATAGTTTCACAGCCACACTATCAATAAAAGCAGTGTAACTTTTTATCTCTGCTACAAAGCACACTTTCCATACAATAACTATAAACTGTGGGCAAAGTTCTTCTGACAGCGGTATGTTCAACAGAAGGAAAATGTCTCGAACATTATATTTTGATCTGGATAAACAGGCAAACTGCAAAGAAAGATGTAAGGCTCACGTTCGCAGAGCAAACAATTTTTTTCCCTCTTTTAAAATTTTTAAACTCATAAACAAACAGCATAAAGTCACAGGATCCAAAAAGCCTGTAAATCTCAGTCTAGAATTTTAAAAAGTGGTTTGAACCCAACTGTGTTTATCTTTATTTTGCCTAGACATCTGCCAGTACTTTTTAGGCTGCTGCTGCTCGTTAGGCCTGAGCAAATAACTTGTAATTATTAATGTTTTCCTTGAATTTATACTACATTTTCTGTGTATGAAATATGTGAAGAAGATCATGACATTTTCAAATGTCTTTGTTATTGGAAGTTATTTATGAATTTTTCCATGGCATATTTTTCCCTGTGGGTGGTATTCACTCTTGTGCATGCACAGGGACTAAGCAGTACTTAGACCCCACTTAAATCTTCAAAATATGTCTTGTGCAGAGGATTGATTTTCATGCAGAGGGACTTGTATATTTGATCAGAGGGATATTCATTTTGCTATTCAAACAGATATTTCCAGGAGATAAGCAGAGATGCAGCAGCTCTGGATGCGCCGTCCGGCAGCTCTGGAGGAGCCACATGTAAATCAGGCTATTTCTATAAATAATGTACAGTTCTTAGAGGGAAAGACTTAAAAAACTCAGAGCAGCAAATTGTGCTGGTGTTGTTCTTGAGTTAATTCTCAGCAAACACAAAGCTCCCCATGAGCTGCAAGTTTTCATTAAATAGCTCCAACTTTTCTTCCCCCTTCAAGTCCAAACTGCAGGTTTTGCTATGTCATGGGTGGTTGTATTAGGAAGCCAATGCTTTAATTATTTTTTTTTTTAAAAATTTAAATTAATATTCCTTTTCATTGTGTGATTGGAAGACCTCCAGATCAATTGGGAATCTGCGACTCTTGGGCTTGGAAAATAATGAACCCAAATGGTGCTTTGGATATCTTTCATGAGGAGAAAAAACTGTGAGCTATGTGTGAGTGGCATGGAGGGGCCCAGAGCACTGAAAAAGGAAAGCCCTTGGTGCCATAACCCTTTCCAAAGGCAGAGGTGATGGGGAGGAAGCACAGTGACATGGGAGGGACAACTGGGAACTCCAACTGCCACATGGCAAAAAATTCCCCAGCAAAGGGACTATGGCAGCCAGAGCCAGCGGGTTCATTCAGGGGTGAAGGGGGTAAAGGGATGCTCAGAGCAGGAAAAATCACTCTTGCCCAAAGGACGTGAGGTCAGGCATGACTTTGGCCATGCTCATTTCGCTCCTCACTTAGGCTAACTCAGGCTTCAGCTTTTTCATGCCAAACACCAAGGCCTGCACCTCTGCCTTTAATCCATTCTGGCAGTTTTTTCCTCTTATGGGAAGCTTTTTAAATTGGCTTCATCTTCCTCAAGCCAAATGTTGTGAGCTTTCTCTGCTCCCCTAAGCACCAGGGCTGTTGCTTCGATGTCCACTCCCATTAGATGACTCCCATTACCAGTTCCACCTCCAGCATGATTCATAAAGTTTAAAGCCAAAAGGAATTATTAGATCATCCAGTCTGACCTCCTGTATACCACAGGCCATTAAATTTCACCGAATTACCTCTGGATTGGTCCCAATAAGTTTTGTTTTTCTGAAGAATATTTTGGAGAAATCACCCAGTTGTTGTTTTGAGTGATCAAGGACTGGATTGTCCCTGTAGCCTCTTCGTAGATTATTCCTGTGATGAATTACAGTTGATTGCAACAAAAGGGTCAAGAAAAACATTGAAACACTCTTCCTTAAATTCTGAAGATTAATTAGCATCCTCTACCTAATCTGTGGATGATAATCTTTTATAGTTCAAATCCTGTTTCACTGAAGATCCATGTAAGCATATAGGTTGTACATAAAAGAGTGGGAGGTGTTTTGGTCAGAACTGGTTCTTTTCCCCACAGAATTTCTAAATATTTTTTCTCAAGAAATCCAGGAAAATATGTCAATTTTATCAGTATATTACAGGTATGAGTGTGTGTATTCATTCCTGTGTAATGTATGACTCCACAAAGTCTAAAGTTGACAGTAGCCTGTCTCCAACATTTGTTAAGGAAAAGTGTAAGAACAGGCCAGGAGGAGAGAGACTCCCCTGGCACACCCTGCTGATGCTGGCAGTGAGGCAGAGGTGACACAGCTGTGGCCGTGTCATTGTGTTCTGTCTCCTCCACTGTTTCTGCACAGACACTCTGGTGATTAATCCCATTTAAAACTCTCATCTTCCTATTGAGTTCTAGAGCTCAGTTGTGCAATGTGTGTCTGAAACATTTGGTTTTGTTAGGTTGCAGCTTGGTACCTCTTGTCTGAGTGCTGTTGACTCCTTGTTTTATTAGAAAATATAGAGTTTGGTTTTTGGTCTCTCATTTGGTGCAATTTCGTGCAACTTTTCTCAAGTGTTTTCAGTGCTGATCTATTTGGATCCTTTCTTTTTGAGAAGTGATGATCTCTGATTATCCTGATTTCTCTTTATTCCATATTGGTGTCTATTATTCATTTTTCCAGATGAGGGTGATGAGAAAAATGTTGGTTCAATATCCAAGATATGGAAGTACAGCAGATTTAAACAGAAAAGCAATGAATTATTATAGAATTCCACAATGGTTTGGGTTGGAAGGAAGTTTAAAGGTCCTATTCTACTGCCTTCCAGGAAAGGCAGGGACACCTTCCATTATCCCAGGCTCCTTCAAGCCCTGTCCAGCCTGGCTTGGACACTTCCAGGGATCCAGGGACAGCCACAGCTTCTCTGGGCACCCTGTGCCAGGGCCTGCCCACCCTCACAGGGAAGAATTTCTTCCTTAGATCTCTTCTAAACCTTCTCTCTGTAATGGTTGTGCCTCTTTTATATTTCTTTTCTATTAATTCCTATCCCCATTTAACCTTCAGAGTACACCTGATCATTGTGACATCACCTATTTGGCACCTGTGAGTGATTTAATGACTCCAAAACTTGTAGTTTCAAGTCTGATATTAAATAAATGCATCTTATCATTTGGAAGAAATATATGTATGTCTTTTAAATTGTTTCACACATGAAGTAGAGCAATAAGAATTTGTTCAAATTAAGTTATCTTGAGGATGCCTTTGCCCCTGCTGTGCTCTGGTTGCTCACTGTTCTTTCAGTTAAGCAAACATTTTCCCTATCCTGCATTTCATCCGAAGAGGGCTGCAATAGATGACCCAAAAATTCTCTTTAACCATTACTCTTACAATTGCCACTGTGCTTGAAATGAAGCTTTGGTACTCATGACACACACACACATTCCAAATAAAAATCCCAGAACAAAGCTAGAAAAGCATTTAACTCTCATCTGTAAATAGCCCAGCTAGCTCTGGGAAGCAGTAGAATACATTGATTTTTATGCAGGAAGCAGGAGCTCGTTACGCGTTGGTCCCCACCCCTCTTTCTAGACCCATGTGGAAATACATGTGTTAAATAACCCACCACTTCAGCAATATACTCTATTTATATTTTATATAAAATAATAATCTGGGCCATGGTACTTTGAGTGGTTCACAGAAGCACAAGAAGTCATTAACCTAATCCGCAACATAACATGATGTAAATCATATAAGATGTCATGCATTTTTAGAGGAAGTATTATTTTGAGTGAATACAGACACAGCTATTTGGCATGATTTCTTGAAGGGGATGGGAGTGTTGTGACCCAGAAAATGTGCTGCATTTATTGCTTTGACTCAGGATGTCATGAAGCTTCACATAAAAATGGAAGTTTCAAAACAACAACTTAAAAAAAAAAAAAAACAAACCTAAAAAAAAGAAAGTTAAATACCAGGAATGTCTTTGTCTAGCTCTGGATTGGGCTGTGCTGAAGTGAGCATTCCAGCCCCTTGTATTCATTTCTTTACCAAGTGTCACTTCAAAGAAAACTTACAGAAACCAGAAAATTCTTCGTTATGGACGACAAAACTAAATTAATGGTGCTAGTTCTAGTGCTGTAAAAATTATATTTTTTTTTCTTAAGAATGGGAAAAGGAAAATCTGAGTAATTACTTACAGGACACTGTATGTGACTCATTTTTTGTCATCACAGCTGTCTACACAAGGTTTTAAAAATCTACCTACTCTTGTATGTGCTTGGGTAATAAAGATCCAGCCCATATAAAGCCAGATCCAGAGCTTGCTGAAATCATAGGGAGGCTTTGTAAATATTCCAGTACTCTTGGATGCAAGCTCTGCACTTAGTTCTGCAAATCAGGATGTAGTAGGATCTTTCATACGAGTAAATCACATAATATTTTTCATAGAAAGTGAAGTATGTGCAGAGGAGATGCTGCATGCTTGGAGCATGAGTTCAAAGAAGTGGAGAAATCATCAACAAGTTCCTGGCTGTGTCCCATATGGAAGCAGGATACTTGCAACCTCAAAGTGGTAAATCCCACTCGTTAAATTTCCTTTAGAAAGAGTTACAAATCACTGCTTTTGAGCTCATCTGGGAGCTCCACAAAAGCAACTTTAGAAGATTTTATCTTCATTGGAAAAAGTTCTGGTAGACTTCCATGAGTTTTATCACAGAATCACAGGATGGTTTGGGTTGGAAGGGACATTGAAGATCATCTCATCCCACCCTTGCCAAGGGCAGGGACAGCTTTCACTGTCCCAGGCTGCTCCAAGCCCTGTGCAACCTGGCCTTGGGCACTCCCAGGGGCAGTCACAGCTTCTCTGGGCACCCTGTGCCAGGCCTCAGTATCCTCATAGGTCTGTACTTGCCCCTTACTCTTATTCCATGGCAGGAAATCAGTATTTTATAGTGACAGTATGAAGAGACCAGGCTCCTTGCTCCACTGTGATGGAAACCACATTCCCCAAAGCTCTCCTGAAGCACACAGGAAGGGTTGCACTGGAAATACCTGAACTTGTAAATGCCATCTAGAGCTATGCAACAACTTTCCTGAGTTTCTTTGACTCTCCCTAGGGATTTTTTTTTTTTTGGTTTTTTTTTTTGCTTGGAGGTAATTCCTAAAATCCTGCTCTTGCTAGCCTTGTGACAGCAGGAGAAAAGTTGCCGCCCCGTTATCCTCACCCAAACTCAGGCAGCAGTGGCAGAGCTGTAGCTCCTGCAGCAGTTTGCAGCCCACTTGTGCAGGCTTAAGTGGCTGATGTAGTTAGGGCTCTTACCCTAATGTGGCAGCACTCAGCTAAATGGAACCTATGATCTCCTCTGAGGTTCATCCATCATTATTCAGAACCTCTGCCTTGTGCCGTCATGCGGGCAAACGCTTTCATGTATTTATTCATCTCATTGTGAGAATTTCTGCAAGCATATGCAGACCACTAAGGCCAGCAGTGATTAAAGCCATGCAGCCTTGAGCAGATGTAGACACTTTAGTTCACCCTATTCATCCTGCTGGAGGAGTCTAAATCAAGTATTTTCGGCACCAGGAAGAGAGCTCATCTGTTGCTGAAGATCACTGCTCTCCCCAAATATCTTTCTTAATCGTTGTCTTGTTATAATACTTGCCTGTTCCATAATTCATTTTGTGCAGAACGGAGCAGTGAAATGGATGCTGAACTTTTCTCACATTCCCTGTGTCTGGGTGACTCTAGTAAAATCCTGCTTTTAAGGAGGTAATGGGAAGGAGCTGTGAATCCTGGAAAAGGGAAGAAATCGTTTCGGTTTGATAATTCGTTACCTTTCCAAAACAGCAGAGATGTGAAGGGAGAATGTGAGAGGAAACAGCATCCGTGGAGAGAGAGGATTCAGCCAAAATGATTTTAATTTTAATAGGTGATAAAATCCAGGCTGAAACTGGCCTGTGACACACAGAGCCGCTATTTGCAGCAGCACACTTTTAACCGCAGCCATAAAACATGTTTTTCGTCTAAGGAGCATTTCTCTACTTGGTTAATTTTTGTGAGCCTTTCATTTATACAGTAGGTCATCCTCCCAGACAAGCTTTCTGCTGGCCCTGGAGCTCCAAAGGAGCATTTGATTCTCTGCTTGGACCCTGTCCTCTACCTCTGTTCCTTGCCAGCCCAATTAGCCTTACACTGCATGGCTGTCAGTAGCCTAACTACCTTGGAGCCATCAGATTAAAGTTTCCCTTTCCCAACTACTCTATTCATCAGGAATCCAGCACAGCCAAGGTTTGTATAACCTGCTATGCTGAGCCCTCCCACTCAATTGATTTCTGATCCCTAATGAACCATAGGCTGATGGACAATTACTCATCTTGCTGAGACATGTGGGGACTGTTAAAGGCAGGGTACTCGGGAGCTTGTGAAACTCTGTGCTTTCTTATTTAACATTAGCTGTAATTTCTGACACAGGAAGGGTTATAACAGGATCTGTTAAACATCAACCAGACTATCTCGCTAATGGCTGAAATTGTTTTTTAAAAACTCTCAGTCCCTTTATTATTTACTTGTAGATAAACACGTAACGATGAATTTTAACAATCTGGTACATTTAGAAGAAAAGTTACAAGCCCCTGAAATACCCCACGGTGGAACATGACATTAATAGCTCAAAGCAGCTCAGCACTGCTAATTTGGACTGCTCTGTGTTGGACTGTAACTCAGATGGATACAATTAAAATAAGAGTATGATTATTGCTGTTACTGTACTGTGTTATGACTGCTCTGAAGTGCTTCAGCAGCCCCAGCCAGTGCTTTTAAGCAGGGTTTTGCCACACTGAGGGTGTTAAATCTTAGCCCTGATGCGTTGATGAGGATAACGATTGGAATATTAGAAAAATCATCTATTGTTAGACTTAAGCACTTTAATAATTAGACAGCTAAATTTGTTATCCCTGGGGTCATAAAACTCCTCAGGGAAATAAATTATTAAAATCTCCTGGTTTGTGAAGGGTAAGGTATGTGATCTGTGCTGCTTTTGAAAGAAATGGCTTCAAAAATGTCTGTCTGACTTTTGGCTCACTTGGCTTGCTCATCCTTTACAACCAATGACATCATTAGAAAATGCACCACTCATACCAGTGATTTCACTTCCAGTTTAAGGAATTGGCCTGAAAAAAAAAAAAAAGAACAAATGTATAACTTCAGGAGTAGTTGTGTTAGTTGTGTTATAAACTGATTAAGATAACAACAAAAAACAGCAGCGTAGTTTAGCAGCACACTTCTAAGTTCATCATGTAAATAGAAATATTTGCCCTCTTTATCTTCTGAGAAGATCAAATGACCTGATATGCAAGTAATTTAAGGTAACATTGTTACTCATTTGTGTAAATAGTAGGGAAAAATGTGAGAGTGATTTTTATTTCATTTTCTGGTTTCTTTTCCTCTTTATCTTCCAACCATCTATCTGAAATGGTTTGCCTCACAACCTCACTGTCCTCCTTGAAACCCCTTATGCTCTTTTTATCATTTTCCTTTAAGAGCATTCCTGTAGACCTGAAACAGTCCAATTCTTGAAACTGGGTGCTCTGCTCTTCCACAGAGGGCAGAGTCTTAAAGAGGGCAAAGTCTTAAAGTCTTAAATGTGTCTTCATTTGTGCTCTTAAAAAGCCATTATGGCTATTGCTATTTTTAATTATTTATAGGGGTCCCTATAGATGGATACTGTAACATGGAAATAGATAAGCTGATGACCCTTCCCCAGCAACACTGGTTTTAAACTAAAATATGAGATAATGAGAAAATAGCAGCCCATGGAAGCAAATAAGAACAGAAGTTTGGAGCAGCAAAACTAACACTTTTCTTAGGGTTAGAATTGAACATGGCTTGGAAATAGGGAATTCCAGAATAGTCTGGGTGGGAAGGAACCTTAAATTCCATCTTCTTCACCCCCTGCCACGAGCAGGGACACTTCCACTATCCCAGGCTGCTCCAAGCCCCATCCAACCTGGCCTTGGACATTCCAGGGATCCAGGGGCAGCCACAGCTTCTCTGGGCACCCTGTGCCAGGGCTTGCCCACCCTCTCAGGGAAGGATATTTTCTAATCTCTAATCTAATCCTTCCATCTGTCAGTTTAAAGCCATTGCCACTTTTCCTACCACTAAATGAAAATATTTGGAATATTTCACAGATCTGTAAATATGCATGAAAAAAACTTCTTGAGTTATTCAAATTACCTGTTCTTATCCATTTCCTCAGTTTCTTAACATTCATCTTGACTGGGAGAGCCAAACCTGGTCCCTGTTGTTCCAGCCTTTTACTCTCTAGTACACAGGCTTGTGTCTATTTTAAACCTGATTTCTCCATGGCAAATTATTATTATTCCAATTGTTTTTGTGTTGACATAATCCTTTAGGGAATGATCCTTATCTTTGGTACTGTATCCTCAGCATGGCTGGATACTAGACCCAGCATCTTTCTTTTGGAGTAAAAATGCAAAGATCTTCCCTTCTATTATTGTCTTCTAGTCCATGTCTGAAGAGTAGCACTCGCTCTTCAAATTGAATTGATACTTTTACAAATGTCAGAGTTGGTTTTCCTGAAGGAGGACACTTTATAACTTGATTCTGTCTCATAGTCAGAAGAAGCACTCCCCTTGTCCCTCACCACCCCTCCACCATTTCTCACCCCCTCTCACACCCTGCACATGAGAGGGCTGGCACAGCTCCAGATGTGGCCACACCTGGGCAAGAAGACAGCTGTGCTCAGGCTACAACCAAGATTTTATAAGGAATGGGCAAACTGGATTGCCTAAAAACAAGGCATGAGAAAACTATGTCCAAAATGAAAGTGAATTTTTTATTACTGTGGAAATTTTCTTTAACATTTAAAAAATATTTTTAAAGGGGGGGGTGTCTTTTTGCTTATTTTTTCATACTGATCCTGCAATTAAAAAAAAAAAAAAATCTGCCTCTTGTTTGGGCTCTGAAACTGAAATGTTTCACTGGCAGGGTAGAAAGCAAGAAGAATGTTACTTCCAGAAAAAAGAAATTTCTGCTTGATGTTGAGTTGAGACCTCGGAAGTTTAAAAATTGAATTTAAAAACAGACTGCTGTTTGTATGAGCTTCTTTGATTTGTCACTAATCTGTCCCTTTTAAACACTCTATTTTATTTTATTGGAACTGGAGGGTAAATGGCAATTGCAATTCTGGTGTACTCCCTGATATTCCCAGAAAATCTTGTTGGATCATGAGGAATAACTGGCAGGTGTCCTGGATGATGTGGTGTCTGGCCTTTGTGTATGACAGCTTCCATCCCGGAATTTCTGCCTGCATGGGGTATAAATATGTGGTCAGCACCAACCCTCAGACTGGGATCAAGCTGTGCTGCTTGAACTCCTCACTTCTTTTGGGTTGGAATCCTTCTGATTCAGGCAATCCTGGAAACCAAGGGGTTTTAGCAACTATGGTGTCACAGGGGGAATGTGTTCATTTATAATTTTAGGGGTCTTTTTAAATGTTTTTATTTACTCTAGAGGTGTAGTGATAGCAGGAAGCCAGCTTGTTTTCACCTGGCTGGAAGGAACTCCAAGGCAAGCCCAGGATGGTGCTGGTGGTGATCAGCACCAGATTCAAAGCAATAATTTCAGTGCCAAAAATGTCTCTTGTAAAGGCAAAGCTTCTCCTTGTCCTCAAGCCCTGCACTTTCCACCAAAAACCTGGCCACAAAGCCTGAGCAGCCCTGTGGTGACACAGCCTGAATTCCTGGTGCTGTCAGAGAGAAAACACCTTTGCAGGCTGTGAACATTTCTCACTGCTAACACCCTCAAGCTCCTTGAGTTTCCCAAAGGAGCTCTTCAGCCTGGCTTTTCCCCCGAGATCCCAGCCTGTAGGGTCGTGGTGTTGGTGTTTTCCTGTGCCCTGGTGCTGTGGGACAGCCTGTCCCAGCACCAGCCCCTGGTGGGTGGGAATGGGGACGCTTCTGTCACTTGGATCTTGTGTTTAACAGCAGAGACAGCAGCGTCACCGAGGGCTGGGATCCCTTTGGATCCTGCCAGGATGTGCTGGGCCAGGCTGGAATGGTGTGTGGAAATCTGTCCCTGGCCCTCGGGAATGCTTTGTTGCCTGCAGCAAGAATTTGGCTCTTCCTTGGCACCAGGCTGGGGGTGGAAAGTGTGAGAAAGGAATTTGGCATCAGAGCTGTGCTTTTGGGGCATCCCTGATGGTGGGGAGCTCGAGATTTCTGCCTGTGGGGGGAACTGGCTTGGCTGGGGGTTGTGTGTTTGGGGGTGAAGTGGAAAGGCTTCTCTTCTCCTCTTCAGCTGCACTGAGTGGCCTCCTGTGCAATCTCCAGTTTAAAAACTGTGAAATCAGGATTAGCTCACAATATAAAATGGACAAGCAGACACAATTTTTAAAAGTAATGTAATAAGAACCTTTGATTTGTTTTAATTTCTTCTCTTTTCAAAGATTATATATATATTCATTCTCAGTTCAGGTTGTGCTGCATGTGCTGAAAATAAAATCTGTGCCTAATACCCAAACTTGCAAATAGAAGGTAATAATTTCAGAGGTATTCAAAGGAGAATAACAGCAGGTATATAAGAAGTGAGGGAAGCTAGTGTTTCGCTAACCATCATTAAAAATTACTAGAATTACGAGTGCATTTTGGAGCTAATTTACAGAGTGTGCTACTTTTTTTTTTCTTCTATACAAACAAGGAATGAAAAGTTCTTTGAAAATTGAATTTCAAACCATCCTGGTGAGAGTTCACTATCCACGGTAAGCAGTGGGTGGAGAACTGAGTTAAAGGTCCCAGTCAGGGAGAACTGGATTGAACCTGTCCTGAAATGTGAGTTTTGCAGGCCCTGGATTGGAAGGTTGCAGGATCAGTAAAAGGATCAGTAGTGGAGCTTTTCTCCTGCTTGGGGTGAGGGTTTCAGTGATCCCTGCACGTACCTGGTGGAGTTGGAAGCCCTGGAACACCTGAAGGAAAAAGGATGCCTTTTCCTGGTTATTTACTGGTCCAATAGTGAAGAGTTCCACTGCACATTTCTAGATCAGCATAATTTCCCTCCTTCTCCCATCTGACACAGTCTCAACACTCACTCTCTCTCAGCTGTGTCTCCTTTCCTCTCTCATTCCTCCACCATCTGCTCCACATGCTTTCCCATAAATTCCTGACTTGGACTCGGTTCCCCGGCTCTGAGCTTATCTGTCTCAGGGTTACAGGCTGGAGCCATCAGAAAGGCATCCCAGAACTTTCTCTGTAAAATGAATAGCCGTGGCAAAACCTCCAGAGGAGTTTGGGAGGTCTCTCTCAAGGGGTCAGAACTTAATTTCTTGTTTATTTTTAGGGGTTTTTGTGGTAGGGGAGGACAAGAGAGGTGTCAGGAGTTAACAGAAGTTTACATGATTAATGTTCTCGTGTTTTGAATGTTATTCCCAGAGTGGATTCAGATGGAGGAAATTAAAAATAATAATAAAAATATTACTGAGTTCTCATTCCTGTTACAGATAAAAATTATCTTCTTTTTTTCCCCTCTCAGCCACTTCTTTCTTTTTAGGAAAAGTCCTGTTTCCTACAAAGAAATTACCACTCTCCCATGCCCCACAAAAGCCCAAACAAAATCCCCCCAAAAAAGGAAAGCTATTTTACTTAGAATACTTTGTTTTCTGAACTTGGCTGTCTCTGTTTTGAAAGTTAGAACTATCAAAACTGAGGGGAAGTAAGGAAATGCATTCCAAGCAAATATAAAGGTTAATTAATTTCTGTTACTCAGTTAGCAAAGAAGGACCCACATGGTGGTACTGTTAGGAATGGAGACAGCTTTAAGTACATCGTGCATCCTTGCTTTGGAAGATTTTGAAATCCAGGGAAGTACAATTCCCAGCCTCTCCTGAAATCCAGGGAAGTACAATTCCCAACCTTTTCAAGCTCTGCCTTCAGTTGTGGTTGCTCTAGGAATTGATGTTTGTCATGTGGCAAAACTACCTCTGACTCTTGGAGTGTTGGAAGTGGTTGGATTCTGCTCTGAATTAGAGCATGTTATGGGAAAAAATACCATTGTCTACAAGTGGCTGTTTGCTCCCAATGCTGCTGGAAATTAAGAAAAATATGGCTGATTTTAGTGAAAACCAACCACAGAGCCTTAGAATTGTTTTGGTTGGAAAGTGACTTCAAGACTCATCCCATCACCTCCCATGAGACCAGGTAGCTCCAAGCCCCAACCAACCTGGCCACAATATCAAACCTGGTTTATTGTACCTCAGCATTTCTCTTCAGAAATGATGCACTGATTTTTTTTTGTCTTTGCAGAAAGGAAAAAATTAGTATAATTAAGGCAGAAACCAATTGCACAACTTTGTGCAGCCTTGACATCCCTCACTGCAGTGGGCTACTCCAGGCATCCTGGTTCTTGTGTTGGAGCCATCCCAGCTGGAGCCAATCCTCATTGCCCAGGGGTCTGGCTGAGCTCCTGCTGCAGCTCTGCCATCACATGGTCATCCTGCTGAATTTGAATCCTGGGCTTGTCACTGTTTAGGAAGCTGTGGGTTTCTAAATGGGATCTCCTTACCCTGCTCTTGTCTGTGGGTTTGGTGAGGGGCAGTGGGAATCCCAGGAGGGGTCAGGCTGCAAGGGACCTCAGTGAATCATGTGGTGCCACCTCCCTGCTCCATCAGGGCCATCCCAGAGCAATGGCATGGCACAGGATTGTGTCCAGGTGGTTCTGGAATGTCCCCAGTGAGGGAGGCTCCACGCCCTCTCTGAACAATCTGTTCAGGGCTCAGTCACTGCTCAGGGAAGTTCTTCCTCCTGTCTAGGTGGAGCATCCTGGGGTCAGTTCCTGGTTCAGGAGCTTCCTGGGCTCTGCTCTGACCCTCCCTGCAGACAGGGACAGACAGGAATGAGGTCTCCTCTCAGCTGGGGCTCCTCTCCAGTCTGAACAGCCCCAGCTCCTTCAGCCTTCTCTCCTGCACTCAGAGCCAGTGCTGGAGTCTAAATGCTCTTGCTCTGAGGGAAACCAAGCTAATAAACAAAGAGTTATATCAACATTATTAAACTTTTAAAATAATAATGGACTTGTTGATTTCTGAGATGGAAAAATCGTTAGCTGTGTGTGCCTAAGAGTAAGTCAAGTGAAGGAATAATCAAACTCTCCCCAAATAATCTTTGTATCAAAAGCTTCACTCTGTCCTTATTTCAACTCCAGAAACAATACATGTGCATCACAGCATGTCCAGAAGGTCATGAAGCTGGCATGTTTTGCCCAGATAAAATGAGCTATCAGATATTGGGGAAAAAAAGCATTCTGGAATTGATCTTTTGTGGCTTCTGTGAGCAAGAAACAAGGTTATATTAATTTCAGAACCATCTGAGCTTTGGGCACTGAATTTCATTGGCTGAGATGTTAATATTTTATGTGAGCCTAAAGCATGCCCAATTAAAGTGAGATCAGAAACGTCCACAAGTATATTCAAAGAAAAGCATTAGACTTTTGGACAGTGCCATAAATCCGCTCGCCAAAAACCTACAGAGGGAGAACGTTAAGGGTCTGGCAAATAAAGAAATAAATAAAAGCTTGGAATGTCATTCCTGCAGCTCAGGCAAGTCCCGTGGTGTGAAAGCAAGCCTCACCAGAACTCCAGTAAAATAATTACACACGTGACTGCAGCTGGGCAGGAACTGGTTTAGGGGGTGAGTGGTGGTGCCACAGGACAGGGTGCAGCCCTGGGATGGACCTGGAAATGTGGCTGTCAGGTGGTGAGGCTGGTCCTCAGCAGGGAATTAGAGTTGGGGAATATCCCGAGTTGGGAGGAACTCACAGGGATCTTCCAAGTCCAGCTCCTGGCCCTGCACAGACACCCCAAGAATCCCACCCTGTGCCTGAGAGCGTTGTCCAAACTCTCCTGGAGCTCTGGACTCCTCAGGACCTGCTCAGCCTCAGACCTGAAAATAATCCTGACTATAGAAATTACAAGATGCTGGCCATCTTAGCAGCTCTACAAAACTAAGATTCTTGCTGTTTCTAACACGCCACCCCCCACCCCCTATTTTTACAAACTTCTCTTTGATTTCTTGAGGTACACAAGAGTGCTGCAAACTCACCAGCTGTGTTAATCTCTAAAGGGTTTTTGTGGGCCCCTGCACCACTGCTCAGCCTTTAAAGCAGCACTTTGAAAGGCTCTGGAAAAGCTTGAGTTGGGTGGAAAAGGCTGTTAAAACTATGGCCAGTTCTTGTAATTCCTGTTAATAAAGTCCCTTAGTGTCCCTGCTGCCCAACATCTTTCATCCCATCTTGTACCTCCATCCCTGCCTGCAGGTCTCACCTGGTTCCATTTACCTGTGGTGCCTCTCCATACTCAGGTTTCATCACCTGATTTTGAGTTCTAGACACTAACTTTCCCCTAAATTTTGTCTCTTTTGCTGCTGAGCTAATTCAGACCTGGTATTGCCCTGGCTGTGCAGACCTGCCCTGGAAAACAGGGAAGCAAGACACAGATTTTACAAGTATTAAATCTCTTATATCTAAAAAGTCTGCTGTCATTGTCTGCATGTGCCTGTGCATCTATGGCTCTGTTTAAAAAAATTGAAACAGTGTCTGGACTTTCTACAGAAAAGGCCTTTTTATCTGTTCAGCTAAATATATATGTATATATTGTTTATGGTCCATCATGCAGTTTTGTGAGCAACACAGATATTTAACAGGTTCCTGTCTGCATTCTGGTGGGCAGAATTTAATAATTCTGTGATGAAGCAGGTTCTGGCCCCTCACCCCCTGAGCCTTGCTCCAGACACCACTGCTGCTCTTCACACTGCTCCACTGCACACCAAACTCCTAAACAATCATTTCTTATGGAAAATCTGGGGTCTTGACCATGGAATAAATCCACAGGGTCTCAGTTTTCAGTTCTATGTGATTTATATGCATAAAATAGTGTCGTTTGGAGGGGTGTTTTTTCATTATTATGTAGGTATTTTTTGTTTATTTTTTGCTTGATATTTTGTTTTGTTATTTTTGTTTGTGACCAAACATAATTTTTTTTATTGTTTGTTATTTTTTGCTTGTGAACACCCACACTTGGGATGAAAACTCTTGTCTACCAAGTGTCCACACAGAGCAAACTTCTGTGGATTAATCAGGGTGGTTGAAACACTTTAGATAAAACAAAAACCAGAACTTTCTTTCTTTTTTCCTTTATTGTCTTTGTTTTCTGCATTCTTCAAACAAAACATAAACTTTTCTGAGGTTTCTGAAAGTTTTGAAAACTTTCTGTGTTTGTTTTACACATTTTCACATGCCTTTATGCTTCCTGGTCATTCTCTGGGTCTGTAAGGAGAAAGAAATAGTGTATAAAGAAATGCCTGGTATTTGTTGGTAACTCCCATGGGAATTTTCCCCTTCAAGTATTCAGCCCTTTCATCCTCCTGTTCTGTATCCATGGTCAGCTCAGCATCATGGACTTGGTGATTATTGTTAGATGAACTTCAAATACTACCTGCACTTGGGTATTTATTGGCTCGTTATAAAGCTTGTATGAATTATTATGGAGTTATGGAATCTCTTGAGAGGGAAAGTTATGCTTGTGTAAAATGATATTTACTTTTGTTACAGAAAAAAAACCCACTGTTTCCTAATTAACAAAGAGCCCTGGAAGCAGATTTGTTAAAATTTTCTTGACACTATCCCCTAAATCTGCTCATCTGAGGGTTTTTGCAGTCCAGAACGTGGGTGAGCTTGTTTAACTTTAGAGATGTTGTAAAGAAACTTGTGAGAGTGTTTTGCCCAGAGTGTGAGAGAATTCTTAGCTGTATGAAAACTCTAAGGATCATTTCCACATTTGGTTCTTGCTTTTGGTTTCATTAGACACTGAAAATTGGAAAAGGTGGGAAGGTGTCCGTCCACCTCTGTGATTTCCACATTTGGTTCTTGCTTTTGGTTTCATTAGACACTGAAATAGGAAAAGATGGGAAGGTGTCCGTCCACCGTCCTTTCTGCACTGAGCCAAACCCAATATTCACTGGGAGAGTGAAAATATTTTATGTATTTAATTTTTGTGTATTTTATTTAACAAACTCAGTTACTAACAACCTGAGTCAGTTCTGAGTAATTGACTTAGGGCTGAAAGGCTTGTGTGCTATTACCAATCCCCTGAGCTATGCAGTCCCTAGAGAGGAAAATTATTGTGTTTTCCCATCCCTTTTCTGCTCACATGAGCAGACAGAGCAGGGCAGGGGAATGATGTGACATGCACGTCTGTTCTCATGTGTCAAAGCAAAGCTGTGAGGTCCAGCTTTAGTCTGTTTTTATTTCCAACCATGTCACAGGGCCCCCAATAAATAAGAAATACAATTTGCAACTGTTTGGAGTACAAAATGTCTTGAGTAGGTGCCTTCACTCTTCAGGTATTGGAATTTTCTTTATGCTTTTCCTCATCCTGAGCATTCCTGAGCCTCAAATAAGGTCTAAGGATTTCTCTCAACATCCACACCAGTGGTTTGTGCTTTGCCTGGCTGGTTTGGCACATGGACCTTGCTCTCCTCAAGGACTTCAGCACTCACCAGGTGCTGGATCTTGCCCTTCCCAAGCATGGGAGGGAAACAGTGGGTCTGCCCTGATGTGTTCATAAGCAAAGGAAGAGATTCAAAGCAAACATATGAAAACACCCATTTCTTGCCTCTTTGCAAATGTCTATCATGGTTTAAACCACCACTTCATCTTCTTTGGTCTCATAGGTTATAATTTCCTGTTATCAGGGTAAGGATGTTTTAAACAGCTTTTTGCAGATGATTAGGTATTTGCTGATCATTCAGGACAATTTACAAAGATAAATATATGTTAAATGGGTTTCTTGTTAAAACCAATGTACAAGTAACCCCTCGAGGTCAGATAGTAATTACTCCTAATAACAAATTAAAGCATTACCTACTTCTTTTCCGTTTTTAATTTTGAAGAGGAAATTACCTTACAAAAATGAATGGATTCAAAACTACAGGTTCTTTATTTTTATTTTTTTATAAGGCTACTAAAAATTAAAAAAAAAAAAATGAAGGCAGTAACCCCCCTAGAGAAAGGAATATTCTTGACCACTTTTTTCCCTGGCAGAGATTCTGTGTAGATTTTGAAGATGCCATCATGGGCTGGGTCTGGCTGTGCCTCTGTTCACTCTCAAAGCAAAATTGTGGCTCCATCCAGGGCTGGTCTGGGGATCACCAGCCTGACCCTTGGGGCCCAGGGAAACCTCTTCAAAAGCCCTTTGCTTGTTCAAATCAAAACACGGAATTGGCTGGAAACGGCTCAGCCATTGGGTGTTAATGTCCCCCAGAATATTTGCTGCATGGTGCTGTCACATCCTGGTTGTATTACTTAGGGTATCTCCTTAAATTTACCAAGTAGGTTCAGATTGTGAATATCATGAGTGTCGGAATCTGAAATGCAGGGAATTCTCAGAACTTTGGGTCTATAAGGCAAAGTTCAGAATTAAACCCAGGATTTGGTCTGAGACCTTGGAAAAGGCTCCCAAACTCAGGTGCGAGAAGTGAGAATGTGGGTTTACAGTTTAAAGCAGAGGCATGTTAAGCTTAGTGGAGAAAAGTTTAGAGTTTTAGAGTTTAAGATACAGAAAAAATAAAAGTAGTTATGAAGGTAAAGAAGTTTAGAATGCAGCACTGTAGGTTTGTGTGTCATAACATGATTGGCTAAGAAAAATTACACTATAGCATGAGACCATAAGATGAAATATTTAAGGATTGGGTCAAAAGCATAAATATCCTTGTTGGCAGTGCTTTATAGGTCAATAAATCCCTAAAAGGTCTTGTAACTGAGGGTGTTGAGACCTTCTGAGCCATGCAGTGAAGATGTGAGCCCAACTCACTCTTCCTGCCTATGCAGAAGATAAGAAAAATAAATTGCATCATCTAAAAAACTCAGAGGCCCCATCTCTAACTTATTCAAAATTCCTCACACATGAGTATAAAAGGAGTGTTCTGTATTAGTAAATTATTGCAGGAGAGCTGTAGATATCAGAGAGGCTCTCTGAGGTTCTCTGTCCATGGCTGAGTTGTTGACCCGGGAGTTTCTGGGGTACAGGGATGGTAGGTGCTGTGCTCCTCTCCATCAGTCAGTAAAGTGTCCGTGGAAAGGGACTTCCCACATCTTCAGAGTGTGGATGGAGCCAGAGTGGCTCTCACAGCTTTCCTATTACAATTTCTGTGGAATTCAGAGCAGTGCACACCTCCTGGTGAATCAGAGCACTGTGTTGGAGACACTTCCCCCCAGGTCAAGCTGACTTTGGCTCATCTCCTCCATTTATGTATAACAACTACTTCAGATGTTTTTGAAGTCTCTATAGAATTTGTTATGAGCAAGACATTTTTTTTCATGAGTTTCTGACTTTTCACTTAAAAAGCATTTTCTATCTGGGTCTTGCCATCTGTTTGCAGAGCTGTCTTGCTAGACACACACTTTAGGCAATTCCCTGTGGCTTATGAACCCAATTGCATCTTCCCAGCTCTGTCAGAACCTGTCCCAAAAGTTGGGTAAAATTTATGTCTACCTGGAGATCTTGGATAAATAATTCATCCCCATGTACTCACCAAGGTGCTATGTGTGATAAGAGGCTTGGCTTGGAATACACAAATGTTGTTAAATTCAGTTTTTCAACTATGGGGTTTCTTAAATAGTCATTTCCCCCCCTCCTTAGCTGAAGTTTTAACAGGACTAAGATCTGCCCAAGAGCTTGGAACTTGGTTCTCATGGTCTCCATGTGGATGCAGCACAGAAAGCACCTGGCAGTGAAATAGTAATTCCTTGCAAGCTTTTTTTGGTGACAGAAGAACAGTGGCAATACATTTGTTTGCATAGTGAAAGGTGCTATCTCTCAGGAAAAATCCTATATAACAACTCTCCAGCATCCAATTTTAATGTTGCATCTTATTTCCAAGTATGAAACTAAAGATAATGGATGAAAAGTTTGTTCCAGAGTAGGAAATTCAGGTTTCCATCTCATCTCATCTCTGCAGAATCCTCAGAACTAATTTGTCCCTCTCTGACACATTAGTGTTTTGAAGGATGTTTGAGAAATCACTTAGAAATATGTCTGTGTATCTGGTCAGTTCTTCCCAGGAAAACTGGGAATTAACCTGCATTAATGAATTGCAATGTTGTGATCAAAAAGTCCAGATGAATCTGTGTCACACGTAACACAATTAGTTATTTTCTCAGTTTGTCTTCAAATGTACCATTTTGTTTGGGAATATTGCAGATATATGTCACTCATTATTGATAGATTTGTCTGACTTCCTGTCAAATCTATGTACATTGACAAAAATCTATTTTGTTGTTTTTGTCACAGAAATCTATATTGGCATTTTTCCCCATGGAGATTTGGCTAGTCATTGTCAGCATGAGGTGCCAGCTAGAGCTTTTACTGTTTTTATTGTGCCAGCTGCTTTCTTGGCTTCAAATCTTTTGGTTCAGATTGTAAATGGGGGCGAGACATCCGTATCTAGCCAGCGTGCTCGATGGAATATGACAGGGACTTGATTTTTCATTTCTTGCTGCCTTTCTGAGTATTAGCAGAAGATGACAAGGATGGCTTTATCTTCTGACCAGCAGAGACGGTGGAGGAATGGAGCTTTGCATGTACAAGGGCCATGGGAAATGTTAAAATACAAATTGATTTTTTGTATTTTACTGCTCATTCCTACCGTGGGTTTCTTGGTTGTTTCAGTCTTTTTTTTTTCCTTGTGATGATCTCTGAAGGCATGATGGAGTTCATTAAAAAAAAAAAAATTCCAAGCCTTTTGGCTAATGTTAAGTCAGGATCATTGCATTCTTTTCATAATTGTTTAGGCCTAAATTGTTATAACTGAGCACACGCCCTTGGAGAAATCAGGTCTTTCTGGAGGTGTTTTTAGTTTGTTTAGAGGCATCCAGGATCACCCACAAAATTGACAGCAGAGGATTTAGCTTATAAATAGTTCACTTTTTAAGCCAAATTAGGACCTTTTTTTAAACCATTGGAAACTTCTGCAATTTTAGCACAAATCTTGTGATATTTGCTATTGTCCCTAGAGCCCCAATGGCTGCAGTAAGGTTGTTAATCTGAACTTGTGGCCCTTTATAAAGTATTTTTCCAGCCCATGTGTTTCCTAAGAAAAAGCTTAAAATCACGAACCCCATTAGAGCCGGACAATGAAACCCAACACAATCCTTGCCTCTTGAACCAACTGGGTTTTAAAGCCAGTCTGACTTGCTGGATCCTGGTTTGTGGTTTTCAAATGCTGCTCCCCTGTCTGCAGTGAGCTGTGGCACACACGGGGTGCCAAGGGCAGGACCCCCCTTGTCCCCACGTGTCCCCACTGTGGGGCGGCTGCAGGAAGCCTGATCTCCTCTCCACAAGCCACAGGGTGACTGCAGGACGTGCAAACCCCACCGAGTTCCTCTTCCAGGTGTGCCAAGGTCCGTGGAGCCACACCAGCATGGACTTGGGGTCAGGCCAGCTCCTGAGATGTCCCCCAGGGTCCCCAGCAGGCTGAAGGCACTGCTGCCACAGCCCCTCTGCTGCTGCTACCCAAGGTAGCTTGATTAAACTTGGATGTGTAGCCACATGCTGTAATCATTCCCTCAATGACTGCAAATTTGGCCTTGTTGATCTTTTAAATCCTTGCATTTCCAGCGTGCCAGTTTGCTGTAAATCACAGACAGTCTCCATTTTCTTTATTTGATTCCAGAAAACTGTCTCTGTGCTGAAAACAAGTCTTTGAAAAATGCTCGTGTATCCTGCTGTCCTCTTCTACTTGGGGTGATTGCATAATTAACCTGGCCAAGTATCAACCATACAAGAGTTGAATGCATCCCAAGTTCAATTGGGGAGGTTTTTACCATAAGAATGTGCCTGTCCTGAGACTAAAACACAGGTTAGATTTCCAAGTTTCTGAATATTGCTCAATGAAAGAAGAATATGTTGCCCATGAGAGACAGGAAAAAAAAAAATCAAATAGTGGTGTAATCTATAATCAAAAGTCCTAATGGGCACAAAGCATTTTAGAACAAAGGTTTGCTGAATCTGCAAGGATAATAAAAGTGTTAAAGTCTGAGCAGAGAAACGTTCTTATTTACTAACGTATAAGAAGGTTACTAAAGCACAGATAAAAAGCTCACAGGGCAGACAAAGCTCTCTGAATCCTTTTTCTTTTCCTGCAGTCAGATATGAACATATGATACATGAATATTTATCAGAACAGCAGATAACTAGTAGCTACAGTTGGATTTAAACTCAGCAAACCATAGCTTGCAGTTTGTGCTCACAGGGGCTTCGTGCGAGTGTATTTTATTCCTTTTTCTTTCTTTTTTTTTTTTTTTTTACTGTTTTTGTACTCTGTATATGCAGTCTTGTCTCCCCTAAGCTGTCTTTTGATTCTAACTGAATGAACCTAAAAATACAGCGAGGATCTTCAATACAAAACCTCCAGTGCATATCAACTAAAGGCTGACAAGGTTTTCTACGCTCAGGCTTGACAAGACTGACTTCCAAGCTGTACGTAGTCAAATCCAGAAATCTCCAGATTTAGACCCAGCTTCCTCGTAACTCTCTTCAGGTTATGTTGAAACATTTATGAACTCCCAGAGCCTCGTCTTGCCTCAGTTTTGTAACAGTGTCTGCAAGCTGGTGATGCAACCGCAGTTTCACACTGGTGTAGCTGCAACTCGATCGTCTGCTACCCGCAATTTGGAGCAGCAGAAAATTGGAGGTTCTGCAGAAAAAAAGGGGGGAAGCTGGTTTATTCCCATCCCTACCCACAGGTAGAGGGATGGATGGTAATTACAGGAAGGCAGCTGTGCACTCGCTCTTTGCTTGAGTGCTTTTGTGTGCACCAGCATTGTGGGCTGGCTCCCAAAAAAGATGCCTCCAGAGCAGAGAGAGGGGAGCACTGAGGGTGTTGGATTCAGAAAACAGCCTTGGCAGTGTGAGCAGCGAGCTGGGAACCATTTCAATTGGGAATGACCATGCACTGACCAAGTTTTGCCAAGCTTGGCCCCATTTGAACCCTAAAAGCTACAAAGCAAGAAGGGGAGACTGGGTTTGATTCAATGGCCATAAAATCATAGAATGGTTTGGGTTGGAAAGAACCTTAAAGTCCATCTCATTCTATCCCCTGCCATGGCAGGGGCAGCTTTGACTATCCTAGGTTGCTCCAAGCCCCATCCAGCCTGGCCTTGGACACTTCCAGGGATCCAGGGGCAGCCCCAGCTTCTCTGGACACCCTGTGTCAGGCCCTGCACCCTCACAGGGAAGGATTTTTCCCTGTCTTTAGCATAACCCTGCTCTCTGGCAGTATGAAGCTATTCCGCCTTGTCCTGTCACTCCTGGCCCTTCTGAAATGTCCCTCTCCATCTTCCTTGCTGGCTCCTTCAGGTGCTGGGAGGCTGCAGTCAGGCCACACAATCTTGGAGGTCTTTCCCAACCTTCATTACTGTAAGGTGTGACCCTCCTTTTACCTCCTTGTGCGCAGGGGTGTGTTGCAGCAATCACATTTCGAGGCAGATTTGCAGAACTCTGGCAGAGGGTGCAGGCCAGAGGTTACAGCACTGGAGTGGGGGGCTCTGTGTGGGCTTAACCCTGGTGTTGCCAGTCTGCTTTTATTAAAGATTAGCCAGTGATCCTCGATGCTAACATAAGAAAGGCTGCTCTGGGCCAAACCAAAATTCCCTCTAGCCCAGTAGCCTGTCTCCAGCAGTGGCCAGTTTGGGAAGCTGTATAAGAATAGGCCTTTGGTATGCCTTCCTGGCTTTTGCTAAGTTGTGTTTTAGGGACTTTCTGAGTTTGCGGCTGTTGGGGGACAGTTGAATTTTCAGGCTGATCGTCCCTAAGCTTTTGTAATCCTTTCTGGAGTTCACCAATGCTTTTTTGCCACTTTGTTTCTTAATCTTAGTTTGCTCAAGTGGAACGCAGGTTAATTGTTCTTCTGCAGCCTCCTTGTTTTGCTCAGTCTCTGAGAGAAAAAAAAGGCAGAAATGTGAAACAAAAACTATTCCCCTGTTACGGGAACATCTTTTTCAAGCTAAGCTGGGTTGGCTCTTGCTCTGGAGCCAGACCTGTAATGGCTTCTCTTTCACATAACAATACAAAATATTATTTTTCCTTTCATCTGTTGTTTTTCAGTTACTGCTTTCATCATAATATAGGCCAGGGCCTCCACAAAGGCACTACCAAGGGAATTGAAAGGTCACTAACATGGGATTTACTATTTGATCTGTTCTTTCTATTACAAGGAAAAGTGAAGAAAAACTGCAGTTTTGAACCCAAACCTTTATGAACTGTCTAGTCAAGGAAGCAAGAGCAGTTTAGCATTCCTCTTTTGGAAAGTGTTGCTGTGGTTTACATTATAAACATGATATTAAAAAAAATTAAGAAGGCATCTATTTTCTGCTTTGGTTTCAGATACAGCTGAAATCTCTCAAGGGTCCAAGGTACAAATCCATCGAGGGTTTTAAAGCAAGTAAAGCAATTTTGGCTTGGGTGGGATGTAGGACATGTGCAACAACATTTGAAAAAGCAAGGCATATGGCAGCTGAGCATTGGCCCTGAGCTGGAAGAGCCATAAAACCAAGGCTCAGACAGGACAAAGAGAGGAGGAAAAGGTCTAAGAAAGGGGAAATTACAGAGCATAGGAGAGGATTTACTCAGAGGTTAACGCAGAAGAGATGTATGCATGGGGAATTTTTTCAGGGAAGGTGATAGGCAGACTTGAGGAGCTCGGAAATGTGAGAGGGGAGGGAGGTACTCTGCATAATGTAAGAGGAATTGGCCGAGGTGTAGAGGGGAGAGGTTTTTATTCACAGTCTTAAAGTAAGATAAGGGTCATCTGATTCATCATGACCTGACTAGAACCAGCTAGGAGAGCTGGACTGGCTCCATGTGAGTCATTTTCCTGCACCCTGAGCCATTATTATTCTTATTGAACCAAGAAACTACACTGCACTCACATGATAAGATTTTGGGGGAAAAGAAACAGGAGAAGCAAGGATATTTGCAGTTGGAGGATTTGGTTTGCTTACACTCAGCTGTCTCCTTGCCCAGGGTTGTGAAATGGGATCAGCCACCACTCATCCCTGTCCTGATCCTGACATCAGGAATGGGGCAGGAGCTGCACCTTGGGGCAGGTGGGGTCACATCATGTAAATGCTGCTGACCTTTGTTTTCCTGGGAGCCCTTCCAAAATCCTGAGTGCCAAGCTGAGCTCAGAGGAGCACCCAAACATGCAGATGTTTTCCGTGATGATTTTAGAGCTGTGAGCTTCACACAGGCACAGAACTCGACTGGAAAAACTTTCTTGTGACTCAGCACTTCACTTGTGCATCTGGAGACAGAAGCATCTGAAAGTCAAAACCCATGGCAAAACACCCAAACCAGGGTTTTTCAGAACTCAGAGAGGAAAAATATATTTTCCAATTTTGGTTCAAGTCTTTGGTTAGTTGGTTGTTTAACAAAGCTGGGTCACAAATCTGTGCAGTCATCTGGATTTTTGTGGGAGTCACTTTTTGATTTTTAAAAGAAGATTTATTTTAAAATAATCTTTAAGCATGGTGGGTCCTGTTCATTGTAAAAAAAAAATGCAATCTTTGAATGTAAATAAGGTGGAAAACCCCAGGAACTTCTGTGTTTTGTGGTTTTTCATAGGCAAGAGGTAGTGGAAAGAGAGCAAGGAAGGTCAGCAGATAATTCAGGGGGGAAGAGCAATCTGTCTGGAGACCGACAATTCCCAAATTGATTGGTGAGGTCACGCATGTTGGGTGTATCATCCTGCTCACCTCTGGAAGTAGAAAACCCCCAGAAGCTGGGTTTGATTGCCTGAAGCTTTGCCCATTCATTGCTTGAAGGGTGCTTAGGGATACATGGGGTATATCTGGGATATGGGGGACATCTGGGAATGTTTCCTGCACCCCTGAGGTTGTCACCACAGGTCCTTGTGCAGATTGCTGCTTGAAACTCCTGTGGCACAAAGAGGTTGATGAGCAGAAGTCACCCTAGGGAGCCCAGGGACATCAAGGTTTCACTTATTTTCCCTTTTTCTGGCTGCTGTGTTAGACCAGAGGGTCTCGAGGGGTTAGGGGAGGTGGGAAGGCAGCGAGTTCAGATTTCTTACCCTTATCTGGCTGTGTTTCCCCCGGATCCAGCAGCTGGTGGGTTTTTTCAGCTCTGCTGTGACTCAGCTCCTTCCTCCCCCTCGTTATCCTACCTGATGGCTCTGATTTCATGATCCCCTGCGTGCAGGAGGGGAGCAAACACAGATGCAGCACCAGGCCAGGGTGACTCAGAGCCCCTTCTAAGGTAGACAAACCTGAAATGCCCCCAGTTAACTGGGTGGGAGTCCTTTGGACCAGACATTGGGGGCTGAGATCCTTCCTACTCCTCCTCTGCACAGCCAGTATGGGTTCAGTGTCTTTCTTTAATATAAAAATAGCTGTATACCAGTTTCTGTGGTCAATTTTTTTCCTTCTCTGACTCAGTGTTGTTGTCAGTCACTGTCACCCATGGAAAAGTCTGAACTCTCTCTGTTAATATTTTATGGCAGGAATATTTTATGGGCATTTATCCGTGTTTCCTATTTCCAGATGAAGACCAAATTCAGCTCTGAGTCCATGCTACATCAAATTCCAGGCTGTGGGATCACAGCTGCCCAGGGCAGTGCTGGAGCCCCCATCCCTGGACGGATTTAAAAGCCATGTGGATGTGGCACTTGGGGACATGGGTCAGTGGTGGCATTTTCAGTGCTGGGGAATGGTTGTAGTTGATCTTAGAGAGTTTTTCCAGCCTAAACTCTGTGATTCCATGGTTTCTCTGAGCCTCCACATCTGGAACATTCTGTGCACAGCTCAATTCCCAGAATAGAGTCACACCTGGATCCTCAGGGATTTGTGCACTCACCTTTCCACCACCACATCCCACAAAGGAATCTGTTTTAACACCAAAAAGAAGCTGCACCACACATTTATTTTGAGCTTTTAGCTGACCAGAATCTCATCAGTTTTCTGTGCTTTGAGGGTGGGTTGCAGCATTGAGGGCATCTTGGCTGTTTCTGCGTGGCTCTAGGAAAACTTGCTGAGCTCTTTCAGAAAGCACATCTGCCCTTCAGCTCACCTTCACTGGAGCTCTCCCACACCCATGGGATGTGATAGGCCAAAGCACAAGCCAGGGTCGTTATCACTAATATTTCTGTACAAACATATTTTTAGTTTTTCGCTTAGGGATCAGAGAAAAGGGAATATTCGAAGGGGAAATAACTGGGAAAATGAGTAAAGATCCATAGTTTGAGTTTACACAATACCCAGCAAGCTTTAGGTTAAAGTATCTAAGGTTAAAAAAAAATCCAGGATGCATCAACACAGGGAACTGTTTGGAGGATTTAACCTCACAACATTAAATACAAAAAAAATAATTCTGTGTTCAAAGAGGATGAATTCTGTATCCCACAGGGAATCTTGCAAAAGGAGATTCCTGCATAGGTGGCTCTCTCTGACACTTGTGCATTTGTTTCAAGTTGAAAATTCAAATGCATAGTTGATATAACAGTTCAAAATGCACAATTGACTTTAAAAGTGTGGAGAAATGGTTTCGTTTGCAAATGAATTATGGGCATGTAATGGCACATCTGTTCAAACACGCTTTCTTGGTGCAGTCTTTTCCAAGTCCTATTTCCCCTGTGGTAATTCACTTTGGGTGAGATTCTGCCATTTTTATTCATATTGTACAGTAGCTTGTTTTATGCATAACTTTGCTGGTATAATGAAGACAGAATGAAGCTAAAATTTACTTGAGAAAGGACAAAAAGAAGGGCATTTCCAAGACTTGTCAAAGATTAAACCCAAAGTTTCAGGTCACTTCTCTCCGCATGAAACTGCCTATTTATATATTCAGAATAGCTGACCAGCAACATTTGGGTTTTAATTTATTTTCATATAGCATTTGCCTTTGGGGAGAGATGGGTTTTTTAAGTTGAGTGCTCAGCCCCAGAAACGAAAGCTTTGTCTCAGTTTAAAAGTGACTTGTGAGGAACTGAGGATCCAGAACTTGATTTTGATCTAAAACATAGCAGACAGTGCAAATCCCCACAATATGTCTCACAGAAAACCAACTTCTGTGAGAACAAAAGTCACAACTGATGGAAGGTCATGTGTGCAATGTATCTGAGATGAGGATCTCACTCTTATAATTAAAATAATTGCCAAGGGGACAAATTAATATTTCCTTTTAAGACCAATAACGGGGAAATTTGTTTTGTTTGTCCTTTGGATGTTGAAGCATTACCTGAAGACATTGTAAATTCAAGACCCAGCAAAAATACTTAAATTGTTAAGGCCTTTAACTTGCCTTCATTATTGCTTCCCTGATCTATAGATTCATTTTATGCAGACCATATGCAGTTAAAAATAACTGGAGTTGCTGGATTTTATATATGCCTTTGTAAGCATTTCCAACTGCAGAGGGATATTTTTTTTTTTTTATAAATACAGAAAACCCCAACAAGTTTTATGTTTTCATTTCACCTCTTCCCTTTTTATTTTTTATAGAAATGCTACAAAGGGGAACTTTTGATAAGTATTACCAGCAAAGCCCAGTGTTGCAACAGAGTTAAGTGCAGCAGAGTTTCTATTTAAGGTTACCTGGCACAGTCAGCTCAGCCAGATGTACTTCTGCTATTGGATAATCTCATTTGCTGACAATGTGCACTGTTTTAAAAAGTCTAAAAAAAAAAAAAAAGGGAAGTGCCTAGGTGACTTATATCCAAATCACACATATTCTTTTAGTTAAAATGAAATGTGAGCCTGAATTTAGCCTTTAATTACATTTCCTTCCCTACCTCCAACAAACAAATTTTTATAACCTCTCCAATGAAGAAAGTCATATTTTGTGAATTACTTGCTTGGAAGCTTACCAGGAGCAAAAGTTATTTAGGAAATTTTCTATTATTTGTATCACTCACAGATTATTCTCTAGGTTCCTGATTATTTAATAAGATTAATTATCCTTTTCAAAGAGTTATGTGTATAAGTTTAGTTTTGTTTTAGAGCTTTTATCTGAGTTGCTATCTGGTAAATGGAAATTGTGCTTGTGAAGAAGGAAGCATAGCATGAAAATAGGATCCATCACACCGTGTTTGGGGGATATATAATAGAGCTCTTGCAGCATGTTAGGGGCTTAAATCATCTCAAAATCTTATTTTTATAAGAATCTGTGCTGTGCAAGCTGGGAGATAAATCAACAGGAAGGGAAGAGTTCTGTAGGTATTTGAAAACATAAAATAGTATTGCTTAAGTGAAGCATTAAAAATAAGTATTACTTAAATTATCATCCCTAATAAGATATGTCTGTCATTTTTTCATTTAGCATTGGCTCTGAGGAGGCTGCATTGTTCTGTCAGGATTAAAAGATGAAAATCCCGTCCACATTTGAGCATGTGCTTAAACAAGCAAGACTAAGTATTAGATCTGAGTCCTGTGTACCTCGAGAAGCATTTTTACAACTGGAAAGTTGTTCAGCTCAGATAGTTCATCCATTTTCCAGAGCCTTTTAAACCTGAGTAATATACTGAATGTCAGAATGCTATAAAATCTCTTTAACTATTGATATCTATTAGTTAATAGCAATATAAATTCAGCCATAAATTAAAAAAAGCAAATGGCTTTATCCAAACAAAGATTTGGTGCATGGTTATAGTAGTAATATGACAGTGGTGGCTTCTCAGTTGTAACACCGTGGAGGAAATAGTTTTGTTTAACACAGTCAGGACTTTGAAATCATTGCAATGGAAATCAATGCTGGGCAATTGCAAACAAAAATTGTATGGGATGTCTCCTTTGTACAAACAGCTGCAAATACAAAACTGAACGTACAGACAGAGCTGAGGGCAGGAATTCACCTGGTTGTAGGCTTGGGATATAACATCAGCATTAATATTAAAGGAATTTATTTCCTCTATCAGATGGGGGAGGTCTTTATTTTCTGATAAATTTGTGGCCATTTTCTCTTCCCTTTTGTGGACCAGCGAGTCTCCCTGGCAAAAGCAGTGGCAGGAAGCTGGTTTGGAAGTTGTCAGAGTATAGGAGCAAAATTTCAAGCTGTCCATGAAATATTGATGCCAGTGCTGTTTGCTGATTCTTTAAATGTGCTCACAGTAGTGTTTTTGAACTGTTGTGCTTAATTTATATCAAGAATAAAATCAGAAACATATTAATTATTACTTTTTTTTTTTTTTTTTTTAAGAGTGCAGTAAATAATGACCGGTTTGGGTGAGTCTGTTCACAGGAGGGAATATCCACCCCTTACCAAATCCTTAACCAAGCCTTACACATCCTACACCCCGGAAAGTCACAGATTAGACATCCCTCCTGTTTCACAATCCTGTCCACCCTCTTTTACCAGGAAAGCAAGCCCTTTGGTCTTAAAATCACTTAATGTGGCAAAAGTGTATAATAAAAGAAAACAGAGGGAGGGAGGCTGGCAGGAAGCTCTTGATCCTTTTACAGAAACTGCCTGTTTGGCTGGGCAGAAGCTGCTGGAGAGCTTTAAACATTCTTTTACATGCAAAGGCTCTTTGGCTTCACTTTGGGGCAGACCAAAACCCTTCAGTTTCTAGCAGCTGCAGCCACATTTGCAGCATCCATGACCATTGCACTTGGGTCAAATACTGTTTAAACCATAAGACTGTGCTTCAAAGAGCAGCATCTCTGATTCTCTTCCATTTAGGACATGCAACCTCTTCAACCCCTGAAGCAAATGGGGCTTGAGCATCTTAATTCTTTAGAAAGAAATCTTTAGGTCTTTAATTTTTTTCCCCTTTTTGACACCACTCTGCCCACTGGCACTCCACCTCCACACACTTTTTTTTTTCCTTTTTTCAGACAACAAACAGGAAAACCACAAACTTCATCAGCAAGCTGCGCTTTCCTCTGGAAAGCCAAGACACTGAGGCTCAGCACACAAATCACATGCTCGTGCCTTCAGTACTCACAAACCACCCTGCAGCTCACTTCAGAAAATTATTAAACTTAGGAGGTTAAAAATAAACTGGCTGGGGTGGTGATACCTCAGGATGCATGTTGGCATAGCCAGGAGGAGAAAGAGTCCTGGAGTGGTGATTTAAAGTAAAGAAAGGCAGTATTTAGTAAATATTTAGAGAACATAATTATTTAGGGAATAGCATGCAACAGTTACCTCGCACACAGTTGTGCAGAGGCCTCTGAGGAGGTTTTATTATGAAACAGATGATATTACAAATTGGCAGTGGGGAGGTTCACCATCACCCAAATAACTGGCAGCATGTTTCCACCCATCCCTGATCTTTTTGGCCACAGCAATATCTGGTTACCACAGGTAGTTGTGGGTCTGCCAGCCTGCCCTACCTGGCAGGTTTATTCTGTGTGCTGCAGGGAAGGGAGATGCAGTGAGGAAAAGGCCACACAACAAGCCACATCCCTGGCCAAAAGTGTGAAGTGTGAGAGCCTGGCTTTTCTGTCCTCTGATTCTGTTTGTAAATTATTCTTGTTTTCCTTCTTCGGGCCAGGATTCATTCCTGTACACTGTGAGAACAAGCCTAACATATGTAGGGAAAGAATTAAAATGGAAATCCCATTCAAAGCCTTAGGGCTCAGGCATGGCACGCCTGGAAGAACCTGGCACTGGGAATGCAGACACAGCTCCAGAGTCTGCTGGGAGACAAAGGGGTGTGTCTGTGCCATGGAGCTGCTTTGGCCCATCCTGCACTGGCACCCACTGTGGGATTTTTAGCTACTGTCCTTTCATCCAATTAGTCAGGGAACTGAGGAACTTCCCAGGTGGGGTGGGTTGGCCGTGGTGGGATGCTGGATGCCCACCAAACCTGCTCAGTTACTGCCCTTTCTCAGGGCAGAGAAAACACTACAAAAGGCTCATAGGGTAAGATAAGGACAGGGAGAGATCTCTCACAGTAAATGTCATGGGTAAAACAGGCTCATTTTGGGGAAATCAGTCAATTTATCACCAATCAAACTGGAGAAGGGTAATGAGAAACAAAAACTAAGTCTAAAAATGCCTCTCCCCCCACACCTCCCACTTCTTGGGCTTAACTTCACTCCCAGTTTTCTCTCCCTCCTCCACTCATGGAGCAGGGGGACAGGGAATGGGGGCTGTGGTCAGTGCTTCAGATGTTTCTGCTGCTCCTTCCTCCTCAGGGGCTGGTCTCCACACTCATCCACTGCTCCAGCTCTCTCCACAGGAGACAGCCCTCCATGAACTTCTCCAAGTCCTTCTCTTGGGCTACAGTTCTGCATGAACTGCTCCAATCTGGGTCCCTTCCGTGGGGTCAGTGCTTTAGGAAGAGGCTGCTCCAGTCTTGGTCCTTTCCACAGGGTCAGTTCTTCAGGAGCTGCTCCAGTGTGAGTCACTTCCATAGGGTCAGTCCTTCAGGAACTGCCCTACTGTGGGTCAAAAGCGGGGTCCCAAGTCCTGCCAGCAAACCTGCTTCAGCTTCCACTTCTAGGAACTCCCCTCAGAAGCCACCACTGCAGCCCTCCTGCCCCTGCCATCCCAGACACCAGGGAACAAAGCTGTCTAGGACTGGTGCCAGGTGACCAAGCTCACCTTGGTGTCACACACCCATGGCTGTCCCACCACATCCCACCCCAGGGCATGGCTGTGGGCTGTGCCAGGTTTCCTGGCTGAGCCCCAGAGCAGCACACCCTGCTCCCCTCCTGAGCACAGCACGATCCCGGCCTCACACAAGGGCAGACAAAGCCAGTTCTTCAGCTTGTTCTTGATTTTTTCCATATTCTGTTCATGGCTCATTCCCTTCCTTCTCCTGTGTTCAGGGAATGTCACCGTGCCTGGCTCCTGCTGCGAGGGATGGGTAATGGAGAAGTTTCATCACCTCTCCCCAGACTGCAGGACCTATGCTCAATCTTTGTGCTGTCAACACCAAGCACACACTGTTATGATTATAACATGAAGACAAGGATCCTGTTTTATCTCAAAGAGTGCAAAGGTTTATGAAGGGTTAAAATAATCTAACCTCATTTTTTTCTCTCTCTCCCCCCCCAATTCTCTTCTTTTTTTCCTCCACAATGGCAAATGTTATTTATATTAAGGGGAAAACCAGCACAGCCTTGCCAGATCGAGCTCACTTCTCTCTGCCAGCTAAAACACAAAGCAGAGTTACTGCATTTTTGGTACCTGCAAAACAATCTGAACACAGTGTTCTGTCATCCTTTGAAATGGCAAATGGAAGTCATTTAAACCAGATGAGTGACTGGACGGGGAATTACTGCACCTACAGCACAGGATATACAGTATGTGCACCTATTTCAAGGGAGCTAGAGTGGGTGGCCGGAAGAAAGGAACTTTTTTCCTCATTTAACCTGTAATTTGACAACATCTGCAAAGAATTATCCCTGGTACTGGCATTGTAATTGTTGTATCTAACATCAATCACCGGGTACGGGAGGTTGCTTTAAATAGATGTTAGTGCGTTACAGTTTCAAAACATGAAAGAAGAAAAAAAAAAGAAAGGAATGAAATATGTAAATTGGTAAAGAAATTAATTACTGGAAACTTTGACACTAATTTATTGTTTAAATAAGACATGTAACTGGCCAGGGTGGTGACTGTTTGGGTTTGACCCCATACGCCTTGGCAAGTGTTACAAAACAGAGGCCACTACATTCCAATTTATAAAAATTATAAGTTCTTTTTTTCAAGTCTCTATTAATACACAGAAGAAGAAAGGGATTAGACTGACTCATATTTTACACTGAAAAGACAGCAAGTAGGAAAGCTTCCATAAAGTGTACGTCTTTAAAACAAAGTCCTTCCTCCCCAGCTCTTTCAGTGGGATTTCTGTCTTTGACTTCATCAGAAACACGATTACAGGGAACAAGCTATGCACGTTTTTGGACAGCAAAAATTGTAATTCCAAGCATGCTCCAGATTTCCACTAGCAGCTCAGCAACTACAGGAGTAAATTCATATTCACAAGTTATCAAATTTCCAGCCTGCATCCAATTCTGAATTGGGTTTTGATTCATATTTGTGGCTGGACGTGAATCAGGTCCAGTATTTGTTTCTCAGAAATGTCATGGAAAAGGAAATCATTGGGTGCACGGGTATTCACAGCCAAACACAACGCACGGTACCACTATTCAGCCTGAGAGCCAGATGAACCATTATGATGGCCATGGGAATTGTACTTAACCTGGGAAAATGTTTTAGAGACAGAGAGAAGAAAAACCTTGCACTGTGGTGTCTCTGGCGTCTCCAATAACCACCATGTTATATATAATATGTACACATACGTGTTCAGCTGAAATATTACACCACATTTTTAGAAGTTAGGAAGTAAATTATATTCTTTTTCCTTTTTTCACCCCCATTTGGTTCTTTATTTTTTTTTCTTTCCCTGCTTTTCTTTTTTTTTTTTTCCCCTCTCCATTTCTCTTCTCTGAGCAAAGGCACAGATAGGTCTTCCTGAATTCTCTTCCTCAAACTTTGGCTGCTCCTTTCACTCACCTGAAACCTTGCCTGTAGGCAAACTTCCCAGCTGTGTCTCACATTTTTGTGTTTACAGGATAGGGAACCTTTTGCTCAGGAGCTGTTGCTCATAAGGAACCCATCATCTCCAACAGGATATCCCCATAAAGCCATTTACATGCATATGTGGAGTAAGGTTCTCTTAACAATTCTTACTTTAACATCTCATCACATAAAGTTTAATGGATTTCACTTCTTTAAAGACAAAATGCCATTTCTATATATAGTTGCCATTACCTATGCATTCAACTATTTTGAATATTGCTTAATGGAGGTATAATATTGCATAACAAAAGTATATTATTGCTTTAAAGGCAGTCCTCCCAGATTTCATTCTTTTCATCTAAAAACTCTATAAAATCACCTAAAAAAATGATCCAGCTGATGAGGTTGGAAGGGCACAGCTCTGTCACAGCAAATGGATCCCAGAGTCATCACACTGCATAGGTGACTTGTTGAATGTGTTTCACTTAGATGGTGTTGTAAAATGCTGCCATTTGTGGTGAGAAGGAACTCATAAAATGCTCCAGGGAATGTTTACCTTACTGTTCATATGGGGCTTGGTGTTCTGCTGTTCAGCTTGTATGAAATACTCAGCTTCCCCCTAAAAATAAGCCTTAAAGTTCTATATCCCTTTAAAGCTATTCCAGCCCAAAATGTGGCTCAGCCCTTGGGCTGGCTGACCAAGGGGCTCAGAGATTACGGTCAAGAGAAGTCCATGTCATGAATGTGGCATCCTCCTTGGTCGTGGTGTTTTCCAGGAATGTCCCCTCGAGAGCCCCATGGCATTGACAAAACCCTGAATGTGTGTTGGGAGTCACTGGTTGTTTATTATGCCGGGGTTGAGAAACTGCTTTGCAAAGAGCAAAATCCAAAGGCAGAGATAGGTAGAAGTGAGTGGCCTTGCACAGATTCTGCTTGGGAGCCCTCACTCACCTGAACAGGATTTACCTGAAAAGTTAAAATTGAGCCATTTTATGTCTTGGAGTACCTGCCTGAGGAGGACACTCCCCTGGCTGCTCATGGGCTGTTTTTTGTAGCTCCAGGCTTTGGCAGTATAAACCACTTTTCTAGTTAAGATCAACCAAATATCTTAAATTACCTAAAACTTTTCTTCTTATTTAATTTGCTGCTTTGAAGGACAGCAAGGCTCTCTATCTCTAATTGTCGTGTGTGCATGGTGGGAAGGGCTGCAATACGCTGCTCAGCTGCGGGTTTGTCTATTTATTTGGAATTTTGCAGTGGTTCATTAGCAAAGTTTGACTCTGTTGACATGTATGGTGACCAGTGTCAGAATTTATGTCATGTTTTTGCAGAGAAGGGACCAGCCCAGCTGTGTCTGGTAGTACAAGATGTGCTTTGGTGCTGGCAGCTTTGAAACCTCTCAGGGTAGGTCAGGAGTGAGGATGGGGTGGGAGCAAATTAGAAGGGTGAATTCAACGACCAGCATGTAGTTTGGACCATCTAAACTTCTGTATCATAAAATAACACAGGTACCCAGGGACCTGTGGGCATCCAGGTGTGGGCAGTACCATAGAATATATTTTAAAAGTCTTTTTTATGTTCTAATTCTCATTCTCTACTCTGGAAATGTTTATGCCTTGCTATTCTCAAAATATCTGGAAACTTCACTACCTCCTGAGAGAGGAAAGTGAAAGCCATGAGGGAACAGGCAGTTTTGTGCTGAGACCCCAGGACAAGCTCATCCCCAGGGCTCATCCCAAACCACTGACTGGACAGAAACACTGTCCTTGTCACCCCATGGACACTCTCAGCTCAGGGAATTCCCTTCCCTGGCAGTAGTGACAGTGTTGGCACACACACCTTTGTCATGTAAACCACAACAGGAGATTGGAACTAGGTGGTCCTTGAGGTCCTTTCCAGCCCAAGCCATTCCAGGATTCTGTGCTTCTCTGATTCTATAAACTTTCAAAGAACACATTTCCATGTATAGCCTGACTGTAGTGCCAATAAGTCATTTATTTTCTATACTATCGTCATAATTCATAAAAATTCTCTCCCTCCTGAGGGAACATTTTATCATCTGATAAGGGGCAACATCAAGCCAAAAATATAAGGCCTTCACTAAATGATAAATACAGGATGACATAAGCTATAAAACATAAAAGAGTGAGCGTGTGTAATACATGCCAAGGATGGCTGAGGATCAATTTAAACTAAACGTTTTCTGTTAACATGAGAATTTTTGTAAACTGGAGAAAATGAGAGGCAAGAAAAGAAGGATTTATGGAGCAATGTGTGGGAGGCATGCGGTGCTAAAACAGCTACGGCTGGAGCATGTTTGTTCTACTGTCTCAGGAGTAGTTTGTCCCATCCTCACTCTTCCTGGCGAGCTTCCTGATGCCTTTTGTTGGACACATTTGAAAGCTGAGGTTGGATGTATCCGTGTTTCCTTGTTTGGGTGAACTCAGAAGTGGAAAGCGTTATTCAGTGAGTTAAACTTCCACCTGACACAGCCTCCCCGACGAAATCTGTCGACTCACATCCCTTCCTGGGGCTCACGTCAGTGCTTTGCTGGAGTTATTTTCCATGTCCCTTTCCCGTGGGATGCTCACCTTGTGGTGCTGGTTACTCACGGGGCTGAGCAAGATCTGTCTGAGCCCATGAGGAACCTTGTGCTTGTCCAGGGAACGTACAAGCCGGCCATTTAACACTCAGGATTTTCCAGCGAATTCATCACCACGCTTTGAGGCTTGCAGTGCACTCCCACCTCCAAATAAAATCCATTTTCTGATCCATGACCTCATTCCGTATATAATATTTCAGCCCAGCTGCGCGATTGGGTCCTGCGTTTGCAAAACTCTGATTTCGCTGCCAGCTCAGCGCCAATTCTTGCTCAATTTTGGTTTATTATACTTTTTTATTTGGGCCCATCACTTCTTTGGCTACCTACATGGACACAGTGAGGCATATCACGAAGGCACAGCCCTGGAGCCAGGAGAAGCAATCACACGACCTCCACGAGGCCAATTCTCCAAAGCTTCCCAGCGGGGAGCACAGATCACCAATCACTGCATGTTTATGAGTTAGGAGAGCTTTCCAACTTTGAGAAACTTGCTGAGTTTATTTCAGGTATGCGCTTTTCCAGGCCCATAAACATTTAGGTTTTAATCTGCCGCATCAGAGGAGAAAGTGAAAATAGTTGTAAACAGAGAGCAGGGCTTGAACCCCTCCCCATCTCCCCTTTTAAGTGAGCACATGGGCACATGTAGAGCGAGCAGTTCTTAGATATATAGCCCACCTAGGTAAAGCACTTTCAAATGTACTTCATTTATTTATTCTAGGCCCTTTTTTTGGCCCAAAATCATCAAAAATTGCTGTCTCTAGTTTCATTGTGCCCTTTTGAAATTGTCCAGATTTTGCGCTAAGAGTCTAAAGCCACAGCAAAGGAGCAGGCCAAGAGGAAAAGCTTTTGAAGAGTTCCCACAGCTGTGAAAACACGGGCCTCAGGCTGTGTGTAGAGTTACTTCAAACAGCTGCTTCAGGTGACTAAACACCTTGAGTCTCATTCATCAAGTGTTGTTTATACTGGCTGACAGACCAGACTTGGAGAATTAACTCTGAGAAAAAAAGATGTACTACATACCAAGTATGGGAAAGGAACCCAGTTCCCTAAATAAGAAAGGAAGGAGGAGGAGGGGGGGGGAAAGGGGGAGGGAAGAGTCCCTTTAAAATAAAACAGATGAGGGCTAATTTTATTTCATGTTAATAGGCCTTTTGATGCCCTTTGCATGTTTAAAATCAGAGGTGAAGGAGTATTGATGGTTTGCCACTTCATAATCATGCAAATAAAAGCAATTTGAGTGATCCCTGTGCCTTGACAAGAAGCTCAGCTAACCTGGTGTAAAATCTCAATGGTTAATTAGGAGGCCTGAATAACCTATTAAAATAAGACCTTTTTTCACAACTATCCTCAACAGAGAATATCAGGGAAAAAGAAATGCCCAGTGCTGCCACCCCCCTGCTCCCATTTAGCATCAGATTGTGCAGATTCCACCCGTAGTTTTGGTACAGGACTTATCACTCAGCTTGAGATAATATTCTTTCATCTCATATCCATATGAGAAGGTGACATGATAAGATATTTGCAATCGTGTAACTGCTTTGCATGGATCAAAAGAGGAATGAAAGAAAATGACATGAGTCAGTGTCAAGTGAAGTGCTACTAGTTAAGTAAGCTTTAAATATTGAAGGGGATTTTTAATATTTCCTTTTAATCTTGAAATCTGTCACTTGGTGATTTTTTATAACACTGAAGTTGTTACTAACAACATTTTCCATGGTTTCATTCAATCCAAATGCAAAAACCCACCCCATCTCAGTCATGGCAAATGTTGTAATTTCTACTGGCAATTTCTCATCCACAACCCAGGCAGATTTCAAAGAAAAGGAGATGTTTTTCAGGCGCTGGGATACTGTTGGGATCCTGATGTTTGAACACTGGCAGTAGAACATAGGCCAACACTGAGATTTCAGTGTTTTTCTTGTTGTTTTTCCTTAACAAGCAGTCAGACTGCAAGGGTGAATATGCTTTCAGAGACAAAAATAGCGTTCAGAAGAAGAATTTAGAATCACAGAAAATTATTTTGAAAGAAGATTGTTTCAGAGGCTGTTTCCCTGACAAACTTGGTAAATAGTTTGGCAGATCCTGAAGCTGTTGGATTTGCATATGCATATAGAGGGGCTGAAGAAAAATACCAGGTGGTTTTCTTCTTAGAGCTTTGGAATAACACAAAGTTGATGGCAGTAGATTTACATCTTATTCTCTGAAAAAAAAAGTTCCCTTCCATGGTGGCACTTTGTGCCTTGCTTGAGGGGCTCCATGCTGGCCAAGGGTATTTAGGCACAACTGCAGCTTAAATCACCAAGATTAATGTATAACTGTGATCATACACAGACTACATCAGCTGAATATTGGTTCTCTTTGCAAGGCTCCAGGGGGGAGATAAAATAGATTTGTAACGTTTGTTTTCAATAAATTACTTTTTTGAGTCCAAACAAAATATTATTTTATTCTGTTTTGCTCATAATTTTGGACTGAGCAGCTACTTTTAGCTTGGAAAGGGTGAATTTTGGTGGATTTGGATGTTAAAACACGATGGGATCACAACTTTTAATCAAAGCAGGCGCTGGGTCTGTTTGGGGCACAGGGCCCTGTTTTTGTGTGCCATCCCTAACTTCCCCACTGCTCCAGGGCGTTGGTGGATCCCATAAAACCCCTCTGTGAGCTGGAGAAGCTGTGATTGCCAGGCTGGGGAAGGAGGGTGGATCACCCAGGTGTCACTGTTTTAGGAGGTGAGTGCCTCTCTCTCTCCCTCGTTGCCATCAGCGCCGCGCGCTCTGCCAGGCTTCGAGTGCCGCCACCCCGGCTCTTCATCCAGACGGGGCTGCCAGGAGCCACTTCATTCCTGTCCCTTGCTGGGACTTGAACACTCTCCAGGTCCCTTGATTTCTCCCCCCTCCTCCTACTTCCAGCCTGATTTTTTTTTTTTTTTTTTTTTTTTTTTGGTTTGGAAAATTTTTTTTTTTTTTTTTTTTTTGGATAGTGCAAAGTTTGTTTGTTTCCGTGAGAAAATCTGAAATTTCCCTGAAAAAGCAGAAGTGTCTTTCAGGCTTGCAAATACTTTGTTTGCTCCATTTTACTGTTGTGCCTTTTTTATGAATTTGAGCCATGACATCTACCTAAAAAAACGAGAATTATCTGCCCACTGGAGTGAAATTGAAGGAATTTGATGATAATAAGGATTACTATTAGTCACAACTTCATAAATGTGGTATTTTACAGTGTGGCTCCATATTTTGCAAGGGAGCTGAGAAATGTTCATATCTCTCCCTTTTGGACAGCTTAGAGGACAATTAAAAGGTAACAATAATCTAAAAGATGGTGATAGTCACTCTGGGAATATAAAAAATCCCTTCTCATTTATTAGGATCACAAGAGTCCCAGTGTCAGTTTAGAGCAGCTCAGATCACCTTCAGCGAGATGTTTGCCATGTTTCCTTAGGCTGAGCTTGATCTACTGGTTAAACAAAGAAAACACAGTAATAAATTATCCAGAATATACCTGTGCTCACCAGAGGCTGCTTTAAGCTTGCACAGCTTGTTATTTTTTTCACGTAATTTCCAATTTATTTTGTACTTTAAAAGTTTGTTTTGGCTGGGATTGAAATTTAATTTGTTCTTCAAAGAAACATAACAATGGAAATACAAAGAGGAAGCTTTTGTTCTCTCCCTAGGAGTTCTGAAAGGTAATAATTATGAAATGATAAGATTCTAAATGAAAATGTCACTTGCAAAGGTTGAGGTTGAAAACAGCACAGACCTGTGTAAAGCGAGAAAAGTCGCATTTGATTCATGAACATAAATATAACCAGAATGATTTAATTTTAAATCATCTGATGATTTATCGTATAAATATTTTACAATTTTGAAAGGAAATTCTTCAAAGCACAGATTTCTGTGAGAGCACAATGCAGCTTTGCAAAAACAGCACTCCTGTATTATTAATAATGATAGTAATAGTAGAAAGATTAATAAAATATCATAAAAGTAGACTAGAGGAATAGTTATTTGTATAAATTCCAACAACTGCTATTCAACAATACCCTGAATCAGACGTAGGAGCAAAGTTTTATATTGTCTCTGCTCTGTGTTGTAATAGTGATCAGCATATCAATGACTGTTTCTGCCCTACTCAACCAATGTTTAAAACAAATATATTCCTTCAAATTTAGCTTTATGCAGTGCATTTCCTTATTTATTTAAGTCTTTCCATTTTCTGCTACCTGCCTGTCTTTTCTCTTGTTTATGTGTGAACACAGATGTTTCTGTAAAGGATGAGATGTTGATTTTTAGAAAATTTGTGTTTATATACACATTACTTTAATCTTAATCAGGCAAACTCTGCTTGAGCAAAATATATTTGGTGGAGTTTACCCCTGAATGATATATGTTGGGTTTTCCTTCTAAACTCAGGAGTAAATTTTACAATTAAAACATTGGTTCAGCATTGGAGTTTTTGTCTGAGAGTTGTTGCTGTCCAAAAAAATGACCTGATAATTCTCATGGTAAATTTCTCCTATTCTCTGTGACGTAGAGCTCTCACACAGGTGTTAAATATTGGGAAAGTTTTAAGAGGGGATGCTGGTGGGGGTTGTGAAGTCAGATACAAAGGAGGGTCTGCATTTCCTTGCTGGCAGAAACAGCTCGGCACTGATTGCTATCTCCATCTCATTTCAGTTTTCCCTTTGAAGGAGATGAGACAACATTTTGAGTTCTTTCTTGGTTGTTTTACTTCCTCTGAAGTCTGAGTATAACTGGTGACCCAGCTCTGTTCCCAGTGTTCCTTTCTTTTGGCTAATGCATTTATTTTGTCACCTCGATGTTGTGCTGCCAACGAGGCTGGAGGAACTTTGCCTTGCTCTAAAAGTTTTTTTTTCAGTCCCCAGAAATTAGATGATGATTTAGACTGCATTAATACAGTTTTTGTTTCTGGTCTGGCTTGTGTAGAATAACCTGCCTAGGAAAAGGTCCCAGTGGGTGATTAATTCATTAAATCTGAACCCATTTCTTGTGCATAAAGATGTGCATAAAAAATTAAGTGTTGATAAAGAATTGTGAGTAAAACAATGGTGCAACTCAAGGCAGGGATATCTGTGTGCAAGGTCCATAAGTAATTTCTTCCCAACATTTGTCCAATGGTATCTTGGTACAAGTATGGAAAAGTTCCATTGCAGTCTTTCCTTAATGGAATCAGATTTTATTCTGTTCTTTTTTCTTCTTGTACTGATGGAACACAGAGTTTCAATGAAGCTACAAGTGTTGTATGACTGTTTTAGTTGGAAAAGGGAATTTTATCAAAACTGTCTGCGTGGTGGGTGATGATTAATTTCTAATTTCAAGCATGGCATATGGTATAATACTTACTTGAAATGAACAAAAGCTCTTATGATTACCTGAACCAGATCTGGCTCTTTCAGGCAACTTTGCCAAAACAAACAAAAAGGCAACACAAGTATTCATTTGAATAATCAAATAAATAAATATTTTAACAGTATTTCTACTCCATGTGTTCACTTTTAAACTGTTATTAAAAAAGAAGTATCATATGATTCTGTGATTATTAAAAATAATAATGTTTAAAAAGAAATGTGATGGAAGATGTTCTCAAAAATTATTTTAAGAGCTTATGCTAATTAGAAGGATAATTTTGTAGAAGTTGTATTGGATACTAACATTTCAAAGACCTTACAGTTTTCACTTACAAAATTTCAAGTTTGCAATGTACTGAAATATTTTGTTCTGTCACTGTGTGATAGCAAATCCAGTAGACCTTCTATGAACTGCCTATAAATGGCTGGAGGGTGGGTGGAGAAATTGGGGCGTGTAGTTAATATTCACATTTCATTTTGCTTTCTTTCTCAACTTTTTAAAAACATTTTCCTCATGGCTATAATGGGCTCTCTAGGTTTGCTCTCATAAAATGGACAATTTCTTGTGGAATACAGGTGAAAATTTAGCCAACATTTAATCCTCCTCTTCTTACCATGGACATTAGCAAGACTTTTGTTGATTAAAATGGTGCTATTTATGGGGCATTACTCTTATTCCAAGTTTGAGTTTAAAAATTAAAGAGAAAAGCTACCTAATTTGTATAATTACTTTTATTTGTGTTGCATATACTTTAGATCTTTATTAATATTGGTTAGCACCAGGTAAACAATCATTAAATCCTCAAAACAAATTTTGTGGAACATTTTCACATCTTTCCAGGCTTACTTATTTCTGAAATAAAGGCTAATGGTAGAGCATTATAAAAACAATTTTCTCTTGCAGTTTGAGATGTAGAACCTAAAAAGGATGATTTGATGGGTCAGGACAATAATCATGGTCATATGAAGAAACACCTTAGCATGGACCAAAGTTTTTACCTGAACTTTTTACCTGTTTTATAAAAGATAATAAAAATCTGGAAATCTGCTGTAGGTCAGTAGAAGAATTTCATATTGACCCCACTGGAGGTTATGGAGGGGGGCTGTAGGAAATTTTTTATGTGACTGTAGGAAATTTTTGCTGTAAGCAAAACAATGACCTCGCATTCAGACACGGTCATGTTAAATCCCAAGTATTTGGCACGTTTAAATATGTCAATAAGCCTCTTTTTACATCTGAAGAGTAAATAAATACGGGGCAAAAATAAACCTTACTTTAAAAAAAAGATGCTAAAGCAAACATATAGGTATTGCATTTTTATGTTGGTCTTAAAACAAGCCCAAGGCATTCTCCCACACTTTTTTTCCCCCAACATTATCTCCACCTGTAATAATAAAACATGTCTTCTGATTACTGTGCTTTCCATTATCTCATGTCTGTACCTAATTTATTTGCTACTCAGCCTTACTTTCCCTGTGCTAAAGGGATCTTTCTCTTCTGGTAATGCAGTATCAGGTTGTGAGAGGTGGACATGCCCCTAGCCCCCCCAAATTTTCTTGTCTTGCTGAAAAGAAGTGTTGAAGTTCTACAGTATTTCAGAGTAAGATGTGTCCCAAACTAGAAAATGGAACTACATTTAAACCATGCTGTTTTAAATTCTTATAAAGAGTAAGAAAAACTTGCTACTTCTTGAAAGCAAACCCAAGGAAATACAATGAGTTTTAATGCCCTTCAAAATACAATACCCTTACAATTATTTATAAAGTATTAGTACATTAGAATGCAAATGTGGTCATAGTTTTAATATGTGTGTTCCCAAAGTTATTGGGAGTGTTTATGCTCCAACATATAAACTAATATACAGACATGTAAAAAATCAGAATATTTGATCATACATTTAAGACTATTGATTAAATTAGGAGGAACTTTCCACAATCCATTTGCCAGGTGTGAAAAATGGATAAATCCATTTTTATGCTTTGTGACTTTCTAACATGTGTGTATTCATTGTATAGATTACAAGTACATTTTCATACCTAGTTTCAGTATGGGGTATTTTGGCTAAAAATCTCTCTGCAGGTCTTGTTTTAAGACCTTGGTGTTGTTACAGCCAGATGAAATAGTCATCCCTTGATGTCCATGTCAACAGGAGCCTTTCCATTGTTTTCCATGGGTACTGAAAGAGGCACAGTGTGCTTTGCTGTGATCCCAAACCCATGTGATTAGCAGGACAGAGGAGATTGTGTGTGTGAGTGAGTGATTTATGCTCTGCTTGTTTCTGTTGTCCACAGAACATGGGTTTGCTACAAGATGAACTCTGATTTCAGGAAATTACCCACATTGTCAGCAAATTTTCTTGTCCTTCTTTAACATTATGAACAGCCCATTTTTCATGTTTTAGAAATATTTTAATGCTGGACTTTGATATATTATTACCACATGGTCATATCACAATAAACTTTCCACTCCACACAGACAGGGTTGAGGATTCCTAAAAAAAATAGTATCAAAGGAGCAATACCCTGGGGTCCCTGCAGAGATCCAAAGGAAAAGCTCTCCCTAGAGCTGGCTCAATTTTACTTTTCCCATAGATAATCACAGTGCACAGGAGTCAGAGGTTCCAGTCTCAAATTTATCCTGAGAATGAGAAATTTTGGGAAAAGTGGCTTGCAGGAAGGGTAGAAAGAAGGTTTGAAAGGAAAAAGTGCCCATCTGCATAAGACTGGTAAAAAAAAATACCATCAAAAGGTCAAAATTGGTGATGTGACTTTGTCTAATAACAAGAAATAATAATATCAAGGGGAATTTTGGGTATGGGAAAGGTATGTAAGTCCCGAATTTCTGCATAAAACACACTATCTTATGTTTTGTGGGATATTGTATTACCTGATAGGAAATTATGAACCTCTCCTGCAGGAGATGGCATGAGTTTATAGTCTCCCTTCTCAAGAGGAATGGGAATTTACATTTCCTAAAAGTCTTGTTTCAGCAGACAGAAGTAGAGGAAGAACAGATTAAGATCTCCTAAAAATGGAAGAGTTAGTCCCAAGCCAAGTCTGAAGGACAGGTGTGTAATTTGGGGAAAAAAAAAAAATTCTGGATGAGATTTTTTCCTCTCAAATTTTGTATAAAAACGTTAGTCCCAAGCCAAGTCTGAAGGACAGGTGTGTAATTTGGGAAAAAAAAAAATTCTGGATGAGTTTTTTTCCTCTCAAATTTTGTATAAAAAAAAGAACAGAGATTCTGTGAGCTGATTTTGTCTACACTGAGGGCAGGGTCGAGTTAAGAGCTGAGATAGCTGAGAAAAGGGCTTTGTTTTCCATTATTAGCTTCAGGAAAGGCCAGAATGTCCATTTGAACTTGAGTCTCTATCCCATCAAAGTATCAGCCTGAGGACCTAAAAGCAAACAAACAAATAAAAAAAAAGGCCATTATTTTTTATCAAACTTGAAATTTCTCTCTTTGAGGCTGGTCAAGTGCTGGAAGAGGGATCCAGTGGGAATCTTAGCAAAGATTATCCTTGGAGGTGTTCCAAGGAGGCCCTGGGCTCTGAGATTGGTCTTTTTGTGAGCGGGTGTTGGGTCTAGATGTGCCATCCAAGATAAATTACCGTGATTCCCTGACAAACTGAACCAGGCCAAACCCAGACAAAAGTAGGTGAAGTTTGTCTTGGTCTTCCATAGCATTTATTGACTTAAAGTATCTATTTGGGAAGGAAAGTCATCCTCAAATTAATTTTCCCTTGCAACTTGGTATTTTTGGATAAATGAGGCACAAATATTCCTCATCTGATTTTGATAGGAGACAAGTGTATTGGTAAAAATTGTATTGGTATAAGTATTTTAGTACTGAATATTATAAAGTAAAATTTAAAATTATAAAGAAAAATATTAAAGTATCAGAGCACTTTGGTTTCTGCTTAGGCACTTTAGAAACACTGAAATATTGAAGAGCATCAGAGAACCAGTGAGTCAAAATAAATCAATGCAATATATTGAAATAATGAAAATATCACTGGAGTCAAAGAGGATCCCAGTATCTCCCATAGCCTGCAGTCTGGAAGTTTCCAAATTCCAGCACTGGCAATGCCTTCCCACAGCATCCAGCTCTTCCCATTTGGAATTCTGCATTTCCTTCAATGGAAGACATTTCTTTCTTTGGAACTCTGCATCTTTTTCTTCAGAACAATTTCAAACGTCACCAAATTCACTGCCCTGGCTTCAGTATCCAGGCAGGCAGGAAGAATCTCTTTTCTAATTTTGTAAAAGATGGAGTCTTAATCCCTTGACTTTAAGTGATGAGGTTAAAGAAGTAGCTCAGATTTTTTTTGATGAAGTGAAGGATAAAGGGACCTTTCTTTTTATATTCCTCTAATTCTTTATACAAGTGTGAGCTTCTACTTCCACATTTAAGATTACTCTTGGAAACTAATTTCAAGAGTTATACTTACATGAAAAACCTGTACCTGGAATTATTTTTACCTTATTTTTCCCTGTAACTTCCCACATTTTGTTTTTCCATTCAGAAAAACTGAGAGATCATTTTGGCAATTATTATTTTCTCGTAATGATAAAACCTCATCCACCACATCTTACATTTAATGTGTAATAGGGAAAACTGAAATGAGTTCATTGCATTAATAATTTTAGTCATTATTTGCATGTATTCCTTTTTTTTTTAATATGAAGCAAGTTTACTTCATGATGACCAAACAGTCTCACCTTTCCCTGAGTACATTATGAGACAGAATATTTGTTTGAAACCTGTGACACATGAATCCCCATGGAATTCAAGGGTGAGTGACATTATTGCCACAGAGCTACAGTCTGGGTGGGGTCACCATACAGCAAATGAGCAGAAAAATAGATATTTAAAGTCATCTAACCAGAACAGATTTGTTCTTCTGACTTAACGGCATTTCCATTTGCAAATGGACGTTGCATCAAAGTAATAGCCCATAAAATCATGGAATCATGGAATGGTTTGGGATAGAAGGGACCATAAAGCCCATCCAGTCCCAACCCCCTGCCATGGTCAGGGACACCTTCCACTGTCCCAGGCTGCTCCAAGCCCCATCCAACCTGGCCTTGGACACTTCCAGGGATCCAGGGGCAGCCACAGCTTCTCTGGGCACCCTGGGCACCCTCCCAGGGAACAATTCCTTCCCAATATCCCATCTCTCATTGCCCTCCATCTGTGTGAAGCCATTCCCCCTTGTCCTTTCACTCCATGCCCTTGCCCAAAGTCCCTCTCCAGCTCTTTTGGAACCTCTTTAGGTGCTATTTCTTGTGGTGTTCTGGGTATTTTTTCTCCACCTTGTAAATTGAATTTCTTTTGATTTCTTTGCTCCTCTGATTCTGTTTCTTGTTAGAAAAACTGAAGTAAAATCAGCCTTCCTGCAGAACTGGAAAAAAACCTGTGTTGAGTTTGGTTGTCAAACAAGAGTTTTGAGTCTGTAGTTTTATTTTAATCAATCAAAGTCCAGACGTCCAGTAGTTATAAATGTGGTCATTATTGTCCTGTCTTTTCCCTGGGAGCAATCCTGATGCTTTCTGCAAGTAAGGGTGACTTAGGTAAGAAGTTTTCTTCTTAAAAATTCCCCCCTTGAACATTTATTGCAGGTTTGGTAGTCTACCTTTATTTGCATTTAACTGCATTTACCACGTACCCACTATTTAAAAGATCTAAATCTGCCTGTGGATTCCAGAGCTGTTGATCCTGCTCGATGGATTAAGCAGTTAAAAGAGTGGTTTTGGCTGCGCGGGTTCACGGATCGGATCCATTTCCCCAGCATCAGGAACACCACCCATTGACAGCAGGCCTCATCAACAAGTACAGTCAGGAAACGGCCAGGAATGTCAAATATTTATCCCTTTTAAAAAATTTAATACGTTCTCCTGGGGCCTGATTACAGAATTTTTTAATGCTTACAAATTTCTTCAGTGCAACAGTACTAGTTTGTTTCCAAGGAAACAAATGTACTTATACTGCACTGCACACATTCTTAATCATTAAATTCTATAATCTCCCTGCCTCGTTCTTTCTTTTCCTCTCTCTCTCCCTCTCTCTTTGAATGGGTAACTTCTAAAAATTGTTTGCTTTTCTTTTTTTTTTTGAGTGGAGTCCCCAGATACTCTTTAACTGCAGGTAAATTTTCAAATATGTTCTCAACAAAGCATTGTTTCACATTATTGAAAAAAAACTCCAAACCCCTTAATTGTTGAGTGCTTTTATGAAATCATCTTAATCAAGATAAATATGTATCCTTTATTCTTCTGCTATTTAATGTGCAAATTTATTTTTCTGAAGCGGATCTTCAGTGTGGTTTGATGTGAAATGTCTGGGTAGGAGTGATATTTAAAAATCAATCTTGAATGTATATTTTTTTAATTCAGGCTCTGCAGACTATGTATGTTTATGCAACACTGTTTCTGTAAGGGAAAAAAGTGTGTGAGCTTATATGGTACTTTACAGATATACAATTTATATATAAGACACCAGCTTTGAATTTGTCATTCAGAATATACTAAATATTAACTGAGGACTAATAGGAGCTCACTGGAGGAATGACACTTTTTAAAGTGACATCTTAGCATTCAAACCATTCATATTCTTCAATGTGAATGTAATTTTTATCTAAATGATTTCAGAGGAAAATTGATTCATTTGACTATAGTGCTCCTAAGACCAGTGGGAAGCTCATCATCTTAATATTGAATCTGTAAATCCTTTCCACTAGGGATGATTAACAGCTTTGTCAAGTGTTTATTTTACTTTAAGAAGAATATGTAATTTCCTGGCATAACTGAGACAGATTTCACTCCATTTCTTCCTTTGCATGTCACATTCATGCTGTAGGTTAGCATGATCGAGCCTACCTCTATTAGACTTCTATTTTGTACAGTAAAAGGATAGCCTAATAAGTTTTCATAGTTTAATGAGCAGACATCAGTTTGCCCTGTGATTCATTTATACTTGATAAATAAAAACCCCTCAGCAGTCCTGATAAGAAGTAATAACAGGGAATTACTTCCAGATGGCACTTTTGCAGTGCTGCACGTGTGGTCTGAGCTGCCCATGGGATGTAAACCCGGTATTAGAGCAGCCCTGTGCTGCTCCCAGGACTGGGAATCCATGACAGGACAAGGACAGGCCACCAGGCTAAGATTTAGCTGGACAAGCAGCAGCTCAAGGACAGAATTTTCCCCATTCCTGCTACAAGTGAGAATAATTTGTATTGGTAAAACATTACAGGAATTTCTTGATACACCACTTTCTCACTCTTTTTGTTATGGAGTACCTTCTTCAGCATTGAGCCTGTGGCCAAACCTCATCTATTTCCTTGATTACTTGGGGTGGAGCACACCAAAAACATTTATTTAATGTTTTTGGGGTTTTTTTGTCTACCTTTAATGTAGACAAATCTTAAAATGTTTTATATTAATCATAATAAAAAAGAATGTCTATCAAATAACTGAAATCTAATAGAATGCAATAGATTTTGATTCAAAAGATCTCAGAAAAAGTGGGGTTATGTGGAAGAGTTTAGCTGTGCAGGGACATTTCCATGCTCAACTTTGCATGTGAAATCCAGGGCTGGGAGTATTCCAAAGGGAATGGGAAAGACAATGTCCTTGATGCCTTAGTTGGAATATCTCATCACCTACAGATTCTTTATCACTGTGCCAGGCAAAAATAAGTTATGGAATCATGAACATCCCTGCCCAAAAGCCAACACATTATGTTCATACTCCTGTCATTTCCCATGTATAATTATTTAACACTCCATACCCCAACATCTTCACCAAATCTGTCAGAATTCAAGTTATGTCAGTACTGTCAGGCACATGGGGGAACTCTTGCAGTGTCCTGTGCAGGACCAAGAGTTGATCTCAATGATCCATGTAGATCCCTTCCAATTCAGCATATTCTATGATTATCTGACCTTTTTTGGGGGGATTTAATTTGTGACCTTTCCCTTCTTCAACTGTTCACAGGAAATACGTGAGGTTTGGCCACAACCTCAGTGCTGAAGAAGACGCTCCATAATGAAAGGAGTGAGAAAATGGTGTATCAAGTGATTCCTATGAAGCTTTACCAATCTGAATTATTCTCACTTGTAGCAAGAAGGGGAAAATTCTGTCCTTGTGCTGCTGGTTGTCCAGCTAAATCTCAGCTTTTTGGGGGGTTGTGGTGGGAAGTGTAAATGAAAACTTAAGCAGTAATGAGCTCTGTATGGTTTGGACCTTCTTGTGCAGACTGGCCAAGTAACAGATTTCAGGGGGAAAAAAAAAAAAAGTTTGTTAAAAGCCTTAGTTTCTCTTCCAACATGAGATTAATTACAGCCAAAATGATCAGGGAATGCTCCTGCTTTAGGAATAAATGTTGTGAGTGTGATTGCCTTCAAAACAGGAGAGACACAAATCTATTCTGTCTCTGAAAAGGTACCATCAAGTATTGTTTTGTTTGGGTGTTTCTGCAGAAAGTGCTCCGTGCTCTTTTCTCTCCAATTTCCTGCTCAAAGTCTAAAATAGAAATTGCAGATTAGAAAATCCTTTGAGAATGGGGTTCAGCAAGTGAAACTGCTTGAAGGTAAGTTTCATACTAGTTTGACTGAATTTAATGAGCCATTGTTAGGAACCAAGCAAGCAAGTATTCTAGTGAGGCAGGAGGTATACACAAGCTGTCTTTTCAAGAAACCATTGTAAATCTGGTAACAAAGAGAGCCTGACTTCCTCCTTGAATTACCATGTTGACAAAAAGTCTACTGCATGCACTGATAGCAAATGAGATACATTCTGCTGGTAAAGAAAATTAGACCTTAAATTTAACTCTCTAAAGCCTAACGTCTAGGGCAAGGGAAAAGGCAGAGTCATGCTGAAAAGCAAGCTGTTGCTTCAGCACAGGCTGTGTGTAACTCCTTGTTCTGAGACAGAACATTTTGTGCAACTTTGCTCTATGATTAACAAATGTATTTTAACAGAGAGTAAAAAGCATGGGGAGAGTGGGGGGGGAAAAAATAAACTGACAGAGCAAGCTGTGTTTTTAACCAGTAGGGATTAAAGAATTCACTTTGTTACCTGGGAGGCATCAAGGTGAAGGTCTCTGGTTCTGAAGGGTTGTGCTCACTCAGTGCTTGCTAACCTTGGGCTGGCTGCTTGGAACGTGTGTCTTTGCTGTAGCCTGAAAAGGGTTTTTTAATATTTAAAGTTATTAGTTTATAGTATCCGTGTAATTTCTTCAGCCAAAGGGCTTTAATTTCTTTGATGTGCATCTCTGTTCCAGCTGGTACTCCTACCACTCCTGCTGTCTCTTAGCCCTAAGTAAGGTTTCTCTCTTTGTTAAAGCTGGTGCCACTGATTTATCTTCAGCTCTGAGAAGGGCTTTTATCCATTTTAAAAGTGATGCTGCTGAGACAGCTTTCCCTTGCCCTGAGAAGATGATTTTTTTTGTTCATATTTGGTGGTTGGTTGGTGGTTTTTTTATTTTTCTTTTTTTTTTCTTTCCTTTAAAAAGTGTTTTTACATAGAGGTGTATTTCTCTCAGGTTGCCTATGGGGTCCTTCTATGCCATGCTTCTTCCCAGAAAAAAAATATTTTTGAAGAAAAAAGCAAATTTCCCCTCTTTTTGGGAGCTCTCCCCACCCCACTGATGCTACACCCAATATTGCCCTAAAGAAGATCTTGGTTGTGGTGTGGAAGACAAGAAGTTTTCCTCATTCAGAGTCTTTTATCAGGGGAAATCATCCTGGACTTTCCTCCTTAAACTCTTCAAACTATTTTTCCTCCCTACATGTGCTGGAGTCAAAAATGTCCTTGTGAATCACGCTCATAATTTGTTATTTAAAGTAAATACATTGAGTTTATACACTTGTGGCTTCCGGGACTGGCCTTCCTAGCTTGTTTTCTTATTTTATTGGTTATCAACTCTTCTGTACCCTGTACTGCAGATTTTTTTTTTTTTTTAATATATTTAAAATGAAAATTTTGGGAATTATCTTTATACAGATAACTAAAGGCAGCTTTTGAAGTCATCTGGTCTTCCGTGGTTACTTGGGTTCAAACACACCAAAGATATTTACAGTACTTTTTGTCTACCTTTAATGTAGACAAATCTTAAAATGTTTTAAATTAATCTTAATAAAAAAAAAGAACATCTATCAAATACCTGAAAACCAATAAAATGCCATAGATTTAGATTAAAAATATATTATAAAAAGATTGCAGATAACCCTAAAAACCAGAAACAGACTCTGAATATGGAGCTGCTGGCCAGGACACTTCAGAGACTGTACACTGAAGAAAAGAATAATTTTTTCACAGGATCCTGAGATACCTTCATCAATTGACAATCTCCTGTGGGGAAAAAAAAAGTTTATTTACTGTTAAAAGTAGCAAGTTGTCCCATCAAAGACAAAATTATCTTGTAACTTTGTATATCTTGTATAAGCAAAGGCCCTGCTGCCATCTACGTGCTGGGACAGAGTTTCAGCCTTTTAACAGTTTTCTCTTTTGGAGTCAGTCAGAATTATGAACGATCTGGGATATCTTACATTGCCTGCAGACCAGACAAAATGATGTTATTGAGGCCAGAAAATAAAGCTTTGCACTAATCAAATGCTCTGCTGAATAAAATATGAGCATGTTATTTTGCATAATAAATAGCAAGCCAAAATATAAATTGAACAGTAGCACTAATAAATAAATAAGATCATCTAAAGCTGGTTTTCAGGAGCAAAAACTTCAAAGTTCATCCATTATGGATGTGTGTGTGTGCATTAGTGTGAACGAGGAGAGGTGAAGTGGTGGCATATATTGTTTTTTTCTCTACCTTTTTTTGCCTCATTCTCTATTTGGATCATTAATTGAGCAGGAATGAGTAAAGAAACCCTTCTTCCCACAGAAGTGGAGTTGGAGCTGGATGATTTTTAAGTTCCCTTCCAACACATGATCTGTATTTCTTTTCTTGCCTTGCAAATACAAAGCCTTGCAGTCGGTTTCTGCTTTCTGGAAAGAAAACAGATCCTCTTTTCACCTAGAAAAGTAGTTAAAATATTTAATTTTAGGTGGCTGGGAGTCTCTGTCTGCAGGCAGGTCAAGGAAGAGGTTGCCTGTGCTCCTTGGGCACGTCTCTGCTCTTTGGGGAAGTTTTCTCCCCATCATGAAAAATAAGAAAAGGGGAAATATTTTACTCTTCACATGTGTTGATTTTCAGTGAAATAAGAGGCCTTCAAGGAAAAACAAACCTATTTCCATAGAGTAGATCTGTTATGAAGAGGAACAGAAAACCCAGACAAAGCATTTTGATTTAGTTGTACCATAGTTTTTAAGTAACATCTCCTTTATTCCCTCCCTAAACTCAGACTATATGAAGATGTTTTAAGCAGCCCAGTGTCAAGCTGGACTTTAAATTTAGACCAAAGCCATGTTGGACAGGGGGGATTTGTGGTACCCCTGCCATAAATCATGACAGAAATCGAAACAAAGACAAACAGAATTTTTTTTTTTTGTTTTTTTTGGGGAAGTCATGTGTCACCTGTCACCACTGGTGACACTACAACCAAAGCAGTAACAAAAATCTGAAGAAGTCAGCAAATTTTCAGTTACCTCATTTCCTCTTCTCCTTTTTTGATTTTTTTTCCTTGTTTTTTAGTCACAGGAGAATTGCTTTTTTTTTTTTTTTTTTTTTTTTTTTTTTTTTTTTTTTTTTTTAGGAACAGATATCAGGAAACTGCCCTGCCCCTGCTCTTTGCTTTCAGTTTTCACTCTGAGGTGGCAGGGCTGGAGCCAGGCAGGGATGTTTCCAGTGGGGTCCCAGGGTTGGGAGCTCCTCTCCTCTGCATCTGAGTCTCCAAGGATGGAGGGAGCAAAGGAAGGGAGGTATCTTGTCTCAGCAATGTGCTGTACTCAGCCCATTCCCAGTTTCTTCTTGGGAATTAAACTTATTTATACCCACAAGACATATAAATCCATCATGGAAGCATCATATTTTCTTTCTTTTTTTTCCTTCCCACAAAGCCAGACAATTCCCAAGGCCATTTGCTGTTATTTCTCAGTATATCTCAGGTTGGGACAACTTTTTTTCCTAGATCTATATCTCATACTTTCAATTACAGATTTAAATTTTCCCCTCTGATGCCCATAATCGCCATCTTTTCCTATTCATCAGAACACTCACTCCTTCCACATCTTTTATTTAAAAAACAGCTCAGATTTTGTACTTTTTTCTTGCATTTCCTCCTGATGTCACAAGTTTAATCTTGAGAATTGCTCTCCCATTTTAGCTCATTAATTCCCATCTGCTATTCAGGGGAGCACCCTCACCCATCCTGCTGTCAGTGCCTTTGATATCTACAGAGAATTTCAGATCCCAAACCCCCAGGTGTGTGACTTGCTGCTTAGAATCCATAATGCCCCTAACATCTCATTTTCCATAATTATCTATATTTATTTCCATAAATATATATATTTTTTCATATAAATATATAATTTCAACTTTTCTACACTGTATGCAGAGTAGCCCAGTGACTCTTTTGCTGCTAGTATTTGATTTTTTTTGGGAAGTCCTTTTGAGAACCCAAACTTCAGACTCAAACCTCTCAAGTGATATTTAGGTCTTCAAATCTTTCCTGAACCTGCTCCTTTTTCTGTAAATTAAGGAGAAAGTTCCCCAAAGTGGGAAATAGTAATGAAAATTAATAACCCATTCTCATAACAACCTTTTTCTGAAACTGAGGTTCATTTTTCCATAATTGTTAATCCTAAATGACTACACTCACAAAAAATATTACTTATTTGCAGGCAGTTTGTTAATAGAAAACAAGATCCCTATTTATCCCGGAATTTATTCTCAATTGATAACTCAGCTGTGTCTTTTTTGTCTCTTTGACCTCTAGATGTGCTAAAAAAGAATAGCAATTAAATCCTATTAAATTAAAGGACTCATATTCACATTCATGCTGTCTACTGAATGTGTTTTCCCTGAAAAGTCCTTGGCTTGCTTATTGGTGTTGGATAACACCACATTTTATTAAAGATCTGTGAAGTGTTTCCTAAGATGTTACACAGAGTATTTTATTTATTTTTTTTAAGACATTTAAGTTTAACAAAATCTTCTTGGCTTTGCATAGGTGATAACAGGAAAGAGGAATAATGAGACAAAACCTCTTCTTTCGGGGTTTTTAATTGAGAAATAAATTATTTCATGGCTACTCATTAGTTATTCCCATGGCTTCTAGTGACAAGGTGCCAACTTTCACACTTTAAGCAGGTTAATTAACCAGGTAGTAATGAAATTGGGTGATACCTGTGTGCTGGTGAGCCACAGCTCCTAACAATGTGCTTTCATGTCTCTGAAAGGATATTTTCAGCTCCAGCTCTTCTCAGCACTGCATAAATAAATGCTTCCCAGCTAACAGGCAAACTCGTTTTAAAGTTGCACTTTGGTCATGATTATTATGTTTCTTGAAGTAGATGTTGATATTTCTGCCCTTTTTGAGACTATAAAGGGACACCAAGAAAGATGGAAGACCTCAGCTGATGTGTTTATTTTCCTTCTATTCACTGGCTACACATGTTAAATATTTTAATGCCATTGCTTTCCCCTATAAATGATAAAATTAAATTTAAAAATTGATGTTTAAAGGTTTTCTAGGATAAAATTGATGTAGGAATGTGAGCAAGTAGCAGGAACCAAGGTTAACAGAGCAGCACATGTGCACAAGGAAGGAAACACGTTTGGAAAAGATAAGGGAAAAAACAACAAAAAACACAAAAATTGAATTTTGGGCTTTCCAAGAGCAAGTCTCAATAGCTGTGTAATTTATCTAATTTGAGAAATATCTTTTAAAAAATCTCAAGGAGTGTCCTTAACTAGAAGAGTTGCTAGTAACCAGTTGTGTTGGAAGGGATATGAAGAAATGCTTGAGTTTAATTTTTCTGCTTGAAATATCCAGGCACAAGTGGTACAATTTTTTTTTGTCATGGCAAACAAAATATTACCCAAGTTTTGTGTTCCTTCTTTCTGGTGATGTGCTCACACAGCAATTCTGATTTCTAGGAAAGTATTTGTTATTTCTAAATATTTACTGGATGGTTTATGCAAACAAGTGTTGGCCTTATTCAAGCACTGATCATTTTTACCAGTCATTGTTTATAATACACAATTTGTCATCACAATCACATGGGCATTGTCTCCATTCTCTTCCTGGACATGTGACTGCTTAAAAAATGAGGAATAACAATGCTGGCAAGTGAATGAAGAACAAGGAAGCCTTTCCTAGTATGAATTTTTTGAACAAATAAACATTTAGGCCAAACTTAAAAGGTCTTGCAAATATTTATCTGAATAAACCAGTCAGGGCCCATCTGAACACTCGCTGAGAGCAAATAACACGACCCAACAGAAAACAGCAAAGCAAATTTCCCAGGCTTGTTTGTAAAAGTAATCTTCAGCAAGTATTTTGGGTTGTTTGACCACATACACCCCAGTGTTTACTCACAGTGAGCAGGCTACTGAGCTTGAAGGCATCCTCCTAAGCAAAGCAGGTGAAATATGAACTGAAATCTTGGTACCTATGCCATTTTTTAAATTACTTTAAACAAATAAATAACATTTTACTTTTTTATATTAAATTCTGAGGCTGTTGTTTTTTGTTTTGGTGGTGTTTTTTTTTTGTTTTTGTTTGTGGGGTGGTTTTTTGGTTTTTTTGGGTTTTTTTTGGTTTTTTTGGTTGGTTTTTTGTTGTTTTTTTTTGTTTGTTTGTTTTTTTGTTTGTTTGTGTTTTTTTGTTGTTGTTGTTGTTTGTTTTTTTGGTTTTTTTTTGTTTTGTTTTTTGTTTTTTGTTTTTTTTTTTTTGTAAGCCTAATAGAAAATTTAAGGAAAATTCTGTTGACTGGTGAGGAACTTTGCTGTATAAAATGCCAGTAGTTTTCTTTGCTCGCTCCAGTAGTGAAAACTCTTCTAATAATGTTTTTTCTCCATGTTTTATTTGTTTGTTTGTGTGAGGATTTGTTGTGTTCCTGCTTTTAACCAGTGGGATCATCAGTTGGGAGCAATTCTCTTCACTGGGACAGAGTTTAATGCAGCTGGCAGCACTGGGAAGTCAGCAAGTAATTGATAAATGCAGTGAGTAAATGGTGGCTTATCCAACAAAACCCAAATTTAAGATCTCAGGACTAGGTGGTCTGAGAAGATTAAACTCCACTTGGCTGGGGTGTGTTGAATAATGACTGAACACCCAGAGCATCTCAGCCCTGCATCTCCCACTCCTTTTATTTTGCACATCACAATTACCAGCCATGATCTTCATTCATGACTTATTGTGGGCGACAGGCCATAATCCTCATTCATGACCAGCTAGAACAGAAAAAAAAAACCCAACAAAAAGCCAACCCACCACACAAAACAAAAGCCCTTCATGGTACTTAGAGAGAACATGACATTATGCAGAGTTTCCCTCATTCTGAGAGCAGTACAGATACAACAAATGCCACAGCAGAGACGCTTTTAAAGCATCTGTTTAAAAAAAAAAAAAATTTAAAATGCAGCTTCCCTAAGTTGTTGTGGGGAAGAGAAAAAAGCAGGGTGGAATTGCAAACATGTATATCATTACTGCAACTGCATTCCATTTATTTTCCTTTTGCAAAATAAATTACATAAATGGGGTTTGTATTGTTAGCTATTCTTCATTCAGAGATTGGGATAATTAGGTTTCAAATACGGTGATGTTTTAAAACACATTTAATTTAGTAAAATTGGTAAGGAAGCTACAGCAATTAAAAATAAAGGACAAAAGTTTCTTTTGCCTTCCTGGGTAATTTGGGGTGAATTTAGACTATGGCATTAGAAGTACAAAAGGTAACTAAAAATGCCATTAAATGAAATGTTCCCAGTCCAAGCAATTTCCTTCTTAACAGAAAGTAAAATGCAAACAGAGATTACTAAAACCCTGCTGTGTTTAATTTAAGTGTATGTAAGCCTTTTACTCACAGTTATTTTGTCTGGAGATAATCATGTAGATCCTCAGTGGTCAGAGCTGTGAAGCGTGTGTTGTCAAAAGTTGCTCACTCTTTGATTCCCCCTCGCTTCTGTCAGCCATGGTTCACATCATGCAAGCTCAGCTCATTCATCTTCTGACAGGGTGGGATTCTCCCATTCCTGTCTCCATCAATTTGCTCCTGTCGCCTCTGGATTGCTCGCAGAAATGCCGGAAAAGTGCGCGAGCTGGGTGTAAATTATCATTATTTCTCTGGCTAACTGCAGGGACGGAGCACACCAGCAACAGGCAGGGGTAGGGTTGTTAAACCAGAGGGAAAACTCGGAATCTTCTGCAGGTTCATTATTCTGCAGAAATGAAAGGGTTGGAGAGGCATTAGATACAGAGCCGTGCACTGACAGGGGCTGTTCTGGAGAGGTTTGATTCTGCTTTTGGAAGGAAATCCTGTGCAGCCAGAAATCAGGGGCTGATGTTCGAGGCACGGTGCTCTCTTGGGCAGGGTTGATGGGGATTTTGGCCCACAAAAAGAGGGGCTGTGTGGGGAGTTTCTTTTGCCACAGACGTTTTTGTGTTGGTGCTTCGCTGGTAGCTCATATCTCAGATATGAGCTTCAATGGTAGCTCATATCTGGTCTGAGAGTGCTTCAGGAGACGTGAGGTAAAGAATTTTTTGTTACCAAGGTCTTGATTCATGACAGTTTTCACTGTGTAGACAGTTGCTACTGCTTCCATAGGGACCAGGAATTGCATTTACCACAAGGTAGTGGAAGCAGAGTAGATGTAAAACAGTTTGCATTTGCCAGCCGTGGAGTGTGGAATATTCACAGCAGCCACCAGCTGAGAATGAGCCAAAAGCTGTGATGCAGAGAAGGCTGAGGTGCTCCTCAACTGGCAAAGGCAAAACTCCAACATCCCAGGATCCAGACCAAGCAAGATGAGAGTGGGAGGTTCAACAGCAGCCAGGCTGCCAGCACATTCCAGCCTGAGACCTTGGGTGCCGCCAGCTGCTTTGGTTTGCTCTGTCCTGCTCGTGTTGTCCTTCATTTTCAGCACATGCTGCAACTGTATATAAATTTTTCTAGGCAGAAAATGTAACATTTTTAGGAGTTCAGCTCCTGTGAGCTGGCAATGACCAAGAGTGCCAGGTTATGGTCAAGTGAGTTTTCTCCAAAAAAATGTATGTCCTAAAATCATCGGATACCAAAGCAGTTTGGGTTGGAAGGGACCATAAAGCCAATCTTGTTTGTGCACCTGCCATGGGCAGAGACACCTTCCACTACCCCTTACAAGATCCATCCAGCCTGGTCTTGAACACTTCCAAGCAACAGCTTCTCTGGACAACCTGTGCCAGGGCTTTGGAACCTTCTGAGTGAGGAGCTTCTTCCTAACATCAAACCCAAATCTCTCCTCTTTTAGCTTAAAATCATCCCCCCCCCCCCCCCCCAACCCCACCTTGAGCTATCACTACCTGCCTTAAGAAAAAAATCACTCACTCTTGTTTTTTATTACTTTCACGTCACTGAGGTGTGAGCTCAGAGTCTCTACTGATGTCTCTCCTTGGATCTTGAACCACACAGAGATTTATTCCCCAGCCTCCCCTCCCTGAGCCACAGGGCCCAGGGCACCAGGTGGAGAAAGGCAGCTGGGGGAGAACATCAGCTTCCCACTCTTCCTGAGGTTTTCCAAAGGTTTTCTTCCTTCCAAAGAGGAGGTTATCCTCTTTCCTCTGAGGCTGGACATCATTCCTGAGCAAAGCTGATTTTCAAGAAAGTTTCTTTCTGTGTGATAGATTTTTTTTTCCACTTGGGGGGTGGGTGTTTGGCTTTTTTTGGGGTGTATTTTTCAGTGGGGGTTGTTTGGGTTTTTTTGGCTGAACATTAAGACACTATTTTTTTTTTTTTGCTTGTAGGCTACTTCTGCAAACTCAAACTCAATTCACTCCCACAGAAAACTTATCACATCTCCTACCCTGCAGAAAAAAAAAAAAAAGGTGTTTCCCTCCATCATCTGGGCAGGAAAACACAAAGATGACCATGATGTTTAATAAGACCTTTATATCCTCTTAGATTTTTCTCTTGTCCTTGGCAAAGTGAGCCAAGTAGCTCTGACACATTTATTTCTTTTAATATGAAAGTAAGCAGAGAGAGAATGATGGCAATTACCCCTCTGCAGGGAAGAGCCTCTGCTGGGAGGGCACCAAGAGCTCTGCTCTGACTCTGCTCTTCTTTAATGTGCTCTGGGAAATTGAATGTGAATTAGTGGGATGCAATGTGCAGTCTCCTCATTTCACCTGGCCTGACTTCTGCAGCTCCACGTGATGCTCCTGCCCCTGCCTGGGAGACGTGGCTGATATAAGGAGAAAACAGAGGAGGGAAAAGAGGAATTTGAGTGCAAATAGGAAATAACGACAAAATCTCTGTTAAAATAATTTGATATAAAGCGACGTGAAACAGAGATTTTAAAGCAATCTTAAAGTATGTTTTTCTGTAAGTGTTGTTGGGGTGCTTTACCTGTTAGCTCAGCTGCTTTGGGTCTTCCATCAGCTTCTCAGATGGGGGATTTTTCCCTTTGTCCTGTGGAAATCCATCTGACAGCAGATCTGGGCAGAGACACAGGCTCAAACACCCATGACCCTGGCACAGGGAGACAGAACATGTGCAATCCCTGGCTGTTCACTAAGGAGGGATCAGAATTCCATGGGAAATCTGTTGGGGAGCTCTCCTATCTTAATATCAGCCATGTCCTGTAGAAGAATGGGTTTTATCAGTGATAAAAAATCCTATTGATCTGGCTGCCATAAGGAAGCGCTGGTTTGGGATGGTTTTGGGCAGGGGAATGGACAGGCAAGTAAAATAATGTCATTTTTCCATGAAACATTGTCACTGTGGTTAGGAACAGAGAGGATCCTGTGGCTGGGAACACGGAGTATTCCTGTGCCTGTGCTGGTATCTTGTCAGGATAATTTTGCCAGGAAGAGTTACAGTGTTTGTCAATTAAATGAAAAGCATTTCTGGCCAGTTTAGAAGAAGTTATAAATGTTGGAAGAGTACAGGAGCTTGATTTTGGAAATGCTAGAATATTATAGTTCTTTGCCAATCTTTTAATATGAAATGCACTACAGTTTGGAGAGAAAATATTTCTTATGGAACAACCTCTCTGCTATTTTGTGTGTGTATGACAATCATAGTCCTTTGTGTACATTTTCATGGTGAATTTAATTTTTTTAGAGATCTGACAGAAAACTTGTATCTGAATTCAATTATCTGCTTGGAAAAGTGAGCCATGGGTGTGTTTCAGGAAGACTTTGGATTGCTATCAAGATTTGTCTTAACCATAAACTACTAGGTTACCAAAAACTCAGCTTGGAGGACAGTTCAGTCTCAAGGTTAGGAAATGATCACAAGTACCAGTGACTACCTTTAATCATAGCTTAGTTTGCCAAGGAGAATTTCCTTGGTACAGTCTTCTGTACAGAATTATAGAAGATTATAGTTTTGTTTGTTGGGTTTTTTGTTTTGTTTTGTTTTTTTTTTTTACTTTAGGAGAGCCTTGTTTTTATTTTCCAGCATAAAATATTATTATCTACCTGATAAGTATTTGCAAGAAAATGCAAATGCTGTGTTGCAACAATCATGGTTTTTCATTAGATCTTGTATCATTAAACATATTAGGATTAGTCCTGTTACCTTAAAGACTAATAATAATAATAATAATAAAAAGAACCCAAGCCTGTTTATAGTTCTGGAAATGAGTTTTTATGGAATGATAAGAATTATGGTTATGCGCAGACAATTGGAATAAGATTGTTTCTGAGGAGCTGAAGGAAAAGTTGTAATATTTGAAGTTTATAAAAAGCTTCAGTCTGGAATGAAAACAGCCCTGTCCCTGCCTCCTGCCCTCCCCCTTGATCTCCTCGTGGCCCTGGGACAATCCTTGTCCTGATGGAACTGGGAGAGAGGAGCAGCTGGTGATGCCAGGGAAGCTTAGCAGACATGTAGTGTCAAGAATTTGCTCCTCTTTAATTAAAATGGGGATTAGAATCAGCTTCTGGATGCCTCCAAAACCACCTTTTCCCACTATCAGAAACAAATCTCTCCCCTCGTTCTCAGCCACCCAGGACTCAGGACAGCTGAGATTTCAAAAACTCTTAGATAAGTTTATATGAAATTCTGCTTCTTTCCTGATATTCCTTGTCAAAATAGTCTTGCTCAGTTTTCAAATACCTCTTTACTCAAATTGCCATTTTCTGAATTAGAGAATTCCTTGGATCACTGCTGAATAGCTGGTTAAATTGCTCATTATGAACCATTTTCTGGTAAACACTTTTAATACTTGGGAACGATTCCTGATTTCTGTGACTGCCCAGATATTTTTAGATACTTCACAAACAGTAGCTGTAGGTGTTCAATTGTTTTCCATTTTGGTTATTTCCAATTCATTTTTGGTTCATAGTGTACAATATTGCTCTCCTAAAACATATGATATTTACCCCCTTCTCCTCTTGATTAGATCATTGAAGCTTTTTTAAAGAGGAAAATAATTAATAGTTTTTGGTGAATAATCAAATGAAAAGGCAATTAATGAATAATGCACACCCTGCACAAATTTTCAGACATTGATCATCTGTTAATTTTGTGCAATCTTTTGAATTCAGATATTTTTTTCATTCACAAAACCAGTGGTCACGTGTATGCAGGGCATGAATGACAGCAAAGAAAAGCCAGAATTATTTCTTAACGAAAAAAAGAAAACCAGCCCCAAATCACACAAGTTTTCAATTGTTCCAGCTCTTCTCTCTAGGCTTTGGTGACTCAGTTCTTCTTCTCTCATCATCACCTACAACCAGGGACTAAAACAAGATGTTTTACAACGTGTTGTGGGTATTTCTGTGTGCTGTACCCAAGCTCCAGGAACTCTGTGGTTACTGGGAAATCTGGGAAACAGCAGTGGGCTGAGAGCTCTCTGGGAGCCTCTGGCTGTGCCTTTGGCTACAGTCCCCCCCTTTGATGGATCACTGTTTTTGGTGGACTCTGGGTCTCTGTTTTGGGACACACACACAGTTTTGGTGGTTGTTTTTTATTTGCTTTTCATTTCCTCTCATATGCAGCAAGTTGGAGAACTGGAAAGGCTTAAAATCTCTCTTTGGCAAGTGATGCCACAGGGCATTTTTCATAATTAGCCTTGCAGGGTCAGAAGGGTTTGGCTTTGCTTGCTTGGCTCCACCTGGTCTCTCCCAGCTCCTCTCCTCAGGACTCTTTTCAACCAGGGTGGGACAACTCTGACTGAGCTGAAAAGTTGAGATTTGCCCTGTCAGCCATGGCTGGATGAAATATCACTGAATTTAGGGATGTGGCCACCAAGGGGCCGCAATCTCTGCCCAGCTCCTGGTGCAGTATGTACACATTAAAAAATCACAGCCTCCAAAAGCCCGAAATCATCATTCTGCTGAAAAAATGATCGGTCTGCAGGGAGAAAAGATGGGAAATGCTGACTGAAAGAGGCCTACCCCAGTTCTGCACATCCCTCAGGCACAGCCCTGAGACCTTAAACCAGGGCATACCCAATTTTACAAATTCTCTGCCTCTGAATTCACATTGCTAAAGCTCTGTTGAGAAGCCACCTCTGCATCTGAGGACCAAAGTTCAGGCTTAGGCATCTAAATCATCCCAAAATTCAGATTTTTGGGTGTTTTAATGGACCTGACTCCATGTGTCTTGTTTGGGATGAAAGGTGCACTTTTCAATGATTTTATGAAAAATACATTGCAAGACTTCAAAATCCAAATAAAATATATTTTTGGGGCTTTATTAGTTGTGACTACTCCACTGAGCTCTGTACATAGATTATAGTGAATTATGAATGGAAAATTTAGAGGGTTTTATTTATCAAACTCATCTAAATGAGCAATATTTTATTAATACAATAAAAATATAATGAACAAGTAGGTGAAGTTTATTAAGTTAAAAAATAATCTTAACATTGCCAATGCTCTTCTCTCATTCACTTCTGGTGGCATCAGAAGTTGAGTGTGTATTTATGTGAGTGTGTGTACATATATGTAAAGCATGCATACATATGATAATTTTTTTTAGCTATTTTTGTTTTAATTCATAACTACTAAGCTACAGTTTATTATAAGGTTACTCAACACAAACTGCTTCATTTCCTCTATTATTCAAACAGAATGGTTTATGGTCAGCCTGGTCAGGATCAAATTCAAATGGCCTCAGAGTTCAAAGGGATGGTGGTGACTTGAGCAAACCATTTTTGTAATCTGTAAATTCCATTTCTACAAAAAAAAAAAATTAAAAAGTAATAAATTGGCTGGAGTTTATAATGGCTATGGCAAGATTTTGCAAGGTCAAGAGAAAAGAGAGTATTGTGTGTTTTGACTCTGTCTCAAGACAGTGCATATTTGTGAATGGGTACATGCTATGCTGCTTGGAATGTTTAGAATTTTGGGATTTTTCCCTCCCTTCTTATTGTTTAATTTTCCCCTTCGTATTGTCATCTAATTTGTGTGTGTGTGTGTGTGTGTGTGTGTGTGTGTGTGTGTGTAGCTGGGACACTGCAGGTGTAAAAGCCCTGACTGAAATGCCAGCACAGTAATTTGGGGTCTTTCCAAATTATTTCCAAGCTGGATGAGGGTAGGGAGGGGAAGCAGCTGTATCAAGGCTGTTTCTTGTTGGGCTCTTAGGTGAACATGCCCTTGTTGAGGAGCTGGGCCTGGGCAGGGCAGCAGTGGCTCCTCCAGCACCAAAAACCAGAATTAGGGATTTCTGGGCCTTTTCCTGTAGGAACAACTTGGTCTGTGTTGGTGTGTGCATGCGAATACATTGGCATAAGTGACTAAAATCTGCTTTTTTGGGGTTTTTTTACTGACTCTTAAGCACATCTCTTCCCCACAGTCTTGCAGATTGTCTGTTCCCTTCTCCAAGTCCCCCACTCCCAAACAATTCCCATTCACTCACACATTTTTTCCTAGAAAATGTGGGCATGGAGTGATAGGGCAATGTGAAATGGACTTGAGCTGACAGAGAGTGGGTTTGGGTTGGATAGATGGAAGGAATTCTCCCCTGTGAGGGTGGGGAGGGCCTAGTAGAGGTGCCCAGGGAAGCTGTGGCTGCCCCTGGATCCCTGGTAGTGTCCAAGGCCAGGTGGGACAGGGCTTGGAGCAGCCTGGGACAGTGGAAGGTGTCCCTGCCTATGGCAGGGGTGGGATGGGATGAACTTCAGGGTCCCTTCCAACCCAAACCATTCTGGTTTCTGTGACAAACAGGCTGCCATGGCTCTTACAGCCATCCCCATGGACACAGAGGAGAGTTCTCTGTGCATTGCTTTAGACCACAGGAATTCAAAATGCAGATTTTTAATATATATGTGAATCAACACAGAGGCCAAAAGTTTGAGTCCCACAGCAGGACCTGAGCCTTTGCAAACACAGAGCTGGAAATGTTGTGTATAGAGGACCAGACTGAAGTTTGGCAGAGACAGGTAAAAAATGGAAAGTGAACATGGGAATACTTCTCATTGTGATAAAACACAGAACAAAAATAATTCAAGAGTTGCAAATCCTTTTTCTTTATTTTTTTTTCTTGTGTGGAAAAGGAGCATGAAGGGTGAACATTTTAACACAGCCTCCCAAAACTTGCTCTTGTCTCACTGGAGACACCTCCCCTCCTCTGTTGTGTAGTTTACAGGAGCATCCCTTTTGAACTTGTCATGTTGATGGATGATTCCTGTTGTGTCCTATCAGATTGTACTGGGCATGTTGATATAAAATATTCTTCTGAAAGCAAATTGGATATCTTCTTAAGGTGGTACCCAGAAATTTTCTAAAACTTGAATGATTAAGTCAGCTGTGATATTCAGTGATCTTAAATAACTTTAGCAGGACCTGATTTATGAACTTAGCACTATTTATAATAATGGTTTACAAACCTGCAAAATTAGAGGAGATTTTCACTGCTAATATTGTTAGAAACAATAAAAATGGAATTCTATAAACAGTTTGTCTGACTAATTTCAGGTTTGCTTAGAAACTTTATAAATAACTGAAAAGAGAAAAAGACTTCTTGGAAAAACTGCCTTTAATTTTGAAACATTAGGCTGCAGTTGAAAGATGTTTCTGAGATTTCCAGGACCAAACAAATAGGATCTTACTGTAACTAATAATTGTAAATTTGTTGAGCTAATTTTTTTTTTTTCTTAAAAAAAAAAAACCCTTATAAAAATGTTTTCAGCCCAAGATACTTGGCATTCCACTTGCAGGTTTTATGCATGGGGTTTGTGAAGCTCAACATTTCTTGAGCTGTTAGACATCACCCAAATTCAGATCAGATGAGTTAGGTGTCACCATGTATGGCCTGAGCTCGTGCCTGCTGAATCTGACATGAGCTGAGCTAATGGAAGTTGCCTTATCTCCATTTTTTCATCCTAACACCAAATGACTGCATTAGGAATCTGCCCAAGATAAAAAAGTGTGAAATATGCCTTCTAATTTATAATGCAGATTTTTGCATAACAGGATCAAAACTGTTATCCTGTTGTGAATGTAACATCAGAGGAAAATAACAAGCATTTTACCAGTTAATATGCAAGCTAATCTGACAAAAGCATTTTTACATTCATTTACAGAGTGACTATCACCCTAAAAAACTCCTGGGAGATAAATGAAACAAACCAAAACAAAATAAAACTTTAATCATTTCCATAACAAAAATTAAACAACTGTGGCATACATAGGGAGGTTTGGAAGGAAGAAGAAAAGGAAAAGGGGATAAAGAAAGAAAGATGACAAAAAAAATACACTGAAATTCAACAAAGGTCGTTGTTTCAAGAAAACAATGGTGAAGAATTGCTCATTTCTCTGGAGAACAATTGTAATGAGAATGAAAAACTGGTACTGAACCAATTCTCTTCTCAATCTTCAGATCTTAATCATGTGATCCTCTTAGGATGCCAGAATCTAGTTTTCCTAAAGGCCTGTATAAGCATGTTCAGTGGAAAATCTATCTACCAGCAGGTGTCTTTTAACTTTATTTTGTCGTCAGCATCAAATAAAGATGAGAAGAATGGCATGAATTAGCTGATGAGTGTTAGGAAAGCAGGTGAAAGGCAGGAGGATTGTGTCACAGTGAGGTTTCCAGCTTATCCACAGGCTGCAGCATCTAATTAGGGACTTGGCCCAACCCTTGTTGGGGGGAAACTGCTCATTCAAAGCACATCTTAATAAAAAATGACCAAAGATTAAATTGTGCATAGGGAACTTTGAATTTGGGATGCGACATTAAGTCATAATGAGCTTAATGAATTAATTGCATGAAGGTCTGCAATGGGCAACTAAAAATATAACTGATGAGTTACAAAACAAATAATTTAGCTTGTAGCATCAGGTCATTCTGATTATTTCGGGGGGAGGAGGTTGGATCTGCACAGAAAATTCTGGAGCATTTTTTCCTTGATGAGTAAAGTAGAGGATATTTTTTGTCCAGTTTTCCAGCAGAAAGGGAAAGGAAAACCATGTTATTTTCCCTTTTTTTGCAGAACTTAGGACTGTTTCACTCTATCTCCCCATTCCAGTGGCAAGCTGGATACATTCATTGAGGATGTGAATCAATGAGGTGGATTTAAACACAATATTTGTTTTGGCTAATAGCACAAAAAGCAACTATATTCCCTGTAAAACTTGTAATGATTGTTCTACCAGGAAAAAAAAAAGGCCTGGGAATATAAACAATATATATTAAAAGGAGATGGCAGGACATAAATATATAACTGAAACCATTACTGCCAAGTGTAACAGCAGGATAGAGCAGCTTCCTGCACAAATTGTTTCAAACTAGAGAAGTGGTAAGGCTGTTTTATTCTAGAAAGCAGAATATTTTCATTGGGTACTGGATAACTTGGATTTGGGAGGACTGAAAGGTTTCAAAATGAGATTAAAATTCTTGTGCTATCATGTCACCATAAAATAAAAGATGGGAGTAGCCATGACTGGGTGGCTGTGGTGGTAACCTCATGATCAGCATGGTGCAGTTGCAGAAGCAGGAGAAGATAAAGGTTTTTCCACCCCCCTCACTGGCCCTATCCTAGAAAATATTGGTTGTCAAACACGGTGTGCTGATCAGTTCCCAGGAAAACTTGTTCACAATTAACAAAGTAGCTGCAAAGCCAATAACAGCAGAATGAAGGCTTTCCTTAAAAACACATTTAATAAAGATATTTCTGCTCCAACCACTGCTTTGCATAAATATCCTTGGTCCTCTTGGGTATTTCTTGTGCTGGAGAGTGGCCAGAGCTTGGTGGGTGGGGGTGGGTCTGCTCCTGAATGTGATCAATGAACTCAATTACGACCCCATGGCAGAGACTTCCAGCCTGAGTTTGCAGTGATGCATAGTGCCCGCCATCCCTGACACTGCTCCCAAAACCTCTCCAATAAATAAGAGGATACAGGAGAGCTCTGACTTGGTTTGTTTGGTTTTTTTTCTTTTTTTTTTTCCTTTTTTTTTTAGCAGCTCTTCTGGGTCCCCAGTTGATTTTCTTCGCAAGGTTAGTTGCTAATACATTCCTAGCACCCATGCATTATTAATGCTCACCGCTCTCCAAGGTGGCAGTGACAAATAGGGAGCAAAATTCACTGACTAGTGGGGAATGTACTTTTTAGTCATGCTTGAATTTTTCAATCCATTCTGCTTGTTGAGGATTTTTCAGTGGAGGTACTGTGGCAAAATATGATTTTTTTTTTTTTTCTCCCTTCAAACCTAAGAAGCACTCTAGTAACCAGTGGAAAGCTTATGAGTCAGGGCTTTTCCCAGGAGGTTTTGAGGGGGAGTAGTGCAAAAACTACCTTTGATGTTTGCAGTAGCATGGAAGTCATTGTTTTTCCTCCCATGTAGTAAGTGGCAGTTTTGACTGCAAATCGACTATGCATGCAGTCAAGTAAATTATAATATTTTAACTAGGCTGTGCATGCCAGCTGTAGCATTCCCAGAAATAATACCAAGTGTGTATCATGAGCAACATTGATTTTTAATGTGCAGATTTGTTTCTTCAGATATAAAACTCTATTAATTTTGCAATATAAAGAAGCAATCTGTGAAATACATTCTTAGACTGTTATTGGTTACTATAAATCCCACTAGTAGTACTAGCACACTTGTTTAATTCAGAATTACTTCATTTAAAGTATGATTTTGTGCATGTGGTGGAGGTGCTGGAGATTTGGCAAAGACCTCTTTAACATAACAAATAGCTGACAGTAAATATTAGGCTAATTCTTCCTAACGTTTAATAGAGGGATAACTCACTGGGCAGAATAATGAATTCCTTGCTAATGGCTGTACGTAGGGGATTAACACCTTCGTGCAGCCATCCACAAATGCACTGCAAATATGAATATTATCTGTTTTGGGAGGCCTTGATGTGGGCCAGCTCTTAACCATAGGCAGCTTTGGAGCAAGATGGACTTTAAGGGACCCTAAATCAAGATTTAGGATTTGCTGAAGGACCCTAAATCAAGAAAGTAATTTCCTTTGTGTCTTGTTCAAACGTTTTAATTCTCCAGTCTAGAGCCAAGGAAGGCACAAGGTAGTGCAGAGTCCACAGGTCAAGTTTTCACGCAGTCATAGAATGGCTTGGATTGAAAGCTCATCTTGTCCCAATCTCCTGCTGTGGGCAGGGACATCCCCCACTGTCCCAGGGTGCTCCAGCCTGGCCTTGGACACTTCCAGGGATCCAGGGGCAGCCACAGCTTCTCTGGGAGCCTGTGCCAGGGCCTTTCCACCCTCACAGCCAAGAAATTATTCCTAATATCCAATCCAGACCTGTCTGGTCTCACTTTGAAGCTGTTTCCCTTGTCCTGCCACTCTAGTTCCTTGTGAATTGTCTCTCCCCACCTTTCCTGCTGGCTCCCTCCAGGTGCTGGAAGGCTGCAGTGAAGTCGCTTCCAAGCCTTCTTTTCTCCAAGATGAACAATCCCAATTCTCCCAACCTTTCCTCCCAGCAGAGCTGCTCCCCCCCTCTGATCATCCTGGTCCCTCTGGACTCTCCCCAGCAGGTTGTTTTCCTTCCTGTGTTGGGGTCCCCAAAGCTGGATGCAGTGCTCAAGGTAGGGTGTCACCAGAGCAGAGAAGAGGGGCAGAATCACCTCATTTTCAGTCCCTCAACAGACAAATGTGTGGCTTTTTGCATCAGAGAAATTTAAAATTGGGCAGGATTGGGATAGAAGAGCAACTCAATAAAACCTGACATTCTGTAGTATCTGGCCAGATACACCATGTGAAGATCAGAAATATTTTTTCTCCCTCTTTGGTAAATTCTTATATTCCATTTATCAATCTTAGTGGTTCCTTCTCTTCCCTCCTCATCTGCAGTCTGCTTTGCAGACTGACTTTCCCAGCTTCTGTGCTAGCCTAAAACTGGCACTTGATTTATAGGTGCAATCAGAATAAAGAGTGGTGATTTGGGAATGAAAAGCAGATCCAGGGCCCTCAGTGATGCACTTGAGGCTACCATGGCTTGGAGTTTGTTATCTGAGCCTCTGCACCTACACTGAGGGCAGCAGCTGGGGGCTCATGCAAGGGAAAAGCTGTTCTGGTGGAAGTGGGAGCTGAAATATTGTCACTTATCAGGATGCACGGGGAGCAGGAGACCAGTAATTCTGAAATAAGAGCAGGAAAGGATTATAATTTTTATAATGATTCACTGATTCACAAAATGTGAAAAAAAACCCAAAAACATGATGTTCTGCTGATGATCGACCCAAACACAAACACACCCTTGTACCTTTTGGAAAGGCTTTTTCCAAAGGGGATTTCTTCCTGGTGCTCAGGTTTCCCATATTTCTCAAAATGCCCTTCAGAGCTGTGTTCCTCCTGTGTTTCCCACTCTCCCAGCTTCCACTTTGCCTGTGGCATCCTGGCAGAGCAGCAGTGACCTTGGGAACCACAGCTCGTGGTGAGGCTCTGAGGGTGCATCAGGGGACACCAAACACAGGCAGGACGACAGCAACCATGGAGGATGTTCTTGATTTCTGTATGGAAGGAAGGGAAATTCCTGTACCTACCTGAAAAGCATCATGGCTTTAAGATTTGCACTAAGTCTGGTACCTTTTTATTCTTTTCTTTCTGATATATTCAGTGTAAACCACTACCATGCTGAAACACAATTCTGGGGACAGTGACAGTGCAGCCTTTCCAGTCGTGATCCCAAAGAAACAATTTAAAACTGCCAAAGCAAAATAAGGAGTTTGGTGAGCTAGGTGGCAGAGGGGCTGATTAGAAACACAAATAAATAATGAGGAGAGGAGAGGAAAAGGCAAAGTAAGAGTAGGAAGTGGAGATAGGTAGTTCCAGAGAACAATGGAAATGAGGGGTGATAGCTCAGGGAACACCATATTAGAAAGGGATGGAGGTGTCAGAAAGGAACCAGAGAGCAGCAGATTGGCTTAAAAAAAAAAAACAAAAAAAAACCCAACACAAAAAAACGTGTGTTCAGGAGATGTTGATGGAATCCATCCAACATCTGAACGACTCAATGAATAGCAGACTGTTGAAACTAGATGAGACACTAACTAATTTAGTTCAGGCTGTCAATAATTGAAATCAGAATGTTGTTGTATTTAATGCTAATATGGAGACTCTGATTTCAGAAGCCTAAGGTTTTAAGGAGCTGGGATGTATCTGTGCTGTCGTTTCCCAGTTGTTATTGTTGGGGAATTGTTGAAAGAAAGGTTATCAATTCAATGTTAGTGCTGTGTATGATTTTTAATATTTAAATATGTTACTTGCATTTTTAAGCATGACCTGTATTATCTACCTCAGAGGGTGCTGTGTGTGGTGGGAAAGGGCACAGTTTTATTCTGTGATAGCCTAGTATTAGATGTAAAGTTGCTCCAACTCCTCAATTCCATCACTTGCTGGTATGAGGAGAAATAAAATTCAAAGTCCCGTCTTTGGCAAAGTCCCTTGCTGCTCCCTTCCAATCTGCAGTGTCAGAAAACTCAGATACTTAACGAATCTTCTCATGTCTGTTGGCTTCATTTAGCAAACGTCTGTTCAGTTATCATGGATTAAAGGAAAATATTTATTAAAAAAAAAATTACTCATTTTGGAGATACAGCAAATATGGGTTAAAGAGAATTTCAAAGAGGGATTTTTTTTTAAATTGTAATTTATGTTACAGGGACATGAAGTAATGTAACAGAAAGAGAAAACAGTTTGTGGATGAGAGGTTTTAAAAAGGGGGGGGGGGGGTAAATTTTCCTTAGGATAAATGGCTACCAATAAAGAATAAAAAGTAGACAGAAAACTTATTTAAACCTCTGAGATATATGAGTAGCAAGCATAGAAAAATTAGTGTCCAGCAGTGAGCATTACCCTGCTAGTTCAGCACAAATCTATGACTCCAATTATTCTGAGAATCTAAGGATTCTATGATTCTGTGAATCACAGTGTAATTTTAGGGTACTGCTGTCAGTACCTTCCCCATATATGAATTCTGCCAAAAATTCTTCCAAGGCATGAATTTAATTTATTTTTCCTGCCCATTAAAGCTGAATTAAGAAGATGCCATAAGATATCACAGGTATTAAAAAAAAACAAAAAAAAAAACAACACCACAGAAAGAAAATACTGAAAAAAAAAAAAAAAAAAAAAAAAAAAAAAAAAAACCAGAAAGAAAATACTAAAAGTGGAAAGCACTGAGGGAAGGAACAAACAAGGTGCCAAGGCCTTGATGCATTTGAAAATCTGAAAAACTCTTTATTTTGTGATTTTTGGGACATCTCACATGCTCAACCATCCATTCTGCAGACCCACTGGGCTCTGACAGATCCCTGAGCAGCTGGAGCCTGGTGGGAATTTCTGGTCTGATGAAGTCAGCTGTTTTAGGGAAATGTGGGGAAATGTTCCACTCTCAGGTTTGGTCCCAGTTGGATGTCACATTTCCCAGCATCAAGTGAGGATCTCAATGGGCAGCAGATTTTCTGATTTATGTAGAACTGCATGGATGTGTGTGGAGCTCATTAAAAGATCTGGAGGGCCAAAACATTTGAACAAGACAATGGAAATTGGAAAACAGGGGGGTATGTGGAAGTGAAGAGCTGAAAAGCCAAAAAAAAAAAAAGAAATCCCCATTTATATCTTTTCTCTCTCCTCCAATGCATTCTGTCTCCACTCTGAAAGTAGTGTTCTATCTCCCCAATACCTCAGTGCTTATTTTTCCATGTGTTTTCTGTGACATCTCCCAGTGCTGATATTTTTCCAAGGTGTGCCACAAGCACACCGGGAGGGGATGAAACTTCCCTGGGAGCTGCAGCTCTGCTATAACTCATTCTTCAGGACACAACACGGGCAGGGGAGGAAAAAAATATATATCCTTTGGAAAAACACAAAATGTGTTCAGTGCTTCCACTTGTTCGGCAGGGGAGGAAAAAAATATATATCCTTTGGAAAAACACAAAATGTGCTTCCACTTGTTTGTGGTGTGTCCCAGTGGGAGCTGCTGTCACATTCCATATGCCAGGAATAGGGATGGCCTGCCTGGTGCCCAGTGCCATGGGGGTTCCTCGTGTTTTGTGTCACTCACAGTTCATTTGGAACATCCAGGGTGCAGGCTGCAGGTTTTTTTAATATTTTTTTTCAGTGCGTGAAAGCCTGATGAGTGTTTTCTGCCAGGTAAATCAGTAAATTATAGAAATAAATAGTATCTTGAAGTGGGATGTGTCCAGGTTTAGCCCGTGAGTCAAACCCCTGACAAAGCCTGGCTGGGAAACGTGAGTTCAAAGACAGGATGAGGAGAATCCCAGGTCCAAACCAGGCTGACTCACAGGCACAGGAGCACAACCCCCTTCTAGAAAACCTTATTTATACAAGAGGTGAGAATTTGGAGACATTAAAGTCCCCCAGAAGACAAAGCAAGCAGAGGGAGGACAGGCAAAGCCCAGCCATGGTCAGCAGTGAATTCATCTCTCACTTCACGGAGAGTTTGCTCCTTTCTGGTTTTCCTTCTGCTGCTCTGGCCTAATCTCTGCTATGAAGAGCAATTTATCTTCCTCCCTCTGTCTTCATCCCACCAGGGGGACAGGTGGAGGGGCTGCATTTCCAAAGGCAGCAGTGATGCGCACCACGGATCATAGGGCACGACCCACTCCCAGCTTGGAATTTCTCATTTTTACCAGCACATCCAGAGCTGCAGCCTTATTTTCCAAAGGCACTTTATGGTAGGCATGCAATCGTTTAAACAATTTAAACTTTATTTAATTTTACACTGACAAATCTCTTGAAATCCTTTGTATCTATATATCGAAACAAGCTGCCAAAAAAAAAAAACAACAAAAAAAACAAAAAACCACCAAAACTATCAGCCAAAAAAATATTGTAGCTTCTAGTAGAAGATAATGATTTATCCTCCAGAATTCTTGCAGTAAAAAATGTCAAATGCTAGTTTATTGATGGTTAGATTAAAAACTAAAATGGTATGGATTATTTTAAACTTTTTTTTTTAAGCATTTTTGGGGGGTTTTGGAGTTTTTTTAGGTACTAGTTTTTCTTACTTTACATTGAAAAATTGGTACTTCTTAGACTCATCTGTTGTAGGCTGGACTTCAGATCAGTCTGTAATTGTCAGATTTTACCAAGATGTTGTATTATTGACAGTTTAAGTATTACATGGACAGACATTATTTTCAAAGTTAAATTATTTGCAAAACAGGCACCATCAATTCTCTCCCACCCATCTTCACATTTTTTACTGAAGGTAAAACTAGTTATGAAAGGATTGTTGCTGTAAAATCTCAAGTACCTAGATTAATCCCTAATACCTTATTGCTGTTTCTGGAGGGGAAAAATAATTCTTGAAGGCTTCTTTAAACTTCAGGTAGCCAGACTCATGTGGGTGCCTGGAGTGTGTGAGCTGGTCATGGTGAATCCAAATTAAATTTCCATTTATGCCTCACAAAACCTAGTGAAGACAAAAGACACGTTAACAGGGGCCAGAAATCTGGCAGGCCAAGTTCCACCCAGGGGTGATTTTTTTCAGATGTGGAATACACTCCTGCAAACCAGGATTTATAGCAGAAATGCTGACAGACAATATTGGTGATACTGTTCTAATTTATTTGTGCTGAATGTTTTTTTCATCTCTTTTCCCTTTTAATGATCTAAGCCTTTTTGCATCTGGCAGTGAGTTTCCTCACTGTTTTACCTTGCCTGCCAAGGCAGTATCATCCATCTATGACTATGCTTTTCTTGGTTTCTTGCTCTCTGTCTTTAATATTTGGAGCCAATTTTCCATTTATTCCAGGATTCCTGTACCTCTGATGTTGCCATTAACTTGTAAAGTGGAAGCCTGTCAAAAATGCTTTCAAGATGCAATTTTTTTTTGTTTGTTTTTTATTATGAAATATATGTGGTTGTGTTCTGGTATATTTTTATCATAAACAATGAAAAATCCTACTTCTACTCTTAGCTGGCATTTGCCATAAAGAAAATAATCCTGATTTCTTAGATGCTGAATGAGGGTTTTGTGCTCCTGTAACACCATCAGGCATTTCTGCCTCTTGCAGGGTGCTCAGGACCTCTTTGTACTCCCTTTACCAACCACAGGAGCACTGGAAAACATGGATAATCCGAGGGAGCATGTTGGGAATTTGAATCCCATATATATAGATTATAAAGTTGAAGTGGCGTTTACGTAATTTGGTGACATTTACATTTTTGGAACATAACCTCTGCCATCACACTTTGCAGTAGCAGCAGTAAATCTGTGCTGGGATGGATTGCAGTGGGAGAGAGGGTGGATCCGTGTTTGTCTGGGATTTCAAGAGCTGGAGGCAGGGAACAGGTTTTGGCTGGACTACAAGGCAGCACCAGAATTTCTCCCTGGTGAAGAAGTATCAGGGATTTTGGGGACATCAAGGGGGAAACTGAGGGCAAGGCAAGTGAACTTTGTGCTGCCCAATCCATGGGAGTGTCCAAGGCCAGGCTGGACAGGGCTTGGAGCAAGCTGGGATAGTGGAAAGTGTCCCTGCCCATGGGGTGGGACTTTAAGGTCCCCTCCAACCCAAACCATTCTGGGGTGCTGGGATGGTCTCTTGCCTCTCAGAGACATCCCACACAAAACTCCCAGTTGGGATGGAGTCTGGAGTGGGGAATGTGGAGCTCACAGCCCAAGCTGGAGACCTGCAGCACCACATCCACCCAAGAAGGAGTTGGGAACTCACTGTCAGGTGATGGGCAGGACTTCTCCAGCCTTGTCCTTTCCCCAGATGCCCATGCCCAGCTCCTGATGTGCTCAGAAATTTCTAATTTTTGCTAAACTTTAATGAACAGCACTAAAACAAGATAAAAGTACAAACCACAGGTGGTTAAGAGGGTGGATAACCTGCCTGAACAAGTCTCCTTGGTTTTGAGGACCAGAACTGAGATCATGCATTTTAAATTGGCCCTTTTTCTGTTTTTAATTTGCACGAATCATGTTTTCTTTTTCCTCACGTTATTCTCAAGTGTTGGCCACTTCTACTTGGACACAACTCTCGTAGACAAGCCCTTAATTGAACAGCTCATTCTCCCTACTTCATTTAAATAAAGATTGTAAAGGAAACTAATCCTACTGATTTGCAAATTGAACTGTTTTGTAGATGTTATTTAAACAGTGCCACTACGACTGTCTTTCATGAGAAACATGGTACTGTGAGAGAGATCAAAGATTCATAAGGAAGCTCTTTTTTTTGAAAGCTGATGCTCCTGGCTTCTTTAACTAATTGAAAAATTTTCTTTACAAGAACAGACCTTCAAGCACTCTGGCTGCTGCCACGAGCCTTATCATTACAGAGTTGTTACTTCCTCCTTTAAGGGACTGAGCTGGAGATTAATGGAAGACTGTGCTGACACTTTAGGATGAACTTTGTCTATTTTCAGTGCACTATACAAATCCTAACACGCAGGTGATTATCAATGGACTCAGACTGAAAGCAAATGTGTGCCTCCCCTCTTTTTTTTTTTGAACTCAGAGGCAGAGCTTCATAATTTCATGGGAAGTCAGAGGATTGAACTGCATTTTCTCCTAACTGGGGATGAATTTAATGATGATAAAAGGGAAGATGAATAGCACTGGCTTGATTTTTGGGGTGAAAGCTGTGCGTGCATGGGGGTGTTGATCCTGGGACTGCCTGGTCTGCCAAGGGACCAAGGTAAGAGAGATTCTGGTTCTGGCTTTGGCACAATTCGCCACTAGAAAGGTGTTAAAAAAAACTCTGATATCTCCGAGCAGCAACTGTGAGGCTGAAGTGCATTGAATGAAAGGTGGCATCCTTCTCTCTCTGCCACTGTAGACTTCACCATAAGACAGTAATTAAGTTTAATTTCTTTAGGCATGTGGCTTATTTTTTAATTATTTTTTTTTTCTGCATTAAAAGTCACACTTGAGCCTCGATGCTCCATGAGAGATGTGTGTAGCTGAGCCAAGTCTATCAGTCCCCAAACGTGTCTAGTGATTTTCTAAAATGAGAAAAGGGGTGGCAAACGATGCCTTTTTTAACAGAAAGCCAGTTTATATGTGGCCTGTGTATTTTAAGGGAAATTTATGAAGCAATGACTTAGGTTATAACCATGGAATCCTTCTGGCTTCAGCTGGCACGACACAGCCCATGAATATTAACAATCTATACTTCCATAGGTTAAATTTAGCTATAGGAACCCATCAGTATTTATGGATCAGATGCTGCCATCTGAAGTCAGAAACAGCCCATGGCCACGAGTGAGAGGCTGGTTTGGCACTAAGAGCACTTTGGCTTGGTCAGACAATAGCTCTGTGTTTGAGTGCTGTCGCTGCCCTGCAAAATCTGAGCACCAGCTTAGGTGCTAAAACCTGGCTGCTCCTGATGGGCTGTGACCACCCAGAACCTTTGCACTTCACATGCTCCAGGATTTACCCTGCAAGGTGTCACATTCTCAGGGCTTACTGAGAAAAAGAAAAAAAAGATTCTGTGGTTAAAATGGAAGCTTGCTATTATTATTAATTTAAACTTCAATTGTCTACATCTGACCTGGAATTCTGCACACAGCACAGCGGTCCCAGGCTGCATTTTTCTGAATTCAGCTTTGCATCACTGATGCATTTCAAAACCTTTTGAAGTAGAACTGCCCAGGGTCGCTCTGTGCTCCTCTGTGCAAACTGATTCCTGACCCCTTCCCCACCTTTCCGAGGGGGATTTAAGCTAAATTGGCCTCCTTAATTACCATCAGGTGAATGGATTTTGAACTTCAGGCAAGAGTGGGCTCCATCATTAGAAATGTTCTAACTCTGCCCCTGCCAGGGGGGAGGCAGGTGTGAGAAAACCCACGATTAACCCTCCATGGTTTGCTTAAATGCACTGAACTTGATCAAGCAAGCACAGCATTCACTGGAATTAGAGTATTGTGCAATAGAAACTTGAGCAGTTTTCTCTGTAGTGGCACTTTTTTTTTTTCCCTGGGAACAAAAGTGTGACATTAATAGCTGTGCTCAACAGAAAACTTGTGAGTGGGCCTCTCTGGCAAGACAGAGCCACATAGCTTGCATTACATCGTGTGCCAGTGAGGAAGGTATATGTAGCAATAAGTTTATGTTCCACGAGTGAGGTTTTTTATCTATTTATATCACCTCCTACATGGAGCTACCCGGGCCAAACTCCCCTGCAGAGGCAGCCCTGGGCACCTCGCTATGCTCACGGAGAGGCAGAGCAGCCAGCAAGGGCAGAACATCTCTTTAATTCAAGAAATTCTTATTTTCCTTTAGTTAACAAAGTAACTCAGAAGCCTGGAGTAGTAAATGAAAACAGACGCTTGAGTCAGGCAGATGAACTGGATTTTTTTTTCTCTCCCCTGTACTGTGACTGTAAGTTTCCAATCCAATTAAAGATTGGAAACTTAAGCAAGGAATCATAATCACAGAGAAGGAGGAAAAACATGACAGGCAGATTCCTGTCCTTCCTGCTCTGGGGAGGACAGGGGTGAGGGGATGATGGAGCTGGATTTACCTTCTGCCCCAGCACCTCACAGCTCTCAGCCTGACTGGCCCCACCTGTGGTCTGTTCAACCTCTTGGTACCAAAACTCTTAGAGGGGGCTGAAGCCAGGCTGTTTTTTCTGCTCAGGAAATGCTCTAAGATGCTCATTAGAAAGGTGTGATCATCCACACCGACAGCGCAGGGCTGGGCTGAGCAGATGTCTCTCCCCAGTTGCCAGAGGAGCAGCCTGCATGACAAGGAGTCCAAGCACACCTTCTTCCTGGATTTATTATCTCAGTAATTAACCATGCAACATGGATCCTGACTCAGTCCTCCCCCCCAAGCTTCTTTCCTTCTGTATAACTTCATGTGATGATAAGACTGTCACCCTAAACGAGTAGAAATGGAATTGCTGCTGGGAATGCTTTGGTGACCTGGGATATCAAGGGATCTCCTTCCTGGCCATGGTGATTAGTGCCCATCAGTTCCTAGGTGAAGGCCTGGATGTCTGGCATTGCTGTCCCTGAGGATGGAGGCAGAGATGGACCATCCTATGCCTCCCTCCCACCGTGACATAGCTCTTTTTCCTGGCAGGAAAATATTCCCTTCTTAACAAGAAATGGGGTGGAGGAAGTCAGGTGCAATGGTCTGTGGTATTCCTTCCCCAAAGCAATCATAGAACAGGACCATGGAATCATTAAGGTGGGGACAGATCTCCAAGATCATCAAATCCAACCCTTCACCAATGTCTTTTCCAGCCAATTAAAGCAGTTTTTTGTGTGTCCAGTGCTAATGCCTGTCCTTTCCTCCAGCTCCAAGTCCCACTGCTCATGGAACTGATTAATCACAGCATTCCCCCCTCATTACCTGTTTGTGCCAGGACACAAAACCTTCATAAGATTCTCATTTGCCTCCAAAGTTTTTGCCAGCAGAGGTTTGTTTTGCAGATAAATGGTTGCTATACAGCTCATTCTCACAAATTACAGCTCCTGACTTCCTGCTTGGCTGGGAATGGGTGGAGGATCCCAACTAAACTGATAATGAGATGCCAGTGGGTGGATGTGGAGGCAACATCTGCAGGTCTGATCTCATGTGCTGATCTCGTGTACTGGCAGGGACATGTATGACACTTTGTTATTCCAGAAGTATCTCAAGGACATAAAATTCTGACAGCTGGAACCTGGTCTGGAGCGTCTGCGCTGTAAAAGTGCAGCTACTCCAGGGCTTTCTGGCATTAACAGGACAGGAAAAAAAATGGCCTTATATTTCATTTTTAATTCAATTAGCTTAGAATGCAGCATGGGTGTGAGCAATGCATGAAAAAGATGCATGCATGCACATACAAATATAGTTATATATCCATATAGGTTCTATATGTCACTCCAGCTGGATGGTTATAGACCATTACCTGAGAGTGAGACAAGCAAGAGTTTCCTTCATGTGGGTGAAAGACTGTTCCACCTGGAACAAAAAGCCCTGCCAGAAAGGAAAACACACTCTTGGCCATGTGAGTTAGATGGCCACCATCCATGAGCATGGTTCAAGTGCTCTGCACTATTCCAACACCTGGAAAAGCAGCTTGAGAGTCTTCCTCCAGCCTAAAGGGAAGAAAAAACCCTTTGAGTGCCCGGGCAGGGAACAGCCTGGATTTCTGAAACAGAAATCTTGACAAAAGCTCCTTGTGTTTCTGTAAGGGGCAGAGGGAAAATGCAATAGCTGTAATGCATCTGTGTTCTAGGAGAGCTTTCTGGGCCTCATCGCTCAATATTTACTTCAAAAATCACTTTGGTTGAAAGCTGGGAGATTGAATGGGTGCACAAAAGTAGCAGTGCAGGGGGTGTGTGATCAGGAATGGTGACATCAAAGTTACTCAGGGATCTGAGGTGGGTCTGGTGGCATTTGAGGTTTTAATTATCTCAGTATCGCTGCAGTGATGTTTCCAAAAATCACCAAAACTCAGAAAATAAAAGAATTAGTGAAATAAGGAAGACGAAAAAAGCATCTTTTGCTTCTGACATCCTTTAAAACCCTCACTACCTTCAGCTTCTTCTCTTCAGCTTCCCTGTCCAGCCCCTTGCACTCTGTAATTTGGGAAACACTGATGTCATTGGAAGCATTAACAGCAGCAGTCATCGTGCTGCAGTTCATACAAGCTGTTATGCTTTTTGTACAGGCAGAGGCTTTAACCAGGAATTTCCACCTTTTTATTTCCTTCTTTTTTTATAATTTTTTTTCATTATTATTAGTTTTCCATATGAGGGATGGCTTCACAGAGGCTGTCAGAAGTGGAGCCTTGCCAAGGTTCCCCTCATCCCCTGCCACCTTGGAGATCCAGGATAACAAGTGATGGGTGGGAAGGAGAAAGGAAAAGAGCTTCCAATGGGAAAATCTGGGAGTATTGCTGCCTCTCACCAGGGAAAAAGGATTTTCCGTGCTGAGAAGTGGCTGCTCACAGCACATATGGGATGTTCCCAGATTTCCAAGATGGGAATCAGAAATCTGCCTTGACCCGAGCCCTTGGTATCTTCCAGCAGAAGTGGGAAGGAGTTATTAATAGGAAAATACTGAACTCCCTGCAAATATTTTACTCCTCTGAGGTGCCAGTGACAGATCCTATGTGGGATTTTGTGCATGAGGTGGTGATCTGGTGATGGGAAAAAAAGAGACAGAGATTTAAATATAGGTCACACTGTGAAAAAGGTTTAAGAAGATGGAGATGGAACTGAATCAAAAGCATTTCTTAATTCACTGGGTTGGTTTTTTGATGACAAATGGTCTCAGCCCAGGTTGGAAGGGGCACCTAAATGGGTGACTATTTTGGGATGTCCCACCTTGCACAGGGATTCAGGACCAGGCAGTGGGGGGAAATGGGATCTGCTGCATCCAAGGGTTAAACCAGAAAACAACCTGACCCCATCAGTCTGAAACTGTTGCAATAATGATTGATTGTCCTCAATACCCCAAGAGCCCAAAACTCTTTCTTCTTAATTTACTATGAATTTAGCTCACACAAAGATCCCAGTGCCAGCACAGAGAGATTTTGGGATGGGACAAGCCATTTAGGTCTTTTTTAAGTACATTCCTGTGCTGACATTCTCTTCCCATCAGCTGAATCACAGATGCTTTTTCTGCAATACCCTCATTTACCTCTGTTCCTCATTCCTTCCTTATTTTGTTCAAATGTCAACAAAATTATAACCATTATAGTCATAAAAAGCTGTGATCCTATGCACCAAATCAAAGAATAAAGTCTGACTCTGTACACAAAGTAAAGGTCTAAGACCACATCGTGCTTTAGTTGCACAATCTAGTTTCTCAAAAGATGCTTTAATTTTCTTTTTAGTTTTTTCTTGCGTGGCTTTTTCTTTCTTTTTTTTTTCTCCCAGGTTTTTAATTTTTTTTTTCTTTTGTGTAATTAATGTGGAAGTGACTCTTTTGTTTGAATAGTATTTGGCTTTTAGAACAAAAAGCCATAGATGCACTACCCTGCTGTGACAGAAAAGTGTTGAATTGGTATTTAAACGAGGACAATTTCTGCAGATCTTTTTGACTATTAGATGAGATGCAGTTTAATTTTCATTGCTCTAAATTAGTCCTGGAGGAGGAGGAGACCCTCCTTTAAAGGCAATAATAATGAAAATCTGGGACTGATTCTGGGCTGGTATTAACACAGACTTATTCTGTCACAAAGAGCTACCTTGGCTGAGGAGCTGCCCCTGAAAGACTCTGGTTTGCTTCTCTAAGCTGTAATAGAAAAAGCAGAAAACCCCCTTAGCCAGGAGTCAGTCCAAAGAAATTACATAAATCATTAAGGGTGGAATGAATTGTTCCCTGTGACCTGCAGACAGCCAGGAGTGTGGGGCTGGGGCTCTGCCACCGTGGTGACATCCCCATGCTTGACAGGTAACTGCTGTCCATGCAGGAGAAGTGCAGGAAAGCTGAGGCAAAGCTGAGGAAAAGGAAAGAAATATGTGAACAAAAGTGGATCTGTTGTATTTATCCTTCTTTGAAGCAAAATCAGCTTTGATTAAATTGTAATTAAATTGTGGATGTCGAGTTTTTTCCATCTGGACTGGATACAGTGGTCAGTACTGCTTGTAAGGGCTGGTCCCTCCTGTCCCAGGCTGGGAGTGAGGCTCCAAACCTGTTCCATGGTGACTTTGAAAGGCACCAGGAAGCAGCAGGATGGGGAAGTGTCCCACATTTACAGCTGTGCCATTGTGATGTGCATTTAGAGGTTCCTGCTGCCTCGTGAATTCACACATTTTATCACAGTGCACCAGCTTTTCCATTCCAGGTAGTGGATAATGACTAACTCCTACATCAAATAGCACAGGCAAATATTGAGTAGAAGCAGCAGAAGAGTATCAGTTAAATCACAGGATCAAAGTTTTTAGATGTCAACAAACAAGCAGAAAGTCTACATTATGTAGTGGTCAGAAAAAAAATTGCTGTAAGGAATGTATCAGTTCCTCTTGAGCTGTCCATCTACATCAGATCAATAGCCCTTCCAAGCATGGGACATTCAGGCTTTCAGCTTGAGAAATTGAAGTTCTCAAAATAAGTCAGGGTTGTAACACAAGTCCATCATTGTGTGTCACAGAAATGAAATGAGTTGTCTCCTGTTCGATTGATGACTGACAGAAAGCTGGGAGGAAGAAAAGGGAAAATAAACGAGACGTGGGTTCTCTTTTTTTTTTTTTTTTTTTTGAAAAGTTGTTGCGAACACTCCTGTCAAAAAAGTTTCCACCGAGGGATCTGCTTTCATTTCCATGGACATGCCTAGCTCCCATTACTGATAGCAGGAGCTGGATGGCGAGGGCTGTGGGGGGATGTGCTGGGCACTGCAGGGCTGCTGCTATTCCGAGGAAGCACATGATGCAAGGGAAAAAATGTAGATCGAGACTTTCTTACAAGAAAAGGTAAAATATGGCCAGGGAATAAGTGACTGGTAGCTCCTGATACTTTTAATTTAGCACTTTGTAATGACAAATGAGTAAACAGGCAGATATTTGGCCTGCTGAAATACATGAACCTGAGCCTAGCAGGAAGGAACCCACATCTGAATCCAGTTGCATGTTCAAACCATTAGTCTGGGATCTGAGCAGCAAGTCTGGGAAGTGATTGCACTTTTACAGCCCCAATAGGAACCAGGTACAAAATTTGGCTGGAGATGCAAGTTCAGGCTTCAATCTGTCTTAAAACGGGGAGGGTGAAGCCGACAGGTCCAGGGCTGGTCCTGCAGATGTTCCACTGACATTCCAAACAGCCATGCTGAAATGGATACAGCCCCTCCTGTCAGCTCTGCTCCGGGAAATAATGCACGTGAAGAATGATCTGCAAATTTTTTAGTTTTATCGGTGAAAAGGCCCCCCCAGTGCTCACAAACAGGCTCACAAAATCAATGCCTGATGCAGTTACTAGCTGAGCAGCTTGTTGATGTTAAAGGAAATAACTTTGTTATCCAAAGTACAAGTGCTCCTCTATTATCCAGGCTTTCAAAGTGATTGAGCCTGAAATGCATTCTAGCAGTGTATACGAGATACCCCTGCTACCTTGGAGACCAAGCAGTTTCAATACATTAAATATAGAAACTACAGTTTCCATTGCCTAGAGCAATAAAAATGGAGACTGAAGGGATGGTTGGGCTTAGGTACCTGCTGGGAAAGGCTGAAACCATGGTTTTAATCTTCCCAAAAAAGTGGTGGGGCCTTGTTTTCACTGTTTTTTATGGCAGCAGTGGCTTTGGGTGGTTGTAAAGTAGTAGGAGCAACCTGCTTGCTGGAGCTGGATGCTGGAAGGGAAGGACTGTGCTGCTTGGATCCTTCATTGTGGGTCCTTCAGGGATGTTGTGGAGGTTCTTTGAGCCTCACTTTTCTGTTCTGTAGGGTGGGCAGGAGCAGTCACACCTTGAGCTGCAGCAGGACCCATCTGGGAAACTGTTTGGTGTCTCTGAGTCAAAGCAGGTTTGAACAACGTGGCACAAAAAGCTCCCAGCAGGAGATGAGTAGGTAATACCGGTCACCAACAGGGATGATAAAACAGGATATAGATTTTCTTGCTTGGAGGAAACATGTTTGGATAATGTGAAGTGCACCTGGAAATTATAATGTTCCAAACACATAAAGGAAAATCCAGGTAATATAAAGCAAATATAAAAAATAATCTTAAGGTCAATAAAATCAATCTGGGCAGAGATTTGATGGATCACATACTCTGAAACATGACTACATATAAGTGAAATAATAACTTTACACATCTCTTCAAGAATTGCTTTGTATCTGACACTGCTTTCAGACAGGGTGAAGCACACAGTTTACTGCATCCACTTAATTAAATAAAATTAAAATAAATTGAAATGGAGTCAGCTGAAAAGCAGCTCCATTTTTTAGTCTGTCTTGTAAAAACGAATTTGAACCAAGTAAATGCAAATTATTCCAAAAACTTTTTCATTAAATAAAACCCTGTTTCACGTTAAATAAGTTTTCACCACATATTTCAAATGTTAATATTTTTATAATTCTTTTTACAATTATATTTGAATGGTATTTTAGGTTTACAGTATGTCAAATGAAGAAATCAAAGGGATTGATTATGAAAGTAGTCATACATTATGCTTCTGTTTTTTCAAATGTTCCTCTTGCTACACCTCCTCCTGTTGCAGAAAAAAAATGATGAACTGTAGATTGGCAAAATATTTTTACTGATTTCTGTGGGTTAACTGGGATAATCTGAAAGAAAATTACCTAGGATGGGCTAGAGAGTCCTGTCAGGAAGAGCAGAAAGTCCTTCACCTTGGGAAAAATGACTTCTCTAGATACTTTAAATCTATTTTATTTATGATGCTACTGTAACTTTCAAAATACTTTTCACGTTCCTGCAGAATTATTTTATCAGAAGAATGTATTTTTACAATGCATTTTAAAAAAGTGACTTTTTAACTGAATACAACACATTGCAGATGAATTGTCAACTGTCATTGCAAAGACGTTTTTTCTTCGTTTGCTTGGTTTTTCCCCATGTGAAGTCATACAAGAAATAATGCCTTCTGGGGCATTCCACAGAAAAAAAGATAAACAATTGGAAGGGCCTTCAATCTTGTCATTCCCTGGTGTAGCAGAGTGAGAGCCGTGCACTGTCAGGCAAAGCTCAGTGCTCCGGGGACAATTAACTCCTTCCACCAGGGTCCAGCCTGAACCACACCTGGGCTACCCTCACGTGGGTATAGCTAACAATGAAATAAAACAAGTTTTTGTGCTGGGAACCTCGCACTTTTTGCAGCTCTGAAGTGGGATGCTCGAGGTCTGGCTGTGCCCCAGCTGGTACCTTGCAGAGAGGTTTCTGCGCGTTGCGCCGGAGCACGCAGCAGAGAGTCAGAGCTTTATGCGAGAGAGAAAGATGTATTCATGGTTTTCTCATGCTTGCCATGATCAGCTGCTTGTTTCTGAGCTGTTCAGCTACAGATTTTCTGCGTTCAACTTCAGACACGGCAGAAGAACAGCTGGGAAATCAGTGAAGCAGCAGAGCAGAGTGGTTACAATAGAAACAAAAAACAGCCAAAAAAAAAAACCTTATTGAAAGAAAACTGTCCAAGGCAGCCCCATGGTGCCCTTTCACACTGAGACACTGTCCCAGGGAGCCCTCTGGGAAATGGCAAGACATATCTTTCCCTGATAACAATGTAAAAAAGCACAAAAAGTGCACAGGGCATCTTGCTGTGCCGCGCTGCTTTAGGAGAGTGCTGCGGTGAGACCACGCTTCGCCGTGGCGTTAATAATGCTGGGCTCCTTCCTGGATGGAAATAAATAAATAAATAAGAGCCTAGCACAAAAAAAAAAAAAAGAAAAAAAAGGCTAGTGTCTCATCCAGGACTTGTTTGTTAACTCCTGATGAGATGCTGTGTGTAGTCATGCTGCCCTGAGGAGTTTATAATACCAGAGCCTGAGCCTACAACATTTCCTAAGTACCGCTGTGAACAGCCTAGTGGGACTGCAGTAATTGAGGTAACTGTGTTACTTCTGGACTAGATCGTGCAACTCTTACATCAGGCATTAAGCACTTAGGAGAGCAGTCCCATTCACTGTACTGATGGCTTTTAGATGGGAAAATGTATTGCAATCACAAAGTTACCTACCCTTCCAAACTCAGGACGAAATGGAGAAATCTAAAGGAGGTTCTCGTAGAAAACAACCAAGAAAATGACTATATATAAAGCTAATCTCTCCTCTTCTGGTGATTTTTCTCTCTCTTAAGGACGATCAAGCCCAGTTTTGCCACTGACTGTCAAAAGACTGTGTGTGAGTAGATTTAAGCTGCAATAAATAGGTATGAGTTCCAGCTAAGTCCAGCCCTCTATAAGATTACCCTTCATTGTGGACTTGCCTCCAAAACATCTCCTGTTTGACAAAAAAGAATTTGCAGTGATGCCTGGACCCCTGATGTTGCCCAGGACTGCTCCATCCTGAGCAGGGGTCTATTTCCCATATTAAAAGTCAGCTTGTTGGCAGAGGAGTGCTGAGCATGCAAATCCATTAGCCTTGCCTGTGTGCTGCTGAAATCCCAGCCCCTGTAATGTCCTGGGCATCCTCTTTGGAAAAAAAATCATCCACAGTGCTGGTGCCACCACTCTCATAGCCTAGCACGTCCTTGCAGTGCATGATTGATCTCATTTATATGATTTAGGGACTGAAAAGGTGTTCTGGGAGGAATTCACCTGTAAATGTGGCTTGTTTTTGTTTTGTCAGGCTCTGTGATTTATTCCAGATGTGGATCAGAGTAGTGGCTGGGGAAAGGTGTGTTCACTGTGCAGGGAGAAGATCTCTGCTTGCAGGGACACCCAGCAGAATGGCATTGAGCTCTTCAGCTTTGAGAAGAGCCCTGAGTTCAAGTTGCCTCCTTTGTGCCTTCAGTGTTTGCTTGGCCTAGAATAATCTCTGGGAAGAAAATACTTACAAATATTTTCAAGATGCTTTTACAAATAGTTTCAAGGATTTTTTACAATTATGTTCATGACATTCCAAATTTGAGCCTAATAATTTATATCTTTTTAACTATTTTTGGGTATTTTTTTTGACCCATGTGTATACATTCATATTGATCTTGTGGAATAACCTGATTTTAAGTGATTTGTGTCAACTGTTAGATGATGGCACCTTTATTGGTGGTTGCAATTCTTTGTTCCTTGACGAATAATTTACTGGTTAAAAGCAGTTATGCACACAATGGTTACTTTTTTTTCAGGATAAAAAAAGATCATCATCACTTGTAGGGCCAGTGGAGAGAGAGGACAGTTCTCACAGTGTCATTTATTCCATCACCTTTTCCAGGAATTTAGTACCTTCTTTAGGAAATCTGAAAGTTGTTATTGACAAACTGCTACAGTTTCATATCCGAGGTTCTGGGTTTTTTTTGTTTGTTTGTTTATTTGTTTATTTTTGTTTTGGGTTTTGTTTTGGGGTTTTTTTGTGGGTTTTATTTGTTTGGTTTTTTGTTTGTTTGTTTGTGGTTTTTTGGTTTGGTTTGATTTTTTCTACTTGCCTAGGTGAGAGCTGCTGCTCAGATGACCAGTTAAATCTAAAGGTTTTGTTTACAGACCACAAGTCAGCATCCTCAGGGGTATGCCAGATTCTGGACCCTTAAATCTTGCAGCGCACTGCAGATGATTCCTGTGAGGATCTAGGATGGACTCTCCAGGTGATCCATCTCTGGCTGTTGTTTTTAAGGGTTCTTTGTATGTATGTCAGCGTAAAATATTTAATTCTTTTGTAGCAACCTCTTTTTCTGGGAGACCTATCGTCCTGCAGCAGATCAATTTGTCTAAAGGAATGTAATCTATATTTACTTTGCAGTAGGTACTGTAGCTCTCAAGTCTGCTTTTAGCTGATTCAGCTCCCATCCAGCTCGCTTTGACCTCAGAAATATTCCCTGCTAACTGTCCTCCTGTTCACTCCAATTTGTACTGCCTAAATGCCTACTGCTGAGTGTCCCTCTGGCCATTCTGAAAGGTGTTTCATCACACTACAATAAACGTGAAATACTGATGCACTCAAAACAGCAAAAAAGGAGGGGGGGAAAAAGCAGCTGGATATCGACATGGGACTGGACAGGGGCATTTATTACACTTTACTTTCATCCCATTGTCTACCTTTGGCAAAGGAGGGCTCTGAGGCTCCCTGGTGGGCCAGGCGGGTCGATACGACACAGGAGTTAAATTAGACCTCAAGTCAAGCACATATCTACCTTGGCTGGGATACCTCCAACCTAAAGTCCCTGGAAAATTTACATTTTTCCACTAAGTTAACCAATAACAGAGTGAAATGAGTGAGAAAAAAGCAGCTGTCTAGCCTGCATCTTGGTTCATAATCAAATGGATGTTGTCCAAAACAGCAGCCTAGGTGCCTTATGAGGGAGACAAACAGGCTGATGTACAAGCTGTGGCCAGGATTTACCAGGCTCAATAAGTAAAAACAATTTTTTAAAAAGTTAGTAAACACATAATAACATTTTTAAAAATTTTCTCCCATGCCTCTTGCTATTTGGAAGGTGTTTTTCCTCCCTCTTCTTCTTTTTCTTCCAGTATCTAAAGTAGCTTTATTGTTTGAGTGCACACACAGAGCTTTTACTAATATTATTATATTAATTTATCAATGTAGAACGACACACTTGTTCAATTCAGAGGCCTGGAGATCCCAGGTTGTCTTGGTGAGTTTCCACTCTTCCTCAAGCACTGAAGACTCCAACACATGGAAAACTGTTGGTGTAACTGTAGAATCAGAAAAAGAATTTTAAAGTGACAACATCTTTGGTTGTAAGAGAGATTAAGGTGATTCAGAGCCTTCATGGCTGGAGAAAGGGGTGACCACTTCCTCTATTCAAATGACCACCTCATGCATGGACAAACCCCTCCAAAAATGTTGAAAAAAATAATTTTATTCTACACAACAGCCTCCAGTAAGCATTTCATAAAATCACAGAATGATATGGCTTGGAAGAAACCTTAAAGATTATCTCGTTCCAACTCCCCTACCACTGGCAGAGATCCTAAAATTACTGTCCTCTATAAAACAACAACAACAACAAAATTGTAATCATGTGCCAGTAAAATAGTAAATTTATTTGATTTGGACAAACAAACAAGCAACAATAACAAAAAATCCAAACTCACACCTCTCCACCAAATAAAAGTCTTTCAATGAGGGGTATACTTTTTTATATTATTTTGTAAGGTGAGGAGGTATTTTATTCATCAGGAATGAAGGCACAGTGCAGGTACTTAATCTGTAAAAACTCACTTGCTTTATTATTTTATTAATCTGAAACATATTTCTCATCTGACAACTCTGCTTGAAGCTCAGGCACTGCAAACAACCATGTCTGTATCTTTGCTTGGTTTATTTCCAAAAGAGCTCTTGCCTACCTATTTGCTGGTGGAGAAAATGATTTCAAAACATGAAGCAGGTAAACCTTAACCTGCCAGATGTCTCCTTCATGTAAGCAATTTAAATTCAATTTGTGGCAGAAAATACAGGCAACTTCTGGATCAATAGGCTGCATTCATTCAGCAGAGCTGACACACAACACCTGATCCACCGCCAACCTGGCTGGGCTCTTTTTGCTCCTTCCTGAGGGACTTCCCCTGGCTTTTATCGCTAGGTAAATTCTCTGAGGATTACAGGTACTTAAGGCTAATTAGGGCTGCTCAGTTCCCCTCCCTTTGAACGGCCTCTGTTTCTGCAGCAGCCGCTCCAGTTTTGTATTTCAGGGGGATAATTGTGGTGGCACACGCCAGCGAGGTAAATGATAGCCCTGCACAAACACACCCCCAGCATCTCGCAGGAGAAGAGGGAGATGAGATAACAGCTGCAACAAAAGCTGCTGCGCCCTCACCTTGCTCACTTTCGGGGGCTTTTGTCAGATATCTGCCTTCAGAGCTGTAATTATGTGATTAGGAAGGAGAGGCTGTAAACAAACAGGACTTCACTCCTCCTCCCCAGGCTTGGGAAGTGAGGCATGTCAATCCCAAAGCTCCTTCAGGAATACCTGCACCTCGCTGGGAGGCTCTGGGAGATGTGTGATGTGCATGCACATCAGTCCTGCTCTGAGTGCTCACAGCACACCAGTTATCAGCACAAAAATCATTTTCCATTCACATATGTTTAACCGGGGTTCAGATTGAAATTTAATCATTGCTCAGATTTGTAATAATTATTATTATATGTAGGGTTAAGTGCTGGAAAAATGGAGCTTTTATTTGCCATTTAACAATTCCCCCTTCTATCTGTGAGCTCTGATTCTACCATTATTGTGTTTCCTACAAATATCCCAGATACTTATAAATATTCTATTGCAATGAATTTTATATGACCCTTCAGTTCTAACAGCGGAAGCTGCATTTTGAACTTAACCTAAAATCCAGTGCAGTAAAGCCAATTTTTAAATGTAACCTTTCCACCAAGTGGTAAAGACAGTCATAAAGTCACTTGTTATTGCTCAAGTCCCTCTTGACATATAATTAATCCATCTCAACCCCCATCCAAAAATCCAGAGACAGCAAATTTGCCCTTCCTGAATTTACAATTCATAGAGGCAGAGCGTTATCCAGCACTCCCTCACTGGGTGCACACACTGCAGGAAAGGGAGCACAGATGAACATTTAGGAGCCACTCATCTCTCACTGTGTGTCAGCATGAGGGGAAAAATAACAATGATTGGGACAGAATCTCAGAATCCCTCTGAATGACTCAAAAATTCGTGGCTGTGGCACTTGAGGACACGGTTTAGTGATGAACATGGTGGTGGTGTTTGGTTGATGGCTGGATCTTGGGGGTCTTTTCCAACATTAATGATTCAGATATAGGTGGTGAGTCCCTTTCTTTGCATCATTATGAGAACTCCTGATTGCCAGTCTTCAACACATCATAGAGAAGTTGGGAGAATTGACCTCTGGAGATTGTTTAGCTCAGTCTCACACTTTGTCTCTCTGAGTGTGGAAAAACCTTCTAGTGCAAATCTCTGAATTTCAGGAAATAAACCAAAAAGGTCTTTTTGAGACCTATTTAGTGGTATTTACACTAAACAATGCCATTGTGCTGAGGAAATGTAAAGCAGTAGAAAGAAGGTGTCAAAATGGGCTAAAATTAAATTATAAGATCCAGTCCTTAACCTGGGCTTTGACCTTTGTGTGCACTCAGAAGAAAACACAAAATCTCATTGCAAAAAGCTCATTGCAGCCCTGAGAGCAGCCCTACAAATTGATACTGTGTCTTCCAGCATCAACCAAAAAATGTTGAGGGCCACATTTATCTCCTGCTTTTTATAACAAGCTCAAACCAAAACTGTGAATTTCCCAGAGGGTGAGCAAGAGGGTAAGGATTAGAAATAGTCTATTTAAAAATAAAACATAAAACTCCAAACAACTCTTCACCATTATAGTTCCAGACTCTGAAAATATTTTCCTATGGTGTTGCCATCAAATAGTCATTACCTGTCCTTCTGCTTATCTTTAGAAACCAGTAATCATTGTAGGAGCTAGTTATCAATATCACATGAAAATATACTTGGGTAGACTGTAAATTGGATATATCGAGAATAATTTAGTCCTCTCATGTGTTTTCTTTCACAACAATCCTTTACTATATGGCACTAACCAAACTTGTTGTTGACTACAAAACTATTCAGTGTGTCACTGTTTCATCCACAAAATTATGAATCTGCTGTGCAGATTATAAATAAATAAATAAATCCTTGTTATTAATCATCTTGTTTTATTGACCAGCAATGCTGAAGTATAGGAAAATTAAGACTGAAATGCTGCTATACATTTAGTGCCCACATCAAGACAACTTTCAGAGTAGCTGGGATTTTTTTTAGAAATCTCAAAATGATCAAGGTAAGGGACACTGCAACACATGAGGCACAAGCTCTACAGATAGAAACTGTGTTAATTACATAGACCTGAAAGCCCTGTGGAAATTAACATGTGATCTTGTAATGATTTGCCGTATCATAACACGTATGCTCTGATCCAGCAAATCACTTAAGAAAGTGCTTAAGTTCAGCCTGTCATTTCAAATCAAGCTTCAAGATCAACCTTGATGCTGTAATGACATAAGTGAATTAGCCTGCAGCCTTAATGTAGTCTCCTTTGTATGATTTCCTTTTTGATTACAAAAATAAACAGGGGGTAAGAATGATTTCCTAGGTGATTTCATGTGGTACTGCTCTGAACTGGACATAGGTTTTGACAGAACTGGAAATTTTAGAGCTGTGGAAGAGCTGAGTTCATTAATGGTTGGACAAGGTGTAAAGGCTTTAAACAGACAGCAGGTATGGATTAGATATTAGGAAGAGATTCTTTCCTGTCAGGATGGTGACTTGAAAATATTTGGGTGAATTTTTAGTGGAATGGTAAAACTTGTCTTGGTATTGAGAATGTTGTCCCGGTAGCATCCAACACCTTGGGTCAAAATCTGGGCAAAATGGGACTTTAAAAATGTAATTTAAACTGGTTTTTAGTGTTAATAAGTATTTTAGGAGAAGGGATTGTTGACCAATCAAAATTAATACAAAGAAACAATCTTTGAGGAGATGTAGTCCTTCAACGATTTTCAGCTTCTGTCTCTGTTGTGCACCTGACACAGCAACAGCCCTGTCACTGCTCTAATGTTTTAACATGAAAAATAACACTTTAAACTATAAACATACTAAACCTATTTTCCTTGCCATCAGTCTGAAAAATGGCTGAATTGTTTATGCTGAGTTTTTGTCAAGATTTACCCCTGACATAAGCAGTCAGGATTCAGCCAGAGCACTTGCAGGCCTCTGGAATTGTAAGTGACAGAACGCAGGGTTTTATACTGGATCAGGCATCCCTATGTACACACACAGGGAGAGAGGGAAAGAAAAAAAAAGGAAAACTGGAGGCAGAGGGAACATATGTTGGAGACAATCCTGCCTCCCGTAAAACTGCTGTTGAGTCAAGTAACCTGTTTAAAAACAATGTATTCCTCTAACTACAGCCACCTGGCTTGTAATTATAGTCCTCATTAGGAGCTGCTACAGGTCTTGAGTGATTAGTTATTGTTTATAAACTGTTCAACTGGAGACCACCTGTTTTCGTACAGCGCCGCACCTTCGTCTTGCCTGGCTGCCTGGTGCCTATTAATAGAAAAGCACCTGTTTCCTGACAGGGCAGACCCAGAGATAAACCTGAAGCAGCTGGGGGAAAGGTCTTTGTGAAGGACACCCAGATCTGTTTGTTGCTGTTAAGCTGTCGCCAGCCGCCGTTGGAGCCTCTGATGGAGTTGCGCCGCTCGCGTCCGCGAAGACTCCCCGCTCTCTTGGAGAGCGTTTATAATTAGCCCTCCTGAGAGTGGGGAATCCAGAGAAATAAAACATGAGGTTTGAATGCTGGCACTAATTGTTAAAAGAGTTAAATGCCCCTCTATGCAAAGCAGCTGAGGTGAAAGGGAAGGTGAGCGGCTCCGTGTACAGATGCAGGAGGTGAGGCATGAACGCTGTGCTCCTTAAATAAACACAAGGATCACTGCGGCCCCACCGGCAAAGACAAAGAGGAGGCACTGATTTTCTCAAGGCGATTCAGTCATGTAGACAGCAAGCTCATGCTGCAGTTAAAATATTTAGAGCCAAATTCTGCTCTGAGTCATGCTGGATTCAGCTGATTTATTCCCAAACCTAAACAGTGGAAGACCAGAATTTGGCCCCTACACCCCTAAACTGTTGTTATCCCATCAACAATTTTCATCTACGACCATGAGTGGCAAATGACATTTTTTTTTTTTTTTTCCTTTTAAGTTGTCTACCTGGTTTTGAACTAGAAATGAGTTCTGTCTCCAAGGCTGTCACTCTGGGAGAGTGGACACATGAGCAGAGAGGCAGAGCTGGAGGCACAAAGCTGGAGCGAGCTCTGCACGGAGGAGCCGGCTGTGTGCTCAGAGGATGAAGTAGCAGGCAGGCTGTGCCATGTGAGGGGCACACCAAAACTTGCTTGAGCAAGGAGAAATGGGACCATTTGGCACTGGGATGAAGTCAGTTTTAAGGAGTGCATCTGGTGTTTGCTGCACTTGAAATCCCAGGTGATGCAGAGAGCAGTAGGAGCTACAATCCTTTAAAGTGCTGGTGGCAGTTGTAACATTCCCAGGCTCCCAGAACCCCTTTCCTGCTCTATTTTAAGCAGTTGTGGCCATGCCTTAACCCTTATACTGTGTAATATTTGTTGCTGTGGTTTTCTGTGGGCATCCCCCATCATCTGGCATTTTATGGAGGAACATCAAGTTTCCCTTTTCTTCTTCGTCTCCTTACAAACCAAAAAACTACCTCTGTATGTGACCTGGGAGTATTCCCTAGAAAAACAATATTTAGTTTCCTGATCAGCATTTTTTGGGATTGGCTGATCTTCCTTAAGGGTATGAGTTATTGCTCATAGGCAGTTGGTTTTGCTTACTCATTTATTGGATAGCAGTTTCCATAATGAGACAGCACATGATGAAAAATTAGGGGATAACACAGTCTCAACATTAAGCCAGGAAAGTTTTCCATATTAAGACACAGTGGCATGATGAACAACCCAGTCACCACCCTGTGTTCCCACACAGCAAATGTTAGGCACCTGTGCATCGCAGTGAATCATCTTATCAGCTGGTTATTCATGGCTGAACATGTTCCCAGCCCTATTTCTCAGTGTTTGACCAATCCCAAAGTTTCTTTGCTCCCTGCTCTGCCTCAGGAACAAACAAAAATCGTTCCACGTTATGTGAAACATACAAACTTTCACTTCATGTGGAATAAGCATGGCTAAAACCAACAGATTTATGCAACTGAACTGAGATGTACATACTTATCTGTTCAATATGTAAGTTATAACAGTGGTCCCCAGCATTATTTCAAAGATTCTGTAAATCCTCACCCCCAGTAGAACCTCAGGATGGGCAACACCTGTCCACCCAAAGTCCCCCAAAGTACATGGAGCCACCAAAGGATTTACACATATTTGGCAGAACAAGTGACAAATAACTTGGTATCTTAGAAATTCAGCTGTGGAACTGAGGTTTTTTGGGTGTATAGGATCCTTATTTGCTATGTTTTTTGTTGGTTTTACAGCTGTAGATGTGCTCAAACCATGAAAACAGCAGAGTGGGCCATTATTAATTGCAAAATACTATGTGGATACACTCCAAATGGTTCATGGTGATAGTAGGCACAGGTTTGTGTTTTAAATATGTTTACCTGAAGTAAAATATCAAGTGAAAGGAGCATAATTTAATAAATAACTGGAACAATAGATTGTGTGAAAACTAATAATATCAAATGCTTGCCTAAAGAAAAACCCCATAGAAATAAACACCTGAGCAGAGTTCCCAAGCATAAATGCATTTTAGATTCTTAAGGGATTTATCAGTTTTCCCTTTCAAATATCAGAAACACTTGTTGCAATGACAACATCATTCTGGAACAGTGGTAAATACATAAATAAATAAATAGCAATAGCTACCTCTCTATTGTCCTACTACAGCTTTTCTACTAATGTTTGGGTAGATATTTATACAATTCAGCATCTTTCAAAAAGAGTGCATAGTAGCCCAAACCCAACAAAAGACTGAAGGGCTACAGAGCAGCACAGAGGGGTCTCTTTCTCTTTTTAAAGTGACTAACCCAGTTGATTTCAATACGAGTTTGGAAAATAATCAAAAGTTCTCCGTTGTGGAGAACTGGCAATAGGATCTGCAGGAAGCCTGGATCTTCCTTGCCCAGTGGGTTTCCACGTGTTTGGAGAAATCAGAACTTTCTGTAGCTGGTGCAACCTCTCTCTTTGAAACCTTTTTCTTGCTGTTTCTTTTTTAAAGGTGTTAAAGAAATATGACTGTAATAACCACTGACAGAAATCTCTGGGCTTGAACTGAAGTGGGAAATCACAGAGGTTACTTACTTCCTCATGCTTTTACCATTTGTTCTCTTTTCTCGAGGAAGTTGAAAGACCTGAGATTCAAACTTAATAAGGCCCCATGCCGTTTCTAAGAGTATTTACAACACGCAAAAAATAAGCCAGAACATTTCTTATATTTAAATTTGTTTTCAGTCATCTAAGCTATTACACAGTAGGCCGTCCCCAAACCTTTTGTAACAAGCAGTAAATGTTTCTCAGACAAGGGAAAGAATGATGTGTTCAACTGCAGCTGCTTGAGCCCAGGAAAGCGACAAAACATCGGAGTGCCTGTGCTCCCCACATCCCGGTTTGTTTCAACATCATGGAAATGGAGCTGCCTCCAGCCCATGGCACGTGTTGCAGATGGGTGTGTGGGGTGGCAGCCTGTGGGATGCCCCACAGGGGTGGCAGCAGCTTCCTCTGTCAGCTGGAGCTCTGTGGTGCTGTGGAACAGACAATGACCTTGGGTTTTATTAACCACAGTTGCTTCCCACTTTCAAGGCTCTGCCCTAAACCCCTTCGGTTCAGTGGGAAGCTTTCCATTTCTAGTGGTGGGGAGTGAGGGCAATTCCACTGAGTACCAGTTGTGCAACACATGCTCTAGACACCACCAGGAGCTCAGTTCTAATTTTGGTCCATGTCTAATAGCTTGGTGTGTCATGGAGCAAAACAACTCCAGTTCTTGAAATTTTCTGGAAGCAGCAGCAGGGCCATGGAGGCAAAGCCAGTTTTCAGTGTAATTTGTGTGTGTGATAACCAAGGAACTCTTGGACCATGTCCTCATATATCCTAAGTAAACAGCGTTACAGAAGCCTTCCCAGTGAATCTGCCTTTTGAATCCCTTCTCGTTCTGGAGAGACTTTATCATCTGAGGCAGTCATGCATGGAAGGAATGTCTGAAGGCCTCAGTGACATTCATTAGTGGTTTTTGGATGGCATATTGGGGAAAACTAGTTTTGTTTTGTTTAAATTCCTTTTGCAAACAAACGTTAGCACCTACAAACTCCAAATATACCCAATGTCCATCAGAGAGCTGCTGGAATGCCGATGAGACATTTCGTCCAGTGCTCTACTGAGTCACTGTAAAAATAACCCCACCAAGACTCACTTTCATGTCAATCTTTTCTCTTCATTTTCCTTAAAAAAATCCCAACAACTAACAGTTGAATTCAACTAAAAACTAAAGGTTGAATTTAAATGGAAACACGCAGATCAAGGAGGGTTCTTAGATGGAAGATCCAAATCATTATTATTATTAAAATATGAAATATGTAGACACATATTTGCCATGGAAACCTTGGAAACAACATCAACATGAGTCATGTTGGAAGTGAGTGGGCACGGAGAGGTTTGGGGGGTCCTGGTTGCCAGCCTGAGCCAAGCGAGAGCCGCTCTCCATCCTCACGGGTCACTCCACGCCACAGGATCACTGTGGCTGGGGTCACATCACCATGGACACGGCATCTGGGGAAGGCACAGCGGGGCCTTACAAGGCACAATGTGCCTGTCCTCAGCTGCCGTGCTGCCAGCAGTGATTATTTTGTCTCATAATATCATGTTCTCGAATCGACCAAGTGAACCTCCAGCCACCGGGCATTTACGCAGCTGCAACTGGGCTGTGTGTAAGTGAATTCCTTTGAGAAACATAAAGAACGTCCCAAAAATAGATTCTGACAGACATTTTTAAATGTCTTCCTGAATTTTCTGCGTCTTTTTCTGGACTTCTCTCTTCTCTGTTGGCCAAGATGGGTTCTGAACAAGTTTGACTGCTTTCTTAGGTCTCATGGCCTTTCCTGATGATCAAGGCTGAGAACTCCCTGCAAGAATCTCTTTAGTAGCTGTTTGCATTTTTTTTTTTAGCCTATGTTCACTCTCAGGATAAGTCTCACAAACAGTTTGAGGATAAAATTGTTATAATTCCTGTTTGAACTTTTAATCTACTGGGAAAGATAAGTGACTGAAAGTCTTAAGAACAAACGGCAAAAATAATCTTAGAAAATGTTCTTTATCCTTCTGCTTGGTTTTGTTTTTTCCTATATATATATATATATATATATTTGAAATCTAGATTTTAGCTACACATAAGAAGAGCAGTCTCTATTTTTCTGTTTCTCTGAGATAGGTTCTGACCCATGGCGTGGTGGTCTTCCCACCAGGGAAGGATATTCAGTCAAATAATCCTTTTAAAAGACATTTCTGAGAGTGAAAGAATAACCTCCACCACCAAAGCAGGAGCTGAAAAAAACCCTCAAGTTATGAGGACGAGGTATCTTATTGAGGAAAGCAGTATAAATTTTGAATTCCTATAAGCTTCTCTACATGTGATAAATTTACTTTGAAGTACCTTTAAGCATATCCTAATAGGCGTTAAAACTGGAATCATCTGAATTTCAGCCTTTATAGGTAAAGTCAGTGTTCATTTAGAGCACATTAACACAGTAAGGTAAACATAAATCAGTTTTGGACATGTGTTCACTGCATCAGCTGCTTCAGACTCTCCTGGTGGTTAAAACCAGAACATGTAACTTTGCATTTATTCCAATAGTTCCTGATGGGTGATGATTTGCACAGCCTTGGTTGGTCACTGTGCTTTGAAACACCCCAAAATTTCCTGTGAAAATGCTTTTTATGCCCAGCAAAGAGTATAGGTTACTCTATTTCAATATTTTTAGATGGAGAAAGGTTACCTTAATTAAATTCAGAAATATTCCTTCCTACTGTCTCTCTAGAGATGGGTAGGAATTCTTCTCTTGAGCTGTTGCCAACAAAACGTAGCCCTTTGTGGAAGGGCTTGGAGCCCAAAAGCTGCTGATGCCCTCTCTGAGTGGGAGAATACCATTTCTTACAAATTATATATTCACTTTTACAGGCTGTGGTCTTTATGGAGGCTTTTCCCTTTTATGCCCCAATTTATCTGGTCCATTAAAAAAAAAAAAAAAATCACATTTGGCATTCCTTACTTGTCTGCATGAGATTATATGGTGCATGCTGCAGCTTTTCCTGAAGGTGCTCACATTTCTGATTGGTTTATTAATTTGTGTTTATTGTAGGTACTCTGGTATAATGTTTTATCTTAATTAGTATTTTTATACCCACTATATTAAGCACGTATGTGGGCAGGTTTTTATGCTGCATGTCTTCCTAGTGCAACTGAGGTTTAGTGTTTTACTCTAAGAAGGAAGAATTATAATCAATTTAAAAGTAATTACAGGCACATTTTGCTTCAAACACAAACTATGTTGCATTAACATGTGACAATATTTTAGGCTGAAATCCATAAGTTTTTAGTCTGATAAGCCCCCTGTTGAGCTGTACATGATATCAACCTACCTTAAATTAAAATAAACCTGTCTTCTTAGGATAAAATCTAACCTTTATTTTTCCTCACAGAAATGAATATTCTTGGGCATTCATTGAAGAAAGAATTTAATCACCTCTTTTTAAAATAAGATATTTTGTTAATATAAGACTGCAAAAATAATATGCATTTCTAGATTAATTCTTTTACATTTTAGATATGGGGCAAAATTCTCATGCTCAAGGAAGTATTGAATTTCTTGAGTAAGACCTTAAAATCAGATCCACCAGGAGTAGCAGAGCACTAAAACACTTTGTTTTTTTTGTCATGAAAGAATAGAGTTTGTGCTGCTTGGTTCTCCATGGTGGATATTCAAATAATTAAAATGCTATCGGCTGATATTTTTTTCAACTTTATTCTGTGAATACCTTTTAGCTTATATATTTTTTTAATTTAAGATATATATTTGTGTTTTATAATAGAGGCAAGATTTTTTAAATAAATGATACTTTCTTGGTAAAAAACTTAGAAAACCACAGCATTTTCACTTTATGTTCTTCATCTTCTACATTTGTAAATGAAGTTTCTGACTTCTTTGAACAACTTCAAACTTGGATCGTTCCATCTAGTTAAATGGAGTTTCCTTCAGTCAGACAAAAGAGAAGTATTTGGATGTTTCTCCTTTATTTTTAACATCTGGTTCTGACATGGGCTGCTCGAGCTGGGCGTTTGCATTCAGTGAAGGTTGATGCAGGAGCACTTTAGTTGGTGAGTTTGCAATTCTGCTCTCAAGGAGGAGCAAGCTGTAAATTACCCACCACTGAGTTGCTGAGTCACTTGGATACTTCAGACTCCTCTAAATGCAAGATCCAGTGGGGCTGCTGAATTATCCTAGGCTGCTATTCAGAAGATCCTCGTGTCACAGTCTCATTCTGAATATGATTTTTTTTTTTTTAATCTGGATAAGTATTTAATTTGAGATTTCCGTACTGAAGAGAATTGAGTCGAGACATTTTAAGTGCTTCTTCGTCTATCATTAGAGACACCAAGTGACACAGGAAAAGATAATGAACATAGAAAGAGCCCCCAAAGCACTTTTAGATTGTTTCCTGAGAGTCAGCAGGCCAATATTGACTTTGATTAAGCACTCACTTCGGTCCCATTAGTTTGGCAAACTGTGAAACAGAAGCCAGCGTCCTTTCCAAGTTGGTTTTGCATAAACTCTTTTACAACTTCACTTCTGACTTTCTTTAGAATGTCTCTTTTTTTTTTTTCTTTTTCTTTTGTACTTCCTTTCCTCTTCAAGAAACATGTTTCTTTAAGTCTTTCAAAGATTCCATAATCTAAAACTCACGTAAGGATTTGTGGTATGAACCAGTGACACGTAACAATCTTGTTTTGTGTCTCAAAACTGCAGAGGAAAGCAATGATATGTATTTTGTCTCAGGAGTTTGTGTATATGAGATTTAATTGCCAGATTTTAAATTTAAGGATTGGTTTCTGAAATTATTTTCTGGAGTAGATGAATATTATGGTTATAGCTCTGAAATTGTCTGCTGTTTGTCAAGGAAAATCTCCTTCCCTTGTGCTCCTTTGGTGTGTTTGAGTCCTGGCCATTTGTGTGCAACTACCAGGAAAGATCCATGGGAAACTCGACAGAGCCTGTGCAGGATTTTTACTGTAAGTCCCACAAATGCACTTTTTACCTTTTTTTTTTTTTCTCCCAACAATAATTTAAAAGTGGGCTCTTGTCCCTTTAGACTGTGCGTAGAGTTGGAGATACTGTGACAAGCCTTGAGGTTCTGGTGGGTTTTGGGTGTTGATAGAAGAGGAGCTCACTGCATCTGGGTCATCAGGAGGTCTTTTCCAACCTAAATGACTCTGTGATCATTTAGGAACCCTGAAGAAACCCAGTGAATGCAGAGCCTGTTCGTAGTCTGAAAGCAGATACTTGGAGTTGGGGAAGTCATTACAGAGATGAGGGATCTTGCAAATGTTTCCTTTGCCCACAAGGGAACTTTTTCCCAGACTCTGTTTTGACTAGACACTCTTCACTGATTTATGTACTCTGTAAATCTCTCTGGGCCATGAGTGGTCTCAAAGGTACCCAGATAGTTTTCTACTGTAAGTTTCTGTCCATCTAGCTCTTTTCAGGTTGAGAAAATCCTCATCATTACTTTTCAATATTTTTATTTCTAGCACATGAGAAAAAAAATTATGTTACACATAAATGAACAAAAAGGGTAAAAAAGGATTAATTCACTATTTCTTAACATTCTACAAGCCAATTAGCAATAGGTCTGAAGAACAGACATCTGACAGATTGGCTATAATTGGCAGCATTTTCTGTGGCAGTTTGCTACCACTCTTCTGCTTCACCTGGAAAGTCTTTAAAGAGGTTACATCGCTGAGCTGACATTGCAACACTCCAAGATCACATCCATCATAGTTTCTGTTTAAATGGATTTCATTTTAGGAATACCCTACAAATTATTTCACACATCTTGGTGCTCTGTGCCACCAGAAATATGTATTAATGCATTACTAAATATTTTATAATCAAACAATGTATTATCATAAATAAAAAGAGAAAGTAGGTTATTTCTTATCCCAGCATTATAATCAGGAATATTCTAAGGGTGGATTAATTAGCTGAGCCGAGGCGCTGAGTCCAAGGTATTGCTAGATAATTTTTTATCTCAGCATCTTGTTTCCAAGCCTTAAAGGTAATTCAAATTAAAGTTTACATTCCTGTGTATTTGCTAGTGTATAGAGCACAGAGAGGCACGAGCACAGTGGTGCACACACGCCTGAGCACTGCGACACAGAGCGTAGGCACACATAGATTTCTACATGAATTTGACATTGATTTCTGGGGTAAACAAATGGTTTTAAGTCTTTACTTGCCCAAAGCTAGATCATAATATTCTGCATTTCAAAGTGCCCAAGTACCTTTAAAGTGATGGCTGCAGAGGCCCCCAAGGCACAAAGCAGATAAAACCTTCTTTTAAAAGTATTTTGCTCACCTTTGTAAAAAAAAGGAACTTGGGGTTTATTGAGTGCAGGAAGGGCTCATTCCCATAGTAACCAATGCACGGCTGATATTGATCAGCAGAGTCAAAGGCAGAACCTACTGACAGGAATAAAGAGCAACTATTCCTTATCCTCATATGTATTCTTCCTGGAGTTCTGTAGGTAACCGATACCACAGGCGTGGAGCAGGAGCTGCTGCGCCTTTGGTCGTGTCGTTAACACACACCAGGGCTCCTCATCCAGAAGAAAAGCTCTGAGTATGCCTGATTTTTCACTAGATCCTGCAGTCTTTTCTCTGGCAAAACTCCCCGTGATTTTAGAAGGACTTTCCTCCAGCAAGGTGTGTGCAAAATTGATCCCTTTGTCTTGGAGGAGCACAGACAGCCTTTGAAATTTCTTTAATGCTCTATTTTCTACCTCAATTAATGAGACCTTAAAGGTGTTTAAATATCCCCTCCTTTGTTCTCCATACTTGTGGCAGGTGTGAGATCTGATAAATTAACATTTGCAATCACGCCCGGCCGCTCTTTAATGATTTCATTAGGAGTTAAATATAAGGCTTTTTATGTTAGGCATTCCTTTTTGAACTGCTCAGCTTCACAGAGAAGATCTTTGAAACCAAGAGCTCATGAATTGTTAGCATTCAGTACAATGCATATACATACCTTAAATCCTCATCATGATTAGATCATTCCCAGAATTGACAGGTCTATAAAAAGGAAGAAAGGAGACCTGAGAGAGCTGTGCGAGGAGAGATATTTTGTAGAACATGATATCACATAATAAAGAATAAATTCTCTCAAGTCTGATAGTTTTACAAGGTTTTACATACTCCTAGGCAGGTAATAATCTTCCTTAGTTTGGTTTTTTTTTTTTCCCCTTGGACCTGCAAGGAGCCTTAACGTTTTTTTCCTGACAAAAACTGTTAGATAACAACTGAGCCAAAATTAAATAACCCCAAAAGTCTTCCTCTCTAATCCCTTCTGTGCATGCTTAATGTTTCATTCTCCCACTTCAATTATGCCATCTGCATTATGTCTTTTCGCTCCCAACTCGGAGAGTTGTTAAAAGGAAAAGCCTCTTTGAGAGTGTCACAGCTCCATTATGCAGGCCTATACCTGTGCTGGCAGCATGCTCTTCTTCTCACCTCATATTGCCTTTTGCCTGGGAAAGAGATCCCCGCCGTGCACATCAAACTGGAAACTGAAATGAAATTAAGCTGGTATGCAGGAGGTGGAGTAGGTTGTGATAAATGAGCAGAGGAGACTCCAGGAAGAGTTTTTAACTTGGTTCCTTGGGCCAAAAAAATCACCAGGCTCAAAGCCCAGTTGTGGAGTTTGAAATCCTAGCCTAAAATATCAATAGCAGGGTGTGACTCTGGGTGCTTAATAATGAAGGTAGCCTGGTTTCTACAGATGCTGGGAACACACACATGTCACTGGCTCCAGTTGCACATTCAGATGTCAAATTTCAGGCAGGGATTTCCAACCATTAGGTTCAGACCTCTTTATTTCCTGTTGCAATTCATCTCTGCACAAGGTGTCGTCAGGACTTTTTCTGGGATCTTGGCTGAGCAGCAGATACACTGGGCATTTTTGAGAGACCATATTTGATTTCCAGTGGGATCAATTCCTCAAACTGATAATGAGTAATACCAGGCTTTTGGAAATTCTCAGAAAACTCTTGACTTCTGGAGCACCATCTCAGTAAAATTCACTGATGAGTTTATGATTATTTGAAGAAGGTCACAATATATTAATTCAGAAATAATTACAGAGCAAGTTTTGGAAAGGTGTTTTGTATTTACACCTTTTACAACCACCAGTGTAGGCAGTAGTTTGTCCTCTGTTTCATATCTTTTTGTTAAAACATGCTTTCAGTTTATTTCTAGCTTACAACTGTAACACGTAATATCTCAGCCTGACACCCCATATGATTTGAAAATTTTAGGGGAAAAAAATCCCATGCATAATATACATTTATAAACATACATATACTGCAGATTAAATCGTGCACTGGAATGCAGAGCCATTTTTCTGTGACTGACTTACAGAGCTGTGCTCTGGAGACAATTTTATGTTTAGTTTAAAATGGCTGCAATATTCAACACAGAAAACTGACTGCCGCTTACAGCCTTCGCAGTCCCCATCTCTCCAACAAAAAAATTATCATCAGGGGCTTGGTTTCCAGGATTTTTTGGTGTTTCTGAAGCCTTGCCTGGGTGTCCCACCACATTATCACGGCAGACCCAGCACCCGCTGAGGAGTGATCTGAGCACAACAGGACCAGCTCAGGCATTTGCACGACAATTGGAAAGGTTCTGGAGAAGGATGTGCTGACACAAAATGCTGTCCTGGGGACTTTCAGTGCCATTATCTTTAAATGATCCATAATCATTGGGAAGCTCTCCTGGCACTACTAGGATGAGTTTCTTGGAGGAAAAGAAGTCTCCTGTGTAATCCAGTGCTATAGTTTAAAGCTCGCTTTCACTTCTGGAGCCCCGAGAAGTTTTTAAGTTTGAATGGTTTCATTTGATGCATCCTGCAGTAGAGGCTGTCAGCTCCCTCCCCCTTTTTCAGAACAGTTTGAAAAGCCATCAAAATGGTTCTTGCAATTCTAAAAAGTATTAGCTGAGTGATGGGATGTTTATATTTTGCCACTGACAGCTCAGAAGTAAAATTAGAGTAAAATCTGAATGATACTTTTCTGTTATGAACAATTTGAATATTTTTCATCATATTCTGTCAAAACCTGGTTGGATACAGAAGAACAAAGAAAATTTGATCCAGAAGAGCACCAAGAGCAGAGTTGTTTGAGTGCTGGCACTTAGGATAAAATTGCAATCCAGGGGCCTGGAATTTCCCAGCAGCCATTAGAGGCCTACCAGCATTTCCACAAACATGGCCAACAAAGTACAAATAGCACAGATAATTCCATCAGAGCTGTTCAGGGAAGCATCCACAGGTGGATTTGAGAGCTGTGCTAGAAATTCTGCAGGGGAAAAAGAAAGGGGATTCCAGGGAATGCTTCTGTCCAGCTCCCAAAATGGTTAAAGTTGATGGTGTGACACTGGGAGCTGGAGCATGAAGTTGGATTATGAAGTTGGAGGAACATGGTGTAGTGGAAGGTTTCCCTGCCCTTGGAATGGTGTTAGATGATCTGGAGGATCTTTAAGGTTCATTTCAACCCAAACCCAACCCATCAGTCCCATGACGCAGCATGGAAATTATTCTGACACATTCAAGCTACCAAAAATTCACTGGAAGTGCCTTTACCCACCAGCAAAGAAGAAAGGACACTACAAAAAGTAGTCCCTGAACTGCTAATGGATCAATTTTTTGTTATTGTTGGGAGAAATTTATTTCTTTCTCTCATCATTCATGGTGGTTGGGACATTTCTGGCTTTTTTCTTTGCCTTGTCCAGACATTTTTAGTGCCATACAGCAACTTATCAGCTCATGTGTTCACCTGGGATTTTAGAAAACCTCATGGGAAATAGATCATGCAAGATCACAGCAAAGAAAGGCAAATTATTTTCTCTTCTCTGCCTGAAAGCTAATTTTCAAGTCCATCCTTTCATGTGCTTTACGGGAGATTAAAATGAAATTAGTTCAGGAAGGATACTGCTCAAGATCATTTTAAGATTTTCCAAAGCTCACCAGCTTGTTGACCTGTAAACCACCTTTAGCTGGACAGATGGTAAGTAACAAATTGATCTCAGCCAATAAAAATCTGTCAGAACAATCTGCTGTTGGCAGGTGTCAGATAATTATCTCGATGAATAGATAAGCAAAGTAATAAGCAAATTAGAAGCTTCCATTGCAAATAACAGGAGGAATTTTATTTATTTGTTGCAGGCAGGGCCTTGATCATCTGCTGAAAAAAAAAAAAAAACAAACCCAAACCTTGTCTGATATCATAAGAAACTCACTGAAAAGTTGTGCGGGTTGAAGGTGGTGTTAGCAACACTAAGTTTTTTTTTGCTTTTCAGCACTTTAACTCTTCTATACTGCTTCAAATTTCCAAGAAATACTTGGCTGAGATGTGGCAAAAGTCCATGTCAGAGCAGTTGTGTGATATATTGTTGTGGTTGCAGTTATTTTTTATATGAACAAACTGTCAGAAGCCTATTTGCAAACCTGGACCTCCCTGCCCTGGCCACGCTCATAAAAAGATGGTCTCTGTCCCAAAACTCTCACCCTGAAATAGAAGACAAGGAGATACAAATTGGGTGTTGATGGGCCAAAGAGAAAAGTGCTGTGCTCAGAAAGGAATTCCCAGAAAATATTGCAGCAGGATGGTGGATAGACACAGGCAAGGACTTGGCAGTGCTGGGGAAATGATTTTAGATGATTTTAGAGGTCTTTCCCAACCTAAATGATTCCCTGTGATTCCGAGACCATTTGGGACACCACAGAGAAGAAATGTGGGAATGTTTGCATCAGAATTCAGGAATATTTAGCATCTTTCTGAGATGTTTGGGTTTTTTTTAAATTATTGGCATCAGTGTGAATGCATATGTAGTGCAAGGGGTTGGATAGAAAGTGGTATTGTTTGGATTTTTGCCTTTGTAAGTGTCCCTTTGGTACTTTTGGGGCTGGGTGTGACATTCTCAGATACAGAATCCCTCCAAGGGAGACTGAAAAAGTTGCTCCAGCTAACAAGAGGCATGTGACAAATTGAGGATTCAGGTTGGATAGGGATTGGAGCAACCTGGTCTGGTGGAAGCTGTCTCTGCCCATGGCAGGGGCTGGAATATGATGAGCTTTAAGGTCCTTTCCAACCCAAACCATTCCAGGATTCTGTGATCCTCTAAACTGTACATTCTGGAATTATTTCTTGGGTTTTTTTTTTAACTTTCAGAGGAGATATTTTCAAATCTCAGTGCATTTCTGTCAAGCCTCACAGTGCCAAATCCAGAGTGGGCCAGCAGCAGGTACAGTGGCCACAAGCCACCGAGTCTCTGAACTTGTTTGTTTTCCTGCATGTGCTCTGCATGTCCTGCACCACTGCAGGCATGCCTTGTTCCTTGAGGAAAAATTAGAGCTGGGTTTCAAAAATCCATCCATTACAAAGTGAAAACACAAAGTGACCTCAGAGTGAAACTCGAAATGGTCTCTCTGAGACCAGTGGAGGAGGAATGTGGCTGCTCTGTGGCTCCTGTGTGCAGGTCTAACAAGTGTCACAGGCAAATACTGGGCTGGGAGGGGTGGTTCGCACATCCAGAGCCACGTGCACACCTGTGCACAGCATTGTAAGAGCTCTAATGATAGCCAAATGCTAATGTTGGCTTATTGATACCAAGAAAAGACTAGAATTTTAAATATTTATCTTAATTACAGCCATTAATGAGATTAACTTCTGGTAGACACACCTGTAAGTGGAGTTTGATGGTAGCATAACTTGTATTCCTGAGTTCTGCCAAGCAAAAAATTCATTCCTCTCCTTACTTTTTGCTGGAGTTGTACCTTGCATTAATGCGGATCATTAAATCCTTGCTTTTAGGGCAATGACCACAGGGCTTGCTGTGTTTCAGGGTGGGATAGGCCCTTCTGAAAGGGAGCTGAGGCTGCTGCCCTGTGACAGCACCCTGCACACCCTGAGCAGCAGCAGCCAGCAGGGATCAGCTTCCAGAGGCATCAGCAGCCACTGTTTCTGTATTTTCTCTTCTAGGTAACTTTCTAAAGCAGCTTAGAACACCAGACTTTCATGTAGAACTTGTTGCTGAGCAAGAGATGAATGTCTGAGAAATCAAAGCCACAAAGAATATTTCAGGTTAAACCCCAGCTTAATTGGTGATGTGAGTTTACCTTTCTGTTCTGACTTCGCAAGGTTGTACTAAACCCAAGCTTCACTGTGCCTCTGGATCAGGTTGTGTCTGCTCCTTGGTGTCCCCCAAGGGGTTGGTTTGCCTTCTCAGGGTTGTGTCAGGACCAAAAATGCACCTTTTTAGGAGCAGCCAGGGGCTAAATCAGGACAGTCCCTCCTGCAGGCTGCCTGGCCTCTGCAGGGGCTGGGAAGTGATGAACAGCATAGAATCATGTAGGGGAGGATGATGCCTCTTCCCAGCATTTCACAAAAAAGTAGGGAAAGAGAACACTTCCTCATCAACCTCTACACCCCCAGGGAGAGGATTTGATGCTGCCTGTTAACATGAGCCCAGCAAGATGTGGCCAAGATCTCCTGTTTGGCAGTTCTGCTGCCCCTCCCTTCCTTCCCCTGCTCACCATAGGAAATATCTTCCTACACCATTCAGATTTCAGCCAGAGGTTTGCACTGCAGGAGGGTTATCCTATGTAAATCAGAATTAATTACTCTATTAACCCAGGCATTTAGGTCTTATTACTCAAGATGCTGCAAGGCAAGAGCATAAGGAGGGACACTTCAGCTTGAATAGGGTACAGGTGGCTATGGAAAATTTGGATTTGAATGTCCTATTTTCCAAAGGGTTGAGCTCTCAAAATGAATACTAAATTTGCTGCCTTTTTTTTTCCTCTGATAAATAAAAGCCTATATTCACTTAGGCACCTTATTTCCTCTGGTTTCAAGAGAGAACTAGAAATCCATGGTTCCTAAATATTTTTGAACATCTTATTAGTTGCTGTGGCTTTCTTCTGTTGAAAGTTGGACTTGATGATCCTGGAGGTCTTTGCCAGCCCTAATGATTCTATAATTTTATGTTTTCTTTACAGTGAGATCTCTGGGCCAGGCTCATCAAAATTATTAGTAATCAGAGCCACCACATCTTGGTATTTTTTGTGTTGGCAAGATATTTTTCAAGGCACTGTTTTCTGGATAAACGGTGGAAAGAACATTTTGTGACTCCTGCTTCAAAAAAAGAAGCTCAGAACAGTTGCTTAAAATAATAAATGGAAAGCCACAACTGGGGATAGGCACATTTTTGTACCAGTGTTGAACTCGTTTCTTTCAAAGGACAGAAGTAATTCAGAAGGAAGATCTATAGAATAATAAGCTGTATAAGGCTGCCTAATCAGCTGCTTTAGGATGTAGATCCAGCCCATGCCATGCAGTAGAAATGCTTTTTTTTTTGGAAGAGATGGATCATTCTATCCCCATAATTTTTAGTCTCAAGGAACAAGCATTTTCACAGCTCCTAATTGAGAACCTTTTGTAAAAAAATTCAAGTTGTAACTTAGTGCATTGACTATTCCTTTAGTGTTTGGAACAATCTGTTTGTGACCCTCATTTCTTTATTTTCTGAGCTGAGTTCTTATGCAAGGTCACTTCAGTCAGAATGATACCAAAAATTGACACACGAAATCAGAAATTATTCTGATATGTCTTTCTGTGTAGTCAGGGCAATGCCATCTCAATTCCCAAAATAATGTTTAAACAAAAAGTTCAAAGCTCCTTTCAACTTGCTGCAGATTTTACTGCATATTCTTAATAAACCCTCTTCATCTGCTCCTGTGGAAATGGGAGCTTTCAAGCAATGTAAACCTAGCAAAAAGCCTTTTTATTTTTTACTTCCTTCTTTCCTTACCAGCACTGCTATTATCACATGGTGTGTTCCACATGATAAGCCATTCATTAAAGCATCACCTACTGTTTTTTTCCTCCTCACTACCAGCTAGAACATGATCTGTCTCTGCAGGAAGACATTGGACCTCTGACCTCTTTTGTAGCTATTCCAGGCAAATATAATAAACAGGGTTCAGCGAGTTTGTGTAAATCTCTGATTATGTTTACTCTGAAATCCAAGTGTTCATCTCAGGCAGAAAAATTAAGGCTGATTTTCAAATATTATGTACAAACTCTAGCTACTAAGCATTCCATAATGAGCACTTTGGCAATTTAAAGCAAATTAGGGTTCCCACTAGGCAGGAAAGATATACAGTATAGTCAAGTAAAGATTGTATGGTGTTTGATGAAAAATAGGCACGCAGAAAAACACGATACAGGCTCCTGGCTCCAGATGAATGAGGAGATCCTGTGTTAGTGCACTTCATTACTGAAACTTTGCATTGTTCCTCACTTCTGAAAGCTTGGGTTCAGTCTGCTAATGATTTCTGCTGCAGCTTGAGTAAACATCACCCTGGAGAACCACCTGTTGTGGCAGTACGTGCCCTTCTGCTCTGGTAATGGATGGGTTATTTGGGATATTGCAATGCAAAGGGGCAATTGAGATATTGGTGCAGCAGTGACACTCAGCACTGTTTGGCTGATGTGACACCTCTCACAGGAAGAGACCTGCTGGAAAACACTGAAAATGTCAAATTTCCCTCAGTAGCAGCAGGAAGAGCTGTATGATGGATCTCTGCTGAGGACAGAACATATCTCAGCACAAAGCAGTGCACTACATCCTTCCAGGTGACAATAATTCATGGAGACATCATCTGGAGGAATGAGGGAATAAAGAGATCCCTGCCATTAATCTCAGCAGCAGCTGGGTGCTCAGTCCAGCCCAGTCACACATGTGGAGTCTGAATTCATCTTTTGAAGAGGCACATGGATTTGTGTTGGTCCTGGGAATCCAAAAAGGAGATGGAAATGGGTAGTGTTGCTGTGTTGTTTTGCTGGTTTGTGCAATAAAAACCCACACAGCTGGAGAATTTCTCCATTCCTTTTTGGCATTTCTGCATTAAATTTACCTAATTTTGGGTTGGTTCTTTACAGGTTGGGTGGTAGGTTGATGTCTACCAGCTACAGGGCAATTATTTTGTTTTATGGAATGAAAAGATATCATCTATAAGTGCTGTTCTCAGGGCAAGGTGGAAGAAAAAAGCCCAAAATTAAATAAAAAGAGCTTAAATTAATGAGGTGTCTGGCACTAAACAATACACCTCATTATGCATTCTTTAAAAGCACTGAAGTTAAAGATCATCTGGCTTGATTATTATTTTTACCTAAGAAAATGTGCTTTCTCTAGAAACCCAATGAAGATGAGCATGTGAAAAATAGAAAATTACCATTTTAGCTTATGAATTAGGAATTTAGAATATAAAGAGTTTTTGGAATGCAGACTTAAGTTTGACATTTCTTATTTATTTGAAAAGAACTCATAGAACTGGTAGGTTCTGCTGTTATCTTACACAATGACAGAATAAGATTTTTAACATCTCTCCTTTCACCCTGGCTAAAAACTTACCCTTTTGGCAACTGTAGCTGCAATTTAGTGGGTTTTTCTCTGGATTCTTAAATTCACAAATTTAGTTTGATTTAGTTTCACCAGTCCGCTTCCTTCAAGGGTGAGTAAACCAGCAGAATATCCAAATCCATGCAATTAATTATATTCTCTTTCCCAATGGGATTACTATATGATATCACTGATTAAAAATTACAAGTGGATTTAAAAATTTTACTTTTAGAAAAGCTAAACATGAAAGTGTGATGTTAGAACCTGAGCAAAAGCACCTGATGAAATTAGATGTCTTCATTTCCTTGAATTTTGAGCAGAATGGTCAGAATTGGTCAGAATGTTGCCATGATTTGGAATTATTATTCCAAAGAAGGAGAAAGAAAGAGAGGACAACAGGCATTTGAAGAATTCTGTGATAGAGAACTCTCTGATTTCCAGGAGCTGTGGGAAGAGAAATGAGTTTTCAGTACCTTATGGAGTCATTTCAATAAGTTTGGACTTTTTGGGTGTGTTAGGGAGATTTTTATTTTGCATACCTCAGCTAAAGCTTTGAAATTTCCACAGAGCTTTGTTAGGAAAGAAGATGATTAATTATTTGTTGTGGAGATAGGAGCAGAACCTGCTTCCATCAGGATTCAGGGGAGGTGTATGGATTCAGGATTCAGTAGAGGGGTAAGCCCTGTTAGAGTGTTGTGTTGGGTGAGTATGGGTGGGAGAAGCTGAATCATTATTAATTGCAAATTGATCAGGTTTTGGTTTTTTTTTTTCCCCATGAATTATTCATGAACAGATCCAAACTTCTGTGAATATATTCAGTATTCACCTAACAGTTGGGATGAACAACTTTCAGAAACTAGTGATTGACAGTGAACCTTCTGGTACACTATTTAAACAATATTGATTCATGGGCTTGCTAATATGTTTGTCTTTATCGTAAAACTCGAGCAGACCCTCTCTGTTGGCAAAAGCACACAAAGAGCTGGTTGGGTGACCTCCCCACCCTGGATAAAACACATTGTACTTCATCCCTCTGGCACAGCTGACCTCAAAAATTACACTGAAGTACAGAAAGATAAGCTCATAATCGGAGAACCAGAGAATCCCAAACTGGTTTGGGTTGGAAGGGATCTGAAGATCATCTCAATGCACCCCTGTCATGGGCAGGGACCCCTTCCACCATCCCAGGTTGCTCCAATCCCCACCCAGCCTAGCCTTGAACACCTGTAGAGATGGACCAATGATCCAATCAGCCCCTCACACAGAATTTATATCCATACGGCAGATGGCAAAATTGCCCTCTTCTTGTCCTACTGTGAAGCAGGAGCATTAAACACTGCATTCCTTGTTTTCTGCTTTTTGGACTTTCCAAATCTTCATGCACTTTACAAAAAGTATCAACTCCATCAGCAAAGAACACTCACTAAAATACTCCAGGAATGAAATGCTGACTCAGAGTCTTGCCTACTCCAGAGACAAGCAGTAAGACAAGTTTGTCTCTAAATTCAGCTTTGCAGTTTTATTCAGGTCTTCAGTGTCAGGGAGTTGGTTTTTTTTAGCCCACGACCTTTTGGATCCTAATACTTTGGATTCTGAAACACAAAAGTGAAAAAAAAGTGAAGCAGAGTCCCCCACACTCAGGCAAAATCTCCAGCCCTTAGTGTTGTGTTAACTCAAACCATACTGGAATTGTTGTCAGAGGTACAGAGAGAAAATCTCCACAAAAAACATGAATGCCAACACGAAACAAGGGTTATAACAGGCAGATTGATAGGTTTCTCTAAAAAAGAGGAAAATAAAACCGCCAGCAGTTGGACTCTGTCTCTACACTGAGACCAGAACTAGCTGAGGGAACAAGAGCTGTTGGTTTTATGGAGAGATTTGTGTGTGAGAATAGAGGATGTGGCCAAGGACTCCAGAGTGAACTGAGATGCCATGTGCTGGTGCAACACGGGGAATCTGCCCCCACCCTGCTTGCTGGAATGCCTTGGTGCACATAACAACTTTAAACCAGCCTTTTGTCTCCCAGATAATCAAAGAAATAAGGAAGAGTCCTTAGTAATGTTGAGTAGGATGTTCACCACACATCTTAGGAATTAGGGTGATATCAGAAAGAAAACAGCCTGATGGTTTGAGGTGATTTGCTCTTGAATGTCTGACTTCTTCTTCAGCTCCTGAAGTCCCCAGTTCTCCTCAGCCCTCTGACTGTGGGAGATCATTCCCTCGCTGTGTGCCTGCCACAAATTCCAGATCTGATGGAGGGGGATGCATGGGAAGTTTAGACAGAGCAGTTGATGCCGGTAAAAAGCAAATGTTTCTGCTGCAGAAGGTGGACTTGGCACCAGGGTGGTCACTGTCCCCTGGAGTCCTCTGCCCAAGAGCTCTGAGAGGATGTGTGGCACAAAAGCTGCACCAGAGATGGTTTGCAGGGAAATAAAATTATCATTGTTGCACTTCTGGAGACAAAACAACTGAGGTTTTCAGATAAAAGCACTTGTTGGATAATGTGCAGAGCAAGGGTGGCCTCAGAAGGATGGTGAGGACACAGAAGGATGGTGAGGACACAGAAGGGCACCATGTTCAGAAATCTGTTTTCTGTAAATTAACTAAACACCCTTTTGCATTTTGTAAAGGAAAATTAATATGTTCAAAGAGTTCCTTGGTTAAGCCTGTATCTCCTCACTTTACTCTTCAAATTTAGTTGAAATATTTACCCTTTCTCTTACCAAAAATATCAAAACTTTTCTCAGTCGATTCTTGTGGATTGGCAACTGATTCAGAGTGGGATGCAGCAAAGACAAGGACGAGTTGGAAAAGGGAGAGAAGGGCACCATGTTCAGAAATCTGTTTTCTGTAAATTAACTAAACACCCTTTTGCATTTTGTAAAGGAAAATTAATATGCACAAAGAGTTCCTTGCTGTATCTGCTCACTTTACTCTTCAAATTTAGTTGAAATCTTTACCCTTTCTCTTACCAAAAATATCAAAACTTTTCTCAGTCGATTCTTGTGGATTGGCAACTGATTCAGAGGGGGATGCAGCAGAGATCAGGACAAGTTGGAAAAGGGAAGTTCCATCTGAATGAGATGCCAGATTTGATATATCTTCAGGTTTAAACTTCCCAGAGTTTTGATGGGCTTTTTTGGTTGTTTTTTTTTTTCCCCTTCCCTTCCCTTCCTTTTCCTTTCTTTATTTTTTTTTTCCTGAAGGAGGTAGGACAAATCCACAGTAAAACAAAAAAATACCACAAAATTTCAGCTGCCATACTGCCAGACATTTTTAAAACACATTAGATTATTTAGGATCATAAATCCCAACATGAAAAGAAAAGAAGAGCAGTAAAGTTTAATGTGTGCCTTTAGTAAAAATCAACTTAATTGAAAAATTAAAAAAATTTAATTCCCTTCATATGTCATTACCAGAGGTGAATTTTACTTACCTGAACCAACCCAAGAGGAATACTTGGCCAATCTTCCAAGAGCTTGCCTTTTTGGGAGCAGAACTGTCTTCTCTGTGTACCTCCCCATGCACAAATCTGACATCTTCTATCAAGGCACAAATATGGGAACTTGATTATTATCAAGTGTGGAAAAATTACCTGGAGGTGGAATGCAGCCAAGGATGAACCACAGGGCTGCCGTACAACTTATCTGGCAACAATTCAAATTATCTGGCAACAAAAGAACCTTGGAGTTGTGTGAGTGAAATCAGGGGCAGCTCTCTTCTCTCTTCATACAGAAAGTTAAAATGTTGGATAATTTTCCAGGGAAAATCAGGAACCCCCCATGTGCCTATGTGTAGGGGTTACTATTTACCTGCTGCACCCTGTTCTTTGGGAAGTGTTTTATTGGAATTAAAATACCCAGTATTTTGTATTTTCTCATTTCAACAAATCCCATTTCCAGTGTTCCGCTAATGTCACACGCTAAAGCCGGAGCACCTTTGATCTCATTCTAAGCCCTGGAATAACGAGGAGACATCAGTCAGCCCAGCTTTGCTGTAAAGGAGATAGCACACAGTACCTGTGCTCAGTGTCATAATGCTCACAAAATATGAATGAAAAATCATTTCCCTCTTCCCCATTATTATTTGTCAAAAGCTTGCCTGCATAGCAAAGCTTTGGGAAAATATCTTTAATTGTATTTTGCACCCAGCACTTCTTATTTTGAACCTCTGGCTTTTTTAAGTTCTCATTCACCATATATTATAATCATAATAATCATTGTGATAATAATAATAATTACAAATGGAAAATTTCTTTGAATAGTAAATTTTAGCCTCCTGGGACTGTCAATTGTGGATGGGCTCGTGATTGATCAGAATATTACACAATGGCGTGGTGTAATTCTTTAGTGTGATGTTGTAAAATGGAGTATTGCTTCTGTTATTTTATCCAGTTTGCTTTTATATGACAGGGTTTATTGTGCGTTATGTTGTAGCTCATTCCTCTGTTCACAATGCCTACTGATGTGTAATTATGACTTGTCTGAACTGTAAGAAGGAGCAGTAAGTGAAAGAAAATCTGCAAGCACACTTGATTTATGAGCCCTGATACTATATTACAGTCCTAATCTGCCTGCTTAACTTAGCTTCAGGCAAACTTACTGTATAACATGCTTACGATTAGCACTGCAGCAAGTTGTAGAAGACTTACTCTGTTGGAGCTATGAGACTTTTTTTTTGAAAATGATTTAGTCATTATTTCAGTTACAGGTATGGCAATAAATTATTCCCCATATAAAGACCCTGTGTCAAGGAACAGCAATTGCTAAAAGGCTTTTTATACAGTAACAAAGAACAGTGCTTGGAGTGTTTTCCTCGCACAAAACATCTTAATGTTATTGGTCATTTTTTTATGATGAAACTTCTTTACACATTCTTCTCACATTCATACAATTTGTTTTATTATACTGCAGCTTTTGTAGCTCGGTACAATCTGCTTATTATAAGAATGTCTATTTGGACCCAGTGAATCTCATATTTTCAATAGTGGCCCAAAATAGAAATTACTATGGATGTGCAAATGAAAAGAAGGCCATAAAGCAATGACCTAATGTCAGGAAGAAAAGATGTAAGGAGATTTGCATTTTTTTTTAATCACCATTCATGAAGACAGATGCATTCGTTCACTCCTGGTGAAACTAGAGCATATTCAGAGCAGCCACTTTGGGTAAACTAGAGGGGCACATTATTACCCTCAGATAATAAGGATCAGTGTTGATCATTCAGGGCCTAGTTTGGGGCTCATTGAAATCACTGCCTGGCTTGCCATTTGACTTCCCTGGAATCCCTATTATACTGTATTCACTGGCAAATAAGCAAGGGATCTAAAGCTTGATCCAGGGAAAGGCTCCCGTCAGTTAAATGGGTAGCAATCATTCTTTTTTTTTTCTTTCTTTATTTTTTTTTTTTCTGAACAGAACTGCTTGCTTGAGTCAAGATGGGTGTTCTCATCAGGATTTTTTTAACTGGTCCTTAGAATGTTGATTTTTTTCCTGGGGTTTAGTAGCAGTAGGTTGTTTTGTTTTTTTTAAATATGAAAATTCATGTCACAGAAGTGAGAACCAGATGAGATAGATGAACAAACACAAAATACATATCTACAGTGGATGAAATGCTAATGAAATAACTCTATGGGAACAATTTCTAGGAAACTTTCCTTTATTTTTCTTTTTTTTTTACTTACCACCTTTTTTTTCTTCATTAACGCTAACATGAATTCTAAATGTTATTTTTTCTCCTCTGAAAACACCTCCTTACACCTGTTATGATCGCCAGGGAAAGAAGGACTTTCTAAGAGAGGCTGTGCTCTCTGAGTAATTTGGTGTTTGCAGCATTGCAATAGCAAAGCAGAAAGGTTTCTGAGGGGTGCAGTGGAACTGCAATCATATATGAACAGTGGACAATAACATCCTTTAATTAGGAACAACAGTATTTTCAAGCTTATGCTGCTTCAGTGAAATTACCATAAACAATGAGCTTTTTTATGGTATAACAATAAAGCCTTTTAATTTCTCAGGTTTTATCTTCTACAACAACAACAACCAAAAAAAAAAAATACCTCTGCTACACATTATAGAGTCACCAAGGAGTTTCTTTCCTACAGCTGGGCTCACAATTGTTATCCTGAGCAGAAAACCAAAGCTGGAAGTGGGTGTGTGTGGTGACCACGACCCACTGCCATCATTTTCCATCATGTCCTTTGGTAACACAGGCCATTTGCAAGGGCAGAACTCACAGCCCAGGTCTCCAAGTGATGGTCATCATGTTACAGCCATCATCTGCAAGTATTTGTTGATGCTATTGACTGAACAAAAGGTTTATGAGGCAGAAGATGTATTTTTCTAAATGCTGCTGTGCTACCTATAACCTAATTAACTTTACTTTAGCCAGCTGAGTATACCTGGAAACCAAATTTATCATGTGGCAATTAGCTTTCCTCCTTCTGGCTTAGTACACTTAAGCTGTTTATTGAAAAGGTTAAATATTGATTGAAAATGGATAATAGAACCATATTACAGTTGTATGCTAAATGGCAGAAGTTGCCTGTAAAACATTTCCCAGTTACCCCACAGTAATGCAGTTAGAGAGCAGCAATCTGCTGCTGAAGCACCCAGGCAAAAAAAAAAAAAAAAAAAAAAAAAGAAAAAAAAATCAGGGACAAATATAAATCACCCACAAGGCAGCCATTCTTATCGGCACGCTGAATTCACACAAACATGTTGGGAAGTTCAGTCATTAATTATCACGATGTTGAAATAATATAATAAAAATAATAATTGCTCGTGAAGAGATCTGTTGCCTCCCTCCTCCTCCTCCGACGGAGGCTCCTCTCTGTCTCTCCCTTTCTCTCTTGCCATGAGAAGCCACACAGACAAAGTATCAAGTGATCACATAGCATGAACTGCAGCCCGAGGCAAAGCTTGTTATTTTACTTGAAACGGTGATGCATTTAGGACCCAGAAACTGTCAATAATTTTTTCTGACTTCCAGGGGATAAAAATTCCAATTATGGGAACTTTACTGTGAAGCTGCATAGTCCAGTGCAACATATTAATATTACAAAACATCCTTAGCACCTATCAGCTCAGTTTTATCTGTAGTTTAGATCAAAATTGTGGATCTGTGAGATTAAGCTGATTTAGTCTAATTGTTGCTTGTTCTGAGAAGTGGAAAGTGTGTCTTGAAAAAAGCTGGTTGAAGCAGGCTTTGTGGACAGTAACACAATTTGACTTGGCATCCTTCAGCCAGTTGGCTTCAATAAGCCTGAGAATATCCATTCAAAGGCCTTTAGCCATTTTTCTCCCTATATTTTTTTCTAGAAAATATGCCTTTAAGTTTTCTAAGTCATCACAGCAAAGACCTTTTCTGAAGCAATGGGTAGAAGAAGTATTTTTTAGGCTCAGTCCCTTCATTTCTGGGATGTGGGAGATGAATTCAAATGTGTAGGAAAAAAAAAAAATTATCTGTTCTTGTGCTCTACCCCCAGGGAATCACAGTGGAGATTAAAAAATAGACAGAGGAAGCGTGAAAAAATTAACCTTGCAGAGCATGTCCTCAGTGAAGGGCCACGGGGAGGCTCAGTGGCAGGGTGGGATCAGAGGAGAAACCACATGGCTGCCATGGAAATCCTTGGGAAAAGGAGGCTGGAGATGGAGCTTTGCATTCCCCTGGTGGATTTCTGCTCACCTGCCAGGAGCTCAGCCCTCCGTCCTCACCTCGCAGCAGCAATGCACGCCAACATTATTCCTGGTGCTCTCCCACCACGCTCTCCCATCTGTGCCACTCCTGGGGAGTGGGAAAGTGATGATATAACTCGATTTCATACCACAATAATATAACCACACCAGAGAGAGTTCCTCCCACTCTGCTCTTCTCCACTTTCTCCTCCATCAGCTGGGGACTATAGATCTCTGGCTCTCATCTTTATGTATATATATATATGAGGTCTTTTTTCTTCTTCTTCTTTTTTTTTTTTTTTTTTGTTTTTCTCCTTTTCCCTTTAAATAACACTGCTGTGCTCACGTGGCATTATTGGTTGTTAATAGCCCAGTGCCAATACATCTCTCAGGGATGGACAGATGCACACACTAGGCTGCACAAGGCACAGCTAACAAATGTGTTTATTATTGACAGAATAAGAACTGCCACGCTGGAAGATTAAAAGTTGACTGCCTGAGGTTCCCCCCTCCGGTTAACAGTTCACAGCTTTGTTATTTCAGGTCAGAGACAAACTAAGCCTAAAGATGTAAAGCAGAGTCTGAGTGGACAGAGAGGTGAGGCTGCAGCCACAGCAATACAGGATTAGTTCTGCTCGTTGTCTTGCTAGTTTTGTAAAGGCATCCTGGGATGAAATTATTATAAAAATGTTTTTCACAATGTAGTGTTTTCTGAAAAATCTCATACTTGTTACCCAGTGTTTTCAGGTATAAATATTAAATACATAATTGCACAGTGTTTCCTTCCTCTTAGTAACTGAATTATTGTAGCTGTGTAGGTGTAAGAGCGTACAAGAGACACAGTTTGTAGGGGTAAACAATACCTCAGCACTATATTTGCTGTTAACCTTCTTTATTTTAGCATAAGGTGGGTTGGTTGATTGTTTGTTTTGTTGTGGCTTCCTAATTTTTCTTTGGCTGCAATTTACCTTAGATGCCTTAGGATTATATACAAATGACTCCATATGATTAGTGCAACATTTTCCATTCATTTGGCTCAGTGAAAGTGGACGTTGTGTATTTACAAAAGCTTCCCAAATCAGTAATTACCTGTGGAGGCAAGATTAAAGTGGCTTTTGTTATTAAATATTCCTTTTCCCTGCATTTCTGAATCAAAGTTTCATAGAAATAATCATCAGATATATCTGCTAGTCTTACAAAAAAATAACAAAAATCTTTGTAGTGTGAGAGAGAAACAAAATAATGCACCACTTCTACAGTCAGGTGCTGAAATCCAAATATAAATAGGAAGAGACAAGAGAACATGTAAGATGTATGAGCTTTGATACACAGGTTTAGCTTTTTTGTTTGTTCAGGAAATTATTTTAGCAGTTTTCTTGTATTGTTTGGAAACCTTGGCATTTGGGGAGGTACTGAGGTCTGTGCATTTTAATTTTTCACAAGGAGTGGAACAGCTTCAGAACCATCAGAATTGCTGTGCATTTTATTTTTCGTATGACTGCTAAAAAAGGTGTTTTCACCATGGTTAATTATTAACATTTCCTTGTGTATAACAGCATTATCTTAAAAAAAAAAAATAAGAAAAAGAAAAAAGAAAGGGGAATGGAATGTTTTTTCTATGTTATCTCCTTGGTTGGTTGGTTTGGGTAATGAGGATCCAAAATGAACCTCCTTGCAATTTTGTACCTTATCGAGCCTAAACCTCGACGTTGCGCAAAATATTTCGAAAGCCTCCCTTGATCCAGCTACAATGCTGCTGAAATACATCGGGCAACACGTCCCCTACCTTCCTGCATCCTGCCAAATGAACTGCAGCATTCCAATATGGTGCCACATGTGCATGGAAGCCCGTAGCACTTCTAACAGGTGCTGCTGGAGCGTGCTCGACAGAGATATCGGCGGGAAGGTCATCTGCGACAGCAAACACCCAAAATATCAGTGCAAGGTTACAGCAAACACCCAAAATATCAGGGCAAGGTTACCTCTGCACTGCCAGGGTGCTGCAGCACCGAAAAAAAGGTGCTGTGTTATTTTCCTGGGGGGAATAAACGCTTTGGGAGGAAGGTTTGGGGTGAAGTTAGTGAGGATGTACGAGGGAGAGCTGGAAAACATGAGAAGTTGATAAAAGGGATTATGACACCTTCAGAAGGGCATCTCTTTGAATTGAACAAATTGGACAGAGAATGAGCTGCTGCTCTGCATCTTCTTGCATGAAAATTTCTTTCCTCCGAGATAACAGAGTTAAAAACATAAAATACGGAAGAAACATAAACTACAGACCATATCCTAACCATAAAGAGTGGTGGAGCTTAGGCTCTTTTATGAGGGCAAAGGTATTTTGTAGGATTATTATTGCATTTTGCACTTATTGCGGTGTTTTCAGGGTGGAAAAACCCCCCAAACACAACCCAACAAACATTGCCTCCGTTTAGGCTGGGACTCCGGCAATCTGTCCTCTGCATCGTTCTTGGCCTTTGTCTGACATTTATGGTCTTATGTTTATCATTGTGAGCAGAGACCCAGTTTGCTCCCTCTCCTCTCCTCTCCCTGCCGCTCCTAACGTGGCATCTGAAGCTGTTAAAATTATAATTAACGGAGCTGCATTTCCCTGGGATTGATTCCCACGAAGGGGCTTTAGCAGATTTCCCTGCAAACTGCTACCGTGCAGCCCAACAATGCATGGAGACACTTTATATCTTATTTGTGTTTAAAAGTCAGATATTTTGTTCTGGATAAACTTCAGAAATGCTCTTCAATTCTCAGTGAGGCAAGCATTTCAATTTTCTGCAATATTAGCAGGGGTAACTAATGATGGCTAATTTTTGCCTGTAGTATTTCCCTCAATCTGCTTGTGCACTTTCAGTTACTCTGGCAGCAGCAGCATTTGTACATTTTCTGGTCACTAAACACTCAAGTACAATTGTAAGTGATCAGTTTACAGTTGGCCAACAAAAGAGCTGCGGGAATGTCTACAAGAAAAAGAAATTTGAATAAATATGCATGTGTATAGCCCATATTCTGTGGGCAAGAGAGAAGGACAGAGGACAACTCAAATATACTTTAGCTATATCAAAATATATTTTGAAAAAGAAGATCATGTATTTATCCTGCCTTAAGAAGGTCCAGGATAAATCCAAACCACACAGATTTTGAAAATACATTAGCATGTTTCTTCATGTTCAAAGCAAAACGTCTTCATCCATTTTGTCTCTGATTATTATTTCCTTAATTTTTTTAATTATGTTCAAATTATAGATTTAAGACAAAGACAATTTGATTTATACATCAGAATAACACCACCCTATGAACATATTTGAAAGGTATCTAGTTCAAAGAGAATAATGAGGAAGATAGGAAGAGATAGGAAGATAACATTTTAAAAATATACATTTGTAAAACTGGATGAGAGTCCTTTCACTGATAGTACCTCAAAAGTGGGAGGCTTCAATATAATTTGTTAATCTCTCCAACTCCTGGGCTATTCAGAAGAACTGAACATAAATGGCAAGGAAATATTTTTAAATGAAGAGGCAGCTCACTTGTGCCCTTACTAATTAATATTTCCCTTTGAAATTTAATTATTGTCTAGCATTTTGGACGGTTCTGTTTGTGATGGAGTGGCAAGAACAGTTCAAATTAAATCAGAACTCTATGGAGACAGTTCAACAGCTCGTGTCACAGGGAAGCTTTCGTTAGAAATCTCACATCCTGCAGAAGATATTTCTCTGTTTTTCTGTGAAGAGGTGTCATCGTTCGTGACACCGCTCTGCAGACATAATGCCACAGAAACAGGGGAATGCACTGTGGGATTTGCATGTTTTATACTAAAATCATCTGAAATGCAGGAAACCTGCACAGCTCCGTGCCTCGATCAGATCAAATCAAGGCACACTAAAAGGGAAATCCGTCACGTTAAGTATCAAAATATTAAAGGGTGAATTACGGCTTTTGCAGCGGCAGCCTCGCGGGGCCTGGGGGGAGAGGGGCAGTGCTGGAGGCTCTGCAAAGTGCTGTGAGGTGCTCAGATATCCTCCAGGGACACTGGAAAAGGCACTTAGGAGCAGCATCTCTCTAGCACAGACATATTTCTGCTCAGCACCACCTTCGTGGTGCTGGCAGGATTTGGACCACGAGTTAGCTCATGGCCAGGGGGAGTGATTTCAGTGTCAGTCGTTATTACTCCTCTTTATCAGTGCGCAGAGCATTCCTCTGCCCATCTCTCCTATCCCTGTCTCAGGACATTAGGAGACACAAACACAGGCTGCTGCCCCTGCCCCTGCCAGCCATGATCCTGTGTGCTGTAAAATGCCTCTTCTCCCCCTCTCTGCCACCTCCAATAGCTCCTGAGTGCAGGGAAGACATCCTGACTGCATGGATTTGTAAAGGCAGGAGGCAGAGTGCTATGCTTTCATCATCTATTGCTGTGAATAAAAGCCACCACGTCTGATTCTCAGTGTCAAGGCCGTAACCTCAACGGGTAAATCCATGTAGGTTCACAGAATTGGGGTGCAGCCATGTCTAGCAGGTGGTCCTGCCTTCCTTTCCCACTTCTTGATGCTGATGACTCTCATTTCCTGCTGAAATTGCAGAAAAAGGTGAAAATTTAGTGCTTTAAGCACTGCAAACATGCACATATGTGTATTAGGGATGAGAGAAATGAATCATAGATTCACAGAATGGTTGGGGTTGGAAGGGACTTGGAATATCTTCTTGTCCCAACCCTGTGTGGGCAGGGACCCCTTCCACTATCCCAGGCTGCTCCAAGCCCCATCCAACCTGGCCTTGGACACTTCCAGGGATCCAGGGGCAGCCACAGCTTCTCTGGGTACCTGTGCCAGGGCCTGCCCACCTTCACAGTCAAGAATTTCTTCCCAGTATCCCACCCATCCCTGTCCTCTGGCAGTGGGAAGCCACTCCCCTTATCCTTTATCTGCTCCCACTCCAACAGTTTCGTACCATGAAGTAGTTTCAACCTCTCTTACAAGGCAGTGCAATGCTGTAGATGGCACTAAAGGTGCCAGTAATATTTGAGGGTAAATTTTTCCTTACTCTTAAAAGTCAGTTGGCTCTGGGAACTTTGAGAGCTCTGGCCAACCATGACACAGGAGCTGGCAGAGCTGAGATCACCTGTGGCTCCTGACTCCAGCCCACTGCCTGCACCCGCACCTGCAGGATTTGTTGTTAAATCTGTGTCACAAACGAGCTTTTCATTTGGGGTGTAATTCAGGATCTATCTTTGGGTGTATTTCCATGCCTTGCTCAAAGAGTTGCAGCCCAGTGAGCATGCTTTGAGTGAAACACAAAGTTGTTCCTAATCTGATGAGGGAATTTCTGTCGAAGTCCAGGCCAGAGATTTTGGTGAGTCACCAGAAAGTTCTTCTCTCAGCAGCAATAATTCACCCTGAGCCATTGTTTTGGAACACATGACACTACAAGAAAATGAGAATCATCATTTTAACTCCATATATTTTTACTGAGTTAAATTCTGTTTCATGTTTTCAGTCATGACTCTTGGAAATGTGAACAAGTTCTGTGTTGGTGCCAGTTCTGTGAATCCCATATCTCTATCAACCTGGAAATACAAAGATATTATTTATCTCTTCTGGGAAAAAAGGTCAAAAATAGTTGTGAAACCTTAAATAAAATCAGAATTAAAATTTAATTTGGAGAAACAATCAGGGATCTGTGAGCTTACCTAAGTCTTGGCTATTTTTTAAGGTTTCATCAAATAGAATTGCACATTTTCCTTTCAAAAATGTCAGTAAAAAAGCCATAGGAAAAGCTATATAAATAGGTTTTTTGAAATCTTTCTTATAGTATATTTAGAATTTTGACATAATTTGAAATTTTTTCTTTTTTATTTGTTTCTTTGGGGGTTTTTTTTCTCTCATCTCTATTGTTGTTTTATGCTTGATGGTTGATTTGCACATAAATTCCTTCTGCTATGTTGAAAGTCACACAGGATCCGGCCCTTAGGGGAAATATTCACAAGAGATTTGGTAAAATATTGGTTTATATTTAACTGATTTTTCCACAACAGCAAAGAAATGCTATGTCGTTATGATCATTGTAATTTTCTTTATTATATAATTAGTAAAGGTGAGGGGAAAATGAGATCTTCAAATTTAGCTCATGTAATGAGAAATGTTTCTGAAAATCCTAGAAAACAAAAAACATATTTCATTTTTAAAATATGCAAATTAATCAAAACAACAGTCTGGAAATAAGAATAGATAAATACTGCAGTTGTTGTCCAACCAGGTATATCTTGTGATGTCTGAATATTTATTCTTGCAGTGACAGAATAGAATTTAGTTGCTGGTGGAAGAAAAAAAAATCAAACCAAAAAAAAGGAATAAAACTAATGATAGAATTTGCATTTATAGTATTTCTGATGCCTTTAATGTGCACCCTATGCTCTGTTTTAGTATTCATCTTTGGGCATGGTATCTAACACAAAAAATATTGTGGAAAGGTGAATACAGAGAAAAGAGAATATTTTTGTTGTGATTACTGCTCTGTAATCAGGGTTTCATCCTTTCAGAAGATCTGAGGTATCTAATAGGGACTTCGGGCCACCAAATATCTCAGATAAATGAGATAATAGCTGAAGGCTACTCAGAAGGATAGACAGGGATTTCCAAATGTCTCCTATTCAAATGAACTGCTTTTACAAGAAAAAATTGCTATTTTTCATGGAAATTTAATCCTTATTTCAAAATAGAATCTTTTTTTTTTCAGGAGGAAAAAGTAGAGAAGAGTCTTTAGACAAAATTACTAAAACAACCAAGCCATAAAAATCAGGATTCCCTCTAACATTCAGGCTGTAAACATATCAGCATTGGCTTTTATCTGGAAATTAATCTGGCATACAGAAACCAATAAATGGTGGGTTTCCAGTGGCTCCCACCTGTTCAAGAGTTGCAAGACAGCAGTAGCCTTTTCAAAGCCATTAATAATGGAGAAGGTCAATATCTAAACAGATATATTGAATTACACTCTGTATCATTATAATAGCCAGACTTTTTGTATCACAGGTGATTTTTTTTCTGCCATTTGACCCTTTCAAGCTAATTAAAATACACAGTTTATTTTTTTGATAATGTTAAGGATACTGTTGTGCTGTTTATCTCAGTGGTTACACTCCTCAAAATAGATTTAAAAAAAGACACTACTCACTGCAGAAAAGTACATAAAGATTTTTATTAACTTTGCAGCTCTAGTCACTTAGCAAAACTTCCCAAAGACAAGAAAATCAAAAAAGTTAACCCAAAAGTCTTTCTCAAAGAGTATTTTCACAACACTGAGAATATTTCACCGCAGTATTTTTTTTTCTACATATTATTATCAATTTATGTGAGTTTAGAGGTATAAAATGCATAGAAACATTAGGAATTCAGTGTTTGTGCTCTGCAGTGATCTGCAGTATTTCAATATTACAATCATTTAATTGCTGAACAGGTTAAAAATAAGGCAGTGCATTCATTTGCTGTTATGCATTTCCTCCTTATGCTTTAAAATCCATAGTAATATCAAATTCCAAAGCCACGAAATCTGCTGTCGGCGTCTCCCATTGACATTTTCTGTTTGTGTAGAGGAAAATCAGGTCAAACCAAGCCACTAACAGCATCACAGCCCTGTTTCTGCAAAATATTTTGTCACTACAGAATGTGGTGATTTCGGTGCATGTGTTCCAGTTTTCTGAATTTAGTGATTGATCTCAGGGTGTTTGAGAGCTGAATCTTTGCTGTCTGAGACCTTAAAAAACAGACTGCAAAGGTTTAATCCAAACCTCGTTGCCTTCACTGGCAATAGATTCAGACCCAGATCACGTAAAGTTGAGTGACTTATGTCAACAGGGAGGGATCCCTGATAGTCTTCAAAATAATAGAGAAGCATAAACACTGAAATTTAAGAAAAAAAATTAAATTAGATTAATTTATCTTCCACTCAAAACTGCAATTGTAGTATGAAGTCCCTTCAAAATCAACTAATTTTCCTTTTCAGCTAACTTATTTGGTTTAATTAGCAGTAAACACTCCATTGATTCTTGTCCAACAAAGCAAAATTCCATAGTTCAACTCTCTCTTAAGGAAAATCCCATTCATTTAAATATAGGAATTACAATTGAAAAATGAAGCAATTTTCCTTAACAATCTGTGAGCCAAAAAGTCCTTATTGGAAGTTAAACTGCCTTTGAGTGGAAGATTATTTTTCCCAAACCATTATGCCTGTTAGCCAGGAATAGACATAGAAATTTCCTTTGGAAACTACCTTCTAAAGGCGTAGTGAAAAATCCATGATGATGATGATGGATCAAAAAATTTACAAGGGCATCAGCTCTGTGCTTTTGGAAGGTGGAGAGAGTTGGCCGTAGGGAAGTGAAGTCAGATACCACAACTTTACACCAATTCTGTGATTCAGGTCGTGGGTTAAAGTGGATAAAAAGGCTGAAGAGAGGAAATGTTCCTGTTTCTCTGGCTCTGCTCTGCTCAGCCCATCACATGTGTGACATGCAAACTCAAACCCATGGCTCTCACCAACCGGCCAGCTCGAGTGCAGTATGTGACACTTTCTCAGATTCCCACTGACACGCAGATATTGCCAAAAATATCATGTCCGACTTCGCACAGAGCTCCACAGGCACAGAAATATTTATTATAAAACATTTGTCTTCAGAGGAGAATACTGGGCTCCAGGAGAGAAAGGTTTTTATGGTCCAGATTTCCCTGTCAGAGATTATGCCGTCTCACAAAACGTGTGCTGAGCCTCTTTGGCAAAGCCCTTCTCCCTTCATATTTGATGTTTGCTTAGTTTTGTTTGTTTGCTTGGTTTTATTGCTGTCAGTGTTATTTCTGGTGACTACATGACTCAGAGGGACTAGAAATAAAATTAGAGACTTTCACCTCTAGGTCAACAGTTTCATTCTGGCCCAGAATACAGGGACCTATGTAAAATAACTCATTGATCTCACTCCAGTTCCCAGTTGGCAAGTGTGCGTATCACAAACTCTATCATTAAAAAGGGCAATAAATTGTCATCCTTTGCAGCAGTCCCAGAAGTGAGCTCAGTGTTTGCATTGGCCTTGCTGCTGCATCACCCTCTCCAGGAGGGTGTGTGAGGAGCTGGGGGGTCCTGGAGGTGGGGTTTTCCTTTCCCCTTCCTGCTCTCCCTGCTGGAAAGCAAAACAGGGGCTGGGTTTTGCAGTGAAGCCTCCCAAATCAGTAAGACATCCTTCAGCCAGGTAATCAGATGTAATTTCATAATTACTGCTTGCTAGCCAAGATTTTCTTTTCCAAAGGATGTGACCTTGATCTGCTTCAGGTTTCTTCTCTCCCCACCAAACACCATTTGCATTTCTCCCTAATCACAGGGGATCCAAATAAATTGCCAAATTCATGGAGGAGAAAGGAGAAGAGACAAAAAGAATTGGGTATCTCAGTCTTTAAAATTACCTGTTTGACCTGCTGCTCCCAGAGCCCTGCTCTGAGATAACAGCTCTCTCCCCCACTGAGATCAGAGCCTGGATCTCTTTCCTCAGATGAAACACAGACAAAAAATTGCATCACTGTGATCTATAGCAGTAACAAACACTCCTGCTTCTACAGAAAGATTGGGGGGGAGCTATTATATTTCATTTTTGGCATTATTATTGATCCTAACAGGTGTTTTAAACTGAAGACCCCCATGGCTTACAGGAGTCTGCACAAACCCTCAGTTTAAACTACAACAGAGACGTCACTGGTGCTCACTAAAGAGCTATCCAGCCTTTTTTGTACATCCCTGGGTACTTGTAATCCTCCATTCTCCAGCCCATCATGAAAGAAGGAACATTTAGCCTGGGATCTCAGCAGCACAACTGGGGTAATTCAATTTATTTCTCCTCCCTCTCCATCCTGCAGGTTCACAACCACTTTCCCCTCGTGTTTGTGCGTGGCTGTGATGCTGTGCAGGTATGACTGAGCTCCCTGTGCTCCCACTGGATCCTGGATCGTTTGTCTTCCGTGATCCAGGCTGGCTGCACCACACGAGAGCACACAGTGACAGTAATTTGCACTGATCTGCCCCCACTGCTAGTCCTGCTGCTACAAATAGCAATTGATTATAATGCTGTAGTGTTATTGACTGTCACTATGAACACAAGCTTTATTTCATTTTTAAAGTAACACGCCGCAGATTTACTTAGCAGACGTGGAGCAATAACAGCAATAAAAAAAAATATTAAAAAAAAAGGAACAAAATCAAAACAATTTGAGGCGGGGAGGAGGCAGAGGCAGCATTGCATAAAACATGGGGAAAATTAATTAATGTTACCAGATGATTATGATACTGCTGATGAGCAGAAAAGCTGTAGAGGATGTGAAGGAATGGTATTTCAGAGAAACAATGCCAATTTACATCACCTGAGGATCTTGCCTGGAGCACTTAGGTTGTGGAAATCTCTCAGATCCATCAGAATGTAAAGGAAAAAAAAGTGAGCCTATAGAAATCATTGTGATTGTTATTGTCAAAATCTGGTTCTGCTGAGGCAGCAGAATGCATTAATGCTGCACTGGATTTGCCCCTTCCTCTGCTGCTCCCTCCCCTCAGTTCAGGATTCAGTTTTTGATCCAGGTTGTTAAAAGAGATCCTATTTCATACATCCCTACGTTCCCTTTCTGAATCTTATGTTCTTAGAGCATTAATCTGCAGGATTGTCCCTGGAGTCCATTTGAGATGGGCACAGAAATTTAGTTCAGGTAATTATCCTTTCTTTTCAAGTGAATTAAGGAACCAGGAATTCCTGCTTATCTGACAGAAGTGTAGATTTCCTTCCTTAATGCTTGTCACCTGCGAGACAAGTCACACAGGTAAATCTCAAACTGTGCCTTTGTGCCCCATCTAAAGTGGATTTTGGATGTCTCTTCGGAGTAATGCTCCAAGGACGTTATAGTTCAGAGAAAATGGTAATGTCTGTGTATAAAATGTGAATTACTTTAATAGGCTTTGGCAGCACAAGTCTCAACAAGACGATCCACCCCTGCTAATCTAGAGCATACGGGTTTTCTCTTCTTCTTTTTTTTTTAAAAAAAAGTCTGAATATAATTTCTCTAAGCTTCAATTTATAATGCTAACGTTTTACCGTTTTACCCCCTCATTAAGGAAGAGAAGAAAGCTCCTAAGCCACTCTATTGAGCTGTTGGAAAACGTCTTACATTGAAATTCTGATTTAGAGATAGGCACAATCCATCTGCTTTGCATACCTTTGCCCTTTAAACCAGTATTTGTGATATAAAGAAGCACACAGCTTGCAGAGTAGCTGGTAAGTCTCCTCTCCATGATTTTTTTTCTTCTTTTTTTTTTCCTGCATGTATTTGCAAAGTCAGATTTGTTTCCTTCCCTCCTTTAGGCGAGACAGCTTATGAATTCTCAAAAAAACTATCTTTGTGTAGAATCACTGGTGTGGTGGTGGTGATGTTGCTTATAACAGCACTGAATATGGAATATTTATCCTGTCTTGTGTTTTAGGTTCCACTTATCATTTTATGTGTCTTTATTTAAGACAAACTGCCTAAAGGTTGTCTGTTCTATTGAAAAAAAAGAGAGAGTAGGAATGGCTGCACCTTAGATGGTTCACAAATCCTGCTTTTGCTGACTTTGGGGGTTTTCATGGGGTTTTGTTGTCATTTCTTTATGACTTGCTTTTTACTTTGCAATGCCTTGATTAAGATGAGGCAGTGATTTTGTGGTATATGATAGCGAAGACAAACAAAATCCCCTCTTCATTCCTTGAATGCCTAGTGCTCCCTATGGCCCATGGGGCTCCTCCATGAGCAGATCACAGGATCCTGCAGAAGATGTCATGGCTCCCATCCTAAACTGGGGAGCAAATCTTTATGCAGCTGTAAGCCAGCCAAGACCATAAAAAATTTCATGGTCCTGCCTTTAAAAGAATTACTTCTTATGACTGTAATATGGTGGAAGTGGGAGGAGGGGGGAAGAAAAGCTGCATTTGAGGGGTTTTCCTTATATATGCATTTCAAACAGAGGGATCTTTTTTTAAAAGGAAATTACAGGTATCACTTGTTTTACAACTCTTCCACAGCTCAAATTAAAGCTTAAGCAGCTATGTATTTATCAATTAGCATTATTTCTCTATCCCTGTCTGACTCTCTGTATTGTTGTAACTCCATCAAATAGTCATTTGCTTTTTTTATGGTAATAATCCCTTCAAATTCACTCCTTTCATCTGGATGCCTGTATGTTATTTGTTGTTCTCCTAAATCCCTATTACAGAGGCCTAGGAGTTCCAACGGCCTTATGAATAATTAGAAATGTTTTATCCCTAAGCTTCAAAAGGGTGCTAGAAATAATTATAAGCAAACATTTTATGTAGCATTCTGTATCAATCCTATCCCAGCTTTATGTTATTTCTGCTCCAGATAGGAGGGAGAGAGGGAGGTCCTGGATTCCAGCTCCCACAGCCTGAAGGCGACACACGTTGACGTTGCTGGCGCTTTTGGCTTCCCTCTCCCCTCTCCTCCTGCTGGTGGGGTGCTCAGCACATCCTAAGCACCTCGTGGCACCTCTGATTCTACAGGAGTGTGGTTAATTAGTGGCTAAAGATAATGAGTTATTTTATCAGCAAATTGCCCCTACTCTCTCAGTGGCAACATGACCCACTGACCTGCGCTGTGCGCAAATAACGCCGCATCAAACCGGACAAGCAAGCTTGAGTTTTGCAAAGTGAAAGTTGATTATTTAGTCCAGACTAGATGTGTCAGTGCAGCCTTATTCAGTAGCAAATTCTGGGAGCTGTAGCAGCTCTAGCTGTCCTTCAGCAGACCAGACTCACGCCACAAAGTTTTCTACACAGAAGGCAAGGAGAGAGAGCTGCATCTCGAAAGCCTACAAAACTAATTGGAACACACCCAATGTCATTACATTTGACAGCATTTTGAGAAATACCCAATCACTTTGTCATCAATTTTCAATTTTGTCAAGAGAAAGTAGCTTTTCATTGGCAAACAACCTGCTGTCCCCACAGTATTTGTGAAAGTGTCCTGGCAGAGAGTAGTGTCATCTCCAAGAACATTTTTCAGGCTCACTTTCTCTATAAAACTTTTATTGAGGAGTTTTTTAAAAAATCCTTGAAAATTGTGTTAAGATGAAGGGTTTTCATCCTGAAGATACCAAACCCAGTTATGGCCCAGTATAACAAAGGACAAAAATACATGATTAAACATATCAACGATCCTTCTAGGTTTCCACTAAAACCAGCACAAGTTTTGATGATAAGGAATTTTATCTGCTCACTTCAAAGATACTATGAAAGTTTAATGTTGAAAAAGAATGAATTGACATTAAAAAAGGGAGAAAATAATTTGTATTTATCAATCAATATGATGAGGATTCATGTGTGAAAAGCAAAGAACAATGTGCTCAGGGGTAGCATAGTGATACCTTTCTATCAATCTGCTGCTCCTTTTGTTTCTTTCCCTCTGAGGTGAATTCATTCATCCTTGCTCTTACTTTTCTAGAACAAAAGACAGTCTGATTCAGGGCCTGATTTGCTGGAGATCCATATTTTTAATCTATTTCTGTCTTTTTATCCATTTGTTGCTTTTGAGAGTAGATCCCTAATTTTGCCATTTCCCCACCTGCCGTTGTGAAGCTGTGGTGTGAAGAAATATGTGAGAAGAAAACCATATTTATTACAGGTGATTTTCAGTGTTTGCAACACATGGACTCTGTAAGAACTGGTGGGAACATTTTGACCAGCACAGCAGAGAAGAACAAGGAGTTTACCAAAATCATTTATCTCAGCTGGTGGACTCTCCCTAGCCCAGGGACAGCACTACAGAATGTCTCTGAGGGTAGTGAGGGAATTCCACACAGGAATGGGCCCTCTGGCAACCCTAACAGCCACTGGGAGACCTGAAAATCTGTGGCTGCCCCATCCCTGGCAGTTTCCAAGGCCAGGTTTGATGGGGTTTGGAGCCACCTGGTCCAGCAGAAGGTGCCCCTGCCCATGGCAGGAGGTGGAAAAAGATAGTCCTTAAGGCACCTTCCAATGTTGCATTTTTGCTCATGGTGGGAAATTGTGACACTTCTTGGTGGTCTCTTCCTCACCTCTGGAGGTAAAATTCAGCATGAAGTTGCAATGAATTATCTCAAACCCTTTCTTCTGCTGCCACAGGGAAATGGTGTGGAATACTGAAAAAAACACTGTAAGAACCCACTGGCTTGTTAAAATCAGAGATTGTAGAATATACAGTTTTTCAGGTTTTCAGTAGAATCTACAGTTTTTCAGACTCGACTCCTCTCTGACTTTTGCCCTCCAAAAATAACTTTTAAAAAAATATTGCTTGGAAACATTGCAAACCCACTAAACTGCATTTAATGTGCATCAAAAAGCTGACTTGCTTTTTTGATTAATATGCAAATCATGTGTGCTCCCAACTTTCATCACTGCTTAAATACCGTACAAGCATCGTAAATAACCTGCCTATTCAAGTTTTATCTTGTCCACTTTACATTGCACTGCTCTTGTACAGGAAATGGATTGTATTTAATATTGATGGCTCTGTATGTGTCATTTAATCGTCCCTATTGATTGGATTTCATCAGAGTGGGGGGCTTGGACAGAAGCTTTGATTATACTGTAAGGAGTCTTTGCAGTTTTCTGTTACTCAACACCATATCAATGCACCTTCTGGTGTGATATCACTTTCACGATCAATACCTGGAAAGAAAATAAAAAAGAGGCCTCCAGGAAAGGAAGGAGAAAAAAAAAAAAAACCCTGAATCAGCCTCTAATTCCCTTTCTGCACATAGATTAAACCTCTGCAACTCAAAGACCATTTATTGTGTGGTTTTACATAAGAAACGGGGGGAAAGAAAAAACCTGAAAGAGTCTCCATGGGTTGTTTGTTTAATTTCTACATCATTTTTTATTTATAAGCGTCAACTCTTCCTTTCAGTGTCCCTGACTGATGTTTGATGGCGTGTAATTTTTAACAGTTACATGTCATGTCTCAGTTAACTGTTTCTCTTGGTATAATAATAGTGCTAAAAACGTGTTATTTGATCAAATGGATGCATAGGGGACATTTTTCTTTTCAATATTCTTTCTGCTGAGAGTGGACCACCTTAGAGCTTTCAAAGGACATCATTTAAACTGACACTGTCCCACGGTGGCTCGTCCTCATCCTCACTCGGAGCCACTCTGGTTTGTGCTCCTCCATCCCAGCCTCCCAACACCAACAGTAAGAACCAGGCAGCAGGAAACAATAATTCCCTGGGGAATATTAATACGCAGCAGATGGATATTTCATGGTGCTGGTGAGAGGGTTTCCCCATCTGGGCATCCTCAGCTGAAATGCAGGCGCTGACGTGCTCGTAAATCCAGCTGCTGGGTGCATGACAAGAAACATCACTCCGAGTTGTATCAGAGCAGGGAGAACATACATAGATCCTCCAAAGCTGTTTGTGCTCTGGTTCTCCTCATTCACTGTCCTGAGATGAAAGGGAGTTTATGGGCTATTTATGAGCTTGTTGTCTTTTCTACTCTGGTGACCCTTTAACTGAGATACAACCAATATTTAAGAATAATGATAATGTTAGTAGCTGATTTTTAAAGAAAAGTGGATTTAAAAGTTTTTTTTGGAGTAGTGAGGGTGTCACCAATGAAGTCTCTATGGATGTGGAGGTGTGGTGCTCTGTGAGAATTGGAGAATACAGGTTGACCCTTGACTTAGAGAATGCTGCAGAGGATAAATGAGTTAATCAGTCTGGATTGCAGTGACAATTTAAACTGCTGACACAGACCATGACTAAGTTTTCTTGGTTCTTCCAGATGAGTGACCAATGGTTTCTTAGGAATAACTGCTTTTTAACATGCATATTCCTGGAGAGATCAGTGCATTTCTGTTGACACAGGGCTAACCTGATGGTCTAGTTTTGCACAGAAGTGCTTATTCTTTGAACCCTTAAAATAGAGCAAAGTGATTTTTGTTCAGTAGGAAGTATTGTGACAAACACGAAAAATACATGCCTTGTGTGCATAACATTCATCAGAGAGGGTTACAAAGCCAGGTGTGGCTGTTTCTGCTGACAGACACCCCCAAATCTGCTCAGCAAAGACACAGCCACAGAAACCAGTGGGGGACCTACCAGACAATCCACATTTCTTTGCTCCATCAAACACTCACAGAGATCCTTTGAGTTTAATAAGCAAGAAAAGGCAGAAAACATCAGGGACAAATTGTGTTTCCTTACCTGGAGTGACATGGAAGGTCTTGGGCTGGTGGCACTGCTCTGTGTGCCAGAGCAGAGCCAGCAGCGTGTCAGTGGGACAGTCTGAGTCTCAGAGCAGAGAGCCAGAGAAGGCTGCCTAAAGTGACAGGTATTTACCCAAAAGGATACAGACGGATGCAAGCATCTGAGCTGCTAGACTTGAAGGCTCCTCAGTCTAAAAAACAAAAGTATGGTGTTAGGAAAGTGCAGTGCCTGAACAGATGTAACTTACTCATAAAAAGAAGTGCCTGTAGGCTTCCTACCAAAGCCAGAAGTGACTTCTAGCCCTGAAATGACCTCCACTGATAAAACTGGGATTTTGAAATGTATTTTCTCTACCTCTCTGTTGTTGCATTTCTCTATTTGAGTAGTTGCATTAACATATTTCTGGCAAAACTAGTAGAGAAACAGCAATATTATAGCCAAATATTAATGGAACCTTAATTGTCTTGTTTACATACAGATATTTGCAATAAAAGATGGTTGAACAGTTACGCCAAATACGGAATGGGATTGTTTTCTGTTTGTTCTGACCAGTCCCATCACTGAACTTTGACAGTGAGCTTTCTTGGTAACAAAACCCAGTAATCCTTATCACTTGTCTGGTCTTAATATTGGAAGTTTCCTGATAAAATAACCATTACACCAAGAATACCCAAATAACTTTGGGTCAGTAGGTAACAATATAATTTATGATGCTCAGTATAATAGGGTTCCTCTTTAACTTAGTTTTTCAAAGATAATTTAATTTAAATGACAGTTAGAGAGACTGGATCAGCCCACCCAAAATTAACTATTGACCAGTTAGGCTGTTGCATCTCGTGGGGCATGTTGCTTGTCAGTAGAGAGCCATGACCATCAGGGGCATAGGGAAAGCATAGGGAAAGTGGAACAGATTTATTAGAAACAATTAATTTGGCAATTTTAGATGATAACTTCAGAACTTTATTTAATGCTACTTGGAGCTAGTAGAAAGTACTGAAATATTTACTGAAGGAAGAGCATTGAATTGCATAATCTCGTGTTTTCTCCAGGATCATCTGTCTTCTGCTGCACACCCTTTGACCCACTGCAGCTGATGCACATTCTCATGCTGCATTCTGAAAATTTCTCTCCTATGGGGCTGCTGAGACCACAAACCCCCCAGTAATTACCAGATGGAAATGATGCTCAGTCAGAACCAACCTGTGCCACATTCAAGTTGGTGACCTAAAGGTGAAAATCTTTGATTCCCATTAATAACACTTTGAGCCACTCTGACCTCCAGGATGTGATTAAAAGCCCATTAAATTCCCTCAGTAGCTTTGGCTCATATTGTTTGCATTTTGCATTATTGTCGTGTATTGTTTGAGCACCTAATTATATTATTTGATTAATTTAGGAGTGAGCATATTTCTGTTTCGCGTTCAAGAATTCACCGTGCTAAGAGCTCTCTTCACCTAGGAAATATCTATTTGTTTCACTCCATATTTCTCAGGGGGATGAATGAACTGCTTTCCTTTGTCTCATCGCTCAGAATAACAAATGTCAAGGCTTGAAACCTGGTAATTTGGCAATTTTAGACAATCGCCTCATAACCACGTTTTAGCACACCTTTGAAGCAGTGGAAGTTCAAAGGCTCCGCGAAGACGAGCGTTGCTTTGCCTGTTGCTATGAGTCATTTGAAGTAATTGGTCCTGTCTGATGAATGTTTTGAACTGAGGAAGTAGTGCTTTATTACCACAATCAGATACAGGTTTTTAGCTGAGGAAGTGGTGTTTTCCTCGCAGATGTAGATGTCTGCTTGATAAGGCAGAAAACAGACAGATGTGCCTCTCTGCACTGGGGAAGAGGTGTGGAGAAGGAGCAAACATAAGAGCTGAGAAAATTCCATGAAGCTACATGAGAGGGGATTTGGAAGACTTCCCAGTAAGAAAAATTCTCAAAAGCAAGGAAACTTGCCTTTTAGAGACATAAATACTTAAAGTTTTATATATCAAACAACTATGCCTATCATCGGGTATTCAAGTGCTTAGACTGGACAAAAAAGTCAGATTAAGCATTCTGAAGGTACTTTTAAACAATGTCACCTAATTTTAGGCTCAACATCAGGAGTCTGATGTTCCATTTCTCGTAAACATGCTCTCTAACAGTTCTAAAAGTTGGGGGGGTTTAAAATTCAATATTATAAGGTATCATTGCATGTTAAGGTGTTTTTTTGGAACAAGACGATGTAAGATTAAAGCCCAGAATTTATGTTCTCTCTTATCAGTGACTAATGCCTGATGTACTGTGAGGAAGTACCTCTCTCTTGTAAATATTTTACTAAAATTAGAAAAAGTCCTGCCAGAACCACATCTATACTTTTGGACGTGCATAAGAGCATCCCACAGAGCTGAATGGAGTCTCTGCTCCCCGACAGAGAAGTGCTGAGTTGTGACCCCAGCCTGGGGCTCGCCAGCTCCTGCAGGCAGAAAGCTTGTGCTCAGATGTGCTGAGCTCAGTCCATCCATGTGTGCCACAGACAGGAGTGGGAGAGCAGTTTTTGGCACTAGAAGGGTTTTCCTTTCCCAATCCCCTTTTGAATTGCTCCCACTGGCTGTATTGAATCTGTGTTGTGCCATATCCAGTGGACTCTTCAGTGCTGGTCTCCTCTTGAGTCAGTGACAGTGCTGGTGCACATTATTCATTACTGAGAAGGACCTTTTTTTTTTCCCCAGGCAGAGAAATCTTCAGGAGGAATCTCTGCTCCCACTGCTGCACTGCAGAGGCCAGAGAAACACAGTAAAGCTCCGAATGGCAATAGAGAATATCCTCTTCAGTGTGTGAGTGGTGTCCAGAGCAGATTAAGGAAAGAAAGACTCATATTTCAAAGGCAAGGAAGACCTTGGATGTGCTGGTGTGTGCTTTTGAATGGAAACCCAGTACAGCAAGAGTGGTAGACTCAGGTATTTTGCAGCACCATTTTCTTCCTCTTGCAGGTGGTGACAGTACAGAAGTGGCTCGAGTCCAGCCAGTTTCAATAGATCAACTCCTTTTATCAGTTTTAGTATATCACATTTACTTAATATCAGATGGAACAAAGTAAATGCCTGCTAGGAAAGGCTGGCTGCTGCTCAGCTGACAAATGAGCTGCCCAGCGTGCTGTATGTCCTCTGCACCTCTGTGCATTCACCTGCACCTCCACCTCAGACATCATTTTTCTCTCCCATCTGGGCTCTGGTTGCTTTGACCAAGTGACACCTTCACAAATCAAAGGGTTGCATGTGCAAACTTTCCTGGCAAGAGAGGCAAGAAGTTTTGCAGCAGGGAAAGTGAATATGGGTAGACACAGATTTGGAAGGAGAACTCAAGCCCTGGGCTGACTCTCATGTCCACTGCAGTCAGTGCAAAGTCATATTTTTACCCTTTAAGAGCTTTGGCCCCTGCTCTGGGTTTAGTTTTCATCCGGGTGAGTGTAACAAGCTCTTAGCTCAGCCTGCATTTTGCCCACACAAATATTCAGATATAAATATTTGAAGATCTTTCCTCCTTTAAATTAATTTTCAGTTTTGTAGTAGATCAATGGTAAGGGAACAAAATGATCATAGCAGAGATTGTGGAGAGATGGGCACTGATAGCTTTGAAGATGTCTCCAGTGTTTTTTGACTGTTGAAAACATCACATTTCCATTTAATCTAATGAAACGGGGTCTGATCTCATCCCCCGTTTGTGCCCATCACAAAGCTGTCACACATTTTGATACAATAAGAATATTCTTATGATCAGTGAGATTGCCAAACCAAATTATGGTTATGGTAGGTTAACCCATCCTCCTGCCCTCTCTGAGAGCTGCCACACACCAGCACAAAAACCTTCTTGCTCTGCAGCAACAGGGGCTCCTCCTTCTTTATATACTTTATGTATTGTAAAGATAATTAATACTTATTAATAGGTTTTAGTCCATTTTTTCTTCCTTTTTAAATTTTTTGTTTAATTTTTAAGCAATGGCTCAGTACTAAGGGGTTTTTTTCCACAGAAATGGGTAATTCCATTTTTTATCTTGGGTAATACCATGAACAGGTTAAAGGGGCAGAAGTGCAGCAGTCTGGCAGAGCTATTCCAGAAGCTCCAGTACAGTTCACCCACATTTCTCCTGGCAGGGCGTGAGCATCCTATGAAAAGGAAAATTTCACCAATAACTTACAAAGTAAGTTGGTGAATAAAAAAAAGAAAATCCACCTCACTACATTTGGTCTCTGCTGACCCCAACATACATGAATGTTATTAAAAAATGAAATTCCACCTTCCCTACAGAATAAACTCTGCATCCAGATGTGGGCACAGGACCCACCAGCACTCCCCCAAGCCAGCAGGGATCCTTGTATTATAAAAATAGAATCACATTTCAGGCTTGAGTCTATTACACAGCAGCAGTTCCTGTTGAGAGCATCTCCGGGCATCCAGCTCAGTGATTTCAAAAGAAAAAGCCTCTGTGGCACAGATTAATGGAAAGGCCTGGATATACTGGTGGATCTGGAAAGCATCTCGTAATCTTTGACAGACAAGATGTTTCTTATTCTGATGGGATTTGATCATTGTTTATGAAATTATGTGAGTGACATAGCATCACTGTTATTTTTATCCTGGCATTACAGCTGGTCTAATAATTTGGATAATAAAGTTACTTATTTTGGCAATAAATCATCATATGTATCCAGAGTTCTTATCAACATTTTCATTTATTAATATTCCCTGTCAGAATTCTTATCAATATTTTTCCACATTTGTTTTTCTTTTAGAAATCCTCTGATTTAAACTTGTATTAAACTTGTATTAATGCAAACCAGTTGATTTATTTGAAATGGTGACATCATTCTACTCCAGTCTGTAGAAGTTTACACTTTGCCTGAATTAAAGTGTCCACACTGATTGCAACAAGAATATCTCCAGTTTATCAAGTGCCTGTTTAAAAGACACATTTTTTTATTCTACACTAAATTTTCATTTCCATCTCCATCTGCACTTACACCTGTGCTAGAACCTGTGTGAGCATACACTTGTATTCCTCATTTTCCCACGTGGTTTCTGCCTATTTGTTCTTTCCATTTCCACAGAAGAATCACAGAATTATTAAAGTTGGGAAAGATCCCCAAGATCATAAAGTCCAGCTTTCTAAAGACAATTGAGGGAAATATTTACAGTAGCTTTATTATTAAGAATGTTGTTTAAGAAAAACATAAAAAAGGAATAAAAACAAATGGAAATTATAACAACTTGTAATAACCTGTCTCAAAATTTCTGGAAAACAGAAAAACCTCAAGACAGGACAATCTCTCTGATGGTTGGATGACTGAGTAACACATCACCTTTATGCTGGTAAGGGAGAATGAAAATCCATCCTGAAGGAACAAGAGGTGGGATAACCAGAGCTTACTCTAGCATAAGTCAAGACCAGACACCTACTACCAGTAGTAACTCGGATTTCAAGGAAAGCTGAGGACACTCTTGAAATAATGAAAACTTTCTTCCTGAAATAATGATCAGCACAGGAAAATGAAGACATTCTGTGGATGAGCAGACCATTGCAGGCTGAACATGATCGATTCTACGTGGAGAGTTAATAATTTATCATTAAGGAACAAACTGAGAAGGAATTTGTGCTGTCAGTTCATGCAGTGGGGATAAAAGAAGATATTTATTTAGCCCTGTTTTTGCAACAATAAAATTTGGATTAATTTACAACAGCAGTTCAATGCTGATGTCTGCTCCACAAAGGGAGGGAAGGCAAAGAGGGAACCATGGAGCAAATGTAATTGTCTTGAAAGCTGTGGTTTAACAAAAACAAGCCTGGAAAAGCTTCCTTGAGCCACTGAGTTAAGCCCAGCCCCTCCTTCTCTCACTGTATAAAATTCTCACCAGAGCTCACTCTGAAAGATCTGGATGTAAATATAAATCTTCAGCTGAAATACAGCAGAAGTTCTACAAACCCCAGCATGTTCACATCTGTCACAGCCACTTTACATTAAGACTTTCAGAAACTTGTGTTACAGCTCAGCCATCGGATTTGATTTTCCTATCACCTTGAAAACCTAAAAAGATTTTGGAGGCATATATATATATATATATATATATATATATATAATTTTTTTAAAAAAATCATAAAGCAATTTAAGTCCTGTTGGTTGAGCCCTGATCTGGCTCATATTTAAGCATGTGCTAAACTTCACTTGTATTAACAACCCCAGAATTGACAGCAGGGCTTCAAAATGCCATTTTGTGCCTCTGAATATTGAAAAAACATGGTTGGTTTAAAAATATCCATCAGCCTAACCAGCACAGCACAATGCAAAGTGTGTCAGTCCACTGACAGAGAGGAAAAATAGATGGAGAGCATTGCTCTCAGTGAGCAGGGATGACAATCAGAGGGAATAATGTCATTCCAGGTGTGGGGATATTTGTGTTTGCTCCTGGTGATGAGGGCTGTGACACCCAGCTCATCCTCAGTGCTGAGACAGCAGGGGATGGAGCTGGAATGCAGGAAACAACTCCCAGTGATACCCACAGGTAAAAATTATGAAAACATATTCAGCAGTTGCAGTTCCTTCAGTCTATCGGCTACATAAAAGGCATTTATAAAAGAAGCCTAAATACACATTTAACCAATTGACCAGAATGGCACTGAAGGAGTTTTAACATATTTTGAAAAATTGCCTAAATACATATTTACCCAATAGACTGGAACAGCTGCTTCAGAGTCTCTCTGGTCTCTTGGGTCTGTAATACGTGTTTTTAAAAACTGCCTGGCTATATATTTACCCAATAGACCAGAACAGCTATTAGGTAAATAATGCACATTATATAACTGTCGATGTTTTTTTTTTTTCCCATCCTTTTAAAAATAATAGAATAAAAGAAATTTTAAACGATAAAAATTTAAATATAAGGTATTAATTAAGATTGGGAAAGGCCTGGAGTCTGAGGTTGTTGTATGTGTGTCACATTGTAGAAGATGTCTCAGATCACTAGAGTGCTTTTGTGTGTGTGTTTAAAGTACAGGGCACTGTCAAGTACATCAGAGCCTGGGGTGCTTAATATAGAAGATAGAACAGCAGTTGGGAGTTGGAAAGGTCTGGCAGAAGAGAGGGGAGGGAAAAGAAGGGAAGATATGAATCATAAATTCCCAGGAAGGATGGGTAAATCAAGCAGCTGATTTTGAGAAAGCCTAAAGATAGTACATGAAACACTGAAAAAAAAAAAAAAAAAAAAAAAAAAAAGAGGCAGGGTGTGGGCATCATGGCATCTGAGACCTGCATATCAATACCTCAATATACTCCACAGAAGGACAAATTGTGCTCTGCCTTCCAAACTTGCCTTAAAAGAAAATCAGTTCTGATTGTTGAACTATTAAGGATTGACCTTTTCTTAGAATGATACAGCTACCAGGACAATGTCTCCTTGAATCTTATATATATATGTTTCAAACCATTAAATTAATTACAATTTATAATGTGTTCTAATTGGGATTCTTTTCCTCCATAAACTATTTCAATTCTGAAATCATGCTCATGGAGACATTGATTTCTTTTTGATCTGAGCACATTTCAGACTGTTTTGAAATAGTGAATCTGTGTTGCTTACAGTGCCTGTCCTGCAACGTAGGAAAGGAAAAGCTGTTTTCAAAAATAATGCTGTCACTTCGGCATTTAATTATTTTTATTTTTTTTTCCATTAGGAGACTCTCGGTGGCTGAAAAAGCAAGGAAGGCTTCTCACACTTTGCACACGAACTCCAGGCTGGCAGAAGATGAAGAATAGTCAGGAAGAGACAGGAAGTGGTGAATGAAAATTTTACTATGTACAGTTTGTCTTTTTTTTTCTTAGAAAAAAGTTTCTATTTCCTGGCCAGGTCTTGATTTCAGTGAAATTTCTTTGTCGTCCTGTTTATCTGGTTGGTCAGCAGCCACAAACCTGTTGGCACGGGGCAAAACTTGTGACAGGTGGAAGAGGTCCTGCAATACCTTGGATTAATGTTCTTCCTGGATTATCCCAAGTGAGAAGAGAGAAAAGATGGATGGATGGATGGATGGATGGATGGATGGATGGATGGATGGATGGATGGATGGATGGATGGATGACCCTCCTGCACTGATTTACAGCTTTTGGTACATCACTACAAGAGCTGTTGGGTGCAGTGGAGGTAATAATGGTGAGGAAAATCCAACAGAGGAACTTCAGGACGCTTCATCATTCCTTTATTTTTACTTCAGCTTTGATAGTCAAGCCCATAAAAGAAAGATGAGCAGCAAAACCACTGCTGCTCATCAGTTCAGTGTTTGAAAGGCTTTTGGCTATTTCACAGTTTTAACTCATTAAACCCTTATCAGAAAAAAACTCACCTCTTCATTTATTTAATGAGGTACTGAATGTCATTAATGACATAACCTTGGACAGCACGTGGCTGCTCTCAACCAAGAGCCCACTGTCAGTGCTCACTCCACTCTCCCAGATTGCTCCAAGCCCTTTCCAGCCTGGCCTTGGACACTTCCAGGGACCCAGGGGCAGCCACAGCTTCTCTGGGCACCCTGGGCCTCCCACCCTGACAGGGAAGGATTTTTCCAACTGTTTTCACAGTCGTTATCAACTTCATGTGAGCTCTGACATGGCAGCTGATGGGTGAAAGCATCTCTATCCTGTTATTACCCTCTACTCCACAGTTCCCATTTCCTGAGCTTTTTAACTGAGTCCACTACACCAGAAAGAGTAAAATGAAGGTAACATTAATCAGTGAGTCTCTCTTGCCCATAAAGTTTAGAATAAATATATATTTATATCTAGCCATCCATTTGTTAAAGTGGGGCATTACTTTTGTTGTACCACTTCCAAACTCGCTATTCACTATTTAGCAGCCTTCCTGCAAGACACAAAATCCATTGTGTAATAATTTCTAGCAGGCTGCAGGAGTGTAAAAGTAGACAGTGTTTCCTTCAAAAATGGAATCATCTTTCACAGATGTAGATGTGTACTTGTTATGCCAAGATGAGACAGATGTGGCTCTATTCACTCAGGGACAGGTGCGGAGGAAGAAGAGATAAAACATTTGTAGAAAGTGTAAGCAACTGCATCGCTGTTGTTAAATAAATAAACATTCTGCCAAAATGAAAAAAAAAAAAGTTTATTTGCTTATTTTTTTTCCAGAATGTTTATTTTAAGCTGCAGCTTAGCTGTGATTTATTCAGATTTATGTTCCCGTATCAATTTAAATTTATAATACGCATTCTATATATAAACATCTGTTTGTATATAATCAGGGGAAGGTGCATTGGCACGTATGGGTGTAAATGCAGACACACATTTTTCATGGAAAATGGGCTCACGGGCACGTGCAGGCAGCTAATCAGGTGAAGAATGGGAAAATATTTTATTAATATAATGAGGCTTTGTGTGTGCATGAGCAGGGGGTGGGAGGGAGAGGAGAAGCAGATGCTTGTGTTGCCTAACACAGATTAAGCCGGTTCAAGCTCCAAATTGCAGGAGAAAAGCGTAATTGCCCTCTGACCACACGGACACTAACAGGAAACCTCCATGCAGAGACATCCTTGGGGAAAGGGTAGAATGGTTTGGGCCATACAAAAGAGCTTAAAGCTGGTTAAAAGTTGGCTCCTGAACTCAGAGCTCAGGAGTGGCTGTGGAACAGAGATGAGAGTGATGCTGGGGGTCATCTTGGGGAGGAAGTAAAGTGCAGAGCAGGGACAGGAGGTGGTTCAGGTGTTGGGAGATTTATTGTATTTGTTACTGCTTTATTGGTTTAGTTGTGTTTCATCGAAAACACTGGGGCTTGCTCAGCCAGAAAAGATGGGAAGGCAGGGACGTCACCAGGGAAAGTCAAATCCACCTCAGTGAAGGGATAATGGGCAGATCAAAACAGCAGCTTGTCCTCTAACCACAGGAAAACTCCATGCCTGAGCTGGAGACACCAAAATCACTGCCCTCAGGGAGTGTTTTCCTCATGCTTGGACTGTGGAGCCATCAATGAGCATTTCATGATGAAAGCAGGAATGTTTCTGTGTTTCAGTGAATATATGGTGCTACTGTAGAGTTAAGAGGCTTGGGCCAAGTTTTTTTGGTCCATGAAGAGAATTCTTCATCATAAACTGTAAAAAAACGTGTGGGGCAGGGCTTGTCCTGCAAGGGAAAGCAGCTCACCCCATCCTGACCTCCTCTCCCCTGGAGCACAGGCCCTTTGCTCGCTGGCCATCTCCTGCTTGCCAAGAGGCTCCCTCTGGACCACTGGTTTTTGGCATTCACGGGATTTCAGGCGCTCCACGTGAGGTCATCGAGCAGGCGGAGCCCAGGCGCCAGCGGGAGCCTGGAGATGTTTATCCCAGGCTTCCACTGCATCCTTTTGGAGAGCCCCGTGTGCTCCCTGCAGAACTCAGAGCCCTCAGATCCCTTGGCTGGGTCCATAGTGCTCATTTGGTGCCCAGCTTGACGCTCGTTTGCAGGGGGGTCGTTAAGGAGGGTGATTCCAGGGATTTGAGGGTGCCCAGGGCCTCGTTGCCCCCAGAGGCAGCAGGAGAGGATAAGTGCAGACAAGAGGAGAGGCAGTGCCATAAAGCCTGGATGAAGCTGGATTATTCTCCTCTGAAATATTTAAGGGAGCTGGGGGAGGGAAGAGAGCAGGGCGACAGCAGAGGCAACTGGAAGGAGGAGTGAGGATCCACAGCTGTGTGGAGGACTGGGAAGGGGAGGGGGAGGAGAGGCAGAGAGAGAGAAGGATGATGTGGTTAAAAAAAAAAAAAAGAAAAAAAAAAGAAAAAGAAAAGTATTAATCACAGCTCCAGAACAGGAATCAGGGTGGGAATCAGCAGCTGGGAGAAGGGAAGAAAATGGAAAAGATTATTTTTCATTTGAAATACATTTCTTCAATCACAAGTCTGCCTGAGAGAGGGAGTTTGCAGCTGGGCACAGCAGAGGGGTCCGTGGTTAGAGAAGGAATATTTTGAGCTCTGCAGTCAGCTGGGCTCACACAGGGCTCGGAGCAGGTGGGGGACTCTGTGGCCAGCACGAGGTGTCACTGCCAAGGCTGTCAGTCCAAAACACTCCTGTATTCCCTTCTCTGCAGCACAGCCACAGACAGACTTTATTTCGGTGTCAGGACAAGGAGCAAGAGGCATATTTGAAAGGAAAGTCAAGTGACTTTTACATTTCTACAAACTTGCCAGCTTAAAGCTTTTTCTTTTTCCTTCCTCTTACATTAAAGGGAGGGAGGGAGGAGAAAAATGTAGCAAGTTTGTTCACCGTGTGAGGGGTGGTTTGTTGTGATTTTTTTTTTTATTCTGTCTTTTATAGCTTGACCACTGAATCCAGTTCGACAAAAACATTTCCCTTTGTAGGCTGAACATTCAAAGACTTCACTCTTTTAAGTCAGAATGTGAGTTGCTACTTTGTTTGAATGCCAGGAATCATATGATTTAAAAAAAATCCAGGTAACAGAGGCATGATGTAAATTTTTATGAAGTCATGAGGAGCAATAACTGTTTATTAAAATTTCTCTTTTTTATATATGTCCAGCTTGTTATATATGGGACTTGCCATGTGTGTCAGCAGGAGTAGGAGAAAGCAGCCATTGTTTTTTCTCCCCAGTGAAGCTGAGAGCACAAAATATGTCACAGCAATATTGTTACTTCCTTTACATTTATATTTTCTAACACCCAAGCACTGATTTGCTCCTTATTTAAGCAACATTTTCTTGATAAATTAAAAAAGCAGCAATAGCCATTACTGCAGGCTATATACAGCCTCTAATATCACTTAAGCATATTACAGAATATAATATCTGGTACTTAACGACTAACTTGCATATGAAAGCTCACATAATGTCTCATAAAACCCTTAAAATGGCTTCAGTTTAAGAGTCTCTTTAAAAAAAAAAAAAAAACACCTTCAGGGAATATTGTAAATGAAGTAGCACTCCAGCCTTTGAAAAAAAAAAATCACACACTTGCAGAAATTTTTAATATAAATTGAACACATTAAAAATTAATTTTGCATGACCATTTCGCATTGCAGTGCCAATGCATAGTTAAGATAAGGCCTTAACTCTTCTTTGTTTAAAGTAACATGGAAACATCTCTGTCTCCCTCTCCATTATCTGTACGTAATTATAATTTTCATTAATCAGAAATTGGAACCCCATCCTCTGATAATGACAGCCCTGGCTGGAGATCAAAGAAACCCTACCTGTGCCACTAAGGAAACTTGCTGTAAACTTTTAGGAAACTCGCTAAGGGCAGGCGTGACCTCACAATCAGAGGAGGCTACACAGAGCATTTCTCACATATGCCAGCCAGGGAGAGGGACTGGGTTTGCTGGGAAGATGGATGTTTTCTTCTGTGACATTTTTCTGGTGGAACTCTCCAGGTTCTCTGGTGACGTCTGCTGTCAGCTTGGGAGGCTCAGCTGACACAAATGCTGGCAGCAGAGACTCCAAACCAGGCAGGGGCTGCTCTTCCCTGGGATGTATATATAGAAAAGACCTTGAGTGATTTTCGTCTTCTTTTCCAGATTTCGGATTGGCCTTGTGTCCAGGAATCCCCTCAGTAGGTCTTGGCTGCAGCTGGACATTGACTGATGTCTTCTGACCCCTGGAGCAGCTCTGATGGACACCAGAGTCCAAATCTCTCTGATGTTGCCACACCACAGCAGGCAACAAGATTTTTTCATATTCTGACTTGTTTATAAGATGCCCAAGATATTTTTTTTCTTTTATTATCCCAAATGTATGATAAAAATCATTAAACCTGATAATTGTTTGGTATGGGATGGACCTTAAAGACTAGCTTTGTTCCAACACCTTCTGCTAGATCAGGTTACTCCAAGCCCCATCCAACCTGGCCTTGAACACTTCTATTTGATATTCACTTGATATTTTATCTCTTCATTGTTTTATTTACCTGCAGGTAAATCAGGTTTCTAATCCAATTCTGAAATCTTGAGCTTTTTTGCTATAAACTCTTTAATAGTGTGTCTGCCTGCTATAACAATTCTTGTTTGTGCTATAAACACTTTAATAAATATACCTCATGTCAAATATTCAAGAGCATTACAGACGTTTGCATTAAAGATGCTACAAAAGCAAAATACTTTGCCACACGTCACTCATCACAGATGGACTTTGATCACTAGAACCCTGGTTCTACACTTCTTTGCAAATTAAATAGTTCCGCTCAAACCAACAAATGCCATCTTCAGTCCAAATTGTCTCAGAATTCACTGTGACATCTAAAATATCTCAGTGTTCTAAATGGCTCTAAAATATCTAAATGTTCTAAATGGCTGAACTTGGAAAAAAGTCACAAGGAGCTGCACAGCATGGAAGCAGACAGAGCTAGTGAGAACAGAGCTAGAAAGGACCTTCTTTAACAAGTTGATCTAAATGTTACCATGTTTCCCAGGGATTTAAATTGAAAAAAATTTATTACAGACTTCCACCAATGTGCACAGAAGTAGCAAAGCTGTGCTGAGTCTCTTTTACTTCTCCCTTGTAGATGGAGAGCAGGAGAAAATGGTTGAGTCAAGCAATAGCAATGTCTTTGTGAATTTTCCTGTCATCCTTGATTCTGCTGAGTATTTTTCCATGCTTTGGTTTTGACGGTTCTTTTTTCCTTTGGAAAACAGACAGAAACTTCCAAACAAATTCCAAACAGACAGAAACTTTCAAATTCTGGAAACTCATGGACCTGTGCAGGAGGTTTACCTTCAGAAGAACACACACAAGAAAATGAGCATTTCCTCCTGCCTCTCCCTATCACATCTTTAATCTCTTTGTGTGGTTTCTGCCTGTGGCTTTCTGAGGCTGCAACAGCACCTCCATTCCATACCATAAAAGAGAAGCTGCAAGGTAGCCTGGTGAGGCTGGTAAGCCATCATCACCACATGTGTGACAAGATATTTTCACTTGAACCTTCACCTTTCAGTCCAGAGAACTGCTTAAAGAGAAAAACAATTTCTTTGGGGCTTCAAGTAGTGCAGGGTGGGGACTTCTGGCTGCGTGTTTCACGTGAGATGTGGGGACAGACAGAGCTCCATGGTCTACAAAGAGATTTGGAGTTGTTGACCACTTGGAGGACTGTGGTGAAGGACTTCCAAACAAATTTTGAGGAGGTTATCCCAAAGTGGAGGGAGGAAACTGAGTAGGGATGGCAGGAGAGGTGAAGAAGCCTCTCACCACTCTGCCCAGCACAAGAGTGCTCATGGCTCATCTCCCTCACCCTCACACTGACCCGAGGGCTGTGCACCAGGCAAGAAGTGGGAGTCACTGCACTCTCTCAGGGTGGTGAGCAGATTGATTTATTTTTTCTCTATGGCTGAAAAAAAAACCAACCAACCAAACAAACAACAGGTCAAATATATAAAATGTTTCTCCCAAATATGTATTGTTGCTGTTTTCATGTGTTAAGTTTGACACTGAGGCATTGTCTCTGCATGCAGTTTTCAGCTTCTGTCACGATCTCTGCATCACTCCTCAGATTTCCTGCTTGGAAAGTGGATTTTTTAGAATTTTTCTCATCTGCCCAAAGGCTTTACTCTGTCCAATAAATCTGCTGCTGATCTCTTCAACATGGTAAACACACTCATCTTCTCACAGGGCTGGTGGGTCTGTGTCTGCTGAAGCACAGAGGAGGTTGTGTATGTTAGAGACTTCAGCCTGGAAACTGTTGTGCTGTTCTTCAGGGGGTAGATTCTTCCTTCCTTTCTCCCACAAAGCTGTAAGAGAATAAAAAGAAATTACCTTTCATTGCAAGTCGATTTGTGGGATGTAATGGCACAATTTAGAAAGGAATATTGCAGACAGTGAGACCACTTGGATTAGAAATCTTGAATCAGTTTGTGGGGCTATATATTTCCATAGTGCTGTGTTTTGTTGTGTGGGGAATTTAATAAGAGATGTAAATCTGCAAACTGCAATGGTATCACCATAAAACATAAAAGATTCATGTATTATAAATAGGTATGACAAATAAATTATTTATGTGAATGTATATCTATGTGTATGTGTACATGAGCTCACGTTCACTTTCCTTTTTGAAATAATTAGTGGCAAAGTCTTTTATTGAGCATTGCCCTATGACCTGTGCAAGAGCTTTAATGACATCTCGCACAAAGAGCTGAAGGTAGAGCCTGCTCTGTGCTGAGCTGGATCATCTCAGACTCATTAATGTGGGGATCATCACAACGCATGTACAGAACAAAAAAGAAATCTCAGCCCAAGAAGGTTGAGGATCATCCTGGAGGTGTCCAGGTACCCCCAGAAGCTCTGAGCCAGCAGTGTGCAGTGATATAAAGCATTACACAGGCTCCCTACACCACTGCTCAAAATGCTTCTGCAGGTAAATCTGAATTCCATCAATCTGCTGCTCGTGTTGTAGCAGGCTTTGGCAGCCCCGGTGACAACCTGACTGTGATGACTTCTTCTCCCAGCTCTGACTGACAACATCCCTCCCGGTGTGTCAGCTCCTCCAGGAGCATGTGTATTACTCATTCCATGAAGTCACATGAACTCTGCAGGAGCACTTGCAGCTCCAGATCTCTCCTCAGGAACCTGTGCCATCTATAGATAGCTGGCTACACAACGGCCTATTTTTAAGCCGGGGTGGGACACTTCTAAATTAAGGCGTGAGTAAAACGAAATTGTAGGAGAGCTCCAGAACATTAGAGAAAAAAAAAATCCTGTGTGACTTCAGTTATGTTATTAACTTTTCCACTTTTGCTGCAGAAGTTGTTTCTGTCAATATTTTACTTTAACGGTGCTGAACGGGAGGAAGGAGCAGGGTCCAAGCAGATGGCTGTCAGCAAACTGATGACGGCAGTTGAGAATTAGTGTCCAAATACAGTATTTAAAACTTGCTACAGTACATAGTTTCCTTCATATGCATGCCAAAATAAATCTGGTTTGGAGAACCTTTCAGGATCTTAATTTTATTTTTATTTGGAGCTTATTCTATTAAGAATAAGCAAACAGGCAGTGTACCTTAGCTTAGCAGGAGGGTTGGATCCATGGAGCAGTGAGTACAGAGCTGGATGAACCACAGGGACCTTTCCAACCTTTATTCACTCCAGCTATTGACTTTCTGAACATCCCTGAGTACCAGAACGAATTATAACATTAATAACATAAATAGTATTAATTTGTAGCCATTTTTGCCTACCTCATGCACACACATTATTAAAATCCTTCCTTCTCACACCAGCTGTGGGTTTTGGGTTTTTTTTTTCCTCCAGATAATCTTCCTGAAGGAATGGGTAAGGGATGGGTGCCATCACATGGGGAATATCTGATGTCAGGCTTCAGATAATTCGAGGCACCTGAACCAGATGCATTTTTAGCAGGGCAAGACAGCAGCAGGTAGTGGCTGCTCCATTCTGCACACGTCTTTTGGTGTAAAAGTGTGACTAATCTGTTGGTTTGGATACCTGGCTGCAGCGGGGTCAGAGCAGGGCCAGGCTGTCTCTGCTGCACTGAATTAGAGACTTACATTCATTATCTCCCAATACCTCATTAAAACGACTTTAATGTGGTGAACATTTGATGGTAGACAAAAGCTTTAATCTTGTGAATATCAAACACACCTGTGTTACATTTCCTCTTGCGAGGAGTTAGCAGAAACAGGTTAACAAGCTGTTTTAACTCCTTAATCTGCTGAATTTGTGTGGAAACCAGACTTTCACCAGTCACCTGAGTTTGAACTCAGGGAAAAAAAAAATCCTACATACACCCCTAATTTATCAAGCTCTTTTTTCAAACTCTGCCTGCTCTAGACACTTTTAATCATCTGTTTAATTTTGCACCTTTTTTTTTTATCCTGATATATTATATGCAGGTTATACTTAAGGCCCAGATTTGCCCTATTTTTCTTCCTCATCTGACCTAGATTCAAATTTACACACTGTGAAATAGCTAATAAATCCCCATTAAGGTTGTAAAAGGTGAAGGTTCAACCAATGTGCAAGTCATCAAGTTCTAATGTAAAACTGAATGAGCCTTGATATTAGCAGCAGTCTCAAAAAGTGAGGCTGAAAGGCTCTACAGGTTTCCAGCTTTTTTTATGGCTGCCTGTGCTTAAAGCACCTCACCTCTGACAACACTCTTAAGCCTGTACAACAGCAGTGACAACAACTGGCCTTAAGGACAGTAGGAAAAAACATATTGACATTTCCAGAAAAGAAATATAGGTAGTTTTCTTTTTGCTCCAGAATTGTCCCACCAGGATATGTTTTATACTCCACACATTATGAATATTTTGCTGCAAGAAAACACAGTTCAATAGATATTTCCTAATAAATATTACAACCTCTAAACACAAAAATTCCTATAAAAGCCCTCATAACATACATTTCTTTTGTGTATCTCACTGTGTCAGTGCTGCCCTGCTGAAATGGGAGATTTTGCTTTGCTGTTGAGGTCTTGGAAAAGTGGTTTGTCAGTCCAACTGGAGAGTGCTGCTTTTTTTTTCCCACTAGCCATAGATAGTATTACAATGATTTACAAAGACACACTGAAAGTAAATTATGTTGTAAATGCCTGTCCCTTGGGTCGAAAAAGAATCACAGGGAAAAAATGCAAAAAGTTTGAAATTCCCAACAGCAAAGGTTGACAGGAAAATATGGTGTTGTTTTTCTATGAGTAAAAGTAACTTTTATGTTGTGTTTTCCCATGAGAAATTATAAACTTTCAAAGGAATTTTAGTCTCTTGTATGCACACATAAGAGCAATTTATCTGGTACTGCCCCAGTGAAAACACTGTTAAGACTTTAAAGCTGTTAGAACTATGGCTGAACTTCATCTAGGCTGCTACTACTTATTTGTTCTTGCTGCCTCTTCTTGTCAAAACATTTACTCAGACTTCGAAGAGTTGCAAGTTGGCAACGTGTTAATAATATTAGAATGCATTTGTGTCCGCCATGTGGCCGCAATATTTAAGTAAATTCATCACTTATTTAATGAATAATGAATTCACGAGAGTAGCTATGGAGACATGGAACCATATGTAGTAAATTAAATGGGAACTTGTCAACGTACAGCAACAGTGAATGTCACCAAAGTAGTTGTGTCTGTTTTATAGCAGTGGTGATGCACTCACACCGAGCCTGGGATAGATTCCTGACTAGGTATAGGACAGCCACATTTTTTCACACCTAAGTTGCAGCAGTGATTTCTAACAGGTGTGGCAATAAAGTGAGAATTTACATGAGTTTCTCGTTGGTGTGTGCAGGAAAGGTGGAAGAATCTCAAGTTTTTCAGGCTGTAAATTACTTAGCAGCATTTTGAAAAGAAAGGTAGAGAACTGCAGGAGTTGTTGGGCTTTTTTTCTGATGGGAAAATGTCACCAAGGAAAGGGGGGTGGGTGTTACTCAGCTCAGGTTTCATCTTCCCTAGAGTATAATGAAAACTCCAGATATCAAGGATGAATTCCAAGCTAATTACCAGGGAAAATCAGACCTGAAGAACAGTAAAGGATATACAAGAAGCTCATTAACACAAAATCAAGAAAAGAGGGTGGTGCAAAAGTTCAGAAAGCTGAGTCCATCTTTCTGTTTGACTTCAAAGCCACAAGCAGTCTTCTGGACATCATGTCAGTACTCACCAACTTAAGAGTGAGACTGTTTTATTCCAATCCCTTTCCATGGGCTGGGACATCTACTAACAACTCAGGTAGCTCCAGACCCCATCCAGCCTGGCCTTGGACACTTCCAGGGATGGGGCTTCCATCCCTCATTTGGCAATATGCAGATAAACTGTGTTCATAGGCTCCACTGACCAAACAGTGCAAGAAACCAAATGATTAATGGGACTGATGGGCCCTGTGTAGCTTTGGGTTAGCAAGAACCTGATCTTTGGTTATGCACATGACTAAAGTTTCACCTACCTGAAAAACTTCTCTGGTCAATCCTGTCAGCTCAGGAATTCAGGCTATTCCAGTGAAATCTTCAAAAATTGAGGGAACTTCACATTCTGTGCTTAAATGGCGTGTTTAAATTGAAATATCCTGCTGCTGATGTAGCTGAGGGTCCTTTTTGTGTGCACATGGGAATAGTTTGCTGCAGTCAATAAAAACAGATAAGACACCATATACAACACAAATTCTGGAAAGGAGATAACACAGGAAAGGAGATAATTGTTAGAAAACTAGGGCAGTACTCATAAAGATTGCAGCCATCTTTGTTTGAAATATATTAGAAGACCACATCTAACTAAATCCTGGCTTAAAGTAATGTTTATGCTTAGAACATCCCCTGAGGTTTCAGAAATTTTAAAAGCTCTAAAACACTTAAAGACATGCAGCCTTTCAGGCCAGAGACAGTTCCAGTCTTGTCACATTTCAGGCATAGAGCTCATCTTTCCAGCAAGTTTCTTCTTGAAGAACTCACTTTTAGGCTAACAGCAGACTCCCACCATGAGCAGAGTAACTACTCATTGCCTCTGTACACTGAGTAACTCAGAGCCCACCTTCACAAAAACAGAAGTAACTCAGCTGCCACATTTTGCACACTTAACTCCTGGGAATCTTCCCAGGGCTCCTTCCAGTGCAATTTTGGGGGTTCTTGTCACACCTACAGAAGTTTCCCATTATTTTTTCAGCCACTGAGTTGAGTTACATCTCGTCACGTCACCTCGTGTTGAGTGGCATTATTGCCTTCAGAAATGATGGGACAGAGCGTGACTTGATGTGCTGTGAGTGATGTGACACAGTGTGACATATGTCATAAAATCATTGTCACCCATCAAAAAAAAGTGACAGATCAAATTCAAACAAAGCTCGCCATATACTTTTAGTGGCTACCCAATCAACTAAAAACAAATACTTCGAATTGTGAGCCAAAAGCGTGGGAGTGTGACTCATTTTTGGTCAGTCCTCACATGCCTAACTTGGCATTTTGCATTTCTTCCACTTTCCTTCACACTGTCTTATCCAGTTGGTGGGGAGGAAACTTGTTCAGTTCATTTATATTATTCAGTCTGCATATTTGTCAGACCATTACTTCTAAATATGTTCTCCTAGTCCTTTTCACGAATTGTCCCCATTTACCTTCTCTTTCTTGATGCATTTGAGTTATTATCATGTTATGAAAGTAATAATGTACAGAAAAGGTTGAATTTGTCATCCTGCAACGTTGTACAAGCCAAACTATCAAGAACGAGGAGATAATTTTCCTGTAATTTTACATCTGAAGAACACACTATCTATTCAAAAATATCACACTGCTTTATTTCCAGGCTGCATATCTGCTCATTAAACATTTCTAATAAGGAATGTAAGATAGAGGGAGAAAATAAAAAGCACTTTTGCCTTGTAAATGAATTGCTGCATCTCGACTAAACCAATATCGGTGTGGGAATAAAACCAAACAGCTTTCCAAGACTGGAGTTGGGACAACTGGCAATGTGCAGTAAGTGGTACCAGAGCATTACCATTGCTCTAATATTCATGGAGTCAGAGAGAGAATTTCCAAATTTCCCCATGTCCAAAGGGGGAAGGCAGGGATGTGAAAGATGATGTGGGTGCGCTCCATCGCTGTGATCACATAAGGGAACCCCGAAATGTCATAAAATCCCACTCGGATCTGCTGTCACTACTGCTGCCTGTATGGAAAATTAACACATTTAATTAACTGCCTGACCAAGGCAGCTGTTACCTTATATAAAACCTTGAACATCGATGCCCAGCATATCCCATTAGGTGTTCCAGTGTGCCAGTGGCATAAGACTGATTATCCTTTTACACCAAATAGCACAGCAGGACTCCTCTTGCAGCACGCTCAAGTCAAGATCTTCCTTAAATTCTTCATGGGGCATAATGATGCTCCAGCCCAAATTGCTTAATAATGTTGTCTTTCAGGACAGCCAAGAAGAGACGCCATGCACAGCAAAACATGTCCTGGCCAAAGCAACTCCTTTCTCTGCCTTTGTTCCTGACATCTGAAAGTATTGCTGCTGCCTCGGCTGTGGAAGCGTTTGGCATGTGATTTCCATTGGAATACTACAAGCACTATTTTATTTATATTCTGTTTCTATCATTTATGGCAGATGGTTACTTGCCTTAAATTTTTAAATAATATCTTGGCTGCAGAATTTCAAATTAAAAGTAAACTCCCTAAGTCGGAGGAAAGGGTAAGTTCAGTTATTTTTTAAAAGTTTGTTGGTGGATATTTTTTTAGTAATGTACATGCAAGTTTGCTGCACTGAGCTTCCAGATTTATAAAATTCATTTATATATTTATTAATATATATTTATTTTTCCCTGGAAATACTTTTTTCCTACAAATTTGTTTGCATATAGACTTCAATAATTAAACACTTGAAAGGTAAACCTTTTCTTCAGAGCTGAAATAGTTACAGGTTATTTCATCTTAGAGGAGGATTTTTTGCACACATCTGATCATTTTCTAAATGAAATTCAAACTTTCAATCAAGATTTGGAATAGAGAAACTTGTAGACATTTCCACTCTTGATATTTTTGCTCTTAATTATCTTTCCAATCCCCTTTTTATTCTGTGATAGTCACAAATTAGATAAAAAAAATTTAGAGACTTCAAATTGCACACAGAAAAGGACAGGACAAGTTGGCACAGCCCCATTTGTTTCAGCAGAAAAATTCAGTTTTAATTTTTGGCCATCAAGCAATACCAAACTTGCACACAGCATTTTCTACCATAGGTTTCAAACCACTGGGAGAGAAATAGACCCCAATCCTGCAAACACTTTTGTGTGTGTAACTACACATATGGGAATAATCCCATTAAACTGATGGGATTACTCATGTGCATAAAGTTAAGCATGTGTGTAAGTGCTTGCTGGAGCTGGGCCTGAGGGAGAAAACAGGATTTTTGAACCATTGGTACAGTGGGTGTGAATGTTCATCTTCCAGTTGTGTGGCTTCAAATGCTCCTCCCCAATTCAAAAGTTTTGAAGGAAGAATTTGCTCTCTTTTCCATCAAACCAGGATGTTTTAAGACTCTGTGAATCATCCATTGTCATAGCACAAGCACCACTTTTAAGGAGGTCTCCATAAAGCAAACTTAGAGCACAAATACACAAAACCACAAATAACATGAGACTTGTGTTGTGTTCCCTGCCCGCAGTCTTCTCACAGATCCTTGAGATTTGCAAATTTATGTAAACAAATTCCAATCTACAAGTTGTAGACTGTACATAGCTGTTATTCATGTATTTATTTGGGTTTTTTTTCTTGGTAATCTCAGGTGAAAGGATTCCTGGACTAGATATCTGAAAATGCAAAGAAGCAAATGGAAAATGAGTTATGAGCTCAGTCTAAAAAAGAGCTCCATACGTAAAGAAAAAAAACAGTTCATCTAAGGTAGAGGGTGCAAAATTTCCTTGTGTAGGAAGGAGATAGTTTAGCCAAAAATATTTTGGGAAAAGAGCAAAAATATAGACAATACAATTCTCTGCTTGGAAAGTCTTATTTTGTGTACAGAGAACAGCTAAGGGATCCATCAACTTTGTGTCAGATAAGGAGACATATTCTTGCCTAAAGCTCCTCTCCCCTACCATGCTCCCAATGAAGTTCCTTGCACATTGGGTTAGGAAAAGTTCAATAATGAGAAAGAAAGTCTTTAGGTGCAAAGTGTCTGACAACAATACCTTGGGGAAAAAAATGGAAGAATTTTTATACCCAAGTTTCCAACCAGAGGAATGTCTAAGAAATCCCAGATAACTATTCCCACTGAAGTTCTCTGTACCTAATCCTGGATATATATTCTCAGCCAGGATTTCAACACTTCGGCTCTCAGGGTGGCTCAGAGACATACTTTCATAAACAAAGGAAGATCTGCACGTCAAATTCCCAGTTCTGTATTTAGGAGATGTTAAGAACATCTCCTATATCCTCCATAGATCAAGAACTGGTAACTGAAACTGGAGAAACTCAGCTTATCCTTCAACCATTTTGTTATGTTGTCACTGAATGAACTGACAATTTATACCACAGCTTCTTAGATCCTCTGGCCTATGAGCAGTCTCCTAGAAATAACCATGTGTTTAAACTAAAAGTAAAATTATTAATTGAATCACTTAGGTCTAAAGATCTTTAAGATCATCAGGCCCACCATTAAACCATGTCCCTCATTGTCACATCCACACACATTTTATATTCCTCTGGGGATGGGGACTCCACCGCTGCCCTGGGCAGCTGTGCAGGGCTGGGCAACCCTTTCCATGAAGAAACTTTCCCTGATACCCAATCTAAACCTCTCTTGATGCAACTTGAGGTCATTCCTCTTGTCCTATTGATACTGCACCGCTGCCCTGGGCAGGTGTGCCAGGGCTGGACAACCCTTTCCATGAAGCAACTTTCCCTGATACCCAATCTAATCCTTCTTTGATGCAATTTGACATCATTCCTCCTGTCTTATTACTTGATACTCAGGAGGAGAGACAAAGCCTCACCTGGCTGCACCCTCCTATCAGGGAGTTGTGGAGAGAGAGAAGGACCCCCTGAGCCCCCTTTTCTCCAAGCTGAACTCCCCCAGCCACTTCTGGTGCTCCAGAGCCTTCTCCAGCTCCACTGCCCTTCTTTGGAGATATTGCTGTGAAATACCAAATAAAAACGTGTCTGTGTACATATGAATTCAAATAGAGCCACTTACATGTGGCATTTGAACCCTGATACTTCACCTTCTTGTCAAAGCTGTTGAGAGCAGCAGAGCAAAGTCTGTGACAGTAAAAAAAAGCACGAGGACTATAACAAGCTTGACCCTTATATACTGCAGACATAAAGCTGGAAAATTGTGTGTGGTCTTCCTCTGATGCCATACTCAAGACTTTTATTGCAAACACCTTCCTTCCAACATCCATTTAACATGCATCCATCTGTCAGGCGATGTTTCCCACAGCAGTGTTAATGTGCATGTGCTCCCTTCCACTTTGGTAGTTCACACCTTTAACTAGGGCTGGAGCCAGAGTGCAATAAACAGCCTTCCACAGTTTTGAGTATAAAAGGCTCGAAATGTGAGAGACACTTCATCAAAAAAACAAAAGACCAAGACAGAGCAGTTTGGAGATCTGGAGGGCAGAGGGGGGTGGTGGGGTTTAGAACCCTGCTTGAAAATACCTCTCCTAAAAAGTAAGAATTATGAATAGCTCAAAAAAGAGGATAGAAAATGATATCTGATGGGAAGGACACAGTCACAAGTTAAAAAAAGACCTCGCCTGGCTCACAACCAGGTGTTGTGTCTTAACTTGTTTAAAAATACTTCTGGTTGTGTTTAATTAGTGATGACAAAAGATCCTCAAAGAATGCATCAGTTCAAGCCTTCAGTTTGCCTGCAATATTTCACCTCTGTTCAAGGAAAAAAGTATCACTGAGATACAAAAACTTGAAAAAATACAGTATGAAAGTTACTGCCTTAATGAAATATTAAAAATGCATCAGGAATACTGTTCTGGCATTAAAAATAAACAATAACATTTCTTCCTAGTTACGGTTCACTTCAATTCTTTAAAAATTAATTATTACCTCTTTAAATATTTGATTAAATTAGATTTGGGTGGGTTATCGCTATCCACAAAATACACGGTGTTGTGTATAAATTTGCTTTCTTCAGTCCCTGACATGTACAGGCACGTTATACGGTTGTTTGATTATTAGGAAACTAAATCCAATGGCTCTGTTTTGGCAGTTTGCAAAATATATACTATTGAATCTTGCCACTTGGAATGGAAATGCAGCAGTATGTTGGAAATCTCTAATAAAAGAAGAAAAGTAAAGCAGCAAAATTACATTATATGATATTTGGGATTTTCACATCTTATCTTATCGTGCTGCTATATCTCACCTTCTAAAAAGGACACATTATTTTTAATAATGGTTAATTAGGATTTGGGGATAATAGCTTAGAAATCATAAGAAATTTCTGGGCATATAAAGTCTATTCTGTTCTCAATGCACAAGGATTTATGAGTATAACTACTTAGATAGCAAGGGGAGAATAAACCCTCCAGCATGTCCTAAGAGAGGTAAGACAATAATTTATCCAGCATTATGATAAAAGTAATTTAGGATGTCCAACTGGATAAATAAGAAAAGTCTCTGAATGAGCACAGAGGCTGCTGCAGTTATAAAACATTAATTTAAATGAACAACTAGAAGCATCTAAATCCAGGTTGGATGGGGTTTGGAGCAACCTGGAAGAGTGGAAGATCTCCCTGCCCATGGCAGGGGTGGGATGGGATGGGGTGGGGTTTAAGGTCTCTTCCAACCCAAATCATTCCACTCCCTACCCCTAGACCAGGTAAACCTTCCATTGGTCCAGGTTATTCGAAGCCCAGTCCACACTGGTGAATGTGTAATTTTTGATGCATGTGTATTTTTTAGGAACATCAGCTGATGTAGCACTTTAATTCAAATCAAATATAGTGAGATTCCCAATGGGTTTTTCATTTTATGCTTTGTCCAGAAATAAAAATTATTGAGTTTGAAACAAACAGGCTTTGGGGATATGGCTCTCTTCTATCAACTATATTGAAAATATCCAACTTAATCCTCAAAAAGCCAACATTTAAAAAAAATAAAATTCAACCTTCCCTTTAGATTAATATCACAATATCAACATCTGGTTCCTGAGCATGTGTGATGGTTGTTTTGAAAGGATAATTGGCTTTGTGGGAAGGTGCTCTGTTCATTGTTCAGATATTGCAGATGACACTTCCTCTCCACTTGCTCCTCAGCCCACAGGATGCTCCCATCTCACACCCACTGGGATAGCACAGGGAGTGCTTTCCTATGGGCTCAGACAGAAGGCTTGCTGTGAAAATCGATCATTCCTTGAGACTGTATAAAAAATTGAGCCAAACTATATAAAGAATTTTGTCAAAATTAATTACTTGCAAAGGTTTAGGGTTTTTTCCTTATAAATTTAAAATGGAAATTTTTATGGATTTTTGTTTAAATAGATAGTTTGGCTTTTGGTAATAGCAAAAATACTGCATAGGGCATTACAAGTAAAGAGATATAACTCCCAGCTGAACTTCATCACTTCTACCTTGAAGGAATTCTTCCGTGTGAAGCCCTGGCACAGGTGTCCAGAGAAGCTGTGGTTGCCCCTGGATCCCTGGAAGTGTCCAAGGTGAAGGTTAGACAGGGCTTGGAAAGCCTGGGACAGTGGAAGGTGCTCCCGCCATGGCAGAGGGTGGCACTTGGTGATCTTTAAGGTCCTTTCCAACCCAACCCATTCTGGGAATCAGGAAGAACACCTTTTGTCACCTAAACCTGGCACCAGGACTCAGCTCCCTGCACTGCATCGTGTAGTTTTACTTTTCACTTTTTCTTCTTTTTTTTTTTTTTTCTCCCCCAGCATGAGATGTCGAACTTTAGAGAAAGATTGAGTTATTGGCAGGAATTGCTCCCACTCTCCAAGTAGCACAGGCTCCTCAAACTAAAATAGAACTAGAGTGGACTGAAGAGGCTGAACGAGGCATTTATCTCCTCTTGGCTCTGAAGTAGAGGCATCCAAATTACAACAGTGAAATCCGGAGGAATAGCAACTATCTTGTGGGGGAATGAGAAAGAAAGTGTCTGGAAAAACCATCCTGCAGATTGAACTCTCTTCCTGCTTCAGGAGCCATCCCCGGGTGCTTCAGCTCAACAGCTATAGACAGTGCTGAGGCACTCAGAGCAGTAGGGCAGGAAGCTGGGCACAGGCAGTAGAGCAGGAAAAATGTTTGCATGATTATATATGGGATAATCCAAGCTCCATTTGCATATTTTGATTTTGCTATTCACCAAAGTTGGGTCCCCGAGGCACTTTCTAAGGTCACTTGGGGGGCACAGGGAAGTGGCTCACGAGAGGCAATGGGGAGAGCTTGCCCTTGGCCAAGAAACCTGCCCAAAAGTGGAAATAAATTGTTCCTGTTTGGAAAAAAAAATATAAAGGAAAGGGAAAAAAAAGCAGCTTTGGATGGGAAGACCGTTTCCACAGCCAAGAGGAATTATTTAAGTTGGCTAATATAACACGGCCAGTTGATCCTTTGCCTTTCATATTCCTACTTGCCTGTCTGCCCCCTCCTTGGGAGCGTCTGAAGGAAGGGAAGGAGCAGACAGATGTTCCTGGCCTGTGCTGGTGGGGAATCAGGGACACATCTGAGCTTCTTGTCTCTCTTCAGAGCCACCCAGCTGGGAATGGTGACTCACAGCTGGGTCACGAGGACCTTACCATCAACCTGGGAAGATGATGGATTCTCAAAACATTTGCAACTGCAAATGAAAGTAAAAAGGGAATTGAAAACATTTAAAAAAATAAAACAGAAGAAGAAGAAAAGGGAACAAATTTATGTGAAAGGAAAAATTTTTCACCCTCTGCTGGTTTTTGTTGTCTTTGGAGAGACAGGCTGGTAAGGAGATGGTTACCTTGTCCCTTGAGCTCCCAGAAATGGGACAGCTTCCAGCCATTCCTTGTCCATGCCTACTTGAAGGACTTTGGGCAAGGCCCTGTAGTGACAGGACTAGGGGGAATAGAATCACACTCACAGAGAGCAGGGTTAGATGGGACATTAGGAAGAAAATCTCAGTGGTGAGCCCCTGGCACAGGGTGCCCAGAGAAGCTGTGGCTGCCCCTGGATCCCTGGAAATGCCCAAGGCCACGTTGGACGTGGTGTCCCAGCACCCTGGGACAGTGGAAGGTGTCCCTGCCCATGGCAGGGGGTGGAAAAGGATGAGCTTTCCGTTCCCTCCCAACCCAAACTATCCTGTGAGTCTATGAAAACTAAAGAAAATATTTTCTTTCCTCAAAGTATCAGCATTTATGAAAAGGATGCTCAGAGTTTTCAATGTCACTGCAAGGACAAACCCATGATAAGTGAAATAATGCATTAGCTTGTACTGTATCAATAGTTTGGATGAATAATAAATGTCTAAAATTTTGTGGGTTTATTTAATTTTAAAATGGATTTTAAAGTCCTTGAGCTGCTGAAGGCAGCAGGATCCAGCAGGTCAGTGGGTGCTCTCTCTTCTTTTCCTACTACCTTCAAATACAGAAGGAAGTAGAGAACAACTATCAGGAAAATATTTCATCCAGTTCCTCACAGGACAGTAAAAGAGTGGCACTGTGGAAAAACTCACCACATGGCCAAAGTTAATGACACAGGATACAGCAGTTCCCCATCTCTTACCCTCCACTCTCCTCTCTGACTGTTGGTGTGTGAAGCACCAGCCCAGCCTGAACACACCACACCATTCCTCCTTGTCTGTGCAGCTCTTATTTCCTGCATTCTCATACAGTACCTAAAATCAACACATAATTATTTTTTGAGAAATGTATTTTTGTCCCAGAGAAGGAGGAATTTTTAATGTAGTATTTTCTAACAGAGTTCATTCTCAGATCCTTTCCCTTTTGCAGTGACAGGCAAACTTCCTCTGATCCATCCAGAAATAAAGCACAAGTGATATCACATCACAGTTACTAGTATTTCCTTATTGATATATTTCCTTTCTATGGTGTTTTCCCTTGGGACCTCTTTTTCAAATAACATGTTCAGCTATCAGCAGGTTAGATTCAGGAATATAAAAATAGTTAAGACATCAGAACTTAAAGTTAGTGGCCTTTAATAGAAATGCAGAAAAGGAACTGTGTGTCATGATATACAAGGATTAAGTTTTTTAAAAATATGGAAAAGACAAAAAGAGCTAAAAATGTTCTTCCATGTAGTAAATCTGCAGGGGTTACCCCACCACAATGCTGAAGAGATTTTCTCTCTTACCTATTTTCTCTTTTGTCCCATTGGCTTGTCCATCCTTCCCACACACATCCCTTCTCTTTCCTGCAACCAAAACTCACTTCAGTTACTTTGTCCCACCAAAATCCAGCACAAACCCCCAAAACTTGTCTGCAACCTCCAGTCCCAAAGGCCATGAGAGGAGTGTGACCTTCTTTGTGTGAAGGATTGGGATATTTTAGCCTATTTATTTATTTAATTTTATCTATTTGAAGACGGGAGCATTTTCAGGGGATATCACTGAGTGCTGCATTCATCACCTGGTTTCTCGAGTCAGAATTTTTAATTTTACTGGTTAGTAATAATAAAGAGTTTGAAGTCAGCTCAGAGATCCAACTCTGTGTCTTCTGGAAGTGATCTAACTGTTGGATCAGTGTGTCCCTGGCACATTTGTAGAACAAATTCATATGTCAGCTTCCACAAAGCACTGGTAGTGCCTGAGCTTGCCAGCTCTGCCGTTCTACTGCAAATGAAACAAAATTCAGACTAAATCCAGCCTCTGCACCCTGTTCCAAGGCTGCAATTCAAGTGTGGGGATCAGAGGCCACCTCTGCAATGTTGGTTCTGGTTAATCACAAGTTGAAATGGGCTCCTTTTTCAGACGAGGATTGGGTATTGTTGAAGCCTTGCAAAAGGAGTACATTCTTTTGAAAAGAATCCATTCCATGTGCCAGAGACTTCTGGAGAAGTATTGATCTCTTGTGGTTTCCATAATTTTAAACACCTCCTGGATCAGGTAATCTCAACAGACTGGCACATCCACCTGGGCCAAAATTTCATGTTTCTGTGTGTATATATGTTACATAAAATGAAACGTGTTCATAACAGATTTGCTTAGCTGGCCCCACATTAATTGCTGCTGTGCCTACAGAAACTTCACCAGGCACAGACTTAACACCAGTTTTTATTTAATCAAGCTCCTAATTTGCATCCTCTACAAACTTTCAGCTTATGACTGGTTTGAAAAGGCTGCCCTGCCTCTGGAGGATTGATACATGATATTTTACAGGGCATGATAAATAATATTTTTAAAACTTAAATAAACAAGGTCTCTGAGTGTTTTCTCCTGAAAGGTTTTACTATGTTTATGACAATTTAAATATGCCTCTTGAGAGCCAAACCATGAAGATAAAGAATGCAACAGGGCCAGACAAGAGGGCAATGGCATTCTCAACACAGACACATTGTAAAAGAAGAAAAGCCTGGCATTTGCCCCAGTTTTGTGTGACCAAAAAAACAGATAAATAAATTACTAAATAGGCTCATTATGGACTCATTCTGCTTTTTCATGTACCTACAGCAAAAAAATGAATCACTTTTTAATGCATGAAAACCAGGTGACAACACATTTGAATCCTGTATAAAATAATGAGCTGTATTTCCATTTGAGATGTGTCAAAATAAAATACCACTGGGAGAAAGTGTGTCTTACTGAATCCTTTATAATAGGCAACATAACCAGCAATGTGTGAAACCAGAGAAATTCAAACCCACACACTCAGAATCACCTTTAAAAGGTGGTGAGACTGGGTTATCCTTTAAATCTTTTTGGCTCTTCCTCTTAAAGAGAGGAGAACGCTCAAAAAGATTTTGGTCTCCACTAGGAAAACAGTTGCTTCATGGCAGATATTGGAATTTTGGGTAATGTAATGCCCACCACTGTGCACAAACCCAGAGCAAAGATGCCTGTGTTTTGGTTGAGCACAATCAGGCAGATCTTGAAGCTCACTCTGATGTGACCAACTGTAGTTTGGGTTTTTGTACTTATTATAAACTTCACTGATTTTGCATGGGGGGAGGGAAAAAAGGTTGTGTTGTGCATGAACATGTAAACCCAGAATGAATGAAATACACCCATGAATCCCTTCGCTTGCCATGGCAGATGTGTGACCATGCAATGCCCCACTGAAGTGGAAAAGAAACAACAAAACTCAAACAATGAAAAAATAAAGGAAAAAAAAAAAAGGAGGTTTCTTTTCAAAGTTAACAGAATGAAGCAGAAGTCCATGAAAAAATGAATCTAAGGAAGGAACTTGTCTTGGTTTTGAAAATCTCGAAACTAGCTAACTATCAAATAGGTGAACAAAAACCACTACAGAAATTTACCATCTCCCTACAAGAAGGACATTGGCAAATACACCCCATTCCTTGGGACAGCATCACAGATTTCCTTCTCCTCTTGATCCAAGCCTATATTTACAGCCAAAGCTTCAGCTGTGTTTGGGATTTTGCCGTGAGTGTTCCCACACCTGCAGCAGATGTTGCCTTTAACTCCCACCACACCTGCACTGCAGGTCACAGTCATGCCTGAAAAACTTCTGAGCCCTTGAAACGCTTTTGTCCCTGCTGAAATTCTCAGGTGAGCACACAGCAAGTCCATCTGAGCAACAAACAGGTTCACTCAGTGGGAGTGAGTATAAATTTATGCTTTTTGGCCTTCCCATGCCAGCTACACTTTAAAGCCTACCTGCACTGCAGTTCTGAGGCCTCACCTCCCACTTGGGTTCAGCAGAAGATCACAGGAGAAATCAGCTTCCTCCAGTCTTTAGCATCCCTTCTGTGGGGAATAGCAAAGAAAAGATGATTTTTAGAAAGCTGGAAATGTAGGCTTTAGAAATAGAAAAAGTAGAGGAAATTAGAACTAGCTGTAACAGTGGAGCTTTTGCCATCTTTCTGTTGTCTCAGCTACGTAATGAGGCTAATACTGCAATAAAAGCTCAAGGAACATCCTGTTCATGGAACAAACTCCCATCTTTCCCATCCTTGCTCATCTTTCACCCCTTTTCCAGCAGCCAGGTGAGCTCATTGCTCACCACAGGCTCTGGAGCAGACCCTCCTGGGCACAGCTGGGCTCTCACACCGTGTTCCCTCGGGATGCTCCAGCCCCTCCTGCCCTTCTCCCTCTGCCATGGCCTCTCTCCGAACCCACATGGGTGACAGATGCTTTTGCTCCCCCACCCCGTTTTGTCAGCAGGATAAAAATAAGTGATTTAAATCAGTCTCTCTTTAGTACCCAACCAGCTAGCCCTGCCTAATATTTGTAGTCTAAATAATCGCCATATGTGGCAGTGGAATACAAGTTTGTGGCCTTTTTTTTTTTTTTTAATAGAAGTTAATCCAGCTTTGAGCTGGATTAATTCCCAATGAGGCTTGGGGACGGGCAGCTGTTTCTCTTCTATGCCCTGGGAATACTGCCCTCAAAAACCCACTTATACTTGTCAGCATCCCTGATGGACACGAGTTGTGCTCATTTTCTCATTTTCAGATCCCTGTTTCACCTTACATTCAGGGGCAGCATTGCACCAGTGTCTGCTTTTCAAAAAAAAAAAAAAAAAAAGGTATGACATTTGGAAATGTTTTGTTGACTATTTTGCCATGGAATAAGAAAGACTTCAAAGCTCCCATCTTCATTTGGAGAGTTGGGAAGGAAGAATATTTGCAAAGGAGACATTTGACAGGAAAATCAGTATTAGCCTGTAGGGCAGTAGTGGAGCCAGATAAATCCTGTGCTGGCTCTTAAGGCTGAAACCTCACAGAAACAGTTTTAAGGAAACAAGCCCTGAAGTGCTTATTTACCCTGTGCCACATGACAAGCAGTGGTGAAAAAAACAGCAGGAAAGAAGAGCAAAAGAATAAACTAAATAATATTCTCTTGTACTTTTCAACCTGTTCATCCAAAAAAAAAGAAAGGAAGGAAGATTAATGTTCTACCTAGGTTACACATTCCCTTATTATTCCTTGGCCCCCAAAACTGTATCCACAGCCAGAAAAATTACCTGGAGACCATTTTTTGGCTGGAGAATAGAGGAGGAGCAGGATATCCACCATGCAGGTTAGAGTAGTCAAGGAATACTGTTTCTGCAGTAAGGCTAAAAATTGTACCTGAGGTTTGAAGGCAAAGGCAGTTGTCTGGCAAGGTTTAAATCTCTGTCTCTGCAGTTTTGTTTTCTCACACACATTATGTAAGCAAGTCACCTCACACCTAAAATGTGTCTCAATTTGTGTTTGTTCTGCTTTTTTATTGCCACATTTGAAAATTAATAATTCAATGTCCTAATATTAGCTGTCATCTTAGCTGTGATAAAATTAATAATTCATCAAACCGAAATCAAACAAATGCCACCTTTTTATGCTGGATGAGGAATATACTTTGTTACATTTGCAGAGCTAAATTTGGTGAGATACACCACTTTATTCTGAATGAAATAATATTTTACCAATTAATATATCATTTTATCATTTTCACTCTCTTTGAAATTATCTCTAAGGAAGGGTTTTGCACAGCCAAACAGATTTTATTTTTACAACATATTTTTTCCAGATGGAAAGAACAGTGGTTTGAAAAGACAAGGAGCATTCACTCACTTTTATGCCCTTTCCTCCTGGTCATGCACATCCAACTTTTCCAGGGAAAGCATCCACTGTACCTGCAGTGCTCTGGCCAAATTCCAGATTTGTATGATTACACTCAGCTTGTCTAAATTCTTGCTGGATTTTTGTTTTTCTTTTTTGGAGAAGGAATCCCCCCCTTTCCCTGAATTGTTAGGGGATGCTGCGAGTGCTGCTCCTCTCAGCAGGAACTGCCTGGGCTCCTGGGCAGAAGGGGAAGGGATTTCCAAGTGTGGAGAGCAGCCTGTGTTAAATTTGCAAAGCGTTTGGAGATCCTTTGGGGTGAGAGGTGCTATGTAAATGTGAGGTCACCGCTGTTATCTGGGGTGCAAATGCATCCTGGGCTGTGATAGAAGGTTAAGGGGGGAAAAAATGAAGAAAAAAAAACCAAAAAAACAAAAAAAAAAACAAAAAAAAAAAAAAAAAAAAAAAAAAACCAAAAAAAAAAAAAAAAAAAAAAAAAAACCAAAAAAAAAAAAAAAAAAAAAAAAAAACCAAAAAAAAAAAAAAAAAAAAAAAAAAACCAAAAAAAAAAAAAAAAAACAAAAAAAAAAAACAACAAAAAAAACCAAACCAACAACAACAAAAAAAGGAGGGAGGAAAAAAGATGAGGCAAAAAATAAAAAGAAGTGGGGATATGAATTTTTTAAAAAGGAAAAAAAAGGAGGAAAACAGGAGAAAAGAAGGAGGAAAAACAATGTAAAAAAGGGAAGGGAAGATAAAATTTCTACCCATGCTGTGCCACACTGTGGATGACAAAGTTGCCCTTTACTTGTCTTATTGTAAAGTGGGAGCATTAAACACTAAATTACTTGGTTTCTGCTTTTTAGGCTTTTCAAATCTTTACATAGTTTACAAACTCTTCTCCATTCACCAGAAAATATCAGCTCAGTCCACACAGAAAACTCCCTAATTTCCACCACCACTGCATCCCAGTTGCTGCAGCTCAGGAACTCCTCATCTCTCCTTTTAGAACAGGTGTCACATCCTGCTGCAAGTTCACCTTTACATTTTTCCATCTTTCCTTCATGTTTAGAATCAGAACCATGGAACTGTTTGAGTGGAAGGGACCTTAATGATCATCTCATTTCACAGCTTGTCATGAGCTGGGACAACTTCCACTAGCCCAGGTTGTCCCAAGGTCCGTCCAAAGTGGCCTTTCACCTGCCTCTTCCCAATACCTTAACCAAACTCCAAACTTTTCACTTTTTTTTTTCCTTTTTCCTTTTGCTGTTACTCACCTTATTGGAGGATGTGGAATTGTGATTCCTGTCACTTAACCACCCTTAAAGGGACAGACTTTCTAATGGAAATTGAATAGGAAAGGTTGGATTCCATGGGGAAATTTCAAATTGACAAATTTTCTGAATGGATCTCTCCTAACCTTGTTGCATATAATGTATGCATGTATTGAGCTTAATTTTTGGTTAGTATCAAAATGTATTGATCTGCAAGATAAATATTGACTTGACCTCGCTTTCTCTCAGTCTATATTTACTTCTAGAGTCAATAAGTCTAGAAACTGATCTGACAGGAGTCAATAATGGCTTAAAATTCTCAAAATAGCAGCTTTGCTCTAAGGTTTCAATTTTTTATTTTAAAGTTACTGCCTCAAATACATAAAATGCTCAGGAGGACTTAACACTTTGCTGCACAAAGCCATTGGGAAAACACTCAAATGCCAGAAGACCTTGATGTGACTGCAGGCCAGCTGTGCCATTTCAGCACTGGCCAAGCCATACTGTAAATATTTTAATAGTGACCTACTGCAGTCCATCTTTTTGCCCTGTTTATCCTCAAAAATTGGAGCTTTGCTCCAAAGGGTATGCCTGAGTATCACTGATTGGATTTGTCAGGGCAAAATTGTCTTCAGCCTTGGGAAAATGCAAAGCTTGCTACTGGGTAGAGGTTGTCATCATGAGAATGCCCTCCCTGCCTTCATTTCTCTGCTTAGGGAGGTCGTAATTAACCCAGCAAGATTTTTAGTGTCAAATGGGATCATGTTCTTTCCCTTTCCCCCTCAGTGGTGGACAAATCTCCAGTACAGTCCTCATCCTTATTTTTCTCATAGCGGTGTTACAGCAAAAATCTTCATGATTTGATAGCTCAGTTTCTGATTTTTGGGGTACCTTATGAAGAACTCTCATTAGGAAGCAGTTTAATAATTCAGTTATTTGAGCAGTGTTTTTCTAACACCTGAGAAAATGTTGTAATTTGATTTAAGGAAAGCATTGTCACTGTCAAATATTTCTCTGTCCCCTAGAGATTGGTCATCCTTCTGAGAAGTGGAGGAAAATGATTAAAATGCAGAGAAACAATAAAATTAAGAGAAAACAGATGAGAAAATGACACAGTAGATTGACCTAATATCCCTTTTTAGGATGAAATTGAAAAATATTCATTTTCTCTCACTGTTAAAGGAACCAAGGAATGTGGCAGATAGTTTTAAGTGTTGCTGAAAAAGAAGAAAAAAAAGATCTGGCTATATTTTTTCAGCAGAAAAGAGTCCAGAATTTGGAATTGGTAATTTTTTTTAAAGTTTTTTGTTCTTTTGATGTTTTTGGTTGGATTTTTTTTTGTTTGTTTGTTTGGTTTGGTTTTTTTTGTTTGTTTTGTTTGGTTTGGTTTGGTTCTTTGTTGTTTTTTTTAATTTTCATATAGGCAGCCTGTAGAGAAGATGTTGTACAAGAGCCTGGGCCTGCATTAAAATAATCTTCTGCTGATACTCATTTATCTGCATGTTTTAAAAGTGGGTGAAGCATGAAGTGTAGCATGTAATAGACTTAAGGACACATAGGTACAATTAAACGGGGAGGAAAACAATTACTTGTCATTCTTGCTGTGCTTATATTACAGAGAAAAAAACCTACCAACATCTGGAATACAGTTTTCCAAAATGAACGGGGAGAAAGGAAGATGAAAAACTCTCCTTCCTAAATTCCATGGGTGCAAAAACCCCACGTGAGCATGAGCAAAGCAAAAAAAAATCCTAAAATCAGAGCAAAAGAGCCATGCCAGAATCCTTAAAAAGCCAGGAATCATTCCATGGATAGGGTGACATATTTTTTCCAGGGAACTTGTAGGAAAGTTTCCCTCAGTCATCCACCCCAAAGCTGTTCCACGGTGCTGTTCGCTTTGATTAAACACAGAGTTTCACATCTGAGTTCCTTCATCCCTGGGCAAAACTTTTGGGTAAAGAGTTAAAAGAGTGGACTCATGGAATGAGTCCAGCTGGGAAGAGGAAAAAGAAAAGGACAATAAATATGGAGTGGGCGATAAAGAAGGTGTTGAGATGGATCTGCCCTTGCCACCAGCCTGCCCTCCGTGCTGCTGAGCTTGGGGAATCCTCTTGCCAAGGAGAAATTAACCTCTACATCTTCGTGCTGAGGTGAGGAGTCCTTTCCTAGAACTGAAAAATAAAGTAAAATAAAATAAATCATTCCCAGTCCGAACAGGCAAATTTCTATGAAAAGAATGTCTGATTTCAGGAATCTGCAGTCTCCCGATACAAAAAATGTCTTTGCTGAAAAATCTCCAGCCAGCCTCTGTGATTTTAATTAAATAGCAAAGACCGTGTGTCGAAATTCACAGCCTCCATCCCCATTTACTAGTGGGTGTTGAAAAATAACCTAAAAAAAAATATTCAGAAAAAAAAAAAGTGCTTACTCTTTACTCAGCAACTTGAACAGATTTCAAGTCATTCTGTAGTTGGGAAGAATGCTCACAAAGACAGAGATTTTCTTGACTGAGATCATCAGAGCCGAGAGCTGAAGCAATTGTGCAACTGAGAAATGTATTTAGGCTTATTTCACAAGAATTATTTACTCTTTAAACTATTCATTCACACTACAAGAAAAAAATTTAAAAAAAAAGAAAAAAGAAAAAAAAAAAGAGGATTTAGACAAACTATCTCCCCTGATATCTTCAAGATGATTATCAGAGCAGGGACCTTATCTCCAGCAGCCAAAGGCAGGAAAATGCTTGGCCAAAGCCCTTTAATTCAATAGGCTCCTGAATTGTGCCTTTGCATCCTCATAGCCTGATACTCACAGAAGGGAGAGGCTGATTTTCATTTTCTGTGCTCTAACTTTCTAATAAACAATAAGCAGATCGCAGCCTCCCTCTTTTGTGCGGGGGAAAATAAGCATTTTTTTATTATTATTTTTTTTTAATATTACAAAAAGGGACAATATGCTAAAAATATGCAGCGAACAAATATCATCTGTACAGACTGGAAGAGAACCTTCATAAATTAACCTTATTAGTGCATTACTGTAAGCGAATGCCAAAAAAGCTCCTAATTTGCATTAAGATAGATTTTTCAGGTTGGCTGCATGATTTAATTAAAGAAAAGATTAAGAATCATTAAACAAGCTGCTCTACCTTGCAATAACAGAATTTATATCTGATTCAGGTTAACGAAAACACAGATGGTGATTCAGTAACTGTTGAGTTGCTGTAACAGAATGAAAATGATCCCATTAGTTCTCTGGAAATGTGAGGGAATTTGAAAATTAGCATGCAGATACATTGTATGGTGCTAGACAGCTTGGTCTGCTTGGATCATCACTGATTACTCTTTGTTTGGGTTGGCAACACTGAACTTAATAAATGAAAAAATGTTCCAGTATACCACAGTTGGAAACTGTTCAAGGTTGAAATAGGTGTGCAGACTTTCAAGAAGAGAGAGTTAAGTAAACAAATGTCAATCAATTTGGGGCTGGCAACGTTTTTTTCTTCCAGAATGTCTGTTCTTGAGAAGCAAGTGTCATCAAAATTGAAATCCTTTGCTTGATACATATGTTCATGTGGTATTTATTATTACAAAGGTATTTTAAATGCGTGGCGTTCATTTACAAAGGAGCCTCGGCAGCGTTTGGATGCTAAAAGTGGAGAAGAGCTCTTAGGAAAGTGGGTCAGGTTGTGTGTGGCACTGACAAAGAAATCAAACCTGCTGCAAAGGAAGGTTGTGATGGGAAGAGATGTAAAATAAAGGTAAATGCCCTCCTAAGTAATCCAGTGAATTGGATAAGGCCCATCAGTGATCATTGTTACCCCGTGAGGGAGAGCAGAGCCTGGGCAAGGGTGATTCTGTCCAGCAGGTGACATTTCCAAGGCTCTGGCAGAGATAACTGCATTATGCAGGGGATGACACCTGGATCACAGCAACCCTATGACCAGAGCAGGAGGTCTGGATGACAGAACTCGCTCAGAGCAGAGCACAAGCTCAGATCAACACCAAATTTTCCACCGTGACTCATTCCGTGGCATTAACACTCAGGCAGCAGGACAGGAGGGTGTCTCCTCCTTCTAAGAGGTTATTTTTCCTTTTCTTTTTGAGTTCTTCATTTTACTGCAACTGACTTCAAGGCCAAAAGGTTGTGCATAGGGTGTTACAACAAAAACGAGGTTGTAACACTCAGACTTTTAGGTTAAAATGTTCTTTGCTTATCACGTGTTAAGATCTTTCACAAATGATGTAATGCACCAGGGACTGTGGTGCTACATTTGCAAACCACCTTTTTTTTAATCATTAATTGACATCATATAATAATGTCCAGCTCACTACTCCCAAAGTGATGGCAATTAATCTTGCAGGGAAAAAAAATGACATTTTTAGCTTTTAGCATAGAAAGGTCATAAACAGGTTGTCTTCAGTTTGACTGGATTTTAACCATCTGATCAAACTTTTTTTTTTTTTTTTGTACTTTAACATTTCTTGAACATTACCTTGTTTTTTCTAACACTTACATATTTAAAGATTGCATTTAGGAGAGATAGCCTCAGCAACTTGGCAGCATTTAAAAGCACACATGTTATTGCAAACAAGTGTGTCTTAGTTACAAAGGAAACCTTTGCTGTTCTTCCATGACCAACACTTTTCTTTTTTTTTACGTCTTCAGAAACTGTTTGGTGCATGATGAGTGACGGCACTGAAAAAAACATTGATTTTTTTTTCTCTCTCATTTAGGAGCAGGGGTTTGTTCTCAAACAAGGTGAACGGCAGGGAAAAATATCATTAAACATTTTCTCAGTACTCCAGCTTGCCATAGACCAGTTAAGCGTCCTGCCTTTGCACTGATCAGGCTGCTTGCAGTTTTCATATAATTGCAAATCCGTCTCCCTCCTTGGCTCCTCAAGCAGGGATGTAAAGGACTGTGAATTATGCAGAGCCTTCCCTGTGAAATTGTACAACCAAGGAAGATGCTGAGGGGTTGTGCTGTGCATGCCAACGTCAAGTGTTAGCTGGAAAGGGCTGGATTACCAAGGAAAGAGAATAGATCAGGATATTAACTGCCAGCTATCGAATGATCACAGGATATTTTGGTATTTGCTGCAGCAAAACTGAACAGATCTTTTTAATATTCTGTCTTGTTTTCCGTGAAAGCTGTGAGGAGCACAAGAGGATATTTGATTTATATTTGTGCATTCTTGTTTGGATGAGGACTGTGAGAACCCAGTGGTTTTTGGTTCATGGGAGATCTGGCACATCGCTCTCTTGGTTTGGATTCAAGCGGGTTCACATCCCCCGAGTTTCACTTTGGCTTTTGATTTTGAACAAATCCAAAAAAAGGCAAAACAAAGCCCTGATGAACCAGCTAACTTTCTCATGATTTCCACCCAGAATTATAAACTTTGCCCCCTTTACAAGTGAAAGACTGTATTCAAAACTATAGGCTTTCCAAAAGCTGTTAACTGCAGCTATTTTTGTCAGCAAGGAAGATAACCCAAATTCTTCTGATTCTTCCAGGATGAGGGGCTCAGATATCCAAATGATCTTCTCAGAAACCCTATTTACCAGAGAGGTAGTTCTGTGAGTAGGAAAAAATCAGAGTAAGAGCTTGAGGGCTCTCCTGGCCCCTTTCTTGAGAAAACAGGAACATGTTATTTCTACCTCCACCTTTAAATTTACTGCACTGGGCATTTCAAGAATGGGTTAAGCACAGCAGAATTTCTGGATATGACTCTGGCCAGAAGATGCCATTCCCCTAAAAAGAAAGCTCTCTCACATTCCATGGGGTCATCTAAGATAGAAGCTTCACAAGGACTTTTGGATGCTTGTCAGGACCTTCTTGTAAATGCTGTGTCCTTGGCCAGTTCCAGAATGCCTCCCGTGTGAATCTGTCACAGAAAATCATGCACACGGTTCTGGCCCTCGTTAAGAAAAAGGAAAAAAAGTATAATGAAAAGCAGGAAGATCTCTGAACATTCAGGATTAACTTTGTCAAATATCCTCAAAGAAGGATCACAGAAGAATCAGGGTTGGAAGGGACCTATGAGGATCATCTTGCCCAACCTCCAAGAAGGTTACATGGCCCAAATCAAACACCTCTGAGACCTGCTTATCCCAGTGGGCCCCTTTTTAAAAAGTATCAATGCATAGTAAAAATATATTATATAATAAAAGTATTTTCCAAAAACTGCCATTTACCATTTTCAATATCAATGTATATTTCTGTTATCAAGCTGATTGGATTCAAATAAGAGTTACATTTATATTATTTTTCTTTTTTTTTAATATAGGATTTATGGATTTCCTCAAAAAAATTATTTAATTTTATAACTTTTCACAGTGGGAGTTTGTTACTCACCTCAACTCCCTTACCATTCTTTGGTATGAAACAATAGTAGTGCATTTGCTTTTCCTATAAAGAAATAGAGGTAAACCCCACATTTTAAACATCAAACTGCAGTGCTTGGACACTTTTTCTTCCTCACTCTCCTTATTTTCTCCTTTCTTTCTTTTTTTCTCCTTTCCTTTCTTTCTTTTGGCAGAACTGTTTTGGTAACTTCAGGGTGTTTGGTTCTCCCAAGCAAGAAATTACAGCATCTGGCAACTCTACCCAGGTTATCTCCACACATCTAACACTGGATTTTCAGCTGACATTTCACAGGATGCTGGAATGTGCTCCATTATCTCTGTAGAAGCACTTTGAAAATTTGGACAGGATCCATTTAAGGAGCCAAAAATAATACTGTGGAAATTACCTGACCAGTCAAGTCTATAAAAAGTGAGTTGCAAACAGCATAAGCTAAAGCCAATAATTCTAACAAATATTCCTTGGGAATCCTGTAAGTTAAAATGAGAGTAATGAGGATATTATAATGCTTTAACATGAATAAATAACAAAAATATTAGCTCTCTTTGTCTGAAAAATTGCCAGGTTCTAATACTCAAGCCAGGTTATTTGTAAAATTGTTTGGGATCTTGGATGCTGGCAAGCAGAGTGTAACTTTAAGCTGGACTCTGGAACAACCTCGTGGATTATGAGACCCCCGAGATGCACCAGGCAGCCCTGAGCAGTGCTACTGGACCAGACCTCAGTTTGTGTTCCCATGACACTCAAAGGAGGGAAAAGAGGCACATTTTCCACAAGTTTGTAAACATAACAGCTTCCAGCACAAGTGGTGAGAAAATTTCAGGGATTTGGTGGGTTTTTTTCAGGCATCTACTCCGTGTCACTGGTGGGAGCTGGGAAAGTGACTGTTGCAATAAAATGGACCATAGGTTCTTTACAAAACAGGATGAAATGTTTATATTTGGCTATTATGGTGATGGATGATAAAAAAACAAACTAAGATAAATAAACATATTAATTATGTGTCAAACCACAGGACATCTCTTAGGACACTCTGATGGGAAGACTCAAATGCTAGAGATAACTTTGCTTCATTTCAATGTATTTCTTGATGAGCTTTATTAACCTTTAGGGACAAATGAATCCCAGAAACAGTATTTGTTACTGTGACCTTCTGTATTTCCTCCTCATGCTTAAAGGCAGGATGATTTCCATCCAGAAAAGAATCTAGATCGTGGAAATATATACCATCCCAGTGACTTAAATACATCCCTGTGCCGAGATAGACCCAGAAATTAGCGTCCCCGTTTCTAAACTGCACTGGAAGATATTTAGTTAAAGAAGGACAAGTATTTCCCTCCTTTCTTACTCCTACCTAGAGAATTTGAAAATCACTCAGCTCATTCCCCATAATTTCTCTCCATAGCCCAATAAAAAGGATAATCTCCTGTTTCTCAAAACCAAAATTCAGAGAGAAACTGCAGCCGCATTAGAACTGCAGAAATAACTTTCTTATTCCTCGCTCCAGCGTATAGAATAAGTCCTTTAATTAACGCAACTCTCTGGTCAAGCTGACACTTCTTTTTATAATTGCAGTCTCCTGACACTCTGTAATTTATTTTAGTTTAATTCTTCAGGGTGTGTGAATGTTTCAGAGTGCCCCAAACGAAGTGGGGGCTGTCAAAAGATGCGATGCTGCGTCATCGCGGAGCCGATGGCCACGAGCCAGCTCTGTCAACACTTGGCTTTGTACTGTCCGGGGGAGAGAAGCTGATTCTTCAGCAGTGTCTAATCAGTTTAAAACAAATCTGGAAGATGTTACTAGAAGACAAGATGAGATCCAGGCTGCAGCAGCCTCTGCATACAAAGAAGTGGAGGTTTTAGTTTGAAAACGAAATTAAAGAGGTGGAAACAACTCTTGACAGTTTCAACGGGATTTTAACTGTGGGTAAGAAGGAGAGAACTACTGGTTTAGGAAATGGGGCTACTGGTACCTAGAGAAAGGACCTTGTTCTGTCACCTCTGATGTAGGAACAGAGATATCAGTGGAACTGATCTCTCAGTGAGCAAAGGAAAAATTTCCTGTATATTCACAACAGCATTCCAATACACAAAGGGGACATACAGAAGGTTGGAGAGTGACTTCTTCACAAGCCTTTAGTGATAGGAGCAGGGGAGCTAGTTTTAAATTGAAGAAAGAAAGATCTAGATTAGAGATTTGGAAAAAATTCTTCCCTGTGAGGATGCTGAGACCCTGGCACATCGTCCAGAGAAGCTGTGGCTGCCCCTGGATCCCTAGAAGTCTCCAAGGCCAGGTTGGATGGGGTTTGGAGCAACCTGGGATAGTGGAAGGTGTCCCTGCCCATGGCAGGGTGTGGAATGGGTGTGGAATGAGATGAGCTTTAAGGTCCTTTCTAACTCAAACCGTTCTGTGATTCCATGATTCATCACAGCCTGGTTAATTCTTGAAAGGAAACCAAAGTCAAATAATTTGGAGGGTCACAATGACAAGAAACAGTTACCTAATAAATCACAGGAGGTGTATATAGAAAAGGTAAATACATACTTTTGATTTATGGAACAACTTCCATCTGAGTCCATCAAAAGGTTTCAGAAACTAAATGTTTCCATATTCAGCACAGATATCAGAGAGCTCCACATCCATCTTTCAGTTCTTCATCTGGAAACCTCCTAACAGCCCTTGCTCACACAGGTATTCCTGCAAAAGAGAAACTCTGATGGTCTCCTTTGGGATGAATTTCTGGAAAACTCAGTTTCCTTCTCACACCATGCAGTAAAAAATGAAGGTAGAAAATCAAAATTTCTTTCCTGTCTGCAGGCACCTGAGCTGGCCCACAGAACATGACCAAGACACTTGTCGGATTCAACTGTAAGGACAATTGGGTCACTTCAGTACCCAGATATGGAATGGAAATAGTTGAGTAAGTGGTAGAGGAGCTACTGGAGCCTTCTCTTACTGCTGCAGAGAAGATGTGGCAGGGGTAAGAAAAGTGTGTGTTTCTGGGAGAGTGCTATGCTGGATTTAAAGCAGAAAACAGAAAATACCCCCCAACATCAATTTAAAAACAATTAGATAAGGTGTTCTATAAAACAGCTGTTACTGGGAAAGGGGCAGGGGGGCAGGAAAAGAGCTGTAGGTCCACAGGAAATTCCTCCACCAAGCTGAAGGAAGGCTTCAGTATCTCTCATGATTGCAAACTAGTGGGAAGGAGTCAGGAAGGAGCTGGAATGTCCTGCCTTTCTCACAGCTGCCCAGTGGGACCTGTGAGTTTCCATCATCTGCACCAGAACAGATAAATACTCAGTAATCCAGGCATCTTCAAACTCAACAGATGCAGCATCACCCCTCTTCTTTTCCCCCTTCATCCAATATTTTATAAAGATGAGATTTAAGTTATTTAATTATTATTAAAGGGTAGAATAACACCCAGTGAAAAGAAAAAAACTTTCCTTGCTGCAGGAACTCAGAGTACCAGGATGTGTTCTTCTTTCATATCATTTCAGGAAAAAAAACCAAAAACCCCCAAAACAAAAAAACACCCCTTTTTCCCTACAATATTTTGTCCTTGCTGTTTTTCTTCTCTCAGAGATCTCTTCCCTCATTCTCTTCACTTTGATTCCTACCCATGTTGTGGTGGCATGGTCATTGGCTCCAAGGGAGCAGAGTTTATCCCTTGCCCTCTAGGGCTGCCTCTATTAAACCTCCCCAACTTTATTCAAGTAAAGCCTGGTGAAATATTCTTTTGCCTGATGTAGGAATTAACCCAATATCTGAGTTGAGACAAATTCCTCTACCCCTCTGTAATTCATCTTTTTCACTTTACATGAGGATTTTTCTCATGGTCTGTGAAGCAGGTCAGATTACCTTAGATACTTTGTCAGTAGCTGAATGGATAGGGTATTATAAACTCTAATTTACAGTCTCCTGTAACTTACTGTATATAAAATACTGAAAGACTACAGATCTGCTTCAGCTAAACTCCTAAATGTCTGCAGCTTAGCCAGGTTTGGCCACAGAATCTTAGTTTTTAGGGCCTGAAGGAGCTCTGACCTGATGTCCCCTGAGCAGTGTAGGCCACAGTTTGAGCTGCCCCTGTTTACCCTGTGAGGTCCTGGGTCACATCTGGATGTTTTGGATGCTTAAATTTTCCTCCTTATATTTCCTGAAGCCACAGAATGTGTTGAAGTTTATTACAGCAACCTCTACAGCCACTGGATGCAAACCAGTGATCAGGTTATACATGAACAACCAAAAAATTGGTGCTCTTGCACCATGGTGCATTTTTTTAATTAACACAGGGAACTACAGCAGCTTTTAATAATGGCTTTTGGCCTCTTTCTTTCCTAGAATCATGGAAGTTTGGGTTAGAAGGGACCTTCAAAGGCCATCCATTCCAACCCCCCTGTACTGAACGGGGACATCTTCAGCTTGGCCAGGTTGCTCAGAGCCCTGTCCAAACTGGCCTTGGATGTTTTCAGGGATGGGGCATACACCACCTGAGGGAGACTTTTGTTCACTCCTCCTTGCAAATCCATAATATCATTTTACTTCTTCCCTTCCACTCTTTTCCCACGTCATTATCACATCAACAGCAATGGACAGGAAGATCTGGAAGGTCTGAAATCCTCTGTTCACTCTCAGTTTCTCCACTGCCTTCACCCTCACCAAGATTCCTCATTGTCCACCACAGAAGACTCCCATAATAAAAACTAACACCACAACAGGCACTAACGTTGTTGCTAAACTAAAACTGCTAAACTAGATCAAATCCCTGGCTGAGGGAATGAGGAGAGAGCTACACATTGTAGCAGGAAAACCTTTGGCTGCTCCAGTTCATCTCATCCCAGCTGCCGTGGCTGAAGCCATTCCAGCTGCACTGCTTACCTTGGGAAGAGGCAGAGGGGATGCTGCAAGCCTAGCTGCACCTCGCAGTTTGACTTCCACATCTCCTTCATCTTTGGGAGATGATCCCAAGCACCTGCTGAATTCTCCATGATGAGGAGCATGTGGGCTGATTTATCCTGCAGCTCCCAGCATGGAAACTGGTCTGTGGATAAAGACCTGAGTCTGCAGCATCTTCCATCAGCACAAAGCATACAACTGTGCAAGAAACCTTTTCATAATCATGAGGAAAAAAAGAGAGAGAGAGGAAAAAAACCAAAACAAATTCTTAAACATATTCAGACTCAGCTGGAATTCGGACCAAGAGATGGACTAGCTACTTACTTATCCCTGAGGCACATTCACCCCTCTCTATAATTAAGCTCTTGGGCTGTTTTGTTAGTGGTGAGAAGCAGGCTTTGCCAAAAGTCATCTGGCTTTCCCCCTTAGAACACTGACAGGTTTTTTTTCCCCCTCCTTGCTAAAGAAAGCTTTCAATTTTCATTGCTTATGTGCTTTAGGTATAATTATTTTTTTTACCTTTCACGGTGTTATTTCCTACCCATAAAATTATACAAAAGTGGTCATCAGTGAGCCTGCTGAAAAGACTATCCACCATACATTACAGAGAATAACCTTAATATTTATAAAAAAAAATAAAGACCATATTTCTTTTAAAGATCTTGCTCTAAACAAACTGAATTATTCATGCATAGAATTGTACAGCATTAGAACACCTGTTTTCAATCATGCATAATGTAAAATCACTCATTACCTCACAAGAGCCTCTACATCTCCAGCAATCAAATGGCATTGAAACAGAGGAACAGGTGCTTGGCAGGTGGATCCAAACAGATGTTTTAGGCTTGGTTGTCTTTTCTTGTACAGGTGTGGTGATCTTGTTTTCAACGGCATAATTGCTATTTGAATAGGTGATATTTAATTCTTACGTGCTTTAATATTTATTTTTGCTTCTTCAATTCCTTTTTTCCCCACTCTGCGAACTGCATGGGCTCAAAGCAGCTTATGAGATGTGGGGAAGCTCCGGACTGATACATCAGTGATGCAATGGAAAGTACAGTTCCTCTTTACTCAGACATTCATGCCACAAATTCTCAACCAGGAGACTTTGTCCTTTTTCTAGACAAATTGTGCAAAACCACTGCAGAGACCTCCAGACTCTCAACCAGGGTCCAGCATCCCCTTCCTGAAGGATATCTGAATGTTGGATATATGGAGATATGATAAACCTTCATGAAAACAACAAAACAGAAAATGGAGAAGATCTCTGCATGTTTTTCGAGGGTTCAATTATGCACAATTTAAATGTGCTTAAAAACTCCAGCAGACTTAGTACACTGATGTCATGAAGGGAAAATACATCACTGATGGAGAGCAGGGTTAGATTAGAAATTAGGAAGAAATTATTCCCTGTGAGGGTGGGGAGGCCCTGGCACAGGTTGCCCAGAGAAGTTGTGGCTGCCCCTGGATCCCTGGAAGTGTCCAAGGCAAAGGTTGGACAGGGTTTGGAGCAGCCTGGGAGAGTGGAAGTTGTCTCTGCCCAGTGTGGTGGAATGAGATCATCTTTAAGGTCACTTAAAGGTCATTCCCAACCCAAACCATTCTAGGATTTGATAGTTCCAAACCTTGACTTTGATTTTCAAACTCCTGACTTTCATGTGGGTGCCATGGGAGAGGGACGTGGACTAGTGGCCTTTGCTAAACCAGACTGTGGACCTGGCACTGCAAAAGCTACAGAAGGCACTGAACCTGCAAGAAAAGAAAAAAAGGCAAAAATTTGACATCTTCCCCTCAGAATTTAGAGAAAATTAATGAACAGTGGCCAAAAAGTATTTTGGTGCTCATCACCTTCAAGCACCGATTTCTGGTTGGCTGAAGCCGATGTGTTCCCACTCCTACTTCAGTTTCAACAGCAAGGTGGCAAATCATTAGAAACAGCTTTAAACTTGGCACCCTGACCAGCATCTCCACAGAACAGCCAAGGACTGGAAATCCAGGGTGGCAGTTTATTGCTCTGACAGCTCACCTGCCCTCAGGCTGTGTTTGCTCCTCGTGATCCCACACCGTGGGTGGAGAGGGATAAGCAGGGATGCAGTGACCTGGATGGATGCTTCATCCAGGTGTGTTGAGAGCAGAACAGCTCTTCATGATTAGCATGTGATGCTTGCAGGGCATCAACAACGGATTTGTTTTGTGGCAAATCATTTTGTGTGTCAAGGACCAGAGCAGTAGCATTTTTGGACCACAATTTGCCAGCACTGAATTCTTCCCTGTGTTTAGAAATTAGGAAGAAATTATTCCCTGTGTGGGTGGAGAGGGCCTAGCACAGGGTGCCCAGAGAAGCTGTGGCTGCCCCTGGATCCCTGGAAGTGTCCAAGGCCAGGCTTGGAGCAATCTGCGACAGTGGAAGTTTTCCCTACTTATGACATGGAATAGAACAAGATCCTTGAGGTGTCTTGAACCCAAACCATTCTATGATTCCAGGATTTTAGAACACAGAAAATAATTTGTACAAGCATGTAGTTCAGTTATTCTGCCCCACTATACCGTATTAATTCACTGCAGTTTTCAGTGTCAGAGATCTCAATTTTCTTTGAGTATAAGCATTTCCCAGTATTTTTAAGCAGGAATAGCAAAAGAACCTGATTCTCCTGATCAAGGGATTTATTCTGGATTTACCTCACTGAAATAGGTGCTCATTTGCCAGGGCAGAAAGAACAATTAATGAATCTGTCCTGAACCAAGTATGACACAACTTAGATGACACTATCACATTAGCAAGTAGGGCATCATGACTGATAAGGACACATAAATATGTAGAGGCATTTATCTATACAGTTCACACTTACAAAGACAAAAATACCTCCAGCATTAGTTTACATGCTTATTCATATGTAGCAATTAAAACATACAGGAAAATTATCTGATAAAAAGTTTTATCAGTTCATGGTGGCTTACCTGTCCAAAGTCAGCACATATCTCAAAACAGAAACTTTTATAAACAGCAGGTACCTGCAGTGACCTCTGCACCACCTCTTCACTCCAGCACTTTGTCCTTCTCCTGGGCTCCCTCTGTGGTAAACAAATGGGCAAGAGGATTCATTCCCAGCTGAAAAGCTCCAGAAAACCTCCCTTCAGCACATTTCCTCAGAGGCTGTGAAATTCTTGTATTTCTGGGTCAGATATGTGTGACTTCTGGTAGAAGTTACTTTAAACACAAGAACAGCAAAGAGAAACAAAGGATGTATCAGTGTATCCAGGATGAAATTAAAGCTCAGCAAACGCTTCACAAATTCCATTAGGGAATATTTTCTGAACATTTTTCTTTCTTAAGAGAAAATATAAACTCTTACCTTTGACACAACAAGTCCATCTCGTAGCTCCAGCACAGCCTCAGCATCTACTGATGTCCCCCAGTGTTCCTCCTTTGACCTCCCATCCAGCCCCAGGTACTGGAGCTCATCTTTAACCCAGGATGAGGTGGTTTGGGTTGTTTTTGAACATTTCCACAAAGGTCTGTTTGATCTGGAATGCTGCCTTCAGGAAACAGAGCTGCTCTCGTCCTCCTCTTAAGAACTTTTGACCACTTTTTGCTGCAGGATCTTTTCCCACATCCTTGTCTCCATGACCGGGCTTCAAAGGACACCATGCTCTTCCCTTTGACAGCCCTCACCAGCTCTACACCTCCTGGCTTGGAATGGGTCTGTGCAGCTTTTCTCCACGATATATTTCCATTCATTCCTCACATTTAATTTGTGTCTCAGCTGATCACAGAGGCAGCATGGATTGGCCTCTCCAGGATGCTTTGGATCAATTTTCTTCTCGCATGGAGCATAAATTATTAATAACACCAGGCACTCAAACCTAACTTGCTCCCAAAGTTTCCTGCAGTTTACAAAATATCTAGATGGATTGATAGCTCCAAAAGATCGGTGTGAGGAGTGTAAATTCCAGGTGGGAGGGAAACTCCTGAGATAAAGGACTTGTAATGAAAAACATCTTTTTCATTTATGGGCCAGTAACAGCTCCTTTGTGTCGAAGGCCTCGGAATCATTTAATATTGCTGTGGCTCTGCATATTCACCAATAAAATGGTCCTATTGCTCTTCTCAGAGAGATGTTACAAGGGAGTTATAAACAAAGTAGAGAAATCAAAAGGTTTTTTCCCAGGTGCAATGTGCTCTTGTTTACCTGAGATGTGCACCCTGCAGTTCCTTCACTCAGCAGTGTCTCTGGAGCATGGTGGGCTGCACACTCTTCCCTAAGGGTGAGCAAAGCAGCAGCCTACAGATCACAGAGTGACGGAATCATCAGGGCTGGAAAAGCCTTCTAAAATCATCAAACAGAACTGTTAATGTAACACTGCCAAACTCACCCCAAACTCTCCTCCAGGACCATGTAACATAGCTTTTATTCAAGGCCAGGTTGGATGTTGCTTGGAGCAACCTGGTCTATAGAATGTGTCCCTGGCCATGGCAGAGAATGGAACAAAATGAGTTTAAGGTCCCTTCCATCCCAAACCAGTCTGTGATTCTGCGATCCTACCAGAGAACACAATTGCAAATTGCTCAGAGGAAAGATACAGCATTGCAAGATTGAAGCAAGCCTGTGACATCGTGGGGTTGATTAACCCTATTAACCCGTGTTTTAGACTCTCTGACTGCAACAAAGTGACTTTACATCTTAATTAGCATGGAGGGGAGAGTACCCACATGGAGACCAAACCCAGGCGCTGCAGTTATTCCAACTGCTTAGGTGTGCAAAGATACATTTAAACACGTGTGTTTATGTATATACACAGAATCATGGAATGAGAACAGGTTGCGTGGAAGGGACATCAAAATTCATCCAATTCCAACCTCCTGCCATGGGCAGGGACACGTTCCACCAGACCGTGATGCTCCAAGCCTCATCCAAGCTGGGCCTAGAACACTTCCAGGGATAGGACAGGCCCAGCTTCTCTGGCCAACCTGTGCCAGGGCCTCCCCACCCTCTCTGAGCAAAAAATTTCTTCCTAATCTCCTAACCCAAACCTGACCTGCATCCTGAAGCCATTCCCCTTTGTCCTGCTGGCAACAGGACACTCTATATAAAGACATGAGAGCCATATTTTTGCACAGAAGGGTTGGACACCACAGCCGGTGCAAGGCCCGACTCCCCCGTTCCCCCGACGGCAGCGGGGCCAGGGCCGCCCCGGCAGCTCCGCTTTCAGCCCGACAGCTGCGGATCCCAGGTGGTCCGACATTTGAGAGAGGGGCTGCGGGGGAGATCGGAGGTGTTTTAGGGGAGAAGGAGGCTGCGAATAACACCGAGCCCTCATCCAGATGGAATCGTTCACGGAACAACCTGGGATACTCTATTACTGTCCATATGCCTCCCAGGTCTCCAAAGGCCACACTCCATTGATTTATTAGAAATCTGCTTCTTTTCCCCCAGCATTGGTTCTTTCCCAAACAGGGCATAATGTGGGATTTACTACCATCTGAAATGCTCCTTTTTAAAAATCAGTTCTTCGCATAAGCTGGGCTTCAGAAATGCTCCAATAAACACCAGATTAGAGAGCATTTCGGGACGGGAGCCCCCTCTTTATGTAGCCTTTAAACAAATTTCTTCCTGCCACAATGAGTGATAAAACATTTTATAGGGCATTTCTATGATAAGTAAATGGCTGAAGGCATGGCACCAGTAGAATTAAAGCCACCAGATATAACTCTGCTAACAGTCTGCCTTACACTTATTTTTTCCTTTGCATATAAGCCTGGAAGAATTATTTTATTGTTTTAGCACTGCAAACAGTTGTTATTAGTGTATCTTATTTATAGCCAGTTCTTTGAGGCACTATAGTAATATAGAAAAATATCAGTTATTTCATCACACTGGTGAATTTAATGAACCTGAAGGTGTGTGTTATTTTAGCACTTGCTGCAGCTCCTGTGAAAACCCAATGGTGCTAAAATCTGTAAACCTGTCACTGCTTAAGTAATAACCTTGTTAAAAGCATCTTCATTTAACTTATTTCAGCTTTTGCAGAATGCAGGTTTTATTTTATCAGTGCAGGGAATAGGTGTTTCCAACCAAACCACTTATTGTAAATATAGTTAATTGTAGTTCATTAATTTATTCTCAGTGTTATTGCTTTTATTTTAACACTTAGTTTAAATTAAGTGTTGTCTAGAATTGAGTTCCCATTTTCGATTTTTTTTTAAACAAACTCTTAATTTATATAAAATATCTTTGGTTAGAACAGTAAATTTTATTCTGCAATATGGAAAATGCTCTTTGCATTCATTAATATCCCTTTATGCTGCAAGAAATGAGCTTTCTTCCTTAACAGCAGACAGGAAAACAAAATGAGATTCTTTTTTTAATCTTACCACTGTGAAATTGGGCTTCTTCCTTTCATTTAAAAATATAGAGAAAATGAAATATTGATGGCATGTAATCCAAATTATCAATTGATCCCTGCAAATGCACATCTACAATTATCAAAATCCTGGCAATAGAAGAATGGGAACTCCCTGCTATTTAGCACCATTCAGCAGAAAGAAGTGTAATTTGCACCATCACTTTTTTATAGCACCAATGATACTTCCTATATTATTACACCACGGAGTTGTTTGTGACAAACAATAAAAGTATCAGGTTCCCAGTAAATTATTACAAGGTGGGCAATTATCCACTCATTAATACTTTTTGGTTTTGAGACCTGCTGTGCTCGCTGGTGCTCCCTGGCAGTCACATCCCAGGGGTACAGACCTCAAAACTGATGCTGGATGCCAATAGGGCCCCGAGCTCTTGATGGCAGAGGGGCTACAATAAAATCCCAAATGTGTCAGCTGCTTTGAAAGAATTATTAGAATTAACTATCCAAGATGTTTCCATTAGATTGTGATTTGATGGGAGGGTGACTTTCTTTGGTTTTTTTTCTTCCCACAATTTAGCTCTCCTTCTCTGTGGGTTTTTTTTTTTTTCTGTTTTATTGATCTGTGCTTCAGAGTAGGGCTGTGACAAATTTAAATCAGGGCATCATCATCCAGGGTGGTGCAACATTCCCAGACAGGCACAAAGCTCACCTGGGTTATTTCATTGTCCTCACTACAACTTTCTGCCCTAATCAGTCTTCATAAACAAGCTGAAAATGTAATTAACTTCATCCTTTCTTCCAGTTTTGGTGCCAAAACCCCTCCGGGGGTGGCAGAGCAGTGCACATCCCTGGGTGGGTCCCACACAGCAAGCAAGAGGGATGCTGCAGGAATTACTCCATACCTGGATGTTAGAAGCAAGGATGGGTGAGAATGGCCAGCAGGCAGCCCCAGAGGTGGGAATGAGGAACTGAAATGGGGCTGAAGGCACCAGCATCCCCAAATGCCTTTATGAGCACCTCAAAACCAAGGTGGGAGCACCCAGATCTGCTCTGGTGCTGCCCAAAGAGGTGAGGAGTAGGAGGAGGAAACACACACTGCCTACATGCTGTGACCACAGCAGGGTCATTCCACCAAAAAATAGGTCTTTTCTCAAACCAGAAGAGTTTCAGTGTGCCCCAGGAGCTGCAGCAAACTGAGGAAGAGGAGGGAAGCCAAGCTGCCTGTGCCTCCCCACAGCACCGGGACTCAGGGCAGAAGTTAGGATGCTTCAAATCCCAACAGCTGCAGTGTGTCTCCAGGATCTGAGAAACCAGACCAAGCAATTGAAAAGGAATCCAGTTGTTTAAGCTTAGGCTGGGATTGTGTTTGTATTTGTTTTGCTTGTAACCTTTCGTTTCCAGCCTTCCAGCTAAAAGCCTGACCTTACGTCTTGCTTAATAAACCTTTGGAAAAAGCTTTATTTTATCATCCAGCCTGGTGTGTGCTGCAGGGAAGATGGATGGGAGGGAATAGGTGAAGCTGTGGAGGTGCAGAGGCACATCCCAAGGGTGCAGGGTGGGAAGCTGGGGTGCATCCTGCCCTGAATGCTGTTCCACAGAGCCATGAGCACTCCTGTGAAGGTTTAGACAGTCAGGAGAGATCCTCTGCTAAAGCTTCTCATAGCTCAGAATGCACTCAGTGGAAAGAATACAGATGTCTGGAAGTGTGCATAAAAGGATCTAGCTGATAATGACCAAATGCCATTCAGATATTAAAGCAAATGTGAAAATGCAAGGGTTGTTTTGGAGCCTGGAGCTCTGGGAGCTTCCCTGCTGCAGAGCCAGGGTCCACGAGCCCAGTTTGGTGTGGGTCAGCATCACACTTCCTCTGGAGCTGCCACCTAACTCTGCTTTGTTCCTCCCTGCTGTGCCTGTGAAACTGCACCACGGGCTTCTTCCTGCCCTGGACTCAGCTATGAGTATTGGTAGAAAAATTTTTGAGCCTTTTTTGCTCCAACACAAAAAAAAAAAAAAATTCACATATCAAACATCCGGCCTGTCTCCGGGGGCCCTGCTCTTTCTCCTGACATCCTGTGCTACCACAACCCACAGAGAGAAAAGACAAACCCAGCACACATAAAATAACCCCAAATTTGATGCTCAGGTGCTGAATTGAGCACTGGGAGGGAGGAAAAAGGCAATACTGACATCACCATTCCTCCAGACTCTGCAGCACAGGGAAGCCTGACAGCAAAGCTGGGAAAGGGGATTCTCCTTTCTGACAACCAGCATAACCCAGCCCAGCCATGGGGTTTGTACCCATTCACACCCTACTGACTTTGCCTGGTTTATAGCTGAGCTATAGTATTTATCCCAGTGCTGAGACACAAAACAATTCCAGGTAGGATTTCACCTTAATCTGATCTGTTCTTTTCAGAATCTAAATCCAGCACAACATAGTTCTGTAGCCACTGCTGGTACCAAACAGCAGTGAAGTCAATATTATGTTTATGGCTGTAGTGCCAAAAATGTAAGATTAAATTTAAAATTCTGGAGCAGAAAATTTGAATTTAAGAAGATTTTTCGTTAAGCCTGCATACATTTATCCCTCACACTGACACAACGGTAATAGCAATTTGACCCACATAACTTTTTTGTTTCTTAAGTTATACTATTACAGACCAATTACACGTTCTTTAAAGAAATGTTATTAATTATTGAAACATTAAAAAGCTGAGGTCATTGTTTTTCTGCACTCAGCACAGCTTTTAAGACAGATTATAGGAAGAGAATCTTTTGGTAGATAGTCTTAAAATATTCACCAGTGCTAGAACAATTTAATGAAATTCACATTTATTTCAAGGATTTTTTTAATTAAATCTATTGGTTGTTGGTATCCGTAAACCCTTAAGAATAAACACCTGCAGTGTTTTATTATGTAAAAAGGTAGTTTAATTGCATCATATTTATCACAGACAAATCAAGCCCTATTCAGAAGATAATAATGACACAGTAATTGGACCAGTAATTGGTTCAGGATGATTCAATATTGTACTAATAATCATAAATACAACTGTCTCCTGCTTTGGTACAAGGCTGACACAATATTATAGATTGGATTTGGTGCAATAAATATCCATGAACTGGGTCCAGTAGTGCCCAGGTCTTTAGTTCAACTGCCTTAGTAAATAACAGGTATCTAATAATGCATCCTACAGGAGGAATCATTTTTTCCTGGAGGGAAACACAGGGAATACTGCTTCTTTCTGCATCTGGGAATGGCTGGAAGTGGCATCCTTACAGCAAAGCTTCCTTTGGCTCCATGTGTTGAGCATTTGCCTCAGAGATGATTCCACTCCAAGTAAACCTGGTCATGCTCAGAGCCAGTTGTAAAGTAGATCTGTGTGGTGAAAGTCTGGCTTTTCTTTGGCTTTTCACTTATTTGCTTGCATTCCTGACAACCGGAGAAACAGCACGCTCCAAAGAGGAACAATTTTCCAAAAATGCTCAGCTTCTGCCCTCAAGCCCTCCAAGGAGAAACCCTCCAAGGAGAACAAGATAACCCAAAACTGGGCACCCCAAACTCTACAGCAGGCAGGAAATACACACAGTGTGGTTCATCCCCAGGGGGCCAAGATCTCTGGGGATGGCCACTGATGAGCTCCTGTTAGCCACCAGACCCCAGAAAACCCCTGCAATCCCTTATGCTCTCCACAGAAATCAGTACTGCTGTTCCTTGCTTTAACTCTACCTTTTCCCTGAATTTCCTGTACTTTCCTGGTGTGTTCCAGAGCACCAACATCCAAAGTGAGGGGTTTTCCTTGCTCCCTGCTGCCTGCCTGGCACCATGGAGATCTTGCTGAGCATTTTGGAAGACACGCTTCCTATTTCAAATGGAAATAGTTTTCCCTTATAAAACCCAGGATTTTTTTTCTTTTTTTTTTTTGCTTAGGAAAACACCCACTGAAAATAATGATGATAAAAAGGCTTTTTTGGTTCCTTACTCTCACTGAATGTGATTTGTGACACTCAGGTCAGAGCTCCCCAAACAGAGATGGTCCAAAATAAAAGTACTTGTAAAAAAAGTGCTCGTATTCATGTTTCAGCAGTTAAAAACAGAGCTCAACATTTCAAAGACACAACAACTTCACCAGATTTTACCTGGAGCTTTGACCACAATTTTCCAGACTGCCTTGATATGATTTGAGAACCTGGTTAGTTTCATGTTATCATGATTTCCTTGTTGTATTAATTAAAGGATTATTTATGCTACAACATAAATCAGTAGAGTGATATCCAGTTTTAATCTACTTTTTTTTGCACTGTGCATGAATATAGAATTTTTAGGAGTATGGAAATACTCAATATAGAAAGGAAGTATGGGGATAGATACAGAAATTTAGAAAATACTGATTTTTTAAATTAATTTCCTTTCTTGACTTGTGGGAGGAGGAGAGAGTGAAAACCTAACGAAGCAAACACCAGGGCCTGGTGGCAAAGGGCAGCTGGTAGGAGGTGGCAGCCCTGTGGCCAACTGCTCGTTTATGGAGAGCTGATACAGTGAAACAGGGAGCACAAACCCACTCCTCCCATGGCATTTGATGACAGCTCTGAAAATCAGCCCTGTCTCCTGAAAATCCTCCAGCACACACTCGGCAGACCCCGGCACGGCTCCTTCACCAGCACCAAGGCTTTCCAGAGGGAGCCAAAAGGGAGCGGGGCCTCAATCCCCAAAATCATGGTCCTCACTCACCAAACACAGAAACTTGCTTTTCATTGGCGAGGAGCTGGAATGGAGGTGACACAGCCCCTTTGTCACCAGGGCAAAAGCTCAGGGTACCTGCCCTTGGCTTGGAAGGATGCAGATAAATTGTAAGAGTTTACCTTTTTTCCCTGTATTTCTCTGCACCGGAAGGAGGAGCAGCCAGGCCCAAGTACCAGCCCAGGGTGGACAGTGTGATTCTGACTGCAGATCTCCTTGATGCCCTGTCCTACTTGCTGATGCCTCCGCACCAAAACACAGCACCTGGAAGGAAAGGGATGTGAGGAATGCAAACAGAAGAAGAGACAGCTCACATTGCAGGAGGCACAAAGGGAAACCCTTGAAGATTCTATGGCAGAGCAGCCCTGTCACGGGCGCTAAGGCTGAAACCAAGCTGTACAAATGGAATTCCATGGCAGAATGGCACCAGGGGACCAGTTCCCTCCTAAAAGAGTCAAAGGGATGGAGCCCAAGCACACCAATAAGGTGGCAACCAGGGGAAGGCACACAACACCGAACCATCCCTTTTAAATTTTTTTCCTCTTAGTGCTCCATATCCAAGGCTTTTTTTTGCCTTTTGCCTGAGTCTCTCTTACCTTAGCCTTGCTCAGGGAGGAGGGAAAGGTGAGAAGACAGGAGAGCTATCGCTGTGCACAGCCAGGCAGGCAGGCAGCAGAGGTAGATGAACAGAATGTGTTGAAAGCATCATGATCCAGTGCCAGGAAATAACAGTTAGCATATCCCTGAATGACATTTACAGGAAACCTATGTTTCCTTTTCAGGGCCATAAGCTTCAACAAACTGGTGTGTTCAGTCAGCCCTTCCCCATGTACAGTATGGATGCCACAATTTTCTCAGCATATGCTCAGCTGCGTCCTTCTGATGGCATCCATGTTGGCGCCTTTCCATCTATAGGCATGGAGGGATGTCTTCATCTTCTGCAGGAGTCTGGGGCTACTGCCAAAGGCAGGGATCCAAGCACCGCAGGCAAGGAAAGTGGATCATTTTGGTTCCTGAATAAGGATTAGGCTTTGCAACACCTGAGCAGTGAAAATCCTGCAGAGCCTTGGTGGCCGGAGCCAGGAAACGCCGCGGTTCTGTGGAATATTGCTGAGCAGAGTCCTATTTAACCAAGGTGAATGTTTGCTGAAGAGCAAATTAGAGGAAATTTAGGAAACAAATGGCAAATAGGCAGCCACATGTAATGTCCGTATAAAGGCTCTGAGGGGTTTGGCTCTGATGTTTTCTCAATGTGTAATAGATAACACCTTCATTATCTTAACTCTCCTCCAGCCCTCACCTCAGGAAAAACCACACAGCCTTCACTCCAAGAACTCCTTTACTTATGTGAGGCAGAAATCCCTTTGATCTTTTGTTATATATGCTGAGGAGCCCAGTTATACATCATCTTAAGCACCAGCACTAGTCAAATCTCTTTATTATTTACTTCTTTATTTTTAATCGCAAACAGAAAAAAAAAATCCTTCTATTTTCCTCCTGAAGCTTATCCATTTCTTGTCTTTTCAGAGTATGGGCCAAAATATACTTTTGTGACTTGAGAAAGGAGGATTTCACTCAAGTAAACAGGATACCCAGAATTAAGGGCAGGATTTTGTCTACCCACTGTTTTATCCAATCTACATTTTTCGTCTCTAATACACTTAGGAGAGAAGAAGGGAATTTATTTGATATTAAATGGCCTTGGAAATCATTTTCAACAAGGAATAAAACATTCCCTTTACATAAAATCACATTATAGAAAAAGTGTTCAAGTTAATTTAAGAGGAAAATTTAGAAAACAAAAGCCAAGTCACAGTCACACACACACAAACTCGCCTCGCTCCTGCCTGGGGAAGAGAACTGAAATATTTCCTCTCCTCCTCCCTGGCCAGCTCATTTTACAGAAATGAGAAGGTAACCTTATCGATCAGCAGTGCATAAAAGCCAGGCATACACAAAGCAGGGAGAGGTGGGTGATACAGATGAGAATTTAAAGTGTCTTGATGGCTCTGCACCTGATCAGGAAAAATCTTTTTCACCTCAAACACATGAAAGTTGTCTCCTGCTCTTAAGCCATTTTTCACCTCTTTCATCAAGCACTTTGCCCAAAGAAATGATGACAACACATGGCTAATTAACAACAAAGAATAATTGAACTATGGCTCTAACTATCTACCTTTAAATCAAAGGAAGAAGGCAACCAATACTAAAATTTAATCTGTCCTCTGGGGCTGGAGACAGCTTACAGGTTCAAGTCAGATAGCAAATGTAGCTAAATGGCAGTCAGAAAAGATCATGTGACTGGGGGCTAAAAACTAATTAATCTCCATAAAGCTGTAAGTGAGGTAGGTAAGATGACTTGAAATCTGATTACATTATTGCATTTAAGGAGGGAAAATGCAGCATGTATTTTTCATGTTGATTTTAACCACCTGAGCCCTTAATGACATTTTGTACCTTGAAAGAAAACTCGTATTTCATTTATATTTTAAAAGACTTACAAAGATGCTATTGTCATCTGCACAGAATTTACAAATTTAGTCTAAATAATGCTGCCATGAATCACAGAGAGTGCATTTCTAAACTTTTTTTTTTTGCTGGTGTCAGCCAGAAGATTCCATGTAACTACGGGAAGCCATAAAGCCAATCATTTAACAAAAGCTGAAATAAATCTAAGGGAAATAATATTTTTACTACATACTCAAATAGAGGAGGAAAAAAAAGACCCTGCATTTCAACTGACTGCTGAGGATGCACATGCATTGCTCCTCTGATTTGTAAACAATTTCCAATGCTAAATTTTGAATTAAGTGGGAACACAGCATTGATTATGGCTTCTATTATTTATAAATTGCTACACAGAAAAAAAAAAAGACAAAGCCCAAGAAAAAGCCCAAGAAAACAAAAAAATTCTAGGTGGTTGGGAAAGCTCAATTCAATGAGTTTAGTCAAATTATGCATAGAATTGACATACTTTAATACTTAGTAATATTTTTAATTGTATAGGACAGATGTTGGAATGCAGGATAGGAAAAGGGGAAATGGCCTCATGTTTCTCCAGAGGAGATTCAGGTTGGATATTAGGAAAAATTTCCACACTGAAAGGGGGGACTAAGCAGTGGAAAAGGCTGACCAGGGCAGTGGTGGAGCCACCAGCCCTGGAATTATCCAAAGCACGAGGAGATGTGGCACTTTGTGACATGGTTATGTTTGGTCAAAGGATGAAAACTCCATCTTGGAGGTTTTTTCCAACCTTAATGATTCTAGGAACAGAAAGGAAGAGAGAGGGAACAGAAAACTGCAACCACGTACCAAGCTGAAACCAACCCTGAAGTTAATTTTGGAGGTTTTAGTCATGGCTATGGACTGCTGTGCATAATCTCTGCTTCTTGTGCAGCAGCATCCATGTTAATGTTACAGACTGCAAAACACCTCAGACACACCAAAAAAAAAAAAAAAAAAAAAAAAAAAGAAATAAAACTAACCTAGAAGCAGAGGCATTATCAGACTCAATTACGTGTTTTGAAATTCAGTACCAGCAGTACCTGACAGCCTGAGCAGGGGGCAGAGACAGGGACAGTTTTATGTGATAAAAACCTGTACTTTTAAAATGTTCGTAAAATACTTGATATACACTGCTGAACAAGTATATAGTGGCAATAAATAAACAGCATTTAACTTAACAAGCACACATTTATAGGTATAATAATGGCATTTTGCACTTCTGCAACACCTTTGATCCCAGAATTTCCGAGTTTTTTGCAAGGATTAATTAATTAAGCTTCAACACACCCCTGCACCAGATGTCATTAAAATACTTTTTATGGCCTACAAATTCTACGAAAGACATGCTTGTATTTCATGTCTTATTGTGCCTCCTACCCAAAGCAATTACTTTTCCACTCACTTGGCTGTGTGGTGGATGGGAAATGATGGAGAGGTCCTCCTGCCCCATTGGGCTGGGAGATTCTCTGGGAACTCTGAGTCTTATCTTGATGATTAGGAAATTCAGGAGGTTCACACCTGTGTGAATTTGGGGAGTTCATGCCATGCACCCTTCCCTCAAGCAGCTTTTACTGTCTTGCTCCTAAAGCCTCAGGTCTTCCTTGCCCTCCTCCTGTGTTGCTCTGTGCTATGACTGATCTCCCTGAAATGCTAAAGGATTTTGCAATTTTGCTATTTAGAGTTAAGAAGACATTTTTCCCACATGGTGAAACTGCCATGTGGCTGTAAAGTGCCCCCACACTCCCCCCTTCCCCTGCTTTTTCTCTCAGGAACCAAATCATGACACTTCTTACATCTTTATTCCCGGTTTTGCCAGAACCCAACATGAATTACAGTTCAAACCCTCCTTGAGAGTGATTTAAGGTAGAGCAACTTGGCAGCAAAACTCTCAGGGTAAGAGCACGTGTTTGTAAAGTCTGGCACAGATGGATGCACCTCCTTGCATGAACCCTTAGCCTCCATGGGAAAAGGCAGAACATGGGAATCAGCTCCCAAACCTCATCCTCTGCTTATCACGCTTATCTGGAGCTGGCAGTGCATCTTTTCCTGGACTGTGATTAGTGAAAAACTCCCACACAGAGCAAAGTTTGGCTCTATGACTTATTAGATTTAGGAGAAGTCACACAGGCAGCTGAATTAAAGATTTCATTGCTGCTGGGCTCTTCCTAACACCCCTTTCTCTTTCCCCCTGCTTCCAGGTACCTGATGAGATCACAGTGCATGTGAGAATGTTGATTCAGAAGTCTTCTCTACCTTATCTATTATTTACAGAAACAGGTTGCATCACCCAGCCAGCAATCCAATTTGCGCAAAATTTGGCCAATGAGTTCAATTACTAGACATGCACATCACCTCCTAAAAGCACACCTGATGATATTTCAATGTCACTTATACCAGCCAAACTTAGGCTGATTGTCTCCAGACCTATCTATATTTTATCCTGGAAATAAAACACTTATAAGGAGATAATAAAAATATAGAGACTGACTTTTTAAACAGGAAGCTTGATACAGGACAAGGGGAATGTTTTTGAATTAAAGAGGGGAGATCCAGATTAGGAGGAAATTCTTGACTGAAAGATGTTCGAATAAGTTACCCAAATTCTTCAAAACACCAGGAGACAGATCTCCTTGAGACCCACCAGCCACAAACACTCTGATGGCAAAATAACCCTCCCAGAGGGACAGGTCAGTGGCCACAGATGGTTTGGTGACATATTACACAACTATCCAGAACATTTTTGCCCTCTCACTGATAAATCACTGAGAAGGTATGTCCTGATATTTCCTGACCTATACGATTATTTCTCAGGGTGTTGGGCACAGTCTGAGAGTTCCCTTTACCTGAACTATGTTTTTTTTCTGCTGTAAGAATGACTCACCTGACCACGTTCCAGCAGTCCTGTGCTACCCTCCAGACACTGAGCACAGACCATGTCACTGCTCCTTCTTTTAGCAGATGTGCAGCTCAGCATTTCCTCTGTCACTGTGCTTGCTTATTCGGGCCATAAGGAGCAGCTGTCTGACCAATGGACAGACACAACTCAGCTCAAAGCAGGGGTCTGTTTGGCTTTTCTATAGCCCTGCACCATAATGTTGTGTCACTCGAGCTCTAGTGCCAGCTACTTTTGAGAAAAGCCCTGCTGACCAGCATCGAGCAGACCATGTTCCTTAAAAAAGGTACTTTATGCATTCTTTTTTTGAGGAAAATTAGTTTGCTCCTTCCACAGTGGAATGTGAGGGAATCTCTAGGCCAGACTTCAGATTCCTGGCATAATTCTCCACCTACTCAACAACAGAACTAGCATGTTCCCAACAGAGTTCAAGGATGTTGCAGCTCCATGTGCCTACAGAGACTAGAAAGGCAGGACTTGCCCACAAAAAGGTGTATTTTCCTTAAGAGAAAAGAATCCTTTAAAAATAAACCATGATTTTGCCTTTTTCAGGTCACTTAGATAATGTAGCTGAGTCCAGCTGGGCTGGAGAAGTATTTGTACCATACGGACATTGATACCACAGCTCTGCCTGCTTAAATATTTAATTCCACTAAGGTACTGTACAACCAAAATACCTTGGCTTAATTTAGTTGCATCTGGAAACATGTCATTTGAGATGCCAAGAAGTATCTCTCTAATTTTTTGCTTCTCTCTACTCATGAATCTACTATTTCTACTCCCAGGTTTAAAGTGTGTAAAAATTCAACATTTTTTAGGTAGAAAGAGAATGTTGTAATCCAAGGGTTGGCTCTTGGTCTGAACAGCCCTTGGCTTTATACACTGGAGCCAAAACATTAGATACAAATCTATCTGAAGGCTCTTTAATAAGAAAGATGGCAAGTAAATTCTGGTTTCATATAAAAGCCCATTCAACTATTAATCACGATTGCAGATGATTCCCAATGTGGCATGGTATCATTTAATTCCCAAAAACCAGAGGAAGTGGCAGCACACATTTTCTTGAACCCATGTAATGATATCATGCAAAGAAGTCCTTTCCAACCACTTCTGTGCACAGGTCATAAATTACCAACCAGACACGTAGATCCTCCTTTAATATTTTAAAGTCTCATTTTTGCGTATTCTTTTCTCTTGTTCATGCTTTGTCTTAACAAATACGCTTGGCCATAATGAAAATAAACCTGCTGAAGTCTCTGTGGCCTGAGACAAGCTATAACACATTTCTGCACCACGGGGTGGGCTCATGGGATACCTACTGAGAAAATGCATCCCCTCTGCGCATGCCCAGACTATTAAAATGAATTGACATGTTAATGCTGACAGGAAAAGAGCACAAGAGAGCTTGCTAAATTACTGCTCAGTCAGGCACTAGGAATTCCTGAGTGGCTAACTCCTGAGCAAAACCTGCAGCAAGGAGACAAGGAGGAAAAAAAAAAAAAAGAAAAAAAAAGAGGAAGAAAGAAGAAGGGGGAAAAAAGAAAGGAAAAAAAAGTAGGTAAAAAAAGAAGAAACTTTATTGTCAAATGCAACAAAACAAACACTAAGGGTTTGTCATGTTAGTAATGTACCTACTCATAAATCATATGGATTTTAATCATACCTGCCACCTCAGCCTGCTTCTCCCCTGAGAAATTGTTTTCTTTTTGCTCCCTCCTTCACTCGCTTTCAATTATCTGGAAGCCGTTTCTCCTGTTTATTTATTTATCTAAAGTTCACATACAGTATGCATGCACAAATTTCCTCTGGGGGCCTGAGCCCAGGCAGATCATACAGGGATGCGGTGGAGCGTGGCAGCTAAACATCTCAGATGAATGTACTCAGCCTCCGAAAACCTGCTCTGGACCACGGTGACAAGAGGAGGGGAGGACAGAAAGTAATTAGTGTGTGTACAATGATGGATTATGGCTTAATATTCAGGCATTTCACCTTTGCACTGCTATAGGTAGGCCCACGAGATGACAAACGAAGTCCACATTCTTGCCAGTGAGGGGAAAAATAGAAAAGGTGTGTGGGGGGAGGAAAAAACCCCACAGGATTTTCACTCCTTTGGCCGTGTCCTCTGTTCGGTGAATAAATTGCCTTGGTTGTTTTAGTTACCTTTCAGACCTTTTACAGTTTGGAAAATGCCAGATATGTGCACATATGCATCCATGAGAAACCTGAGGGGCAGCTGCTCGGTGAATTTCTGACAAGCTGGCACAATATTGTTTTTATGTCTCACAGCTTCTATATGTAACTTTAGTACTACAGAGAAACTCACTCTTTTAAATTTTAAGGACAGAGTGAACTGCCAGTGACCTTTTCTCAGCTCTGGGAGGTGAGTGTACAGCACAGATCCATCATCAGAGGAAGATCTTATAGACAATTTGAGAAAAAAAAAAAAAAAAAGGCATCACTTTTGCAAGCCAGATTGAAGGAAAAATAGATGAGGACTTCAGTAAGGAATTACGACTGCAAGTTAAATAGAGTTTTAACTCCAAAAATGAGTTTAGAGTCTAACTAAAGCTCTGTATGTGTATTAGGTCTATTGTAGCTTTTTCAGGAATGAAACTATAGTTGCTATGCAGGGTGTTGCTCAATTAAAGGAACATCTAGACAGCTCTCCTATTTGGAACACTTGTAGAAATTAAATGGATCACACGCAGTTTGACATTTTGCAAAATAAAAGAATAATTGGGGCACTGTATTGTTTTTGCCTTTTAAAGAGAAGAGTCAACCTCACCCCGTGAAGCTTAGCTGGAACCAGGATTGGGAATCTGGGTACAGATTTCTTCCCCCCACTGCTTTTTCAGAAAACTACTGATGCTCCAGTTAACCCTTGCAACACCACGCACTTCCCACTGGGTGTTTAATACACCTCTAGCCTGATATTTTGAAGTAGTCAGAACTTATTTAGTCAAATTCATCTGAGGGGAAGTAGTTTCCTGCTATGGCAGATTCAGTTCAATATTTCCTTCTGAAAGCCATGACCTGCTTATGAAAAAAGTCCTGTGCTTCACATCCCTAGAATAAAGATTTTTGGAGGAATTCAGCTACCTGCCAATGTGAGGTGTGGGATGAGAGTTGGTTTCTCAGAACCCCCACCCTCCCCTGCAAAAGCCAAGGACCTCACAGACTTTCACTCGTTTCTTGTTCCTGTGCAAACTCTGCCAAAACCAGAAAATCTTGAGATCAAGGAGTTTTGGGTGTCCTGTGGTACTTCAGCCCTCTCACATAAATCAAGTTCATGCTGTGGTCAGGGCAGATTGTTCACCAACTGAGGAGCCACAAACACTTATGTGTGTGCCATCTTTTAAACATTTCAACAGCCCCGTTAAATGTTGTCGCATAAGCTAAAAATTAACCGTGAAGACACTTTTCCTCACATTCACTGCAGCTGAGCCTGAAACCAAATCCCAGATGTTCCCAACAAAAGCCATCTTGAACCACTACTTCCCAGAGAAGTGTTTCAAGGAAATCCGAGGAGGTGTCCCTTGTCCTGATTTCATGGTCACTGCCAGAGGCTGCAGTGGCATTGAGGGACCTTCAGTCCAACCCACCAGGGACTTTCAGTCCAACTCAGGACAGACACTGTCATGTGTCTGTCCAAGAAAAGACTTTGGGGTGATCTAATTTCAGCTTTACAGTACTTGAAGGGAACCTACAAGAAAATGGAGACTATTTGCAAGGGGCTGGAATGATAGGACATATAGAACATCTTCAAACTAAAAGCGAGCAGGTTTAGATTAGATATTAGGATAAAATTCTGCCCTGTGAGGGTGGGGAGGCCCTGTCACAGGGTGCCCAGAGAAGCTGTGGCTGCCTCTGGATCCCTGGAAGTGTCTAAGGCCAGGATGGACATTAGGGCTTGGAGCAAGCTGGGATGGAAGGTGTGCAAGTGGAAGGTGGAAGGTGTCCCTGCCCACGGCAGGGCTGGAACTAGATGAGCAAAGAGTCTGTTTCCCACTGTCTCTCTGAATTACCTGAGCCAGAACATAACACAGGTTGTTTCCTGTGATCACAACTTAGTTTTTAAATGCTGTGAGCACTTTCTGACTGTGGCTTCTCCCACCTGAAGATCAAAGCCCTGAATGTGTACACTTCACCCAGAAATGCTATCTTCCTTGGTATAAACTACATATTGCACATTTGGTGCAACTTTCATTTCATTTTGTATTTTCATTTGCAATCTCAGATATCAAAGAAAGGCAAACTGACAAAAGCCAGCTTGTAAACCCAGTGAAGTGGAGTTTTCCACAGTTTACAGAAATCAACCCATAATCGACTCTTTAAATCTCTGAGTGCATAAAAGGTTGTCAGAATAAGGCAGAAGCATAGAATCATAGAATTGCTTAAGTTGGAAGAGATCATCAAGATCATTGAGTCCATGCATTCTCCAGCACTGCCAAGGCCATCACTAACCCATGTCCCCAGGTGCCACTCCTACACTGCTTTTAAATTCCTCCCTGGATGGGGATTCAACCACTGCCCTGGGCATCCTGTTCCAATGTTTGACCACCTTGGCAGTAAAGAAATTTTCCCTAATATCCACCTAAACCTCCCTTGGCACAACCTGAGGACATTTCTGTTCCCATCAGTTGCTTGGTCTGGTGAACCCCTGCAGGGTTGGAGAGTGGGTCTGAGGGATTTGTTTCAGCACAGAAATCCCCCACAAATGAACACCCAGAATTAACTGGGACTTACCTCCACAGGTAAGTCCTTACCTTCAATCTCATTTTTAGTTTCTATGAGCTCTTCTACCAGCTGGTGCTCCCAATGTCACCATTTTTTGACTGTTTTGTCTTCATGAATCTATAAGGGGATTTAAGTTACCAGTCACCCAAATTTTTGCAAAAGAAGGATCTCTAGCAACCAGTGCAGGTATCACCAGCAATAAAATTATACAGCATGGGACTCTTATGAGTTACATGGACCTAGATACAGTAAAAATACCACGACCTCAATTTTGTGCTACTCCAATGTCAGGAATTAATGTCAAAGTTTTGACAGACCCTAAATAAAAACAAACAACAGATAAACAAAAAATCAAACAAAATCCCCAAGCTCTTTAGTTTGCTTCAGTTTCTCCCAACCTTGCAGCAATATGAGTTTTCCTTATGGCTGGGGGGAAAAATGAATAGTCACCATGGAAATTGCCACAAATCTGCTTCTTTCAGCCTCCTTCAAGCTACAGAACATGTTTATAAAGACACACATAGTATCTACTTGTCATTAAAGAACTTAGGCAGCAATAGAACTAGGTTTTCCCACATTTTACAATGTATTTCACAATAATATTCTCTGCTCTCGTTCTCATTACAGAGGCAATATTAGAATGATAATTACTTACATGGTCTGTCATAGTTTACTACTCTGACCTTTTCAGTATTCTGCCTTTTGAAAGCTTGACAGGGCCACCTCTCCTGCTCGCTTCAACATGGCAGAGAGCTGGGACCAAGGAAGGAAGGGGATAACAGCAACAGACACTCTGCCAAATTCTCTTAAGCTTTCAATAACTTCCTGCAGCTCATCATTTCTTGGGTGTATTTACACAGGTTTCCTGTCTTTCTCCCAGCACTTTGTGTCCCTGGAATTGCACTGGTCATCCAGAACAATGGCTTACCCACAGTAGATGCACTGGGAAGCAAGAGGTCTACACCCACACTTTACTACTTGAATATCAGTTTGTCCTTTTGAATTATTCAACAGCTCAAGAACGAAGTCAGATTTTGGTCCCAGGTGACCAACCACATGTCTGTTTTCTCAGCATGTAGAACTTTTTTGTTGGGTTTTTTTTTAATGTGCTGTCGCAGACCCCGGGCCCATTCCCTTAGACATATGCAACACTTTATTTTGTGAGATAGTAGACTTCTTCCAGCTGCATTTCCCACTGCCAATTCCCCTGTAAATCATCAGGAGCATGAAGGAACCTCACAGGGTCAGTGCACAACCTGCTACACAAGTGTGGGGTCACAGGTAGACATGCTTGCATCAAGTGTGTTCCTCCCACTCCTTCATTTCCTAAAGCATACAGAGTCAGAGGAGCAACTTAAAGAGAGTCACTGTCAACTCTCCTTTCCCTTGTGTACCTCTTTTAGTGGCACAAAGCCATATACTTCTCAAAATGAGGGCACAGAAGGGCAGGAACCTTTCAAAGCAGTAGAAAGTGTGATGGAGGAAACAGTTACAGGGATCAAAGAATCACAGAATTATTTAGGTTGGGAAAGACCTCCAAGATCATCAAGTTCAACCTTTGACCAAACACCACCCTGACAACTAATCCAGAGCACTGAAATTCCTGGAACACCTCCAGGGGCTCCACCAGCTCCCTGGGCAGCCCCTTCTAATGCCTAATGATCTTTTCAGTGCAGAAATGTTTCCTGCTGTCCAACCACAATGTGCACGGGGTTCCTCGTCTCCTGAGACAATTGCTCCCCATCCCAACCTTTTGCTGTGCAGCACTGAGGAGCAGCCAGGCTGACAGCAACCTCTGCATTTAGAGATTCAAAGGAAGCTCTCAGGCTCCTGCTGCTCAACCTGACCTCCCTCAAACACTCCCCTGATGCTGCTCCCTGCCTTCCTACTGCTGAGGTGGGGATCAAGCCACTTTCACCCTTTCACATCTCCATCTCACATCTGTCCTCTCCAATATTACTTGCAGGTGTTTTGAGAATACCCACACACACTTCAGGCTGCCTTTTTCCCCACTTTGCTCTGCTCTTAGCTGCCCTGTACATTAGATCTGCTCCTCGAGCACCCCACTTCAATAAAACCCAGGTGTTCCTCCGCTTTCCTGCGGGATCCTCTCCCCCTGCCAGGCATGTGCTCTGCACAGCGCCCTGACGTGGTGATGGAAGGGTTAATGATCTCCCAGCCTACTGCTGGAGGATTATTTAGCACACCAGGTGCCTGCTGCACTCTCACTGGCGAGGAGAGCCTGGGAACAGAGATGAATCAGGGCTGCAGCTGTGTGAGAGAGGGGCCTGGGAGCTGCTGAGACAATCGGCATCTCCCTGGGTCCCTCTGCTCTTTACACAAACACAGGGCATGTGCTGAGCAAACCCCAGTGGGCCCCGGCCATCCCAGCACCTCCTTTGTGGCTGCACAGCACTGAGGATCTCACCAGCACCCTCAAAGTCTGCTGGTCCTCAGATTTGGGCAGATGCTCATCACTGCCTTTCACCTGTTGCTTGTAAAGCCGCTCTGCTCAAGTACAAACACTTCCCGTGGCTGTAGGGAAATGTAAATGTTGCTATGACTTTTAGTTCCACTTATCTTCACAAGAGTCAGACTTCAAGACACCCAAAAGCTCTTATTGCTCTTCCTAAGCTCTCTTCCCCGAGTGCAGCTTAAAATGGTTTGATTTTGGAGTTTTTTGGTGGATTTTGCAGTTTGTTTTTTTTCCTAAACAATACATAATTTGATAACATAAGTAACTCTTGAATTTTTATTTCACACAAGAGTACAAAAGCAGGGGATAGCCCGTCCCACAAAGGAATGCAGGGGAGACCCTCACATGGCACCAGGAAGAGTAACTGGAATTGCAAAAGTCACGGGACCAGGAGTCTGTCTTAGGTACCAACCTCAGGCACAAGAAGCTCAAGAGATGAATCTCAAAACTGCCTCAGGCCAGTGGGACTTCCCATTATCTTTTAATCAGAGTCAGTGGAAAGCTAACCTCTGATCCATTCCTGTGTGGTTTGATTTGTGCAACTCATAATGTAAACAACAAATAAGTCTGTAGGGCTTCAAACAGCTTGTCAAAGAAAGGATATTTTTGATAATGAAAGTATTAAAGGAAAACCAATATGGAAACCACATTGTACCACTCCCAGGGAAGGAAGGTTTTGATCTATCTCAGCATCTTTCCTGTGTTTAACTGTATCAGAAAAATCCATAGTGATAAACTCTCTATCTCTGTGAAAGTTTTGCTCCGAATGAGGTAATTCTGTTTTCTCTGGTACATCACCTCTCATCCCAGGGGGTTAAATATGATACACACAGAGAAAGCAAGGCAGATGTCCCTTGCACGAATGGTCTCGTTATAGAGATCTCCATCTACAGCTCCCCTGCCCTGGAGGAAAGAAAAATGAATTCTTGTCAAGAAAACTGCAAGACTTAGAATCATGGGCTGATTTGGATTGGAAGGAACCTTAAAACTCATCTCATTCCAACCCCCTGCCATGGGCAGAGATACCTTCCACTATCCAAGGTTGTTCCAAGCCCCATCCAGCCTGGCCTTGAACACTTCCAGGAGTGGGATGTCACACTTCATCTCCTTTCTTTTTGTTTCCTTCCCTGACCTATGAAACAAATAATACTTAATATTAAGAAGAAAATAAAAATTTAAAAACTCCAAATATTTACTTATTTACTCCCTTCCAGAGGATGAGAAAGCAGAAAAGAGAGTGATGCCACAAGTGCCCTGGGATCTGCAGTCCATGCAGATATACTCTTACATGCAGATATACATATACTCTTCCCAAGTGCAGCTAAATGATATTGTAAACAATATCATTTTTGTATTTCCACTCAGAGCAGAGTCACTGCCTCCCCTCTGCCCCCACCTGCTGTCACATCAGCTGGTTTCCCCATCCTGCATAAGTGAGGTAGGTCCTCCCTAAAACATGCTGGTCCAGCTACTACTGGCACGGAGTGAAGCATTCATGGTACACCCTAAAGTAATCCTCAAGTGACTCTTACTACCCTGTATCCCATACCCAACTCTTTTTCCTTCTCTGTTCTCTGCTTCATGAGTTTCTTTTCACTTTCCTCAGTGTTTACTGTACTTTGAATAGTTCTGTGGCTACCATCCGTAGGAGAACCATGGGAACTGGCAGGCAATGAATGACTGGCATGCAAAAGGGGTTTTTTGGGATTTTTTCTTTCCCCTTCTTCTTCTACTTCTCCTTCTTGAAAACAACCCTGGCGAGCCATCAGATGAAAAAATTCATTCTTCTGCCAGCTCCTGCCCGGTGCCAGTGTCAGGCTATTTAAAGCTCCCTGAGAAGTGGTTTGAGGAAAGGTAGCACCACAGCAGCAAATTGAGCTGCATCTTTCCCCTCCATATTAAAAAAAAAAAAAAGAAAAAAACCAACCCAAGCCAGGGGTTGCTGAGCTCTCTTTGCTACCAGGCTTGACTTAAGTTAAACATCCAAGCCCCTGACATAAATGTGCTCTGTAGGAATCTGTAATAAGGTACTGCAGTTAAAACTAGCAACTGCATTTTCGATGCGAGAGCATAATCCCCATTGTTACTGGGGAGTCTGGATCTTGCCACAACAGAGGGGTTTTTGTTATATTACATGCCTACCAACCAAGTCCTTTTCTTTTATAGCTCCCTATGGTAGGGAAGGGGGAAAAGAGTGGATTTAAGTTTCCAGGGAGCTGTCGGCCTTTGTAATAAGGTACATGGCTCACTGCTAGTTCACAAAGGGGGTTAGCACCAGAACCGCGGTGAACTATTCATCCTGCCAGCGAGCTCAGGTGAACGCGGCGCTCGCAGCCAAACAGGAACGCTCAGCCCCATTCACCCGGTGGCTGTGTAATGTACCACAAGCTGAAAGCTGTTCATCGAGCCAGCGGGAAATTCAGGCGTTTAGCAAGCGCTGGAACCGGAGCTGCTGTGATGGATGGTAACATCCAGGCCTCTGGAGCTGCGCAGAGAGGCCGGGCCAGGATCGGCGAGAGAGGCTGGGAGTCACGGGAGGATGGGATGAGGTGTTCCTCCTCTCCTCCTCCCTGGGAAACTGCAAGAAAAAGAGATGAATTTGATTTATTTCCCATTGTGAACTTCGGGGAAAAGAGCAAAACTAAGAGCAGAATACACAAACAAAACAAAAGACTTAACCCTAGGGGGAAAAAAAGAAAAAAAAGCCTATTCCCCGGGTAGAAATGTGATACTCCCCAGCTTGCCCACTATCAGCACTCTGAGACCCGCTCCCAGCTGCTCTGCATTCTTGGGTTTCATCACTCAAATATGAATTACAGGAGAGCGTTAACGCTGCCCGTGCTGCTCCTGCTGTTCCCCTGGAGCTGCTCAGACACCACCAGAGTGGTGCAACCTGGACAGGTCAGAGCCCACCACTGCAGCAGGAGGCAGAGAATCACAGACACCTGGCAGGGCCACCAACCCAGGGGTCCCAGAGCATATACTAAACAAAGTTTAATTTCTATCAGGATGAAATTATGTCTAAAATTGGCCAAATAAGAAGTTGTAGCATCTATCCCTTTGAGCTGTTGGGTGCAGGTGGAGAGCAAACCCATCAGCAGCCCTCTGATCCACCCCAGGAGCCCTGAAACAGCAGCAAGGAGAAATTGTCCCATAAACTGCAGCTGATCAAAAGCTTTTATCTTGAGGTGATAGAATGGTTTGGGTTAGTGAACTTAAAGACCAACTCTTTCCAAGCCCTCTGTCCATGGGCAGGGATATCTTCCACTAGACCAGGTTGCTCAAAGCCCTGTCCAACCTGGCCTTGTTCAGTCACATCCCTGCAGTCACTCTTGACACCTCTGCTTCATTTGACAGCACATTAAAATATAAAGATCATCAAAAACATAAACTTTGATACATATTAGTGATTTACAGAAAACATGGCACCCTGCCCTGTATTGAAATGCATCTATTATTTAGCAAAATCAAGTAACATGTTTATTTGAGGAAACCAAGGTACCTTTGGGTGAAGAGTCTTGCAAAAGAGAAAGGAGAAATCACTGCCTATCCATAGGGGGAGTTTCGTAGGAGATGATGTTCCTTGTTTCCACTCAAATGCATTCTACCCCAGCCACATGCTGGCCAAAGCCACTCAGGACTGTTAGTGCAGCATGAGCTCTCAGTGCCAGAGCAAGCCCTGTTGATAAAAGGACAATAAACTGCTAAAGGTCGGTCTGAACTCTCTCCCCACCTGCTGCTCTCCAGGCTTTTCCTGAGGACTGGGAAAAGCATCCCTGAAGCTTCAGCATCATCTCCTCAGTGATTTGACATGGCAATCTCCATCTTCCCAGAGATCCCATGCCAGCTGAGAGGAGCAGGGTTCACCCTGCTTATCCCCACCTGACCTTCCTGCCTCTGCTGCCACCTCTGCCCACTGCTGCCAGCCCACCACAGCACTACATGAACAGGGCACAGCAAGGAAATCAGACAGTGACCAGAGCTGGCAGGGTGCAGAGGGAACACAGCTCCAGCTCCAGCCCCGAGCCTTGGCTGTGGAGCGGGATTTACATAATAATTAACTCCGGTATTCTTGGACAACTCACTTTCTGTGCAACAACTGCAGATGATTCCCCCGTACACCCTTAAAAATCTGTCTAGCTAACAGATCCAAAAATCCAACACCTGTGTGTCAGCACGAACAGCTGTACACTTGCCACTGCTCCTCTCTCTGCAGAGGATGCCACATGCCAGTTGCTTTACTTAGAGCGTGTGGGGAGGCCAATCCATTAGAGAGAGAACACAGCATAATTAAGAAGCAACATGCTTTCTTGTTCCTGCTGCCCTAATTTTTTTTAGTTGGTTTTTTTTAAGTATTTTTTTCCTCCCCCTACTTACTTTGTTTAAACAACCCCATCCACTTTATTCTGCTGATCTCCAGGCTTGCAGGGGTAGTGAACTTCGGAGGCAGGGTCTGTTTTCCCAAGTTCTCACAGCACTCATCAGCTGGCGTGTCAGGGTAGAGAAGCTTCCAGTTGAACTACATTTTTGTCTTTTTTTTTTATCCCTTTCCTTTTTTTTTTTTTTATCCTTTCCCTGAGAAAAATCCTCAATAAGAAAGATCTTCTTGGAATAAATAACAGGAGACACAAAGAGTGCAGAATCTAAACACGCGCATTCCGCACGCTGCACGACGGCAACAAATGATTACATCCACCCTGAAACATCCACAGACGGTCATGTTTGTTTTCATTGCATTCCAGATATCAGTTGCAATCACTCTATATATATTTCTTTCTCTCTCTTGCTTTGTGTGCAAGTGTCTGTGTTCCCTTTATACACAGAACAGAAGAAACATTTTGCTAAACTAAGCTTTATCTTCAAAACCTGTGCTCCGGCGATGCACACTGTATATAAAAATGTGAGCTAAAAAGCGGGTTTTAAATCCATTTGGAGCCATAATGTGAATTTATCTTCACATGAATAATTTGCACCAGTATTCCTAATTTGGCAAGCAAAGAGTGCAGCATAGCTTCACAAGCCATAGTACCTTTGTGCTCTTAATCCTCATGGGGCTACCTATACTTGTCTTTCTGTGCATTGGATCACTGCTAGTGGAGGTCTGAAAAGCATCTCCAGCAATCTTTAATTCATGTGATTAAAAATTCAAAAGAAGCCCTTGTACCAGCTGTTAAACTATGTTAGTAAGCTGTAATTCAGAGTTCAAATCCCAGCAAATTGAAGGTTAGGTTAACAGGATCATTCAGTGGAACTGCATTATATCGTAGCAACTAGAACAGTAGGTGGACTGTTTTATACATGCTCATTTGCAGAAGATAAACTAAGGATGAGCAAGCTCAGAGCACTGCAAACCTTGTCTTGGATTTATTTTCCCCCCTTTCTCTTTCTGCGACATGATTTTTTTTTAGAGCCTGGCAGATGAAACCAACTGTGAGTTTTGTTTAATCTTTGCACAGATAGAAGCAGAATAAAATCAGCATGAAGTGTTTTGTTTCAGATTATCTGGAATCTGAGCAATGAGTTTTTCATCTCTGAGACTAATTAGTTTAAATATTACAAAGGTGAAATGAGTTTGATTGTCTTAAGTCTGCTGTTCATTGTCCTTCAGCAAATACAGAGAAAGTATAAGAGAAAAGAAATCCACCTTATTTAACACAGTTTGATATGGTTATTCTTTGCTCAGACTGGTCCCAAGGTAAACTTGCAGAAAGTCTGGAAGAATAAACCTTAAGTGCAAGTAAGGCTGAAAGTCTTATGTATGATTACAATTATTATTTATTATTAACACCACAATAATCATCAGTCTTCAGCTGAGACTGAAATGCTATTGTGGAGTGTTGCATTAAAAAGTGACATTATTTGCTCTGCAGTGCTTACAGGCTCTGCAGCTTTACAGAGCTTGCAGGGAGAAGGTGAGAAACAGGATGTAATATCATCTTTAGTTTGCAGATGGGGAATTATGGCACAAAGTGTCTTTCCCAAAACCACACAGGAAGTGTGCAGAGCTAGAAGCTGAATCCTGATCTCCTGGAGGCTTTAACCAAAATACCATCCTTCCTGTCTATTGAAGGATCACATATTATATAATAGGCTGTAAAGCAGACCTTTAAGGAGCCCAGTCTTTAGATGTGGTCCTGTGCCTGTGGTATCCAGCAAAACAATTAGCCCATTTAAAATCTCCTCATAAAATCTTGAACTCCATGATCTTAGAGATGTATTTCAACCTTAACAAGTATATGATTCACTCTTGTGTTTCTGGTGAATTTGCTAGGATGGGTTTTGTACAAGAGAGGGAAACTGGAAAAGGAGACAAACTGGTGGGAAAGGCTAGGAAATATTGATAACTTGCTCAGGATGGCAGCAGCCTTTGTGGTTACAGAGTAATATTGGGGGACAAAGCTTCCTGACAAAAGCAGTCTGGAAAACTATATACTTCAAATTAAGAGGAAAAGATGCTAAAGTGAAAAAAGTGCTGAAGATAAGAGTGTCAGGGATTCTGGTAGAGGCAAAGGTGACCTGAAGAAACAAGTGAGGAGAAGTTATGTAGGAAGAAAAGTCAGGAGTTTTAAGACTACAGACCTCCTGTCAAAGAATAGGAATTTTTGCATAGGTTGCAAAAGAATTAAAATTTAAAAAAGATATTTGCAATTTTGCCTTCTTACTGTTGGTAGAGATACCACCTCGTGAAAGCCCCAGCAAACTTTGTTGTCTTTCTAGGGAGGCACTGACAGGTTGGAAGAAAGAAGACATCTGCTTATGAATCTGTTGGCTGAGGTGCCTATGAACTTTGATCCTGCAGCTCCTTTTAATTTCCCACCTGAGACAGCATTTCTCCTGAAATAACTAAAAGCCCTGGCCATTCTTCCCAATAAACATCTTCAAATAAATTTATAAAAACCAAACCAAACCAAACAAACAATTAAAACCTGCTTGTGACCAGCATGATTGCCTGCATGTGGATGATATGTGGTTGGTTACTGCCATTAAAACCCTCCAGTGACAAATCCCTCCCACTGTGGGTCAGATGTCATGTCTGTACACATGGCATTCCCCAAAGAATTTTAATGCTACATCAAATACAGTGTTTAAAAATAACTTTGTCTAACCAAGGACTGAGTAAAACTTGTGAAGGACTTGGCCTCATAATTTGGAGTCATCATCATCAACAGGCTTTCACTTGGATAGCACCTTTCATTCAAAGATCTCAGAACACTTAATTTAATTAAGCCTTTCAACAATGCCATAATGCAGCCAAATGTTATAATAACTGCTTCTAGAGGTTTGAATCTGAGACAAAGAGAGGTTAAACGAGTCTCCCAACGTCCCAGAACGAATTAATAACATCGCCAAGAAGAGGCTGCAAAGCCTCTCTGCGAGGCATGCTGCTTCCCTCCTTTCCCACCCTGACACGGGTGGGCTTCTGTGCCCACTGGGCTGTGCTGAGGGTGCCTCTGGAATTCTCTCTGCTTCCCAGGAAGCCTGAGAGCAGCCTGTGTGAGAAACAAGCAGTGATTGTTCAGCAGGCTTGGCTACACCCTAAAAGGGAAGGTAGTAATGGGAATGTCCTCCCCCCAGGAACAAGATGAGAAAAGGTCTCGCAGTGCTTTCCTCCACGCCACCACTTCCTCTGGGTTACCTTGGGAAGTGGGATTGTTTGCTGTTTTCCCATGGCTGAGAGCTGTGAGATCTTTTATGATGCATTAGTGGTCTGTCATAATCTGAGTCCAAAAAGCCACGGCTGGGAGAGTACAGTCACCTTAGCCCCATGTGGGGAATTGCCTCAGCCCTGAGGGAGGAACATCCTGTCCTCATACCGGCAGAAAACGCTGCACTCTGACTTTTTCTAGGAGGTCCCTTGCATTCAAACGTTGTCTCGTCCCGATTCCCTTAGCCTGGGAGATCTGAGCAGCATACAGGCTGCAGTGGTATGGCTCCAGGCCATACAGCACACACTAAGCATTACCATATGTCACAGAGGCAGCTAGACAAAATCTTCCCTGCAATGCGAAGAGCAGTGCTGGATTCATCTGCAGCTCCACCAGTTAAGACCAAACAGCAAAGGTTTTGTAAAACAAAATCGGTTTGGTTTACTGCTGAGCGTCAGCAGCTGCTTTCAAATTTACAAATGCATTTACTTTCTACAGAACATAAATGAAAAGCAATTGATTTCCGAGCCACCTGCCAAGACCTGAGACGGGGATTTGTTTTTTCCCAGGCGTTGCTGCAGGGTTTCAATCACCATGACCCACAGGTGGAGTGACCACAGGAACTCTGGGACTTGCAGCTTCCACTCTGCTGCTGAAGGAGAGCTGGATCTCATGGATGTGAAATGCCCCAATTTCTGCAGGATTTGCCATTTATTACACTCAGGATTTCCCTGTCATGGAGGAGTTCCAAGATTAAATATTTGGCTTTTTTGTTCTGGGGACTGTCACAAGGGAGGGGGCACGGAGGAGATTCATCATACATAGGGAAAGTGGGGTCTCATCAGGAAGGCCACATCCCATGTTCTCCCAACTCTACAATCTGATGAACACAAATATTTAATGCCTATCCCTGACCCATATTTATAAAGGATCCACTTTAGTGGCTGGATCCACTTCCATTGGCTCCAAATTAAGTCATCTCCATGGAAGGATTGATTCCACTCACTACTGACATGATACCTTCAATTTGAGGGTAAGATAGTTATTTGGGCTAATTTCCTAGTGGTAAAACCCTGTGTAATTGAACAGTGTGGAAAACAAGTGAGGATGGGCAGAACTACAAAAAGGGTCTGTGTTGCTGATGGCACCCATTTCAGCAGGCCATCTAACCAAAGCCCAAGCTCCAGGAATAATATGATGCTTCAAAACATCGACTTTGGCTTTTAAAAACAAGCCCCTGGTCCTTATTATTGAGAAGTTCAAAATGTGTTTACTGCAGAAAAATCAAAAGACAAAGAACAATTCCAATTGTATTTTTGAAATCTAATTATTTGAAGCATGATCTTGGAACATTGGGAGCTGAATGCAACAGTGTAAATTACACAGAAATTCCTACAAAAAAGGAAATTATGTGGGTTTAAATGACAGTATAATGGCTTAAGCTTATTTATATTAATTAAGCACATCACAATAATATGTGACTGCTAATACATAAAACAACATTAAAATATAATGGCTGTTTTCTCTTAAAGGTTAACTGGTCTTGATTCTTTGCATGTGCAAATGACTGTCATTGTCATTAATTGCCATCGTCTTGCTTGCTCACATTTCTTGGAAATGCAAGGCTGGGCACTTTTAGCATGCAAATTTAGCTTTAAACTCTTTGCCACAAGAGACCTGGGTCTCAGTAGGACCCACACAGGTAAAGCAGAGCCTGCAGATGAGCCCTCAGCACTGTGCACTGCCTTGCTCAGCTCACAGGCTCTACAGAAGGCTTTGAGCTCTGCAGATATTTCCATCCTGCAGCAGTTCACAGTCCTTACAGCACACAACGAAACTCGCATCTTAAATTTATCTTAATGAGCCGAAATCTGCGGCCCTAATTGGCGTACACACGGCGTGGTTTTGGTTACGCGATAAACAATTTACTCCAGTATCAAGGAAACATCGGCTAGGATTTTACGAGGCTCCCAAAAATGTTTGATAAACCCACCCTTCTGTTTGTTGCAAGAGCTACGGTAAAATAAACTCCCAGCACATCCCGTGGTGGCCAGGCTGAGCTCTTTGTCTCAGCCCTGCTCCCACCCAACGCCCACCAGCTTCGCACCCAGCTCAGCCAAAACACCGCCCGGGCTCCTACAGGTGTTACATTTTTTCCTCCCCCCAGTGACCAGTTCCACTGTGATTGGACTAAAATAAAATCTCCAAAAGCAATGTGCTGGCATGGCTGAGAACATACATATAAGGCCACTGAGGTCCGCGCAGCGAGGATTGCACAATAACCCATTAAAATAAACATTTGCAACCACAGATAGCTGGACTGAAATCTCTGCTCTGATACAAATAACATCTGGACAACTTTTGTATGCATCTTCCAGCATAAAACACCCTTGAGAAAAAATAGAAGGCAAGCTAAAAGACAAAGGACCACTAAAGATTTTATTATGCTATGGGTGTGGTGCCATAAATTTGAGGGGATTCAAGAAAGAGTTGCCAAGCTTGAATTTAAACAGCATGTTGTTTTTAAAAGTTGTAACATTAGTGACGAACAAGTCAGTATTCTTACATAATTAATCCAGTGTGAAATAGAGTGACTGGAAGACATCCAGTGGTTTAAAAATAACTCAATCTTCTTTAAGATCCACAATACTATAGGATTTAACATTAAGGCACAGGAAGTGAAGGCATCTTGGTACGTAGCATGCTGTTTTAATTCCACCAAAGCTTTACGAATTCAGCTTAACCGAGCTCACTGTCCAACAGCCCTGAGCCATGCAAAGCCAGGGAGGTTCCTTGCCAGTGGATCCCAGGTTTAAGCACCAGGATTCTTCCCTCCACCAGAAAGAATTGTCTCTGTCTGGAGATGCCGTTAAAGAGACAAAAATAGGAGTGATTTTTTTTTTTTGAAAAATAGTAATCCTTGACTGGGAAGACTGGGAGAAAACACAAAGATATGTGGGGAAGGTAATGAGAGTCTTCAGAAGATGTATAATCATGGGTTGGAGTTGAATGGACTTCAACATCCAGTGTTATTCCTTAGTGGTGTTTCCAGCTGGCAACAAGCACAAGGGAGTCCAAACTGGAGACAGCCTGAATGGGGCTCAGTGCAATGATAAAGAAAAACAGCCAAACAAAACCTTCCTTCAACCTGAAGGCACCACTTACATTTGTAAACGGAGGGCCTGATTCTTTAAGTTTTTCCCATGAGAATCTCCAGCAAAGCCACCTGTAAAAGTAAGATATGTCATAGTCACTGTTCCTGCAGGCTGGATAAATTCTAGTGAAAGGTTCCCTGGCCATGAGCTGTACTATTTTTAAGGTCTCTTCCAAATCTAATTGTTCTGTACCCTTATGTGTTCAAAACTGGCCCTTACAGACATGCTTGACACACTCTGCTCACTCTGAAGTCACAGGAGGCACCAAACACTTGTCCCAAGTGAATTTCCATATCTGAAGCATCACAGGCCTGCCCAAAACCCCAAGTCTGCACAAGGATATCATGTTCCTTGCAGCACAGAAGTTGGTGGGGGTCAAGAAGAAGCTAAACCCTTTATTTGAAATCAGTCTCTGGAAAGCTGCTGGTCTGGATGAAGGAAGATCCAGCCTATTTTGAGCCATGTTTGATGGTGCTGAGCCAGATTTTGGCCAACTCTCCTATATCCGAGTCTAGTTACAAACAGAGAACCTGTGTCACCTGGGACCACCAGCCTGGGACCACCAGCCTGGAACCACCACCATGGGTCTAGCTGCACACCTTCATGACATTTCATTATCATCCCACTGTAAAAACTTACAAGAACCAGGATTGTTCCAAAGAATACGTGAACTCCCAACAAAGGGAAATAAAGCCTAAATCGATGATGGAAGGTGACTTCTTTAGCAAAGCATTCCTACTTTCCCTGGCTTGACATAGAGGATGAGAGCAAATACATCAAAACTGTAATCTTGAATGATCAAAATAAATCACATACAATTGATTTTGACTAATGTAAAACTAACTGAATACATTTCTGGAAACAGTAGTTATGAATTAATAATAGTGATTAAGATGAATTAAATACACAGACTAAATTCTGCCCTACAACATGCTGACTTCCATGGAAACTGTGCGTGCACTTAGGGGCTGAGTCTAGCAAGTTAATTTTGAATTATTTTTGTCTGTTGATTCAAAGTAGTTTGTTAAAAAGAGTTTATGTGACTAAATAACATGCTGTACCTATCAATGTTTATTGAGCTTTGATTATCATTTTCTCAAATTAACAGTGTATTTGCTTAACTATGCAAAAAGTGGCTTTGTGAAACTCATTATTGCAGGGCTGCAGCAAGTCTTGACTAAACAAGTGTGACTCAGAACAGTGTCTTCATTTCAGTGGATGGGGTCACATTCCAAGAATTATTAATCCCATCGCCTGTTTTGCACCTTGTTCCCATGTAGGTACCATGAAAAGTTGAATCCACAAATTCTCCCTCCACTCTGATAGTATTACGTCCCAAATCTGACTCAAAAGTATGGTAACTACAAAAATTCATTCATATTTTTTGTTATATATATATATCTCTTCTATAAGTCTCTCCTTCTCAAAAATAGATATATGTAAACACATATTTTTATATGTATTTTATTTCTCTGTGTATGTAGATGTGCATTTTCTCATATGTATGTTTGTCTCTATAACAGATTAATTCATTATGACAAACTTGTTCTTGGACTAGAAACTGTGTGAAATTTAGAGAAATGGGGTAAATTGAAATGTACCACATGGGCATTTCCTATGAGGATTTACAGAGGTACTTTTGGGAAAGAGAAAAGATTGTCTCAAATTCAAACCCATCAGAAAAATGGTGTTTAAGACTGGGCATGAGAACAGAAAGAAGGAAAAAAAATATGTGGATGTGGAAGTAAATACAAAATGAGCAGTGCTGCCATATGGGTTTCTGGAAGGCAGCATGTGTCAGGTTAACCTGGTATCAGTTCTGATTAATTCTGATGAGAACATCTGCAAAGAGGGACTTGTAGGTGAGCAGAGGAGAGCCTGCAGGTGTTATCAGAGGAGATTAAAGGAGCTGGGCAAGCTCAGCCTGATAAATCAAAGGTTGAGATGCAGTTTCTGTCTATAGATAAACCAGTGGGGTTAAAAGAAGTGGGGAGAAGGTTTGTAATTAACCCCAATATGAATGGATATAATCTGGCAATTAATGAGCTTTGGGAGAAGCCTGATAAAGGGACCTGCAGTGTGAACTGGCCCACAAGAGCATGGGGATGAGGGATGGAAGAAAACAGCAGCCCCAGAGGCTGCTGGAGATGGATCTTGACCAATCCACAAATGGGATTATCAGCTGTGAGAGTGACCCAGTGCTCAGAGGACCCCTGCTGATCCCATCTTGTTAACTTTCTTTTTTTTAAGTATGGCTCCACAATTTTTTGACATTAAAAAAAAAAAAAAAAAGCCAAAGTGACAACATTTACAAAGAGTCATGAAATCAAAATTTTCCCATCAAAATAACCACCCAAACATGGAAGGCTTTGGGTGATCTAATTTTGGCCCTCCAGTACCTGAAGGCAATCTGCAAGAAAGGTGGGGGGAGACAATTTACAAGTTCCTGGAAGGACGGAGCAAAGGGGGAATGGCTTCAAACTGACAGAGAATAGGTTTAGACTAGATATTAGGGAGGAATTCTTCCCTGGGAGGTTGGGCAGGTCCTGGCACAGGTGCCCAGAGGAGCTTTGGCTGCCCCTGGATCCCTGGAAGTGTCCAAGGCCACGTTGAACAGGGCTTGAAGAAACCTGGGATAGTGGAAGATGCCTATGATCCCGTGGCAGGGTTTGTAATGAGATAATCTTTAAGGCCCCTTTGAACCCAAACCATTCTACTATTCTATGATCGTTATAAAATATTTTCTTTTCAGTAGAAAATTCTCTCTTACACTTGTTTCCAGAGGCTCAAGGCAGAAACCAGGATGTCTGGAAGGGATGTGGACATTTATGCCTCACTGCCACTGGCTGGCCAGAGAGCTCAGGACATGACAGGGTCAGGGTTGGTCTCTGTGTTTCTGGCATTGAACAGCTCTTGGTCTCACCTCTTGCTGAATCCTGATGGCAAACCATGTGTTGGCTCTCTGCTGGATGCTAACAGGAAAACATTTCCTCATCTGTAGGGGTGTCCCAGTCCTCTTTTTTGTCACAGACTGGAAAAGAGCAAGGTCTAGCACATGGCAAGGACGTTTGGAATTATTTCTTGGAGGCTCTGATGGCTCTTCTCCCTATGAGCTGAAAGAACGGGTTGGGCAAATGTTGCTCCATACTCATAGCTGCTCTTACCTTAGGCCAGCTGGGTGCACCAGATGCTCTAATTAGTAGACCATATCAGGACTTTTCTGTCAAAATTACTTTTCTAATAGAAGATGTCCTCTCCATGAAAAAGAAAACAATATTTGGCTCAAAAAAGTTTTCTCTCTGTGTCACTAAAATGCAGCTTTCTTTTTAACTGGTTGAATTTTTCAAATCAATTTCAGTTTTATCAGCAACTTAAACTGAGAATTTCTAAAAATATTATATTTTTAGAAATCCTTTCATATGAAAAATGTTGTGGTTTTCAATTTTCATCCAAGAGTTGGATTAATTTCTTTTCTAAAACCAGAAAATATGTAATGGGCAGGGATTTCCACTTTCTAGCCAGCCATGGCTTTTAGTGGTATTATTATAATTAGTTATTTTCATTCCTTTTATGTAGAACCATTCATAAATACCCTAAATTGTAGCAAGGAGTACACACAAGTAATTTTTTTAAGCACAGGGCAATGAAAAGCAGAATCATATTTTTAACAGAAAAAAATCAGTAAATTAAAACTTTGGTTTGAGATCAGAACTTGTACACAAGTGAATTTACTGGATGGGACAGAATGTATTAAAAGCAAAGCTTTACAGTGAAATAATGAGCCTGGAAATAACTAAATGCATTTAAATGTTCCCAGTGGTCCAACTTTGAAAGCTGCTAACATGTAGCATAAAGAGAATTAAACTTGGCCCTTGGTTCTCAAGATAGTGAAGGTTCTTCTGTACAATTCCTAGATGGATACAAGCTGTGTCTGACACAGGAGCTTGCTACTGATTGAGGCCAATGACAAATTAGACAAATTAGAGGGCAACGACAAATTACAGAGAAACATCCAACATAAAATAATCTGTAATTTTCAGGACTCTGATTTTGATTGCTCCTTGGAAACAAATAAGAAAAGAGTTTGCAACAGTCATGACCTGGTTCTTGTGAGTAGACAGCATAAAGGGACAGCTTGGAATTCAAATTTTTAAAACTGACCGGGGACTTAGATGCCAGGGTTTGACATTCCTATGTGAAAAAGTAAAAGAAATCCAGGAGTAAGTCCCCAAATGCAAAAGGCATAATCAGAATGAGGGACAGGTGTGTCGTGTGTCTCGGATGTCAATCCAAGTACCCACCATGGGAGCCAGTGACAAGCCAGGTGTTGATACTACATCTGGATTCCCTTTAGCAGAACATCTGTCCCACAGTGGTTTACTACACAATATGTGAAATCAAACATGATGGTCCTGGAGTAGGCTGATAGCTGGCATTAACATATGTGTATTTTTAATTTAAGTTTCTGTAACTCTATGAGTCTACAGGTTAGATAGGCTTTGACAAAATAAGTGTGGTTTTAAACTTAAAGCATGTGGTTGAAAGGTTTGCTGCTGAAATATTTCCTTTCCTCATCAGAGCAGCATTCATCTATGGTTTATCTGAATAAAGGTGGGTACTAGCACTTTGAGAAAGGATGCTCCAATGCTGACACTGGTTTTAGCATAAATCATTCACTGAACCTGATATAACCCAGGAACTGGTGCTACCATGGTTTGTGCCCAGCAAAGAGGAGTCTGAGAAGCTGATGGGAGAGGAAACATGGATTAGAGGATGAACCAAATTTCATAGAATCACAGAAGAAGCCTTCAAAGGTTTGGGGTGGAAGAGATACTTAAGATCATCTCATTCCATCTGCTTGCCAACGGCAGGGACACCTTCCACTACCCTAGGCTGCTCTAAGTCCCATCCAACCTGGTCTTGAATACTTCCAGGCATCCAGAGGCAGCCACAGCTTCTCTGGGCAAGCTGGGCCAGGGCCTCACAAACCTTTGAGCAAAAAAAATTCCTCCCAACATCAAACCTAAATCTCCCATCTTTTATTTTAAAATTTTCCCCCCTTGTTCTGTCACTGTATGCCCTTGTAAAAATTTCTGGAGTAATGAGTGGAGGGGAAAAGTAAAAATGAAAATAGTTCCCAGGATAGAGAGGGAAAAAAATCCTAGATACTATATTGCCTTCACCATTTGCAGTGGGAAGCCACATGAGTCACCCTGTAGCATCCCCATACACATGTTAAATGTTCTGCCCCTAACCTTTGCTGAAATAGGAATGAAGGGAAAATCTTCAGTCCAACCATTAATGGGAAAAGTGATTATTTGCCTTTAGAGAAGATACCCACTGAAAAATGATGACATTATGTGCTCTTTACAGAGATGCTGCAGCTTTTATAGATGCTCTTGGTACAATTCATTTCTGGGAACTGCATGTGAGAAGGTTTTACCACTGTCATTACACAGAAGTGCAATGGCTGGGCTGGGAAACCTGCAGCATCTTTGGGGTTGCATCCCCTAAACGCATCTGAAGAACAGCTAAAGTTAAGGTAAAGGCTTGGTGGTGAAGAGAAATTATAAGATTGTTTCTACCTGGCTGAAAGTGAAAATCTGAGAGCAGTGGGCACTGAAGGTACACAAAGGAAAATGAACTTGGCTTGGGAATTGGCCCTGGGGTTTGCAGATCAAACCAGCCACTGAGCCTGCATCAAAAATTTCAACAGTGGCGCACTTACTCCTTGTGCCTGTGCAATCCAATGCTTTGCTTCTTTGAAATAATACAAACACTCTGTGCTTGTGAATTATCTGAATCCAAGCTTAAAACTGCATTTACAGCTTATCTTTAAAAATGCCCAGGAGAGCCATGTAGCTCTTTCTAAAGTGACAATATTTTTTTGAAAATATAACTTCATTAGTTACTCACAGTTAATAACCAGAATAGGACATTTTTTCCTGCTTCAACAGTGACATTTCTTACACTCTCAGTTTTCACTAATACCAAAGTCTAGACTTGCTTAGCACAGCTGAGCTGAAATATTTCATGTGATATCAGCTTTTTGGCAGCCATTGGATTTGTGTACCCATCAAAACTTCATCTTCTGAGAAGAGAAAGAATTAAGAAAAAGTCATTTACCCAGTTAATTCTGTAACTATCGATTTCAGTGTAAACCCCTTCCTCTTTATAAGATTAATTTAGTTCTTTCCATGCCCCACAGAAAAATCTTGTGCCCAGAGAAAAGCTGCTATGAAAGGGATACAAATGAATCTACTTAGATAATTGTAATTCCAGTCAGACACTGGCACCATGTAGTTCATGTTTTATCATAAGAGATCAATTTCTAAGGTTTAGCCATCAGTCTAAAGAGTACAAGACAAAATTTCACCCCTGGGACTGTAAAGAAGGCAGAGTTGACTCCAGCCAACGAGATTGTACCTGGGACTTGCAAGATTTTTGAATAAGAGACTGTTTTTGCACTGTGAGAGTAAAAACATCTCTACCAGTCTTGTGGTGTCAGTGGTGAACATGTGTTTTTCTATAAAGTGAGCATCTCTTGCCCCTGTGGTCCATCAGTGGTGGGTAACCAAGCTAGCAGCCATAAAACCCTGAGCCCCGCATTACAAACGCCTGCCCTACATTTGAGAAGTAACATCAAACAAAAACCTTACCAGTTTCATGTATTTTTGTAGTGGAATCACAGCACAAGGATTTCCCCCTCCCCTTTTTTCTAATCAAAGACTGATTAATTAATTCTCATTATCTCCATCTCTGTCACAAAGATAGCATGGTGACACTGTCAGAAAGCTGTTGCAGTTTGCCTCCAGCATGGCTGTAATTTGGTGGTGGTTGAAGAGATCTCTCGCTATGTGTGGGTCTCATCACCCCCATGTCCACAAAAAACACTCCCAGACAAGAGCTGTGTGCACCAGGAAATAGGTGGTGAAACCTGTATGAGCCTCACTCTGCACAATCTTCAAATGAAAAGAGCACAAGAGAACAACTCACAGCCTCAGATAGTCCCACAACTGCACCAAGATGTCAGAACAAGTCAGGAAAGGAACCAGCTCAAAAAGGAAAAAAAAACCCTTTTGCACAGCAAAATGTATTCAGGGAAAACTTCTCTGCAGCTGCTGCTACTGGGACAGAGGGAGGAGTGAATAAACCCTCTGTCCCAGCAGACTGCAGAGCAGCTCCCTCTGAAAGGGACCACATCAGGAAGCTGTGCTCACCACAGCCCCATCAGGGTGAGCTGGGACAACACCACGGCTGTGGGAGGACCTGGAGGACAGCTCGTTACTGGCAGCAGGAGCTGAAAGCATCCATGGACAATTGAAACCACATGGCACCAATCCCCCTCCAAGCCCAAGGTTAGCGCTGATCCAGCTTTCAACTCAGCCAGCTACACAAACCAGACGAGGTGCCGCGAACAATGGCTCATGCGGGTGTCCCAGTTTCCACCAACAATGTCAGCCCCACTGGTGGTGACTCAATTTCTTTCCATCATATGCTCTTTAGCCGCCTCTGGCAGCTTTATTTTTCACGCTCCTTTACCAAGTGAGTGTTATCCAACAGCAGCGCAGAGAGCTGGCACCCAGGAGAACATTCTGTATTCAGATCATACCCCACAGTTCCAGGTTTGAGGGTTGCTCCTCCTCTTCCCAACCATTCTGGTTCAGTCTTGGCATTCAGTTCATGACATTGTCCCATACCATTGTTCTATAAAGCAAAGGAACCAGCAATACCCATCTATAACATGAACAAAGAAATGGGCTAAAAATGGATATTTATCCTATGTACCTGCCTTTTATATAGAGCTGTGCTACATCATCTTTAGTGTAGAAGTAGCAAAGTACTCAGAGCAAATAAAATAAATATATATCTGACCTCAGTGGAAAAAAAAAAAATCTTCTTTCTCAGTGTAACATACCGTAACTTGAAGTTTGCTCTCCCAGCATTATTTGTTTAATAGAAATATTTTCTGTACCACCTTGTTCTGGCAGAAAGTCAGAATTTGCATTTATATGAGGTAGTTTATCAAATATAACATACAGAAGTCTGTTAAGTACACATTGCATTTTGTTTGTGAGAAAATCTGTTTGTATTTAATGTAGTTTTTAAATTAACCTTAATGAAAGCTTCTGAAAATTGTTGTTCTAAGCATTTGAAATATGCAACAAGAACTAGTGGAAGACATAAACATGTTTTCCATTATATGTTATCAGATAGTCCAAAATTACTACAAAAAGAATGTGGGACTATGTTAAATTAGAAAGATAAGCAAGCATTTAGTTAAAAGGCAAAGGTCTTTAGAAGAGTAAAGCATCTGACAGTTAACCCCAACATCTTATGATCTCCTACCAAGAGCAGGACAGCACTCTCAGAATACAGTAGGGTGTTTTAACCACATCCATGGCTAAGAGAGAACAAAAAAGAAGTCATGTTTCACAGAAATCCCATGGTGGGTGTTTGTTCAGTCAATATTTACAGAGTGGTAGCATGGCCACGGCCATTTTAAAGATCTTACTCAACCACTATCAAATATGGTCTGCCCACAGTATTTATTATCTTTTGAAAAGAACCAAATGTATGAACCTTACAAACAGCCTTATAAACAAAGTAAAAATATATAATCCCTACAATTATCAAAATAGCATTTTTAATTGTCTTCTGCTGTCTGCTGATTTACTTTTGTCCTTTGATGGGCTGCTTTCTGTTAATAGTCACAAGGATGGCTTCATGAAGAACATAATGTAGGGAGCAAAAATCCCATTGGTATTATGGCTTTCTTCCCATCTTTTCCTCATATATCCAATTAAACCTATTATAAAGAATAAAAGGGCATTGTGGAAAAATTGCCAAACAAGGACAGGCATCAACAAGACATTTAACATATCATGTGAGGAGTGAGGCAAGCAGTACCTAAGTAGCTCGTGGATGATTTGTTGTTACAATAATCATTCAAAAAGCAGCAATAAAACCATCACTGGTAATGATCAAGTAAGGGAAGGAAAATCTGACTAACAACGTTGTCTTACTATTCTGGTAACCCTTTGCACAGAGAAAACTCGGTCAAATCAGGTTTTAATCAGGGCGATATTTTTCTGGAAACTCTTCCTTCCCAACACATTCTGGCACTTAACCAGTGCTTGAATACCATTCCCACAGCAAGTCTCCAGTCAAGCTTCGTTTTCATAATCAACTGCTCTGGAAAACAGGGAAATCAAGGGGCTTTTCTCAGAGCACCATTAACTTCTCTGAGAGATAAAAAAGGGAATAATACCCAGTCACCAACCAAAGCTTTCAAGATGAAAAGTTCTAAGCTCCAGGTGCTGGAATTATACACAAATCTGTCCAACATAAGGGCTACCTCCAATGAGTATCAGGAGCTGCTGTTTGACTTCCTTTCACTTATATTTTCTCACCAACACGTTGGAAAATTGAAACATTTTCCATTTTACTTTTGAGCATAATATAGGCAGGTCAGTCCAGCTGTCATCTAGGCCATGGAATACTGGAAATCCTGTTTTGGATCATGTCCTCAGTGTCACGTTTAAAGGGAATGATTTCCTATAACTGAGTTACAGATTGTTGTGCTCATAGGGTGGTCACAGAACTCCAGGTCTGCTTTGCATTAAAAGTGGAATTTTTAATAGCCAGGGAGGAAAAAGGAGAAAGAATTGAGGAGTTGCAGTATGAACATTTTGGAGTAGAGACCAACCCTAAATGCCATAGGACCATTGCCTGTTATGTCCAGGGTTCTGGGGTTCTTTTCAGTGATATCAGACAAAGGCTGGGCTGGAAACAGAAAGTTTGGGAGAGCCAGCCTCCCAAAGGACCCCACCCTTTGACTTTCCTGAGTTTTCTTGGAGGCTGTTAACCAGACATTTACAGCCGTGAGAAGCGATAGAAGCTCTTGGATCTTGCAAGCTCCGCATTAAGAGGAGAGAAACCCTAAAAATTCCTACACTTTGTGCTTTTGGCTTCCTAACTGAGCCTGGAAGGTTTAAAGGGCCTGACTCAGTTTCCCACGTTTGCAAGCTCCACACTGGAGATGGGATGGGGGATGAACAGAGCTGCTGTAGGAATGCCAAGAAGCCAGACTGGGCGAGGGCAAGACCTCGGAACAATAGCAAAGAGCTTGGGGACATCTTCCACAAATAAGAAAGTTCTTGGCATGCACCACAGCCTTGCTTAGGAAAGTTTTCTGAGTCTTTCCTAAATAGCTAAAGGAGATTCTTTTCAGGGTTTTTTTTATTATTATTATTCTGAGAGCTGGAATTAACAGAATTTGCATATTTCGGATGCTGTGGGGAGAGAGATGGAACCAAGCTTTTGTGGATAGGCCAAAAGATAATTAAAGCAATTATATACTGCAAAGGAATATGTTATGCTATTCCTAAAGGAAGACTTTTGGCCAGATAGAACTGATGACAAATATTTATTTTCTTCTTTTTGGCATTAATAGTCTTAGTAGGCAGTATTGGGAACACTTATCAGTATTCATATATGATATTTAGGGTGGCATTTTTATTATGTTTAGTGCAGAATTTTTTCACACGTTAATAGAACACCCATTTGTTTTAAGAAGATATTAAAGCCTGTCTAATGACAGTGTGTGGAAAACAGGACGAGCAGAGGTTTGGGGCAGCTTCAGGAAGATCCGGGGTTACACCCCTAAAGCCAAACCATGTAAGTTCAATACAATGGGGAGAATTACCTGGGAAAAACACTGGGAGCTGCAGGGTGATGGCCTGTGGCACGGGGAGCATGCAGAGATCTTTGAGCAGGAAGCTATTTGGCAGCCTCTGTGCCTTAGCTGGCAGAGAGCAGCCAGGAGCTGATTTAGTCAGTGGGTAGGAGAGGCAGCTCCCAGTGAGGAGTTGAGAAAGCGAAGGCGGTCCCAGTGAACTATCAAGAAATACCGATCCGGAGTTATTATGTAACATTAGGGTCAGAACTGCAGATAAGAGGCTGATGCATCACAGCCTTAGCAAACAGCCAGTGTTAATATGTTTGCATAGATAAGGCAGATTTGGCGTGGTGCACGGGCATAAAAATGAGGAGCCAACACGAGCTGAAACGGAGCTCAGAGCACCACTGCCAAGAGATGTAATTCTTGTCTTCATCTCCTTTGAATATCAAGGTTTATTTAGTTTACAAACATATGGGTTTTCAAAGCTATTACAACTGTGACATCGATTTAGAAGCTACAGACATGCAAGAGGTTAAGATTAGAGCTGGCCAGGAATTTTCTTACAAAACAGAATTTTGCTTTTTAGCCAGGATTAGTTAAGACAACTGAGCCTTACAACATCATCCTGCCAGGTGAAAAAATGACTCACTTGACAAGCACAGTGCTGCTGGGATGAGTCCTTTTAAACTGTGTATTTACATAAACATTTATGGGCTGTTATGTTTATTAAGAAAAGATGTGATAGGCAGAATTGCACCTTTCAGTTGCTCAGGCGAGGGAAGGATAGCTTGGGAGCCACTACCTTCCTTGGATTTATTAAAGTGGTGAGGAAACTCTTGCTTCTCTGTACAGCAGGGTGGGTTATGCCTTCATGCCATACTTTATACCCACTATAAACTGAGGTGTTTCAGAAGGGCATCAAAACAGAAGAATTATAAATATTTCATATCTGAACTTAATTAAAACTGACATGTAGAAAACAAAATAAAAAAATATAATAAACAAAGAAAACCTTGTTTCATTAAAAATTCTTTACTGGAACAAATACCCAAATACTAAAATAAGAGAATCACAGGATCGTTTAGTTTGGGAAAGACCTCCAATACCAATGAACCTAACCTTAATACTACTACTGCTTCTAATAATGATAATGAACAACACATCTGTCCTTTTAGCACACTAAAGACCCTGATACAAAACGAGAAAGGCAACAGAGCCAAATCATCACTACACTCTCAATCAAAGAATTTTGAACTTCAGCTCAATTCACTCAGATGCTGGGGATTATTTGGGCAGAACCCGAGATTACAAACCAAAGAGCAGCACATGTATATGCTCCAGTTATGAAAGCTGCTTAATGATTAAAGTCAGCTATGCTAAAAAAAAAAAATAGCAAAACTGATGTTGAGATCTGAAAGTATGTCTGTGGATTGATGGGGCAGAGGTTAAATCCAGATGAGGGTCACTCAAGCCTGGTGTTAGTCTAAATGAGTTCAGCATTAATGTTGGAAAATCCTGGCGCTGAGCTCACCACCTGTCTGCTGCAGAAATCTGGGGTTCAGCTCAAACTTGAGGGTTTCTTGCATTTTCAACACTTATGTGCTGCTAACCAGGGAGGAGGGAGAGGGTAAATCTGGCTGTTGTTTCAACTGCTGCTACCATCCTTAAATTACTTTTGTCTGCTGCCTTTTAAAAAGGCACCACTTCTCACTTCCAGTGCAACAGGATGCTTGTACTGTGCAAATATGACAGAGAGCAAGGCTTTAAATAGTGAATCCTGTCATGAAAACACAGCACAACCTTTCCACTTTTGTTACTTTTTGTTATTTTTGTTTTCTTACTCATATTTCCTTTATAGTCTTATTTCCACTTTTTTGCAAAATAGGTGTGAAAAAGCCAAAAGAGAACTGCCAATTTTCAACCCCAGCAGTGATGACAAAGCAAATATTTAGGTCCTGATCTCAACATGAAAAATGCATTATGGACTCAGAACTGAGCTTTGTGTAACATCAAAGGGTTAAAATAACCAACACTTAAAGGAAAGAGGAATAGATCACTTACAACACATATCCCATTATTTGCTGAAAACTTGTAGGGTGGATGTAAGCTCGTTATCATTCACCAGAAGATAAAATTTGCTGCAGAAGGTACACACTTTGCAAGTGCAGAACAGCTAATCTCAGACCACTAATAGATTTAACCTTGTATATTCACAGATATTTAAAAGTGTTATGGTTTGAAGGTCAACTCCACTGTCTCCGAGTACAAGGAAAGAAAAGAAAGGAATAAAAATTAGAAAGAATTAATTCTTCAAAAAGTTTTTACAAATCAAAACCCTGCAGTTTCACACTGAGAACAAAAGAAGCATATTAAACACCAAAGTTTATCAAGACAAATTAGGTCCCAGTTTCAAATTTTCTTTAATCTTTTGCATCTGAACGTTTTTTTGCCTCATGCTGTTTTCCCTAGTTAAATGTTAAAATGAATTCTAGCCAATACCATTGACTTCCTCCCTTAAAAATATTGAGACACATAATAAAAAATTAATTACTTCCCCTAATTTCCGTGTGATTCTTTAAAAAGATGTAAAATTCATTTAAAGTAAGTGGTGACTTTGTCTTTGAAGATCACGACAATTAACATGGATCAAAGCTTAGGTTCTGTAACGATGATAGCTTATTAGCATAATGAAATTAACTTAGAGACAAGAATCTTTAATAGGTACAACAAAAACGCTTTAATAATACTTGAAGAAAATTATGTATTTGCTAGAAGTACAACAGTTTCAGACTTTCTATCCAATTAATAACTTGTTAATTAACTCCTTTTCCAAACAATGTGCACTTTAAGTTAACATCTGCCCATTGGATAACACTTTCCAATGGTATTTTCTTTTAATATACTGTAGAACTGCAACGCTGTTTTACTGGGAATTCCTTGTAGGACTGTTCTTATACAGGGAAACAGGACCCAAATATAGCAATATGCTTTCTAGAGCCAACCAATTAAAAAAAAGAGAAGGCTTATTTCAAAAATGGGGAGGAGGAATGGGTAATTCCTTAATTCTGGCTGCTTTGTTTATGTGTAGTCTCAGATTTCTTTGCATTTTCAATAGGAATTATTTTCTGCAGTTTATATTTCCCTGCAAAATGGCTCTCTGCTGATTAGTGCCTTATATAGACCTGATTTGGGAGCAATTTTCATATCTTTTAAAAATATCTATTTATAGTTCCGTGGTACAAGATTTTACGGTCTTGTTTTATAAGATTGTAAATCAATAACTATTGGTTTTGAAGACACAGGAAGGAAGATTCTTTACAAAAAAAGTTAAAATAGAACCTTTTGCATAGGAAGAGCACTTTCACAGACTTTGCTCTGTAGTGCAGAATAGTAAGGGCTTTCAGCGCTTGAATTTTTAATTAAAATGACATATTTTTATTTTAGGGGCTTCTGTCTATAGAGTGGCAAAAATGGTGGGGATCAAAAATTTCACAGAGCCTTCTGCAAGTGGATTTGGAGAACACACGTGACTCTGCACTGCATGGGCTGCTTAGGCCAATGATGGAACAATTAAAGAGGCCTTATTTGAAACAAATGAGTTGTTATATTCTACTGGGTCAAGGATTCATGTTTTAATAAATCCCTAATTACAGTAACTTTTCATTTAATCTGGCGAATTCTAAGCAAGTTAAGAATTTATGAGGGTTGGAATCAGCAATAAAAAATATGCCTGTCTGCCATTCTGCTCAGGGCCACACAGGTTGAACTCGTTTTTAGGAGCTTGGAAGCCAGGAATGCATCTCCTGAACAGGGCACTGTGACACGATTGCATCTATGTATGTATGAAATAGTATTATGCATGTATAAAATAATATTGTGCATGTATAAAATACACTCTATATTAAATTATGCATAAAATTGCATATAGAATTATTATAGTCGTTATTAATAGTAGTCTGGAAAGCCTTCAATCTTTTTTTTTTTCTTCAGAAATAAAAAAGAAACAACAAGAACTAACCAAATCCCCAGCATAACCATTAGAGCAATTTTGAGGGGGGTTATATTTTTGCTTTGGCAAACTTTCCCACCACCAACCTGTGACTGCACAAAGCTTTTTGTGCACCATCCAGCCAAAACTCTTCCAGCCATTACTGGCTGAGCTCAGGCTATTTCTGGTCCTGTGTGGTGCTGGCCAGGCTCCTCTCAGCTCCTGGTATACAGCTCAATATAGACACCTTAGAAAAAAAAAATAAAATTGAGTCATAATGAACATTTTCATATGCAATTTTCAGATTTAGAATTTTTGCATTAGGATTTGCTGGTTCTACACCACCTTGGCAAACATCATCTCCTCTAGCACAACACTCTTTTGAGAAACTAATTAATAATTAATACCCAGCAAACAAACCCAGAACAGGCTTCACCATCCACTGAAACACCATTTTCTTTGGGGTTGAAACAAGCTGCCACCAGTAACTCACATGGAAACTGCATCACAGTGGAAAGGAATCATGGAAAATGCTGTTTTCTGCACACAAACAGGCAACACCTCCACCTTTCCAAAGTTTGTGGTCTCCTTACTGAACATAAAATATGCAAAGTCCTGTGAATTACATCTGTAGCTGGCTAAAATCCATTTTTATGTGGTTTTTCTGTTTGAAAGTTGCTAGGGTGGTTTTGAGTTTTTGTTTTGGTTTTTTTTTTTTATTGCAAATCAAAATTTAGAAGTTTTCAAAACTTGTCCCAATATATCTAAGGGTGAAAATCCTTGTTTAGAAACAAAATAGAGCAAGAGCTGAGCACTGCCAGCGCCTTTTTGGGGCCTGAGCTGTTCAAGAGCAATGGGGACAGCACAGGGGACATTGGTTGTGTCCCAAATTACTCAAGAGCTTCCAGGTCTACCTTGTTGCTTGGACCTGGAGCAATTCTGCCACCAAAATTGCTGCAGGGATTAGGAAAGTGAGGAGCCCTGAAGGCAGAAGGTTCACGCAGGATTTGGGGCCATGCCCTCAGCCCCAGCTGAGCTCTCCACAGGCTGAGTTCACCCACTTCCAGCAGAGCCTTTCTGAAAACAAAGACACTTCCCTTAAACTCCTGGCTTTTGGCACACCAGGGTTTTTTGAGGTAAAATGTTTCCAAGCCATAAATCTATCAGATAACTCCCCAGTTCCAAGTTCCTTGGAATCCAAGAAATATGATACAACCTTGGCTGGGAAGTTCAGTCTAAAGAATATCCTCACCTATTGCCTTTCCTGCATACTTCCATCCCATACCTATTTTTCCCTGGATGACTCCCAAGCTATGAAAATCTCCCTCCTTGCTTAACAAAATCCAGTGTTTCAGCTGTACAAGACACTGAGTGCAGGCCAGAAACATTGCAGGTTCTTCTAAGTAAGACATTATTATTCTTTACAGGAGGAAAAGGAGATCAGGCTCATCTCTAAGCTAAGAAATGCACTTACTGTTCCAAATTTTGAGTCAATATTCAGAGTTAGTTTATACATAAGGCTCTAGTGGAGATTGATACAGTGCCAGAAGATACTAAATTCTCATTTTTAGTGAATGACCACCACAAAGAGTTGCCAGCCGTGAGTTTCCTTTATGATAACAAAGGGCTTGCCAGGAAAACCCCTGGTAAAAAAATAGTGCTGATAAATACATCGATTTAAAGATAACCAGTACAGCATTTCCTTTGTTCACACATGGTTTCATTTTTTGGTCAGCAGAACATATTTCCCTTGCCCAGCTTCTCCTTCCAACAAGGTATTTCAGCCTTTTTCCTGCTTTGGAAACAGAAAACTCTATGACTAAATCAAGAGTACATGATTTAGATTGGCCTGACTGGTCACACACAAGAGCAGGATTTGGCTGTTGAGAAATGGTGACGTAGCAGGTTTTTGGAATTTTATAATAGCTTCTTTCACCCATCCAAATCCAAATTATCTCCATAGAATTAAAAAAAAAAAAGGTCTATTTTTCATTGATTATTCCCTTTGAAATATCACCTCTGCCCATCAATGAGGGGGTCTTAGTCCCAGATTCCTGTGATTTCTGTCAGTTGTGCCCTGGATCTGGGATTCTCTTGATGGCCCTGTTCTTTCAGCGATGCTGCTCCTGTCTGCTTTCAGAATAATTTCTCTTTCACACTTCATTTGCATGTTTTTCTCACTGCATGGGAAAAAAACCCAAACAAGCACAAGTTTCCTTGTCTCCAGCTTCACAACTGAGCAAAACATATATTCCCCTTCCTTCCCATTTCCCCTACCCTGCTGTAGAGTTGGAAATGTTGCTTCAGACGTTCATGTGCAGCACTGTGGAAAACCATGAGCAAAAATCCTGGCTGTGAATCGGGAAAGTCTGAGCTGAATCTCTGTGGATAATGACCTGAAGGTCACACTGCACTAAAAGGACAGAAGCTACCCAGGCTTCAGGTAAAGGCATAATTTAATTTTTTTAAAATTCATCTTGGTTTAAAACCTTTAAGTTTTACTTGCAGATTTGGATAAATTCCACCTTAATAACAGGAAGTTTTCTCCAGTACTTTTGTTTTTATTGACAAGGGCTTCCTAAATTTCAAGTGCAACACAACAGACAAACTGAATCAAAGGAAGAGCTCCATGGTGGGGTCAGCCCAATTACAGTGATTTAATCACCACTTGCAATTTAACTCTTTCTTCCCGCAAAAACTGCATCACTCACTGAAAAATTAAGGCAGAAACCACTTTAGAAAAGTTACATCACCCATTTAAGAAAAAAACAAACAATCTAGAACCTAAGTTATGATGGAGATGCTCCTGCCTACACCCAGAACTGAGCTGTTACCTGCCCCTCCTGAAGAAGATGAAGACCAGGATGAGTCTCCTCTTCTCCAGCTGAACAGACCAAGTGATCTCATCCACTCCTTGTGTGCCTTCCCCTTCTTCCTTCAATATTTTTAGCCTGAGTTTCACAGGTTGGGGTTTCAGGGTCCTGCCCAGCAGCTTTTATTTGTTACTTGTGTTATACCAGCAAGAAAAAGGCATCAAGAGCCTGCTCCACGTGCACCCCTCACTGCTGAGTTCCAGCCCAGCCACAACCCACAGCATTGCCCTGCTCCTCTTGGCCTTCATTACTGAGCACTCAGCATTCTCACCCCGCTTGTCTGCTCTTTAATAAGAAATAAAGTTGTTTGTTTATTTTATACCTATTTAACTTGTCGTTTAAGATTTGCAGAATGCCATCAATCTCTGCCTCGGCACGCTGACCTCACTTTAATTGGTGGGGCTCTAAATTCTGCACAGATGTTATTACTGTGAATTTAACTTTATATAGCAAGAAATTCGGGGCTGCCATATGCTGTCTTTTATGAGCTTGCAGTTTGCAATGAATATCCATGACTAATGCCTGTGACCCAGGTAAGCCCGTGATTAGGGAAGGTAAAAAGTTTACCAAACTTTACTGCAGCACTTTCAGTAATTTCACCAACAACTAATGAACACATCTCCCCTGCCTCTGCGTTGGTGCAAAAAATTGCTTAGCTCTTCTTAATATATCTGTCAACATCTAGTGCCAATCTGGGACTCTCATGAGTCAGCCAAAATTTTCTGCATTCATAGATTGCATATCAGAGGGGATAAGATTATTTCCTCTGATATCCAGCATAAATCAGAGCTTTTTATGTTTTTCTAATGGTTTCTAGTGCTTGGGGGTTTGGCTTTTTTTTGTTGAACAAAGTGGGGCGAAACTTTCTGAAGATTAGTAGGATTTAGCCAGGTGCTAAATCCAGAATTCAAATACATCTACTAAGTCTAGACAGAAGTAGAGAAACCAGAAATACATGGAAATAACAAAAAAAAAAAAACTTTATGAATTGTGATTTATCATAAAAATTTTAAAATTCATTCCATCCAACACAACAGCTTCAGTTTACCTGAAGCTCCAAGAAAACCTGTTCACTGTGATTGGACTTATTGGTCTCAAGGCCTGGGAGAAGCAAACATTATTTCAGTGAAAGGGAAAACTGGAGAGGAAAAAAGTAGGAAAAAGCCAGTGGGTTTGAATTAGTCATACATATATTTGCAATGCAAAGTAGGAGAAAGTTTTCAATCAACAGAGAACTGAGGTTGTGGTGCCTCCTCACTGCAGGAATGGAGTCAGGAAACCTCACTTATCCCATGACAGAACTTTCCAGGCTTTCAAAAGTGATTCCATGGAGTGCAGCAGCAGATAGAGGCACCTGTAGATCAGGAGCCCTTGCCCAGTCTTATTTCCATGTCTCAGCCTTACCCCTGCTGAATACTTTGCCCAGCCATCAGCAAACAATAATAAATTCCTGCTGACTGTCAATAAAATTTATCACAACCAGAAGCATAGAAAAAACCCTGAAAATATGAATAAATCTGAAGGACTGCAAAGTTAAAGTTGCTGGTTAATAAGTAGGAATATTTTTGCAGCAGGTCCTGAGTTCCCAGCAGCTCTGTTCACATCTACAGAGTCAGTTCACGAAACAGGAATTGGAGTGTTGCTCTCATGAGTCACTCTGCTTGGAAACCTTTATATATTAAGAAAAAAAAAATCCCCAATCAAAAAAACCCCACATGTTAAAAGTGTCTTAGCCAAGCATGTTATTTCTCTTAAATATATAACAAAACACAACTGTCCTCAAGGTAAATATCCTCTGTTTTATTACTTTAGATCACTTTTCAGTGCTGTAATCATGTCATTAGGATTGCAGTTCCTGGCTCCAGAAGAAATAACCACCTAACTATAAAATTCTGGTTTCCCAGTCTATTTAGAGGGGACAACCAGAGGTCAGTGGGTCTGAGCCCCTACCACTGAAACCGATGGCAGTGGGTTCAAGTTCTCCTGCTCCACGATGCGTCCCAGGGAAATTTTTTTTTTCTCAGCTGCAGTTTCTAACAGATGTTCAGGCAGCTCATGTCATTCTTCTGAACTGAATTAGAGAGCTGGGACGATGCAAAAGTGTGGACAGTCTGGTGTCACCCACAGATGCACCAGCAACATTTCTCCTGGTACCACCAGGGGCTCCTGTAGCTGCAGTTTCTAACAGATGTTCAGGCAGCTCATGTCATTCTTCCGAACTGAATTAGAGAGCTGTGTCAGGGAAAAAGTGTGGACAGTCTGGTGTCACCCACAGATGCACCAGCAACATTTCTCCTGGTACCACCAGGGGCTCCTGTGTTTCTGGTGTTATCTAAAAAAAAAAAAAAAAAAAAAAAAAGAACAACAAACAAAAATAACCTTTAAATGGTATCTAAAAAAAAAAAAATAAAAAAAAAATAAAAAAAAAACCTTTAAATGGGGAAAAAACAAAGCTTCTTCCTTTGCTTTATAGGTGGAAATGAATTTGAACAACAAGTCATTGAAATCAGTCTTCTACAGGTCTGTGTGAAACCACCACAGTGACTCCAAGGATCTTAGCTTTTCCTCTGAGACTTTTTACCTTACTGTGCAATATCCTTGAGGATAAGAGCTCAAAACCTTTGTTTTCAGCCTATTATAGATAGAACAGGCTTACATTGTGGGAATTCCATATTTCATAAAATATTGTAATGCATTATGCTTTATTTTCACTACCTCTGGAGCCAGGAAAGTTGCCTCTGTCATTAACTTCTGTATAAAATAGGGTAGTGGATACCAAAGAATAACAAGAAATTATTTCACACTGAGAGGTATCTCCCTGCAACACCAGCATTCATTGATAGTGGTAATAGCAGGTGGCAGCAAGACACAAATGTCCTTAAACTACCTTTATGCATCTCTGCACTGTTTTCTTGTCCCATCCTGCAGTCAAGATTTGGATCTGCCTTGTGGGAAGGTGCCCTCCCAGATGGTCCAGATGTGGGCAAAATCTTCATCAACAGGTGTTAAATAACACGTCCATAGACCAAGTCAGCTCAGCATAACCCCAAAAGATGCTGAAAGTTACTTTTAATCTCAGGCACTTCAGCTCCTGCTGGCTCTGACCTACCATGGATGTGCAGACGAGGACTCCAATGGCCCTTAAAAATGAATTTATTTATTCTTTTTTTAAGAGCAATATTTTGGGTATACTCCAATCCCCTTTCAAGGTGATTTTTTAGCACTCCAGTGTATATTTGCTGTGTTTTCTGAGGTCAAATCAGTGGCAGCTTTAATTGCGCTTACAAGGAATGCTGCTAAAACGGGCACAGAGTCCTAAACTCAATGTTTTCTTCATTATGTTGCAACTTTGGGAGTCTGCCAACATCGTTGCGAGATTTGGCATGCACTTACCTGGAAAGAATGAGGCTTAATATTTCATTTCAGCTTTGCAAGGTTTTCTCCTCCCGCCAAAAAAAAAGAGCAAGCAGAGGGATCAGAAACACGGGCAAAGGGTAAGGCTGGTCCCTCTGATGTTGGCATAGATGAACACGGCTCTGCAAGGTTCTGGGGAGCTCTCCTGAAAATCAAGAGTAGCTCCACCACAAGTGGCTGCACCTTTAGCAGCTGCTTCTCTGCTTTGCAAATTTGTGTGAGCAGGGAATATTTTTACCTCCTCATTCCTGGAGGATTGGTAGGTCACAGAATCATTAAGGTTGGAAAAGACCTGTAAGATCATCAAGTCCAAAAATTAAGAGGTGAGAGGTTTGTCACGCTTGGAGGTGTGAACTGCAAAAGGCCAAGCTGAGAACTTCACCTGCACCCTAAAGCCAGATCTGTGTTTAACTCCTGCTTTAGACCTTTAATACAGAATATAATCCTCTGACAGCTGTTACTTGGTCCTTGGAACCCACAGACTGCTTTTTGTTGATTACTTTAATGTTAAATGTTTTGACAGCCTCAAAAAGGGGGTGGAAATAAAGGTTACCACCACCTATATCCTACAAGAGCTGCTATCCACCAACACCTCAGCAAGTTAAGGCCAGGATGGACAGGGCTTGGAGCAACCTGTTTTAGTGGAAGGTGTCCCAGCCAAGGCAGGCATGATGGGACAAGATGAGATTTAGGGTTCTTTCCAACCCAAACCATTATGTGAGTCTGTGAAGTCAAGCTTCTACTTTCTTGGGTTTCTTCAATAAGGATTCAACCCAGCCATGTAGGTTTTCCCTTTTACTGGTTTGAAACAAGAGTTCCATAGGGCTGGGGCCCCTCTGGAAGATCATGGCATTGGAGCTGGGGTGCTTGTGGGCTGGGATGGTACTTACACAATGAAGGTGCTGCTTGGAATAAGGGCAGTTCCTGAGGAGAGCACCAGGAAAGGGAGACCCACTGCAGTGCCAAGGAGTGGATGCTTCTTCCTTTGGGATGCTTCAGCTGTTGAACAGAATATTTTCCTGGTTAGATTCCCAGAGATGTGTTTTCCCCCATCCACAATGTCCAACTCTCTCCATGCAGGCTGCAAAGACTAACTCCTGATGCAAGATAAAATAATCTACCAGGCCTACAATTTAAGCATAGCTTATGTCAAAACATTTCTGTGGATCTGTTCTTCCCTCTGCAGCTGCCCCACTGAAAGGATTCAGCTATTTGGGAAAGGAAACACTGCTCAGTAGGAATAAGGATGTCAGGCACCGCTTCCAAAGGAGCGATGCCTCAGTTTATTTTGGTTTAATATTCTTATGTCAATGACACTGGTAGGAAATGGGGAAAGGTAAAAGCTCTGTGAGGCATGTAAATCAGGAATGGGAGTGTGACAGCAGAGGCTGGCACGGCTGTCACCAGGGCTGGCAGAAAACATTCCCTAAGGACCTGAATCCCCCCAGCACTCCCGACCTGAGGACTTAAATTTTGCTGTTTGCCTCAGCAGCATAAATCCGTAGCATTTTGACTGAATCCCATAAAAGTAAATCAGTGTAAGTGAGGCCAGACTGTGGCCCCACAATCCTGCAGGACCAACGCTGGGAACAAGGGCTGGCGATCGCGGCTCCTGCCACGCTGGTGGCAGAGCACGGAGTCAGCCAGGGAGCAGCTGGGAGGCAGCCAGATGGGCAATGAAAGGGGCACAGCAGCACCTCAAAAAAAATAGGTTTTTAATTGTAGGAAATTTTTGCAAGGCATAAAGTTGAATTATTTTCATTTTTTGCTCCAGCAGCAGAAATGTAAATGCTGCCGTTTGCACAGGGAGGTTTTTGTTTTTTTTTTAAGTTGTTGTTGAGAGGCTGTGCTTAAAAAGGGGCTGGTATTAATCATCTCTACGTCAGGCAAGTTTAAAGGGGCACATCAGGCAGCTCCTTGGAGGAGCTGATGGACAGGGGTCTGTTTTGCTGGCTGGTGGTTTTTTTCAGAGTGGGTATCAAATGGGTCCACGTGGCATGAACAGAACATAGCTCCAGATGGGAGAGCAGTTCCCATTTCTTGCAGAGTAAATCTGCTGTTTGAGACTATATTCTATGACTGAAATTTTATACATATGACTTTGTTGGAGCTGGGATCTCTTCCTTTGAAAATGTGCTACAATAATAATTGCATTTACCAGTTGCCAGTCCTTCTCGCAAAACGTGTTTTTTTTTTTTGTTCGGATTGTGAAATTAATTGTCTCTAGCTAATATAATTAAAAACAAACACTTCGGATTTCAGCAGAGGGAAAGGGGAAGGGAGAAAGAAAGAGAGAGGAAAAAAAAAAGCAAACTGCAGCCCTGATTTTCTATTGACAACAAGAAAGCTCTGCCATCCCTGAACTGTTTAATTATTGAAATGAACTGTAACAGTACACTGGATTGTTGCCGAGGTCACCGAGTAGTACTGGATGTCAAGAGGAAAGCAGCAGCTCCAAGAGCCCTGCAACGCCCCAGGCTCTGGGTGAAATCCCACACACTTTTTCTCAAGCATTCAGGCTCTGATAGGTAGCCTGATAGCAGGGCTGCTCTGCTGCTATTACAGAGGTCCAACGGTGCTTGCTTGTTTTAAGACGAGCCAAACTATGCTCTGGTGACCACCGTGACGCTGTGATTCCCATGCCCTATCGCATTCCTCTTTCTCAGATCCCAGGCATTTTTTTTTTTCCCCTACGTGCAGTCCAGGATGTAGACAAATGAATTCCAAGTGACCTATGTGGGGGTGGACTCTTTGGAAACAAACAACAAAAATAAGATATCTCCTGTCCTCACTTTTTCATTTGCTCGTTCCCTGGATACAGTTTATTCGTGGCAATGAAATACACATTGTGTCTCTGGAGTTAGATCCAGCAGCAACATCTTTACCACCCCCTAACCTTGGCTTTTTTTTCTTCCTTTTTTTTTTCTTCTTTTCTTTTCCTGATTTCCTATTTAAGCCTTTACAAAAGACATCTTGTTTAACATTATCTGCTCCTTTGGAAGTCAGGCTGCCCTCTAAAGCCTATCATATCAAGGCTTGCTATTGATTTAAACAATGTTTTTTTTACTGGAAAAAGTTTAGGAAACTGGAAGTTTTGTAAAAAATTCTGTATCTGAACTGACAGGAGGATCTGTTGGCCAAATAATGACTCTGTTTGCAGGGAAAAGGAAAAACTTCTTTTAAATCTTTCATAGTGAAGAAAATCCTGTAGATACAAAAACTGCTAAAAAGAAATAAAACTGCAGTTGAGGAACAGACAATAAACATTTCAGATTGCTTTATGGTGCACTATTACAGGCAACTATCTTGCTTAAGTAGGCATAACATTTTTCACAGTATATATTTAAGGTTTTTTTATGGGGTAGATTAACAGCAGGGATACATAGCTCTTAAAGGGAGGGCAGAAATAATTTCTGCCACTCCAGTGGCCTGATAGGTCACAAAAAACCTTCTGAAAATGGCCAGAAAAATGCACTGCATGGTCAAGCAGGAGCAGCCTCCAGCCCACCCTGATGCTCATGTTGGGCTGCACACTGAGCCCATGAACAGCAGAAGCCAGGAGTGACCCCTGGGACCAGCTCTGGCCCTGCAGGCTCTGGGGAGGCTGCACTGGGTTCCCAGAGTGTTGCTGGAACACCTGTGGAAGATGCAGCTCATCAGACTGGCGAGAGCAGCACTGGGAAGGGGTTCCTGCTGTGAGACATTGCTCCTCTCCCAGCACCAGCACTCTTGGAGCAGCCACGAGCCCACTGGCAGCAGCCCCTGGCTCCTGCTGCCAGTCAGCCTGCCTTCCTCAGCACACACCAGATATCAGACTGCCTGGGCCACCACAGCCCCTGGTGGACCTCATCCGTGCTGCAGAGTGGCTCTGGAGGACAGGGAGCCATGCAGTGACATCCCCCTGCAGGGTGACATCCCCCTGCAGGCTGCCAACCCCGCTGGACCCAACAATGCAAGGGAGAATAACGGGGAAAGAGCAGCACTGGGCTGGATTCCCCTTGGCTTCATGAAAATCAGTGATGTCCCTCAGTTCTGGGTTCTCCAGAGATCTCCTGGCTGTGCACAAAGCCGAGCTCAGAGAGGCAGGATCTGGCCAGGTTCTCAGCACCTCTCCCTTGCCCCTGCCTCCATGCGCTGATGGGGAGGGCTTGCCTGTTCACAGAGCCCCAGAAAGGCGTGGAAAGCACCTTAAAGTCCATCTCATTCCACACCCTGCCATAGTCAGGGACACCTTCCACCATCCCAAGTTGCTTCAAGCCCTGTCCAACCCGGCCTTGGACACTTCCAGGGATCCAGGAGCAGCCACAGCTGCTCTGGGCACCCTGTGCCAGGGCCTCTCCACCCAACAATTCCTTTCTAACATCTAATCTAACCCTGCCTCTGTCAGTTTAAAACCATTCCCATTTGTCCCATCACTCCATGCCCATGTGAAAAGTGGCTCTCCAAATATTTAGCTAATTTTTTAACAGTCCAAAGGAAATGAGAGAAAACTGATTTTTATTATTCCCCACGGAGTAACAACTTGCTCTGTTCCCCAGTTTACTTTTACCTCCTTGGAAACACACACTATTTACTCCAGATGCTCCCACCAGTGGCTGGGTCCTCATGGGACCTCCTTCACCTTCCCTGGAATTGACAGAGTTTCCACAGAAGCGCTGATCTTTTTGTAAATTATGTGCACTGAACTAGGCAATTTAACAGCTCATTCCCCCAGGTAGCCAGTGACCACTGAATGCCTATCTACTTAATTTGACAATTAATCTTTGGAAGGCTGGTAGTCATTTTAGATTCACTTTTTTATCTTAAGAAATCAGTAAGCAACTTCCTTCTGGTGAATTTTTCTTTTTATTTTTTAGTTTTTCCACATATTTCCAGTGGTCATCTTGTCTACTAAATTTGTTCATCCTTTTCCATGCATCACTTTGGGAATCAGAGGTGGGGGGAGGAGGGAGACTTGCTAAGAAATTAGAAAACATTTTGCATTTTTTAAGTAGGTAAGATTAAGTGTTTGTGCCATAGTTTACAATTATAATAAAATAAATCTAGAAACTATTTCATGTATGAGAGCATGTGCATTAGAAAACATATTTCTGTAACAGATAACCATCTTCTGAACACTAGAATGTTGGTAATTTGTCAGTTTTTCTTTTAATTAAAACTGTGTATATAGTTCATGCTCTGTTTGATTCAGTGTCAACATTTTGGATGGGGGCTAAAACTGATTTCCTCTTAAATCTTTGCATTTCTCAGGACAACTGATGAAGTGTGCCCCAACATTAAGCTCATGAACCCGTGAGGTTTTGCCTGTTTCAAGATCAGTAAATCAGCAGATATTAGAGCAACAGCCCTGATAAGACTCAAGACTTCTAACACTTCTGTAAATGCTCTCTTTACCAAAACTGCATCCATTTTTCCTCTCAGACAACCTGTTTTAATTCATTGCATCATAACCAAGCTGGTCCACTGTAAAATGAATTAAAATTATGCTAGTTAGGAATTCAATTCTCAATGTGTTTCTCAATGCAACCCATGAAATGTTTAAAGTGTTTAATTTTTATTTTTTTTTTCATAACAACAGAAAAATCTGCCTGGTGTTTCTCTTAATAATTAAAAACAGTATTTTCTTTTTTTTTTTTAATTTTCAGTCTTCCTTTCTGAAAATGTGAAAACTTGCATGGTCTGGGTTAGAATAGACCTTTTAAATTATCCAGTTCCACGCCCTGCCACGGGCAGGGACATCTTGCAGTGGACCAGTTTGCTCCAATCCCCATCCAACCTGGCCTTGGACATTTCTGGGGATCCAGGAGCAGCCACAGCTTCTTTTTTCCATAAATCCAACCTAAATTCTCCTCTTTCAGTTTGAACCCAGCACTCCTTGTCCTGTCACTACATTCCTGATGAAAAGTCCCAGATCAGTGTGAGTCTGGAGCCCAGCCCTCCTGACTGTCACACACAGAGTGGAAATAACCACCACATTTCCTAAAAACACACACATATCACCACATTTACCTCCAAGTCCCAGTTCCTTCTACCTTGCCTTTTTAAATAAATACTCATGGCACTCAATAAAATTAAAACATCAGTGAACAAAACAGATCCATATGAATTTTCCCCCAGGGATTAGGAATGGAGAGGAAACACATCTGGCACAGGAGAGTCGTGTTGCTAACTGTGCTCTCTGATAGGTGAGTACAGTGATAATCTCATTTATCTGCAATGTACCTGAATGCTTCATGGATCAAAACCTGGGAAAGGCAAAGGAAAAAGTCTGAAAGGAAAAAGCCCACTCAAAAAAGATGGCAACTTCCAGATGTGATCACCATGGCAGTGAGGTGCTGGATCCCCTGGGAATTACCTCAAGACAAACACGGTGAGAATTATTTTGGAGAGGATGTGAAGAAAAGCACACCATGAGAAAGAGGAGCAGATGCATCTCTCAAGCTCAGTATTCCTCATGCCTCTAACTTCACATGCCCTTTTACTAATTTTTCTACACTGATAATCTATAGAACCTAATTACACAAAGTCTAAAAAAGCTCCTTCTACGAAAGGCATAATGCTGATATCTGAGTCACGAGCACAGTTAATGTAATCTAACACATATTGCGGGAACCTACTGCACACAGATATTACCAATTAGCACATGATTTTAACAATCAACATTCATGCAATTAATAGAACACTTCATATTCCTTCTAATTTTGAGCTCTGCATGAGCATATGTTATCATGACGGAATGTGGGATCATTTATTTATACTGGAAGCAAGGCACCACATAGAAATCAGAAAGGCTGAAAGTTAGCCTGGAAGTGAAATAGGCTCAGCTTTGCATTCAGGAAAGAATATTATTAGTCTTATTTCAAAAAGTTGAACCTTTACCTTACCTTCTTGTTGATCCTTGCTGTTGATGATCTTCTGGAGAGGAAACTGTATCCTGATTACAGCTGGGGAATACAACAATGTGTTCATCAACAAGCACTTCTCTCCAAAATTGAAAACTAAAACATAATCATCACTCAAAAAAAAAAAAAGTCTTGCTAAGATATATATAAAAATATATGGATATCTATAGATATAGATATTCAAAGATAACAATAGACACCTTGTTTTCCACAAATATGTACTATTTTTCTTTACTGTGAATGCGAAAGAATCACAATACTTATAGGACAGTTGAGGCATACAGAGATTAAAACCAGATCCCCACAGCATTTATCCACTCACTCACTTTGAATGCCATAGAATTTAGGCATTTGATACGTTTAGGATCCAGTCCTGTCTATTTCTCTGGCAGCAGAGGAAGCAGGGAACCAAATACCTGATTCCCAGAGAGGTTGCCAGCCTACCTTACCTGTCTCTCTCCTTTATCCTTGGTGCTGACATCAGTAAGAAGCAATGAAACTTAACTTTAATTACTCAAGTCCTCAATGTGTTACTGGCTCATTAAGGAGATGAGATGTTCAGTAAAGAAGGTGGTTTTTGCATGCAGGCTGCAAGGACTGACACTGCACTGCTGAAGTGGCTGGAGCTGCTGCCTTCCCTGTCTGGTTCTGAGAAGGAGAACATCAAATCACAGGAACTGTGAGAGCTTTTGCTCCAGAACTTCACATCCCCAGCTGCCTGGTTACAGAGATGTCCCTCCCGTGGTTCCTGCTGCTGAAGACATTCCAGCAGGCCTCCCCAGCCAAGCCCACCCTTCAGGAACTCCTCCTGGCAGCTTGGGCACACACCTGTGCCCCACCACACTGACCTTCAGCTCAGTTCAGGAAGATCCCTCCTCTGATCCTGCTCTCAAGAGCTGCTGTCACCAGGGAGTTCCTTTCCACCTGCAATGGAAGGTGGTGGCTGTCCCCTCTTTACCTTCCCAGTGGGTTAGGAACAGCATTGGATCCCCCTGGGCTTCTGCTTTGGGAAGAGCTCCAAGCCCAGCGTGAGGAGGCTGGTGGTGCAGGGAATTCTCCCCAGCAGCAGGCACCAAAGCAGCTCAGAATGCAGATGTAGACTCCAAATAATTGTATTTGCCTCTTTTGGGACAAGCTCCTGGGAGAATTTGGTTTACCAAACATCTGATGTGTGTTTATCAACAGGAGAAAGGCAGCCTTTCTCTGGGTATAACTGTATTTCTAAAAAATGTCATTCTTATATCTCCCATTACTGTCTCCCCTCATTGAGAGGGCCTTCACAGAAACATCACTTTTGGGGCTGCTGCTGTTTGAAACAAGAACAGATTAGAGCAATCTACAGGTTGATAAAGAAAAGAGAGATTTCACCTGTGGCTACACCTCTCATGTTTATCTCAAGGGCTCTCCAACCCAGAATTGGTAAAAAAGGTGGTGAACTCACTCTGAAAATCAGTGTCTGGCTATGCAACATCCACACTTGGAAATAAGAGTGCAGTTCAGTCAGTCCAGATTTCCATGATGACCAGGGCAGATGTACAGCTACAGACAAATGAGAGGGGGGGGAAAAGGAAGGTCTCAAACTCAGTTTGTCTGGGGTAACTTTAGTGAAGGTAATAGAGCAATGTGAGTGTCACTGGCAGGGAGCTAAACTAAGCATAATGTTTTTTACACTGACTAAATACATTAACAGTGTCCTTCCTGTCAAAAAGAAATCAAAATATACTTTTTCCCACCAATATCTTCATTAAACTTCCATTTTTCTTAACCATTATTTTTATTGAAGGCTTTACTGCACAAATAATCCAGGGGGAACAGGAAATCACACAATGGTGCAGGTTGGGGAATTCTCTAAAAATACGTAACCATGGCACCCTTGTCATTACCAATCAAGTGTTCTTGATAAAAAGTAAAGTAATTAGCCTTTGAGAGGAGCATAAAGCTAATTAAAAATGACAACTTAGTCATCTCAACAAACAACAGCACAGAACCAGTCCAGAGTTCTAACTATAGCACAACGTGATAACCTGACCTGCCACAACCACTTGCCTTCAACCTCTTAAAAGAAACCACAGTTTGTAGAGTGAAACTTTGATAACCTCTTCCTTCATTGTAAAATTTAGATTAATCTCACCTCCCATCCAATATTTCTGTTTGTTCTCTGAGTTTCTTCATCTTTTTCTAAGACAGTTTTGCCCAACTATCAGAAATTTTTCAGAGTGAAATGATGGAAATTCGTGTAGTCTCCTAAAAGGAGATGACAAAATGTGAAGCATGAACATATGCATTGTCAAAAAAATTCACAAGCTGCAAATGAGTTGAGTCTCATAACAAAGTTGCTTGCTCAGAATGTATAAATAATAACCAGAAACAAAAAGAAACCACTGGTCTTTCACTTACAGAGCAACTGGGGTTCTGTCCTCTCACAGGTGGTAATGACAAGGTTTTAATTCACTTCTATGGAGCAAGAATGAATATTTCTTCATTTCTTGTCCTACAAAAATCCTTGAGGAGGACACGTTATCAGAAAATTATTACAATTACCACCATTTTTTCTTAGCAGGTGTATTTACTTCTGTTGCAGGTACTGAAGGAAATGAGTTGCTGTATTTTCATGGAATCATAGAATGACTAGGGTTGGAAGAAACCATGAAGATCATCAAGATCACCCCCTGCCTTGGGAAGGGGACACCTTCCACTGTCCCAGGCTGCTCCAAGCCCTGTCCAACCTGGCCTTGGACACTGCCAGAGGTCCAGGAGCAGCCACAGCTTCTCTGGGCCTCTCCACCCTCACAGGAAGGATTTTTTTGAATATCCCATCCATCCCTGCCCTCTTGCAGTGGAAGCCATTCCCCATTCCCTGTGTCCTGTCCCTCCATCCCTTGTTCCAAGTCTCTCTCCAGCTCTTCTGGAGCCCCTTCAGGCACTGTTTTTAAATCTTTCCCTTTTCAAATCACCAGATTCAACTAAATATTTCCTAACATAAACACACACACACACACACACATATATATATATATATATATAATTAAATACATTAACTACAGCCATCAACATGTGGCACTACATTCCTTAGAGCTGGGAGCTCATTCTCTTTAAGGATTAGAGTTCTGGAATCACAAAATCATTAAGGTTAGAAACAACCTCTGAGTTCATCAAGTCCAGCCATCACCATAACAATGCTGAAGTGCCCTAACCTAAAGTGTGTGCATACAACAGAGTCTCCGCAAAGTTTTGGCAAAGCTCCTAAGCTCATATTCACAAAATTAGATTTAAAAAGTATAAACCAGTACTGTGATGGGGCAAGCCCAAACACTGGCTCCTCAACAGGTCCTGCTGAGTGATGCTGATACTTCTTCACACTGACAGACTTTCCTCAAGCACGCAGGAAATAAAAATTTGATCCTCAAAACAAGGATTGACTGGAATAGGAAAATAGGTAGAAGAGATTATGGTTATGTTTTGAGTATCCCACACTAATCTTTCACTACAGTTTCAGTTCCTGCTTGCTGGGAAGGTCAGAACCGTGACTTAGAGAAGGCCTGAGGCTGCTGAGATGCAGCACATCAGAAGCACCCCATGAAACAGTGATTGCAATGCAATGCAAGCAGTGAAAACTTAAGCTCCTTTGACTTACAGTATATATGAATATATGAGAGGGTAAAATACTTACAGATGTGTATCTAGACCAAATAAAAAGGCCTTGTAGAGACAGGGAAATATGTATCTTGCGTTGCGCCGCTTGCAGTCCCAGGAAAGCTTGAAGCAGAAATAAAATGTTTGCTTATACTCTGAATAAACTCTGGATGAAAAGAAATTCTGAGCAGCCATGAACTAGATAAAGACCTTGATCCTGCTCTGTAATGCTTGGTAAGACACAGCTCAGGAAGGCCAGGAAGGTTTAGGAAGGAGAGTCCCCCTAAGCCTCCTCCACAGCCAGTGGAGAGAGGGATCATCCATCCCCGGCTGCTCCATTCCAATCCATGGATGCAGACCAACACATACAGGCTGAACATCTTAGGCTGGGATCCCAAATCTACAGATCTGCACCTCTCAGTAATTATTCACATGCCAAGTGTAACAACACTGGACAACCTTCCTGAGCTCTGTTTTACAAGTTTTTCATTGAAAACATTTTCGGGGTGAAATATTTCTTCCAGCTGAATTTTCTGTCGTGAATTCCATGAAATTTTGGGTTATTCCAGTTTGCTTTTTCAGTTCTTTAAAGTGTTTTCTCAAAGATTTTTGTAAAGGTCTGTGTCTAAAAAGTTTTAAAGGCCCTAAAGGAAATGCAGGTTCCTTTCATATGCTTACAGGACAAGCAGGTGTTCTGGTCTCAGACTCTTAGATGTTATGGGACATAAGGGAAGATAAGGAAGTGCTGCTTTTCTCTTCCTTTTCTGCTTTCCCCAAGCAAAAATTAAAGTTTTACAGGGATGAGGTAGTAATCTACAACACCTGCAAGGAGCAAGCATCAACTTGATCTTTTGACATGCCATTCCCTTGTGTAGGGATGGTGGAGATGAAAATGAGGTATTTTTCTTGCTAGGAAAGGAGAAAAGAGAGAAATCTCCACTCACTCTTGTATCTCTCCTTAGACCTACAGGCTCTAAACTTAATTCTGAGTTTAACCTGGACAGAGAAATGGAAAAAATACTCTATAAGGAACAGGACTATGCTGGCAGCAGAGTGGATTCAGTGACCTAACAGTTCTTTTTTCCAGCTCTGATTCCTTTGATACTATTTATAAAAATGGAAGAAAAATGATGGACCACTCCAAACAAATTGTTACCATAAACCAACAGCAAACAGCAGAATTGGCCCTTTAAGAGTTGTGTGGAGAGAGGGAGAGGACTAATAACTCACCTTTCCCGGTCCTGGGCTATGTTTATCTCCCATATTTATTTAAAAGCAAATCAAAATACTTTTAAACAAGACGGCTGGTTCCAAATTTAGGAACAATTGAACAAAGAGGAATCTGCTAATTCCAGATGGAGTGCATACAGTCCCTTGGCACTTATTACTTACCAAATGTTTCAGAAAGCAAACACATGACCTAAAAGATTTCGTGAGTGTGGGGTCCTCAAAAAGCTTTTAACAAGTCATGTATTTCCAACCATATTTACTTTACCCACACACAAAGCCCCTACTTAATTTTCCTTTCCATTATTTTTCCTTTTTCTTTTTAGGCAGACAATGCTGCCTTTAAAGACTATTTATGGATGATTCAGTTATCCCATCAGGGCAGGAGCTCTAAAGGTGTCTCCTTTGAAAGGCTTCAGCTGTGGAGCATCTGCTGCCTGCCAGGGCCACCTTCCCTGGCGGGTGCAGGTGTTTTGCTAAAGTGGGATCCTCCTGCCCAGCCCTGCAGGAAATGGGCACCCACAGATGGTTTCTTATCTCAAAGAGACGCAAAATATTTCTCTGTTGTGGGCTTTTTTTTTTTCCTTTTAAACCGGCTCCTTTTCACACCAAAGTTGTCCTACAACATCCTGCAAGCCACCATCGTGAGGCACCTCCAGGCAAATTAATTGAGGTGGGGTTTTTTTGTGTGCATTTCATATTCGTTGCTGAGGTGTTTTAAATTAATTTAATGGGAAAATTAGTCTAATGAATGCAACTCGGAATTTTTTAGGGAGTATTATATTCTGTTATTATAATTGTTTTCTCCCCAAATTAAATACTTCACGGGAAGAATAAAGTGGAAATTCGTGATTTTTGAGACAGTTTGATGAAAGTCAGTGATTTTTTACCAGCTCTCCCACCCCAGGAGAAGAGAGGTGGCAGTGACATTGCCATCTGTGTCTGTCCCAAGCCTCTGGAGCCACCAGCATGTGCAGGTCCTTGTAGTCCTTGTAGGCAAAAATCCCACCTGGGTGACTGCTTCAGGAGATCTTCACTAAACCCCTTCAGTCTGAGAGGGTAAAAAGGTTTCACTTCTGTTCTAGGTGACAATTTTCATGACACAGACTACAAAAACTTCAAGATTTCTGCTGTTCATGTATTTCTGCTGGAGGGATGAGCCGCGTCCTGCAAGAGGGGCAAAATCAAAGGCAGCAGAGAAAACTACTTAATAAACATTTAATTTTCTACTGAGGTATTTTTTTTTCTGTTCTTGCTTTCAACATTCTGACATGTCTTTTCTTAGAAATCAAGCCCCTTCCATGATTCTCAAAGTGAAAAAAATCTAAAGGCAGTTAGTTGTGACCATGACATTAAAAAGAGAAATAACTTTTCATGATAGTATGAACAGGTAGATGTAATTTAGTCTTGAGTTTTTGATGAGTTATACCTCTTCTCTTTAAGCTTTTTTATATTTTTTCTCCCCTCTAGCTCTTATTTTAATAACCTTCCTTCCAGTCATGCTGCAACCCTTTCCTTTGGGCTTCTATGGTTGTCATTTTTTCATAGCCACAGACTCAGCCCAGAAAGAAACTGAGGGCAAACGTTGTTATTCCAATTTAAGTAACTACAAGGTGAAATTTATCTGCTGACAAAGACTCTTTGTTCAGTAACTCTTCTCTGACTGTGTGCACTGTGATAGTCCCTAAAGTTTTCCTACTGCAAATCCTTAAGCTGCACCAGCAAACTCAGGCAAACACGTTATTTTACATTTTTAACTGAAATGCGTTTTGTTTTTATTTTAATGAATCCCCTAACTCCAAGTTTAATTAAACTCATGTTTTTTAATTAATTACCAACAAATGCAAATAAGGCAAACTACACAAACATGTATTCATCGTTCCCTGATAGATACGTGGGTGGGTTTTTTTAATCCTGAAGGGTCAGGATTTAAAAATCTCAAAGTCTTGAGGGTTACAACCCAAAAAATTCCTTTCATTTGGGGCTTTATGAGAATATTTTAGTAGTGTATGACAGGGAGCTCATCTGCTTAAGGGAGGAGAAAGCAAACTGCAGGTTCTTTAGCTATTACCCACATTATTCTTGCTAAACAACAGTGGCACTCAGCAGATTTAGGCCTGTGCATATATTACTATATGAAAGAAAAAAAAAGTAGAATACAAGAATTGCATAGAATCACAGTTATGTTCAACTTCCCTAAATGCTGACAAATGTGGATTAATGAAATGCCCTTTCTGGTTATTTAAGTGCAGCTAAACCAGAAATCCTAAATGAAACACATAAGAGTTCAAGCATCAAACTCAAATGCCCAAAGCCCAGGAACCCCAAATTTAAGACATGTAATATAATCATGCTTTAAAATTAGAAACTCTCTCCTGTGAGGACAAAACACAGTTGAATTACTTTTTTCTAACTACATAAGTATTATTCTCAGGAGGAAATATTTCAAGATCTTATGAAATATTTCTCTGAAGAGTTGCTTAGAAATTTCTTAGCTTCTCTGATCACTTTTTTCGGTCTAAACCCTGCAAAAGCAGCCTGTCCCTGCGATGTGGGATTATTTAAATCAGGAATATTTGTTTCTGCTCCCTTCCATGGATGAATTTGGCTGTGTCCACATGTCTAGTTCAGCTCAATCTCACAGTCCCAGGATGACCTGAATCCACACACAGAGGTCTCGAGTTTGCTCAAAGCCTGAGCTCAGTTCTTGAGCTCTGGCCCTGCTGGATCCCAGCCCAGAGTCCTGGCCCTCTACACCCTGGACACAAAGTAAAGCCAGCACTGGAGTGCTCAGAAAGTTCCCTGGACAATGTATTTTCCCATCAGTGTAGCAGGTAAGAGCTGTTTTTCCTACTTGGCAAAGGGTTTTCATATTTGCAGCAGCACTACACACCTTTGGGAAACATATTCTGCAAGTGTTTGCAAGCACTCATGTTCCCACTTCTTTTTAGAGTCCTTTTTAAGTTACAGTTTGAGTTTTATTCGTCTCTATATTTATATATTTTAAATATTTTCATAAATTTTGTATTTTTTATTCACATACACAACTCTCTATGTACACATCCGTAGAACCTCTTCTACTTCTCCCCATCCAAAACAGCAGGCAGATTTCTCCATCAATTATCATGGGCTGGAAAGAAAAGATTGAAGGACTGACACTAACCCACCTTTTACCTCCATAAAGAGGTTTCCTGCCTCCTAGGATGCTAAATGTGAATGCATAAGTTTGTGGTGCCTCTTTTCCCACCAAAAAGGCAAATAAACAGCTTAAAAGGCAAATTAACAGCTTTGAGACTATATAACTACATAGATAACTTTTGGGCTAGTAGGAGTTTTTCCAGCTCTCTGTCCCTCCGTCTGCCCAGATGAAAAATGGGAATAAGCTGCCCCTAATGATCTTATGCAAAACTTTAATTATGTTTAGCTTATCTAATTGATGTATTTTGAGGAGCTTGGCTAAAAGATGTCATATTTGCAAAGCTATTTGTTGTGTTTAAAGATATTTTTGCTCCCATCCTTGGGAAAATTCCTCACGTTCCCTGTCCTGCTGCACTTAGCAATGATCCTATCTTGATTGTGTTCCAGCTACTCAGTGTCAAAAATAATCAGGAATAGGCAAGATAAAGCACAAGAGTGTTCTGTGGAAGGCTGTGAATCCAGTGGCTCCTCCTTCCCCTCCTTGTCCAGTCTAAACATATGCAATCCTTTGGAAATAATAAATAAATTATTAAACCAGCAGGGCAATGTCCACTCGCCTCCTGAACAGCTCCTGTAACATGATAGTCCTTAGGCAGCCACGCAAGATTTATTATCAGAATTTCAAGGCTTGAGAAAGCCCTTAAAACATCCCACATCCCCCCAGACAGCTCTTCTGAAAAAATGAGGAAATAAAGATATTCCCTCTTTTGCTTTTTCCCGGTTTCCTTACAGCCCACAGGTTGGCGAGAGGCGCGGGGAGTATCACAACCAGCTCCAGCAAAAAGGGGTTTTCCTTCCTTAAGAAATATTGCAAACAGAAGATTCGCATGTTTGAAAGGTCAGAGGAAAAAAATATAATGCACTCATGAAGAGACAACCTCATTAATCCTGTTGTTCTTGGCCCAGTCAATAGAAGAAACATAAATGCTGTCAACACTGCACTGCTAGATAAAGGATAAAAAGTGGGAATGAAATGTTTTACTGCAAGGACTGCTCTTATGGTTTGAGAACATTTCTGGAAATAACCTGAGCTGAGAAAATGTTCCCTAGGAGGAATACATTCTGTGGGAAACTGTGTGGAAGATAAAGTTTGGTCAGTGACCTTCTCACTATCCTCTAATCACACAGCACACACTGCTCCAAAGAGGAAAAAAAAAGGGATACTGTGCAGCTAGAGACACTTTACCTTCCCCACATTACATGAATTGAAGTGGAAAACACAAGAGTGTCATAAATCTCTATTTCATGCTTTCAGATACTGTAGTGAAATAATAATCTACTGTAACTCACCGGGAAAAAAAATGTGACTTTTGGTTTAGGGCACTGCAATAACACCAACCGTGATACACCTTGGGTGAGCATGAAAACAAATGACTGGAAGTTGCTAAAAGGGGAACTTGCCTTTTCATCTGTGCAACGTAGGAAACAGAGAAGGAACCTCACATTTCTCATCCAAGAGCAGGAATAACAGAGAAGGGGAAGGCACGATGCGAGACCTCTCCTGTGCAGGCAGCTCCCAGGGATGAGACAGAAAAGCTCAGTTTAAATACTCGCACATTTATGCGGCAGCAGCAGCAGAATTCAGATACTGTATCTGTACAGACAGAGAGAGTAAATATTGGCTTATGTAGTTACTCCTGGGAAGATTAGGGAGACATCAAATATGGATGTGCCCAGCGCTCCACACGCAGGGAGGGTATTGGAAAACTCCCACCTTTACATATTTGTGGGGAATATCGCTTTTCCCCTTCTTTTTTTTTTAATTTTTTTATTTGTCCTTTGAAAGCAGAATTACTGTAATTACTGTCTCTAAAAGGTGGTTATTTGAAGACTGGTGTTACACGCATGGAAATGTCAAATCTTTTTTGGTTTCTGCAGCACGAATCTCGGGAATGCAGTGTGATCTTCCTGAAATGGCATTACTGGGGTAATGCCACAGCACAGGAGTTGGGTAAATATTTTCCTTGTGCTCATCAGTTCCTGGCTGTTGACAAATACACTACCTAGAGCAGTAATGCAGGGTAATGATGTCATTACTGGGGGATAAACATCGCAGCTGCCGTGCGTGCCTATAGCTCTTGCAAAATAGAGCTGAGGGTGAATTAGTTTGTGTACTCCACATCTTTCAAATATTGCACTAATCACCATAGAAATAATGAACTAATTCAGACACAGGCAAATCTGAAGTGCTCCAGTTCAAAATTACCCTTTTTTTGGAAGATCTTTAAAGATAAAGAGAGTGGAGTGGACAGAATGAAATAGCTTTATGTCGCTGTCCCTTGCTGGTTTCTAATGGGACATGAAACAGAGAGGGTGCAATGACATATTCTGATTTTACTTCCATCCATCTGGAACCAAGAACTACCAGAAGTCTGACAAGACAGTCTGATTTCCAGCCAGATTTCTAGAAATGTTAATAAGAGTTCCTTATTCACAAAGCACCTTCAAAACTTCTTAACTAGCAGGAAGAGAACCTCAGATGTCTCATCACCCACCACAATTACTTCTGGAAAAAGACCAAGAAGTGTCCTGCAGAATTATTCTGCTACCAAACCTGTGAATGCCTCTACATAATCAAACTTAAATACATGAAATCATAGAGATATATCATCCATACACAAGATAATGCAGGTAACTAGAGGTCAGGAATAAAACCTTTTGGAAAACCTTCAAGGGATGGACAGAAAGGAGCAGCATTTTAACAGATGTTCTCTTGAGGACTTCATTCAAAATTAATTTCTGTATTTAAGTGTATTCATTTATATATTTAGATCCTTCCCTTTGCTTAGAGCTTTCCAAGTGTAAACCAGGAACATCTCAGAAATCCACAGAGGATGGAGCACCATTTCCAGTGCTTTGGTCAGGTACATATCAGCTGCAAATAGAGCTCAGGACCACACAGGACCTGCAGAGGCTTTGGGGGGTGGTTTATGGCAATAGCAGAAAGTCACCAGCAGAATTTTCTGGCTCCATTTTGTGCAGTGTAACTTAATGGCATTATCGACATCTTCTGTGATATACATCCTGTGATCAGTGCAATTACTGCATGTCATCACCACTGTAAATTTACCCAGCCTGAAACCATTTTAAACTTAAACTGCATACTTAAGAACTACTATCCACCTCCTCTTTGTAAATTAGCTGTATGATTTATCTGTGGGAACCATTTCAAAAAGTATACATTCAGAAATACATATACCACATGATGTCTTTTCCATATGGCATCTCATAATTATTTTGCTGTGTGTGAACATGATGAAAACAGTTCCATAATTCTCTAAGGGTTAGGGTAAATTATTTCAATTAGACATATTTCAGAGCAAACATTACCTTAGGGTTTATTAATAATAGTACCTGAGAAGGAACAGCTGCCTTTTAAGCAGCGAGAGCTGTCAACTTCTCACTGCCCCCCTGTAGCACCCCTTTTGTGACTCTAAAAAAATGGTAGATTTTCTCATGCTTTACCTAAACAGAGAACTTGGCAGCAGAGACCTGGTTGTAATCCTCAGCAAGGGAGCTGGTGGGTGGATTTTTTTCTCTATAAACTCTTGTATAAACCACACCAGTCTCCTGGTATTTATTTTGTGTAATGTTGGAAATCATACACAGATCCAACAGGCCATGTAAAGGAGTTTTGTAACTTCCTGAAACTCTTTCAGGCAAAATCTTTTCTCCAACAGCAGTCCCAGGCTGTTAGGATAATATTGTCATTTTTTAAGGGCAAGGTTCCTCAAATATTTGTAACAGGATAGTTTTGAAAAGACAAAATGCAAATCTAAATTAGATCAGCTAATTATTAGGAATTGCTGTTGGAATTATTAAAAAGAAAATTACCTCCATTGTCAGAGTACTTGGACTGTTTTGCAAGCTTGCCTTGCAGTTTTCCGTGTTGTGTTCCTTATTTAGTTTTTTTTTTTTTTGTATATCAAAACTCTAAAATTCTGGGCTTTGATTTTGAATGACCAGTTATGTGGCAATACCCTCTGCTCAGATCAGCCCACCTGCTTTGATGCTCCACAAGGTTCATCTCCCTCTTTGCAAGGAATACTTTAATTCAACTCACAAATGCCTAAGGATTCATGTAAACCCCCAAATCTGAAAGGGAAGTGTGCTGAGAGCCTGCCAAGGAACAGGCATGGAAAATCCCTGCCTCTCCTCACCCTCCACAGCGTGCAGAGGGGTGAGTGAATTGACCCTGAATGCACAGTCACTAAAGCTGGGTTGAAAAAAGGGACAGAGTTATGTCTGTGGGCTAATAAATAATGCAGGTACAATCTCACAGAGGGCTGGTGTGACTGAACACTTGTTACAACCTGTGGGCTGCAGGAAAAATTTTGTGGAGCTGCAGCTCTCAGTCAAAGAGTGGGAGGTGAGGGCATCAGCCCTCCCCAAAATCCTGCTAATCCCAGCCTCATGCATGGAAGAAGGATGAAAGCACCCAGCATGGGAAAAGCAGAAATTTAAACTGAACTACCTCTAGTAAGAGTTAAACTTACTGAGTTTTAAAATTAGTGTGTTAAGAAATCAATTCTCACCTTGGCTGCCAGCCTTTGATCCAGCAATGCTTGTGTGCCTGTGGGGAGTGGGATTCTCATTTAGTATCTCAATTCCACCACAAATATTTATACACACACACTCAAAAATAGCACAAAAAGTGAGAAAGAGCATGTACTTATATGCAGAACTGTGGGTGTTGCACACAGAATGGTTTGGGTTGGAGGGGACATTAAAGCTCATCCAGTCCCAGCCCCTGCCAAGGGCTGGGACACCTTCCACTGTCCCAGGTTGCTCCAAACCTCATCCAGCCTGGCCTTGGACACTCCCAGGGATGTGCAAACGCATGAAAGCCAATACCAGGCTATCCAAAATTCTCAGTTATCATCCAGCCAAACATAATTCTTCCACAACATCGTTATCATACTTTCATCTTTTCATCCCAACCACAAGAGGAAAAAAACATTTTCAAACAGAAAAGAAAAATTGATAGGTAAAGAGATTCAAGGTATAAAATATTTCCTTTTGATTCACGTCCTAGTATTTTTGCCTGGCTCAAGGTCAGGAAGACCCATAACTTCATTGAGTAATTTCAGCACTGGGTGCTCCATACTCAAAAGTTCTGGGGCAGACTCTCTGTGTCCTGCTACAGTGTGTAGAAACCCACAAGAAGTGAAGGAATGGGAACCCTAAGCCTGAGACCTCTTTAATAAATTGACTTAACAAGCTTTTGTCTAATGTTTGATAAACTGGTTTTTAATTTGGGGAAGAATATACTCCCAATCATGGAAATGTCTAATCTCTTTCCCCATGTCATCCAAAGAGGGGACGGACATCTGACCTTTGCTTTCCTCTCTACTTAATTCCTTTATTTGTTCTCCTTCACTCACTCACTCCCTAACCAGACAATCTGTGTTACAGTTCACATGCTGCTACTCTTTTCAAAACCCACCCTTTTCTGGGTTCAGTCCTTTTTGGGCAATTCTCCTGAAGCAACGAAGCTTTCACACCGGCCCTGTCTGCCAGACCTTTTCTTCCTTAACCACTTGCCAATTCATTGGCTTATTTCAATCCAATTTAATAGAGAGGTAGAAGCCCTGAAGATAATTAAATTCCTGTAACTTCTGCAAACATTGGCAGCTGGAGACAGGTAGGGGAATGAAAAGAGGGCCTCTGCCACAGCAAAACCTGCAGTTATAGGTTTAGCTTGGATATTAGGAAAACTTTCTTCACCAAAAGGGTTGTCCAGGGCAGTGGTGGAGTCCCCATCCCCACAAGAGATTTAACAGGCACCTGGATGTGGCACTTGGGGACATGGCCTTGTACTGGCAGGGCTGGGGAATGGTTGGGCTCAATCATCTCAGGGAGATTTTCCAACCTAATCATTTCTAGGAGACTCTACAGGAACATTCCTGCTGTCCTGGGCTCAACGGAGAGGTTAATGTGAGATACAGCACCTGGGGGAAACTGAGGCACTATGGCAAAGGATGGCCATGTTCAGATCCTTCACATCAAAAGATGAAGGATCCAAATACTGAATCTGCAGCGGCAATGAGACTTCAGGAATTCTGCATCTCAGGATACAATTTTAATTTTGCTCCTGCTTCCCACAGGTGCTGATTCTCAAGTCCCAGTTTCACCTAGTTTCTACAGAAGTGTATAAGAGCTGCTGTGGTACCTGGCACCCAGGGAGGAGAATCTAATTCCAGATTCAGACTGAAAATGTTGTCCTCAGCCTGTAGTTTTTGAATCTGAAAGCTAATGACAGCAACTCAGTGAGTATTTGTATTGTTATTTTACTTTACAACCACTTCTGGCATAAGACACAGCTTGTGCTGCTCTCATACCTGCTCACAACATCATTGCAGAGTGACTTGGGTACAAACTTGTGCTCAACAGTTGCACAATATCCTTTATTGGCAATGGGACTCAGCTGGGAGTCAGGAGACAAACTTCCATCTGTTAGCAAAAGGTTGTGGGACTGTGAAAAGTTATCTTTTTTTTTTTCCTTCTCTGTCCTTTTTTTCTCTCCCACACTTTGCCTTTTTCATTAGTTGGAGCTAAAAGTCCTTGAGCAGAAAGGCCTCTTTTTGCACCAGATGTTTGCATGAGCCTAACACATTGGGAGCATTTCTTAGTTCAGGTCCAGATGGGCTATTGCAAAGAAGATAATATCAAGACTAGCAAATACTGATGTTCTTATGTCTATATGACAACATCACCTTTGAAATGGGAACACTTGTCTGTATACGTTATGAGAAAACATTTTTACTTGCATATTTAGCTCCAACAGCCCAGCTGAAGTGCAAACATAAGATCTTAAAAGAACCTCCATCAAAATTAATGGACAGCCTGACAGAGATCAAACTTGTTTTCTGCAAAGAGATTAATAATCTTATGGCATCTAAGATTTTGCCATGCCTGTCTTGTTTCTGTTTCTCTTGCTCTGAGAGTAAGGCTGGACTTCTCCTGAATGTTGCCTACCACCCATGAGCTTGGCTCAAGACCCATCTATAAATTTCATTTGCCTTTTGAAGAGACGAAATTTTCCTTGACGAAGGTGATTATCAGGTATTAAAGGCTAATCTTATAATAAATTTGTGAATTAGTAAGCTTAATTCTTAACTAGTCAAAAGCAAATCCCTCTTGCTCATACCTTGTTACGCTGGCATAGCACGCTATCGTACCTCTGGAATTTAATCATTTGTCAGGGTAAAAAAATCCCAAGCAGAGATATTTGCTTACTGAAATGAGCCAGGGTGGCCAGGTTACTCCCTATAATGCAAGGTTCTTTTAAGATTTATTTTTTAAATTTAATCCCAAAGGGCTTTTATTTTGTGTCAATTCGTACAATAAAGTTCTCTTTTATGGGGCTGACTTTGCTCATGTGTTGTTAGCGCACTTAATTAAACTCTGAAATGCTTAATTCTTTCTGGGGCCCTAATTCTGTTCTGTACAAACATTGCTGTGTGCCCTCAATGAGGGAAAGTCAATGTAATTCGACACAAATTTCAAAGACCTCCCCAAAGCGTTTGTTTGTGTGTTGGGCAAAGGAGAGGGGAGGGAAAGAGCTGGATCCTGGCTTTGGAATTGCCCCCGTTTTGAAGGTGAGGACCATCTGAAACGCTTGGACCCGCTTCTAAATCCCCCTGCAGTCTGGAAGCACGGCTTGACTCCGGTCCAGCTGTACCCAAAAGCAGGGATAAATTATGCATGTGAGGGGCTGCAACAGCCTTCACATTAAATATTGATCTGCTGGTGCTGTGCCACGCTGCGAGCCCGAGCATCTCCAGATCCACCTGTCTGCTCCGCGGTGACGGCCACTCCCGCAGGACCGGCTCTGGCGTGGCACACAAAGCCTCCCGTCTCAAATAGGTGGGTCCAGAGCAAATTTCCTCAGCTTAATTTATTCCACACCCTTGCTAGCATAACAAGTGTTCCTCAGCCTCTGTGGATATGTATTCGAGAGGGAGCTGTCTGTCTACATTTGATTTTACATTTCCTTCGGCTGGTTCAGAGATCCATAAGCAAAACCTGGCACCCGGGGATGTCCAAGAGGATTGTGAATTCATGAACAATAAATGGGTTACAGTCAGACATACCTTAACATTTTAATCTCTGGCATATACGGCTTGGATAAGTGCTTTTGGATAGCTCTGTGTAATAGATTTATTCACCTGTATACATATTTTACTTGACCATTTCTGAGCAGAAGGATTTCATAGGGGTGAGGAAGCAAAAAGTCTCCTCCAAGGGTGGCCACCTGCACTCTCCCACTGCTGGCCTGGCAGGCAGAGCTACCTTTCAGCCAGCTGGAGCACTAGAGCACATGCAACAGCATTTTCAAAGAAGGGACTGGGCACATCATCCAACAAGAGTAAGGAAAAACCTCTTTCCAATTCCACCACAGCCCTTTTTGATCTCAGCCTCCTGCAGTGGGGGCCATGTCTTGGAAATGCCCTGTAGCCTAGGAGACAAATCATGCTCTTACAGGCCTTCCTTCCCACATCTAGTCCTCAAAATCCAACATAAGATGACCATTTTTTGATCTGGAGGAATTTCTGCAGCCAGAACCACCTCTGACTTCTGTGGGTACTGCTGCCCCAAGAGATGGGCAAGCTGCACCCAATATGATGCAGGTTTCAGGCACCAAAACCAAAAAATATTGTCCTTCTGAGCCCTCTCTATCCCTCAAACTCCAACATAAAATGGCCATTTTTTGATCTGGAGGAATTTCTGCAGCCACAAACCACCTCTGACTTCTATGGGTACTGCTACCCCAAGAGATGGGCAAACTGCACCCAATATGACGCAGGTTTCAGGCACCAAAACAAAAAAAATTTATCCTTCTGAGCTCTTCCTCCCATCCTGCAGCAGTTCTCCTACCTCCAGACACAGGTCCTCGAGGTCCATCAGAACATTGGAGGCAGTTGTCTTCTCCAGCCCACTTGCTTGTCTCATCCACTTGTCAATGTGCTCCTTGTAAAGGTGCTGACATTTGTTTGAGACATCAAAACTGTAAGACTGAATCAGACCTGTGAAGAATACAAATAACTGTAATAACTGTGAGTGTTAAGTAATTTCCCTAACATGAAATATCTGTAAGCAGTTTTCCCAGCATTCGTGCATTACATCCAAATTTCTAAGTTATAGTGAGTCATCAAAACCATTTCCAATGTTTTTATTAGATGCTCCAGACAAGAATCCGAGCAGCCTCACCATATAAGAAACCTGGAAGGGTTAAAGTAGGGAACTTAATAATTCACTTTAACTTAATAATTCACTTAAACATTTCCAGTTAAGTCACATATTGAAGTTTTTCCACACCTGAAAACATAGGATCTTTCTGAAAATTACTTAGTAAAGAGTTAGTGTGGCATGCCCATTGACTAGGTATTCCAACCAGATGGAAAACTCTTACATGCTCAGCCTTTACTAGATTTCCTTTCTTTCTTTCTTTTTTTTTCCTAATTGTAATAAAGCCAAGGCACAAAATTGGAGAAAACATTTTTTTTTTTTTCCTAATTGCAACAAAGCCAAGAAGGCACAAAATTGGAGAAAACAATGTAATAAATAAAAAAAATGGGAGAATCATACTTTCTTATTATTTTCTCAAGAAGATTTGGGTTTAACTCTTGGGAGGAGACTCAGCTCAAATGACATTTTCACACAACCAGTACATCCTCTCCTATCTGCACTGAGCTGGGTTCAAAATAGCTGAATAGCAATAACTACCAGGCCAGTTGTGGATCTGACATTCAGAATTAAGCAGATGGCGAGCACAAAAATACAGTCTGGGTTAAACACTGACCACATTTGCCAGAAGCACAGACAGAGGAACCCCAGCCACATCCAGATCACAGGCAGAGCACATCCAGATCTACCAAAACAGTGAGAGCAGAATTCAGTATAAATTATTCTGTGCTAATAGTACACGGACATCTGACAGTATTTTTCTTTTCATGCCCTGCTTTTTTTTTTTCCCCTTCAAAAGGATGGAATTTCACTCTGTACCGGACGGTTTGGCCAAGAGCTTTTTCCCAAATGGATGCAATCCCGTTTCTGATGTGAGTGCCTAACACCAGTCTCCTGCCACTCCATCCAGCCACGCTGCCCCCGCGGCGCTGCTGGGTAGGAGGTGATATTTAAAGCCATGCCAATGGAACACAACAGGGGATAGGCAGAGCACAGGCAACAGAAGGAGGATTTTGCAAGAGCTCGCTGGGTCACGATAAACTCCTTCTCTGGCCACATCCAGTGTCCAGCCCGTATGTCTGAAGATCTTTGCTGGAAAGCCTTTGTTATTTATTTGGAAATTCACTGTGGCTGTGGTTTAACTCTGTGTTTTGGAGCTGTTCTTTAATTGATATTGGGCACTTCATCCTCCATAAAAAACAGTAAAAGGAAGACAGCGAGGCAGGTGATCAATACCAGTGGGTGACCTGGTCTCTATAAGAATGTTACTTATACATCAAAAATATCTGCTGGAGAAGAGAAAGCAAGTGCACAAGATCTGTATTTATGAGGTTAAGAGAATCCTACCTTTGGCTAAGCACCAGTAAAAGCCTTGCAGAGAAATTTCTTTGTTTCTGGCACAAATAAATATTTATTATTGCACTGGGGGGAAAAAGGACTCTCACAAAGCCTAACTATTTTAATAAAAAATTTAATATGTTTATTTCTTCCAGACAGGAGATAAAAAGCTGTCAGAGAAATAATGGTTTAAATTACAGTGAGATGTTTCCTTGCCTAATCTTTCTCTTTCTTCTTTCCCAAAAATCTACGTGGCATGCTCAGAAATTTTATTTTTAGTGAGAAATGTCAAGGAAACACTTTATGGTAAGTGGCTGCTCTCTATTAATTCTTTTGTTATTAAATGTGGGAACATTAATTACCATTAATCATTTTGGCTCTAGTATAGATTTCCCACAATAAATTCTTTAAACACATATACAAACCCTATAATCTAATCAAGTAATTTTCTTCTACCTACTTGGAAGGGAGAAAACAGCAAGACTGTTATTGTTACTTCTATTTTTTTTAATTCTGAGGAGGCGGAGGAGAAACTGTCAATGGGACCTCTATAGGAACAGAGAAAAAACCCAATAACTATTCCTACAGACAGTGTATGTGTTTCTCAATAATAATCATGCCTTAGAAGAGGCAAAGTGCCTTAATAAAATGTAAAGAAATTCAGAAAGGAAGAGATTTATGCAGTTCTAAGTCATCAAGGAAATATATTTCTCTGCAAAAGCAAAGACAATAATGAAACTTTGTTTTTCCATGAGAAAATAAGAAGTAAATACCTGAATTAATTCTGCAGCAATTAGCAAGGTGCTTCCTAATGTAGCTGTGATACAGCCCACATTTCCAGTGCTGACAATAAATTTCACATTTAGTGATATAAAAATAAGTTTATTGAGATAAAGAAGAAATGTAAAGTTACAAGCACAGGTTGCTGTTGTCAAAGTAGTCACGGGAGCTTGTGCTCTGTTTTTTTTCACAGGGTAACACTGGGCTGCTGAACTCTTTTTAAACCTGCCATCACCAGATTCCCAGATTTTCATACTGGCAGGTACATTTTTTAAACCATAGTGGGTAATTCTGCACAATAACATTGTCATTACTCCTCGAAAACCCTAATTTGAATAAACATGATGAATGAATACACTGCATTTCTCAGAACAAACAAGCTGCAACCTCCATCTTAAGCATGGAAGCCACAGTGTGACTGATTAAGTATGGATGCTGCTTGCCAAATCTCACTTTCAGTTTTAAACTTGTAATTGTTCTCAGAATGAAGTTTCCATAATGAACTGTTAAAACCTTTTACTTCAAATATTGATTTACAGCTGGAGGCCTTGCATTAAAACGTGTCTTAGCCACTTTGGGCCTTTACCACCAGCCAAGGTCTGTGCAGGCAGAGGAGAATAACTCTGTGAGGATTCCCTTCACTGGGATGTGATCCACACTTTGCACTCCAAAGTCCACAGTCATTCATCCAAAATCCAGCAGCTAAATAATACAGCCACATCCCTGCAGCTCCTCAAGTCCTCTCACCTCATGTTAAACTCCTCAGTCCATCCTTGCACAAGTTTTACAAACGGGTTTTAATCTCTCCACTCATGCCTTTCTCCACCCCAGACAGCTCCCAGTGTTTCTGCCTCTAAGCTTCAGCTTTTCTGGAGTATCTGATCTCCTCCACAAGTTTCCTTTTGTTCCCTAGGATTCTGGTGTCCTTTCAGGCTTCTTTCAACGCATTCTAGACACTCAACATTTAATATAAAACTCTGCCTTCTAAGAAAAGATAGCCAAACATTAACTTCTCTCTTTTTCATTTTTTCTTCTAGAAAGTCCCTGAACTGACATAACACTTCACAGCTGGGCCAACTCCTATATCATATCCTATTTCCTTTCCTAAATCTGTTGCCTTTACAGACTGCAAACCACTTCTTCTAGCAGGCAGCTCAAAAGTATTTTCAAGTACCTTGCAGCTGCTGAGCAGCTCCAGGGGGTCTGTGTGAGATGATGCATGGAGGTTCCCACTCTTTCCTTAATAAAATCCTCTGGAGAGGAAATAATGAGAGTCATCACAGGTTATATAAATTCCTTACTGATGGAAATAAATTCAAAAAGAATGGTTTCCAGAGATGGAGAGAATCTTTGTGGGGAACATCAGCAGAGGTGCAATCCTTCTGGACATTGGAACAGCCTGCCCAGGGCAGTGGTGGAGTCCCCATCCCTGGAGGGATCTAAAAGCTGTGTGGATGTGGCCCCTGGGGACATGGGTTGGTGGTGGCCTTGGCAGTGCTGGGGAATGGTTGGAATCCATGACCTTAGAGGGCTTTTCCAACCTTAATATAACAATGAATCCCCTGATTTGCCAAAGCATTGCTGGGAAAACCTGACTTCCCATCTGCTCCGCAGAGAAATCACACCGAGACCCCTCCAGGAACGTGCCAGAGCGTGGATCTAAAAAGGCAGGAATGTGAAAACCCTCCTTTTCACCCCTTCCATCCACCAGCAGAGCTGAGGGTAACCTACTTTCCCCCAGGAGTGCCTGTGCTTGCGAGGAGCACAGGCACAATGGCAGGGAGCTCACACACATTGTTTGATAACATTTTAGCACCCAAGTACCCGGCATCCCACGGCTTTCCCCCCTCCCAGGATGTCATGGAGTTATTGACATTGACAGAACCAGGTTAACAGAGACTAAAGGAACACTACAAATTCCTGCCCCTAGCAGGAGGGATTGAATAATTGCTTGTTTTCCCCTTTCTGCTGCTTTTTTTTTTTTCTTGTTTTCCTGGTATAAAAGTTCTCAAGCTCTGGACAACAGGTTGCAATGGTTTCCCACCATGCTGAAAATGTGCTTTGCATTTTGCACCCTGATAGCCTGGACCCCCTCTCAAAATGACTCAGTAGAGAGGTAAATTCTGAGGTATCATTTTCTTCAGCTGTATAAACACCAGCATTTTTAGAAAATATAATCTGGGATCACATATTACATGTGTGTTGTAAGAAAAAAGAATTTTAAAAATCCAAATTTTTGAAAAGAAACACAGAGTTTTTTTAATTTATCAATTTATCACAATTTATGCCACAGATAGCGAGAACTACTCTTGTCTCAATATTAGTCAGACATATCCAGAAAACAAAAAAATAAAAGACCTGTAATATATACCAGTACTTCATTTTTAGTAAATTTAGTCATCTTATTCAAATTTTTTTCATTAGGTTTTCATCACTTTCTGAGAAAAAATAAAGAAAATAAATTTAAAAATTTTTTAAAAAGTGAAAAATCCAAACATTTCCAGTTTCTGCTGGAGAACAGGAAAAATGCCTGTGACTTAAAGAATATGTCACAAGTTATAAGCATAAATAGCGCAGTTTTATATCTTCGGGAATAACTTCAAATACACAGAACAGCCCCCTGGTTTTAATCTTATTTTTTCCCTTAATAATTGACCTACATATGCAACCAAATCCTTGGTACATTATAGTGGCATAATTTAAATTTCTTTTACGTGTACTGTAGAGTTGTCACTGAGGTCTCTAACCAATAATTATGGAAGACTAAGGGCTGGAATGATGCTTTGGTTGCTGCAGTATTTAGGGGGGGAAAAAAGGGGGAAAGCAGTAAAAAAAAACAAAAAACCAAACCCTCTAGAAATGAACAACCTGGTGGAGGTTTCAATCCATTAGCAGCATTGAGCTTGCCAGTTCTGTACTGCAGCATTTGACAAGGCTCTGAGCCAGAGATTAAGGCACGTCTCCTGAGGAAGGAAAAGAACAGGAGCTTCCACACTTCATTAAGGATATGTTTTATTTGCAAACTGCCAGCCCACAGAGTGGCACTGACTTTTGGGTCATGGAAAAGGTTGCAGTTGTGCACTTGAGCCGTGCCAAGCTGAGTTGGATAATGCTCCTAAAAAAGCAAATCAAAGAAAAATGATAAGGAAAATAGGGAAATCCACTAGTACAAACCACCTAAAATAGGACTTGAAATGTAACTTGTGCTCCAGTCAGGATTTTCCTCCTCAAAAATCCTGCTAAAGCAGGACAAGAGCCCAAAACAACAGGGAGCAGTTAACTACAAAATGCATATTCAGGCTGTGTGTTTTTCTTATAATTTAAATATACATTCTCAAATTTATTTCACAGTGATTGCTTTAAAAAATGTTAATATCCCTATAGAATCGAGCCTTATCTCTATTTGATGCTTTGCCAAAGACTGCACTAACATTCCACCACTGTACACATTTTTTTTCCTAAGCTATTGTTGTTTTTTCCTGGCTTGTTTTTCAAAATCCAAATAGAAATATGTAGTTTATATGATTTAGACATAAATCATAAATCACTCATCATAAAGGGCCAATTCTTGGAGTCTTTATTTGTTGTTTGCACTGGCAATATCCCAATCATTTTCACAAGGAGCAGCATTTGAATAAAGACATGGTTGCCAGTAAAGGTGAATTTTCTCTATTCCAGGAAAAAATGCTTTAACAATAATATTCTGGGTTTGGTTCCAGATCCTCTGCAGTGACATCAGCAGAATAGTTTGAAATGAAAGGTGCTCAATGGCTAAAGGTAAGAAAAAAGAGTGCCCATGGGACCATCACTGGGAAGCTTGCCTAAGAAGACATAAATTATATTTCTGGAATGTCCATGACCTATTTCCTTGGATTTGAAAAGCTCCAGTACTGATCACCAACAAAGCTGTGATTTGCTCTGCCTGTGCACCCACCTGGTCCAGTTGCAAACACCACTGCAGCCATTGCAAAACTGGCAGAGGTGAAGGTGTAGCTCTACCAAGATCAAAGTTTATGGCTCTGCATCATCTTCAGTGCCTAAAAAACCCAAAGTAGTTACTTTTATTTTTAATTCATAGCTGAAAGAACATTTATAGACAGAAAATGCTTCTGCTCTGTGTTCTTCAATACTCAAAAAAATATGAATTTGATAATCTATTGCTGCACAGAACAGCAGTAATTTTTAAAGTACTTCAAGTTCAATCACTGTAGTAGAATGTCTCTTTTTCTTTTTTTTTTTTCTCTTAAATGCATGCAGATCTCAGGGTATTTTCACTTGACATGTCCACACATGCATTTACCAGCCACAGTTGACTGGTGGCTCTCCCCTGTTGAGCTTCCTGATTTTCCCTATTTCACCACCTTTGATGACATTTTCAGCTAGAACTGGTACTTTCTGTGTAGCCCAGAATGACAAGATGTCATGGGAGCCATAACTGGCAGCAAAAGTGGCACTCTGGCTCAGCCCAGGCAAAGGCTCTGGGAAGCATCTTTAATGAGATCAGTGGAATATTTGCTTTGCCTCTCCTCTCTGTTAAAGACATGCAGAACAGGGAAAGTCAACAGCTACAAAGATATTGGTCTTTTTTGGTCTTCTCCATTCAGGATAACCAAATGTGTGACCTTGGAAGGAGCAGTTATCTATCTGAAGTTATCTATCTGAAGTAGATACAACCATCAGCCAAAATAAAATGTTCACCCAGAACAGAATCATGGCATCTCCTCAGTCTTAGGAGTTGAGAGAGAATCAGTGACTGGGAAAAATATCAAAAGCTTACAAGAGAGAACTTTTGAACTGTTGGCCAATTTTGCTTTGGTTCTATAAATTTTCTTCACTTGGCATGTTCTGCCTTCATGAAAAAAAAAAAAAGAAGAAACAACTCACAACAAAAACACCAAACCTATAACCATCAGTTAGCTCTGTGGTAAGGTGTTTGTCTGCCAACCTGAGGTCAGAAGCAGAGCTAGGATCCCAAAAGCGAGGCTTTGTATTATAGCATTGTATTTTTGATGCGGTATTTGAGAGTCAATTACTGTTTCCATTATAAACCCTGTTTTCCAAGGGTTTATACCTCAACCGTTTTCATTTTCATCATGCTGAACTTGGCATATGAGCATTATGGGTTCACAATTTTTAAATAGACCAAATGAGGTTGTCCCATTTTTAGATACAGAGTAGTCAGAAACTGTTTGTCAGTTGGTTTTGATTTTTATTCTTTGAATTTCACAAACTGAACTGTAGTTTCACTTTTAGAACTGCATTACTTCAGAGAATTAGTCTCTGCGGCTGTGGCTGATACCTCTCAGCACTTCTAAGAAAAATTTAATTGCATTTTTTTGTAAATAAAAAAGGCTGTTGACAAAATTCTCCCTTTAAGAGCTGATTTTCTTTGTGTAATTTCAGATGCCAAGGCTCCCAAGCCATATGTCCCTGCAGAGGCTGGTGCACATCAAGCCACTTTTACAGCTGAGAGGTGGACTTTAGCCCAGTAACTTACCTCATTTTGGAAAACTGGGGGCAATGCATCAATTCAGAGGTCAACATCTCCAGTCATAATCTTTCCGGTGACTTCAGAAAGCTTTGGACCTGAGAGACCTGGAGGAATTGTCTCACTGTTTCCCCCACCAATGACTCAAGGTTGACTGTGCAACATGGGGCAGAGGGAGGGCTGTCTCCTGGGCCAGGTGAAGCCCAGAACAGAGTGTACCCTTGATGGAGACCAAAATCCAGATGGCCACTGGCTGCTGAGCCCTCCATCTGGGGCTGCGTGTCACTCAGTAATTGCACACAGCAGATGCTAATTGCTTAAAAGCTCCTTCAGCTTAGAAAACTCACTTTGCCAAGGCCACGACGAATATTTTTCTTTGACTTCAATTTCCATGCATTCCTTCCACCTGAATTTCCTGCATTTTTTCTATTAATTGAAGATAGCTGGAATCATGGGGCAATGACACAAAAGTTTCACAATTTGGCTGTAGAACTGTTGGACTGACTCATATTCAGTTCATCCCTGTGAACGCCTGTTTCTGGAGAAAAGGTTTGTTTCGTCTGAAGCACAAAGAACTCCAAGTTCATTCTTACTAGAAAGGTTTCTGGTATTTTTCCCCAACAGAGCTGCTCTGTAGTCTAAAATCAGAGCAGAGTCTGCTCTCTATGAGCCAGATCTCTACTTTAAGGTGACCAATAAAACCTTTAATTTCTAAAACACAATTCCATGTAATTTTTTTTTTTTACAAATCATTCTTAGAGTACACCGGTAAGATCTGCAAGTCGGATCATACTAATATGCTTCACTGGGAAAATGAATCACAGTGAAGTTGTGACTCACCCAGAGCCACACAGAGGATCAGGGTCAGAGACCGGAGGAGAACAAAAATTCCAATTCCCACTGCCGTGGGTTCCTTTCCCAACACAGAAACTGAGCAGAAAGCAATTAGATTCCAGTCCTAACTTTGCTGCTGGCAATCAATTTCAATAAGTTCTAGGACAAACCACTACTCCTCACTCATTCTGGAGGCAGTCACACAATTTTGTCACCTCTCCTTACATCCCCCATTGCAGCAAGGTGAGGCACCAAGCCAGTAGGCAACACCAAGATCCATCATTGCTGCAGTTTACATCATACTGTCAGGTGGATCCAATTTTTCCCACATGTGACTGACAGGATGAATTTCAGGGATGGAATGCAGAGTGTTGGGCTGCCATCTTCCCTTTCACCATCAGTGTGGGATCACCACGGGCTGTATGTGCAGAGAGTGCTTGCCCAGATCATGTTTTTGTGAACACTGACAAGAACAACTTTCTTCAAAGCTATCAAAGGCATCCTCATTATCCTTTATGGGCTGTGTAGAAAATGTCTCCACTATTAGACATTTAACTGGAGTGCAGCAGAATGATTTTGCTGGCCCCCTCCAGTTCTTCGGGTAAAAGCTCTGTTCATAATCAGTTTCTGCTTTTTTTAATGACCCTCAAGAGGTCCCTTCTGGTACACTTCAGTTCCCTTTCTAGTGTCCCATTGATTTTACAGACTTTAGGAACTTGCTCTTAACCTTCTGCTTTTTCCCTGGATCACTGCTGAATGATTAGGCACTACACAGCCCTTTGTTACCCAGAACACTGAGAGTGATATCTGGAGAATTAAAACACCAGTTACAATAACATTTGCTGAGAAAAGAGACTGTTCTTCTCTCAGGGCTATTGACCCCATTTATGTGCATGATTTTCTAAGAGGACAAGAATGACTTCAGACTCAGGGAAAAAATACAGGATGGTCTGCTTGAGCACAAGATTGAAATCCACTCAAGAGCCTATGCTTGTACTGTGAATTTCAGCAGCAGAAGTGGAAGCATTTAGTGTTGGGAAGGGTAGGCCAGAGCCTGGAATATGGTGGGCAGTGTGCAAGAATAAAAAGTAGAGATTAAAGAAAAGGATTTTAAAGGATTTTCCAACTAAAGTGTTTCCAGTTATCTGATTTGATTCACATGGAGCCACAGCAGTGCCAAAAATGCATGCTTGTTGGGTTTTTTTGAAGTTGGAGAAGTTTGAGAATTACTTCTTAAGACATGCCAGGTAAATTCAAAGAGAGGGATGCTTGATGCAAGGACATCCTCCTAACCACAGAATAGCAGTGCCACAGGCTGTGATTAAATGTGCTGTTCCTCCCAGAGACTCTGATCCTTCTCAGATGCTCTCATTCCACCCGAGTCCTGGTGCAGGAATCATAGAATGGTTTGGGTTGGAAGGGACCTTAAAATCATCTGATTCCAACCCCCCCTCACAATGGGCAGTGACTTTCCCATGCAATTTTAGGACTTTTTTTCCTTTGCCATGCCCTCCCCAAGTACCACATCAAACTTTTTCAAGGTAGATCAGTTCTTTCAAAAAGGTAAAGGACCGAGCTCTGATATCATCCTGCAAACTTCCTCACCACCCCTCCCTCCCCAGGATTTTCCCAGGAGGGTGAAGTTCAGGAAACTCAATTTGCATCAACAGGTTTGAGGCAGAGTGCAGAGACGGCTGCAGCCCAATTACCGCCCGCCCTCGGCTGCTGCTGCCTGGCTGAAAGATGCTGGGAGGGGGGCAAAAATATAAAAAAACAGCCAAGCTTAAAACCAGAGAAAGAAATCTCGTCGTTGTTGTGCTTGTTGAGATGCCAGCTGCAAAGGAATCATTATAAAGAGGCTGATACTTTCGGGGGAAGCAGAGGACTCACCCGAATGATCCCAGTTAAGGGCCTTAACAGAGAGGAGGCTTTAACGGCTCTTTGGAACTGGTGAGTCTCCCTGCTTGGCTGGGTTTGAATTGTGTGTTACTGCAGTAACATCTCACAAACAGGGACACCCCTCCTCTTTAAAACTGTTTGCTCCCGAAATAGCAACGCAATTTAGCAATATTTTGTATCAAGACAATTACATTGTAGTATTATTGTAGTCTTAGTACCTCATTAAAACAAAAAAATGTTAAATCCTTGTTTTGTTGAACACAAGAGATGAATAGTAAATATTGATTTAGAATGAATGCAAACATTTCCCTAGGAGTGGATAATTACAGCCTTTCTATGCAAAACACTTATATTTGAAGAAGCACTTCACTTACTTTGCCATGTGGTATACATTCTTTAGTACATTTTAAATTATACGTTGTCCTGGACAGTGTCTGCTCTATAATTTCTTGTGTCTCTACACCAGAGTCAGTATGTAATTTTAAACTGCAAACTTTCTGCCAACGAGAAGGGGAGAACAAGCTTAACTCTTTCCCTTAGCTGGGCTCAGAAATCAAATCAGACTGCACAGAGTCCTACGACCAGTGAGCTCAGGGCTCGAGCAGCAAGGAACAAGTTCAGAGTAGCTGGAATTTAACAAAGATGCTGCTCCCAGCAGTCCTCGTTTTCACACGGCATTTTCTGATTACATCTGAGGCTCCATGTGCTCCAGTTTCCAGCCAGATCACAAGGAGTCCAAAAGTTTGAACAAAAAACCCTCGACTTCCAGAGAATTCACAAATGAAATGAACACGTGAAAAAGAGAGCTGAGGTTAAGCACATTAGAATCTGTATCTCAAGGAAATAATTTATTCTACTTATTTTGGCATTCAGATGGGCAGTTCCTTTGCAGACTGACATGGGAGAGGCTCAGGTCTTTCTAAGGAGGGCCAAGCTTCCATATGGTGCTTCATGAAAGTAGAGGACAGAGTTTATACTCCAAACCCTATAACCCTTGTCAGGCATTTTAAACCATGTATGTCTGTTAGGCTGAAAAACTGTAATATAAATTCATAATCAGGCAAGATGAATGTGAACACACTATGCCCCTAGTAACTTGAGAGATTAATCCAAATGAGTTATGAATTTTGTTATCTTATATAACCACAAGCACCCTCACTGCATATATTTCATGGACCAAGTTTTCCAAACCTGGGACCTTGCACCTAAATGACTTTTTTTTTTCCATAAATATTCAAGCCCTCATCTCCTCATCCTAAAACAGAGGCAAGTTTAAATGGATATTTAAACTCATCCTAGTTTAAGCAGCATTTAAGGATGCATTTAGAGCCCCCTGACACACCACGCAAGGAGAGGGTTCTGTGTGTTGCTGGATGCAGAAAGTTCAGGCCCCACAGAAGATTAGAGACTGTGGTTAATTCGTTGCAGTAATGAGCAGAGCAATGGTACTCAAAGGAAGAGCAAACAAGCGTTGAATGTGATTCCAGACATTGACCACAAATTGCATTGAGTAACCCAGCACAGCCCTGGCAGAAGGCTCTTACATGTGCCATATACTCTGGGTATCTCCAATTTTTTTCTGTAAAACTTACAAAGCTGCCTGTAGCTACAGGACAAGGGGAAACTGACTCAGGCTGTGCCAGGGGAGGTTCAGGTTGGACATTGGAAAGAATTTCTTCACTGAAAGGATGGTCAAGCTGCCCAGGAGGTGATGGATTCACCATCCCTGGAGGTGTCCAAGGAACAACTGGATATGGCACTCTGTGCTCTGGTTTAATTGAAGAGGTGGAAATCAGTCAGATGTTGGATTCAGTGATGCTGGAGGTCTTTTGCAACCTTTATGTTCTGTGATTCTACAGGCCTTACATCCACACATGTACACCAGAACACTCATGTTTGCTCACAAAGCCCATCCCAGTGTTACTCCTGCTGGATTTTTAGTCAGAGAACCCATTGAGTATCTACTACTGTACAAAAGAGTTAAATACAGGTTTAAGGAAATATTATCGTATTAGGGAAGAGGTGGAGAGAGGGGAAAGAAATTAGATAAATTTGAAATAAAATAAATTTTTCTATTTCAAAATAATTCCCTGGAAGAGGGAAAAGGGGAGGAAAAAAAAAAGCAGCATATCAAAATACAGCAAGTTCTAAACTGAAACAACAAAACATTGCTGGGAAAAACAAAGAAATGCTGATGCCCCTTATTTTCTCCAAGAACTTTCTCAGGAGCCTCACACTTCGCCCACCACCAAACCCTTTCCACATCAAGGTTTTCTCCGGCAGCTGATCATAAGGAGACACATTTCCCTAACGTGTGCTTCCTTAGGCACAGCTTTGTACTTCCCGAGAAGCTTAACAGAGCATTAAGGCAAGAGACTTCAATCCTGTGGGCAAAGTTATGCGTCTACAAGGAAAATATTCAACCTCCCCACTTGGCACCTACCCCTGTGCTATTTGGAGGCAGCCCCATCTCCACAGCAGCACCCAGGATATTCCTGCTCAGAGAGACTGAAGAAACCTTCCACTGGAATTTACTGGCTTTAAAATTGCCTCTTCCCTTTGCCCCCTATTCCATGGATTTGCATAACCATGGGGGAAAAGACGACACGAGATAAAAATAAATGCGGCCACTGCGGATCCAAAAATCAAGGAGAAAGTGTCAGGGCAGTGTTTTGCTTTGGGTTTTAGTGGAGACAAAATAACTGAAACTACTAGGAAAGATAACGTATGACTAAGAAAATTCCCTGAGCAATCAGAGGATGTGTTTTCAGCTTTTTTACATTCTAGTTTTATTTTCTCACAGCAATGAAATAGGATGAGATTGGAGTCCCATGACCAAGCTGGCGCAATCCACGCACCCTACCTGGATAATCACGGACTGTAAATCATCATTTTGTAAGAATTTAACTTTTCAGCCTCCAACATAATCAAACGTGGTGGTGAGGGGGGCCACTAATCATGACAAAAAATATACTTCAGCTTCTTTCTTGAAGTGCCAACTCCAATAAGTTCTCCGAGCGAAATTAAATGCATGCTCTTATTCCAAACCACAGTTTCCCCCTGGGATGGCCCGATCTCAAGTGGGGGCTGAAAGGCCAGTTGAACCACAGCCCAGGGTTACACCCATTTTTGCAGTTTTTTTTAACTACTGCATGTAGTATAAATTGTATCCCAGCCCACTCAGTGACTGTGCTTTCCAGCATTGGTAATAAAAAAAGATGTCTTCATAGTTTCCACATTCCAGCACTAACGAGTGGGCCAGTCCATATCTTCCCTCGGTTTCTCACAGTTTTGTGTTTGTTTGTTTTAAAGGCTTCTCTGCAAAGCTAAGGGCAGAAAAGAAAGAAAGATCTGGTGTGTGGCGTGACGGTTGGCGCCGAGTCTGAGAACTGTAACAAAGAGTCATTTTAGAGTAGAAATTAAAGTGGAAAAGACCCATTAGTCCATGTGCTGCGTGTCCCTGCCAATGTGAGGGTGCTCCACGGAGCGATGCTTTTCCACAGGCTCAGCACCGAGCTCCCCGCTCCTGCCACCAACGCCAAAATCGCGACATTTCGGCGCAAAACGCAGCCCTCCACATCCCAAACCTCAGAGAGGGAGTTCCACCTCCTGAAGCCTCCCAGAGACCGGGCATCTCCTCTCCGATGCCGCAGGGGGCTGGGAGGACCCTGTCCTGGCCTGTCCTCCAGCAGAGGAGCTGGTCGTGGTGTCGGCGTGCCAGCTGCTGCCCTGCCACCACACCGGCCAAAGCAAACATCACACCATGCAAATTTATAACAAAAAGTGGAGCACAGGCCAAACACAATGCCCTCCTGGTGGGGGGAAGTGTGGAGACAAAACTTTTTCCTTTTTTTTTTCCTCCCCCTTCCTCTTGGAAGGGAGGAGAAATGTTTCTTGGCTCCTCACTGTGAAATACAGCAGTGGCAGGGGAAAGGGAGCAAATCCAGGCACTGGCTTCTGCAGATATCGATCTCTGTGCACTCTGAAGTGGATTGTGACCTTTGGCAACCTCACCCTCAGTCAGAGAGCAGGATCAGGGAAGACTATCTGAGATGGAAATAGCCGTTTTAGTCACTTTTTAACCTTGCAGTCCCTCAGCAGGGTATGAAATCCTGGAGATCATGCAGGTTCTGCAACACGAGGCAAGTGCTGCAGCAGGGTGGGCAAATTGGAAGGGAAAGGGTGGAGCGGGGTCAAGTTTTTCCATCCCAGCTCCCAGATCATCTCCAGAAAGCTGATGGCATAGAGGGGAGTTAGAAAGGGTGAAGTCCTTTGCCTGTGGCATGAGTCAGATGTAGAGGCAAGAGAGAGCAGTGGAGGCACGAATGGGTTCACACTATTACAAAAAAAAAAAAAAAGAAAAAAAAAGGAGTAATTTTATACTTTAACAATACTGGCACTCAGGAAAGATGCAGTTCTTGAAAGCTATCATGTGTTTGGGACTCCAGTATTCCCCTCCAGACACATCCATCCTCCATTCACAGGACCGATGGCCAACGCATTCAGGGCTAATTCGGCGCATTCTTGATCCCTGGGACCCGCTCTGCGTGTGCAGAAGAACTTCTCACAATGCAGGCAGTTGATCTGCACACACTGCAGGCTTTGTCCAGGACTTCTCCATGTCAGGCATCCAAACTGGAGCTGCTGAAGTCCGGAAACAGCCCAGACAAATAGCAAAAACACTATTTCTCTGTACGCAGAATATTTTTAAGCAGAATAAGGGCACTTGGATTATGCCGGCTGTGCAGGGGAAAAACCTTAAAAGTCCACGATGAGAATGTAAGCACTCAGCAGACAGGCCAGCCAGGGAACAAGCCTCTGTATCAAATGATAATCGAGGCTAGGAGAAGCAAATCCGATTTCCTGAGCACAGGGAGGGCTCACAGGACTGGTGGAGACGGTACTTACCATACGAAAGTGTTAACAAGCAGTGAAAGAACTGAAGCGCATCTAATTAAAAATGCATACCAAGGCATAAAGACAGAGTATAAGAGTAAACAAATGGCAGAGACCAGATTTGTTTGCAATAAATGGAGAGGAAAACACCACACAATGCAAACTCATCCAGCACAGAGGATAGCAGGGAGGCGGGCAGGGAAAGGCACCACTCTGCAAAAACCTCCCAAAGCAAAGTACAAGGCAAGAGAAAAGCATGTGGTGCACTCAAGCATGGATGAGGGGGGACAAAGGGCTGGATCTAGTTCCAAGACACCATCCCTGGTAGGAATATTTGCCGTTTCCAAACAGGTACCACACTGCAATATGGTTAGACCAAAAGATGCTGCCAAGCAGAGCTCCAGCTCAGCATATGAACAGGCCACCACGGGACACAAAACAAAACAAGGCCTTATGGGAAAGAGTACATTTTAGTATTTCTGCTGTAAAATTTCTAGAAATAGGCAGAAAGATACTGATTTTGTCGAGGAGGTTGGGGATGTCATGAAAGAGTCAATTCTGTTTAACTGGCTGGATGCACAGAGTTTGTGGCTATTTACATAAGTGGCACCGTCCCTTCTGCATTGGATTTTCAGAAATAGAAAGATCTTCAAATCTTAGAATGATTTGAGTTGGAAGGGACCTTAAAGCTCATCTGTTCCCACCCCTGCCATGGATAGAGACCCCTTCCACTATCCCAAGTTGCTCCAACCTGGACTTGGACATTTCCAGGGATCCAGGGGCAGCCACAGCTTCTCTGGGCACACTGTGCCAGGGCCTGCCCACCCTCACAGGGTAGATGTGCCATTAGAAGAGCTCTTGCACCCAGGAAATACTGACACCCTCCACTGCTGCTGTGTTCATCATTCCTGATTCTGAACAACACTGGAAAACAAAGCCCAGACACTCTGCCAAGACTTGCTATGTCACACCTTAACCACAAGGAAAACATAGGATTTCCAGACCCAGCAGGAACTCAGGCCCATTGGCATCAGCTTGTCCTGTCTTCCCTCACCCCAGTCACGAGGCCACCTTCCTTTTTTCAATAATTTTCTTTCTTTTGGGTCCTGCAGCACTGAACAATGGTGATCACACCATTTCCCAGAAGCAGCGTTTGCTTGATTACTGCAGAGCACTGTTATCTGTTTGTTTTTTCAACACATGATAGGCCACTGCCTTCATCCCCTTGGGATTCCCAGCCAAGCGCAGTTCCCATCCAAATGGGGATAAAAGTTCAATTTTATTTCACGGTTTTGTCTTCCTTACAACAAATCTTTTCTGACAGTGTTTTCTGACTGCTAAACTGTTTCGTTTTGAGCGATTGATCTAAAACATCTGTCTTTGAGATTAAAAGCAATGTTGAAGGGATATTGCCACGCTACTCCAAAGGTGTGGAAGTTTTTGAACACCAAACTGGTAAGCAACAGGAGGGAACTTTTAGGAAAGCTCATGCACCTCACCACTTGGGTTTGCAGCGTGCATCTTCCCCAGAAAGTTCTGCCAACTGCCACATAATACAGGAAGTCGTGCTTCAAAATATTTAAGGTTGCATTTCTCACTATTTCCTCCTTATCGTTTATAAGACCCACATTTTAAAATGTCAGCCTGCATATGGGAATGTTTAATCTCAAGGATGCTGATCCTTTGGGAAACTTTTTTAATCTTCTCCTAAAGTTGGGGGATTTGTTGGGTTTTTTTCCCCCTTTGCTTCTCTCTTCTCTTAATGTTTTGCTTCTGTTTAGGCTGTACCTTGTTTCTTAGCTGCTTTTAAAATCCCCAGCCTCAAGCTGTTCTTCCCTTAAAGAGGGCTTACATACACCTTTTGTAATGCAATTGACAGCAGGAATATTGCATTCCCCTGATATTTTATTTTTCCAAGAAAAAAAAAAGATAAACCAGCAAATTTAACCAAGAACATTTAAACTGTGAAAGTTTGTGTGCAATGGATGCACAGTGTTAGTTCTGCAATGGGCCTGAATACCAGTCACAATGTTTGGCATCACATTTTTGTTTAAATTCCATTACTTCCGCTTGCCCATACTACTGCATTTATTTTTAGTGCGTGTGTTCCTTACTGCCAATTTAAATTCATTTAATGTTAGGCACACAAGAGTTTTTCAATACCTTTCTGTTATTTGGCTGTATAACTAGCTTTCCAAAATATGATTTATTTTATTTTAGTTAAGTTTTGGCAAGAAAGCAGGGGGCATGGGGGGTTCTTCAAGCACAGATTTACTACTGGCAACACTGCTATGAAGGGCATGGAGACCAGCATCAGAAATCCATCTTATTCACAGAAAGGGCAAATCCACTGGGGATTAAGTGTAGCCCCTCTCCACCCTCCCCTTCCCTGTCCCCCTTGGCTACCCTCCATTTACCAGCTCAGACATGGAACTGGGACTTATTCCCTGATTCAGAAAAAGGAGCTATTAGAAGGCAACACCAGTTCCGAGTGTGCTGGACCTCATCCACGCAAAATTTGTTCATTTCTTAATAATAACAACATCACATCCTTCTAGTTCATTAATAAATAAAGGGTTTGGAGGGGCAATAAAAGGATTTTTCTTTTTTCATCTACTAAATGAAACTATTGCTACAAAGGCCCTACATAATTTGCAGTAACCTGTGGTATCATAATAAACTGTGTTCTTTGGCCCTGAGCTCATACAGTGCTTAAGAATATGTTTAACTGAGGCACTGAATATGGCTCCCATTTAGAAAAATAAAAAGAGATATTTCCCGCCTTTCATGAGGAAAATATGTGCCAATATTTAGATATTTGGGCACCTGTGCACCTGGGCTTCTGGAAACAACCACAGTGAGGTCAGTGACAACCAAAAGTACCAGATTCTGCTTATTGAAGAAGATATTTTATGCAAAGCTTTCTTCAGAAAGCTCCTAATCACAACAGGAATGGACTTGAGATATCTTCCCCCAAAACCCCAGTGGACCAAAAGGAGCAGCCATTTTTGACAAGTGTTTTAGAATTTCTGCTTCAGGCTAAAGGACCTGTCTGTGTGGATGGGAGCAGTCCTGGACACCAAAGAAAAGGCCAGTATCACACTAAAAAACCCACCAGCAGCTCCAAAAGCTATAATGAAATAAATTCTATTTGCTATAGGCTGGCCATCAACAGACACTTATCCCACACACCAATGCTGTTGTCTCTAGAACAGATCCTTTTGGAGTAGATTGTTTTCTGGGAATAGTTTTCTATATTTTCAGATAGGGACCTTTAGCTAGTCCAAACTTCTTCCAACAAACAGGGACATTTTCAATTAGACCATGTACCCCAGAGTCCCATCCAGCCTGACCAAGAGCAGGGCAGCCATCACATCTCAGGACAACCTTTTTCACAGTTTTACCTCCCTTATCAAAAACTTCCTTATTTCCAAGCTAAACCAACCCCTTTTCAGTTTATCCCTCATCCTATCACAACAGGCCCTGCTAAAAATTTGCCCCCATCTTTCTTATGGGGGAAAATATGGACAGTCTTGACCTTTTGGTGTCTGGCAGCCTGAGGATGTGGTGGACACCCTGTAGACCCCAAGGTGCCTGCTCTTCCCTCTGTTTCCTCCTCCAATGGAGCACTAATGAGTGCAATCATGTGTCTTTTGGACTATTAATCTACACACAAGAATGCAGTCCTGAACCTTCAGAAAAAGCCATCCCACTCATAGTTTTAAGATATAACATGACCCCGATGAGTCCTGCCCTGCATCCAGCTCATCAGACCCTCCAGGAAGAGGTGAGGTTTCAGGGTGACAGTGTGGCTGTGGAATGGGGTCAGCTGCTGCCTCTCCCAGTCTCACCTTTCCTGTGTGGAAAACAGGATGTCACTCAGTGATGTCTCATGCCTTTCCACCCCGTCAGACTGAGAAATGGGGACACTGCACATCCTCTTACACCACTCAGCTGCAAAACTGGTGTGGGGCTTTGAATAATTAACAGCAACGACCAGCCGTGGCTGCTTACAGGAGTCATCAAGAGAGATTAGCTGGAAGCAAGTACTGATGCTCTTAAACTTCTTATGTCTACAGCTGGCCTTGTTTTTTTCCCCTCCTGTTTCATTTAGCACCAAATTCTCCAGGTGCTTACAGGGCAGAGCTGCACCAGGGGCTGGTTCCTGCTGCCAGCCCAGAGCTCAGTCCTGCTCAGAGGCTGCCCCACTGCTCCCCAGAACCCCAGCTTGATGCTATCGAGTTCAAATTCCCTGGATTTTGTTTGCTGTGCCATAAAAAGAACATGGTAGCTGCAGTCCATCATGCTAAATCATTTTAGCACCTCCTTTACCCTATATAGACTTACAGTGCTGAGAGCACATTTGTATTTTTCTCCTGCTACTTTGGATTTATACAAAAAATGCCCCAATTTCCACTTATTTGTGACAGAATATTGCCTGTCTTCTTGTTTTATCTTTTCAGCTTAAGAAAAATAACATAGGACATGATCACCACTAACAAGACAGCACGTTCTATATAACTTCTCCTGCTGTGTTGTTTTATTTACCAGCTTTCAAATCCCTAACCTTCCTCTCTCCAACTTCCTTTTAAATGAAAGGATCCTCTTGTCTCTGTGAAGTTCTTATCATCTGAACTGGTTTGCGTGTTAAAGTTTCAGCATCCATTTAATCAGTGATGGTTATTCTGCCTAATGACTCCTATACCCCTGTTAATACTCTTTTATCTGGCTCTAATATTTTAAGATCTTGTCTAATATTAATGCTAAATGCTAATATTAAAGATTTGCTACTAATATTTTAAGCTTTTGCTGGTAGTGTACTAATGTTTGGGGACGTGCTTGGGAGTTCATTGTATTGGAAGGACTGCTGGATAAGTTTTAACAGCCTTTATGAGTATTGCATAGAAATCTAGGCAAAATAACTGGAATAGAGGGACAGGTTTCAGCAATTTATTTATGGAGTATCCTGCCAGCAATGAGCTCAGAATCAGGTTGAAAATGTATGTGTGTGTGGGCATGTGAGTGTGTGCCTCTCTGCATCTCTCCAATAAACCAGAATAGAGAAAAATAGCCCAAATAAACCAGCATAGAGACAAAAACCCCAAAAACGTTGGCAGAGGTGGGGGACACCTGCAGCCTCTCCCCCATCAGGTTCCAGCCAGTGCTGCCACTCCAGGTGATGCTACAGGGACAGGGAAGGAAGTGGCTGCTGTCCCACAGGAATCCCAGCCCTGAATTGCAATTCCTGCAGTATTGTTATTTCACCAATTTTTTCTATATACCTACAGACAGCCACGTTTATGTCTTGGCAATAGAGCATCCTAAAGGTTTACACAGGACTAGGGAAAAAATATTTAAAAGAAAAAATTAAATTTAAAACCTCCCATATTTCAATATCAGTTTATTAGCACGAACCTCTGCCACATGCAAAGGGAGAACAGAATCCACTCTGCCTCTGAAGAACAGCCTCTTCCACTAAAAATAAAATACAGTGCAGCATTAATTTCACCACGGTTTAAGAGTTAATGAAAGATTTGCACCTGTACAGCTGTTGCAGACTGAAACGAGCTTGTGGAGAGAATGTGTTTTCTGGTTGAGACAGTTGTAAATGCCTTGAGTAAAAACACTGAGGACTGCTAATGGATAGGTTTATTTTAAAGCATGCCATCTGCTATCAATCATAGAGAAGTATAGGAAGCAAGTTTGGCTGTGCTCCCTCCTTGTGAGCCTGATAAAGATAGGGCTGTGGTACTCTGGAACATTTAGTACTCAAGAGAATAAAACATCAAACCTACTCAGCAGCTCCACTAACAATAATAAAAATGCCTCTGCCTAAAGGTGACATTCTGAATTTACGATTATTTGTGTCTATAAAGTGTATTCTTTGGCTCCTGACTCATTCTGACTGTCTCACTACAAGAACAATACATTAAGCCTGCCTGAAGTAAATGGAAATCCTATCCTTTTATTAAACCAGCAGCCAGTACCTGAGATGTTCTTATGCCCTGTAGGACCCAAAGAAGGTTTTCTGCTCTGAGTGTTAATTCTTTTGGTAGGATTAAAGTCAACTGCAGAGAAAATGCTTATTTTGTGCACTCAGAACTAAGCCCTTCTCCAGGTAAATGTACTTTTAAAAGGATAAGAATAAAAACAAGAAAACCCAAGGCAGATTCTGAATATGCAAATACTCCAAGCAAAGGCTGCAAAAACTGCAATTTACCCCAATAGCTCATACTTTATGCTACTTAGCATTTGAGACAGGAAAAGCTTACGCCGTGAGAACCTGCTCAGGAAAACTGTGCACAAAACTCCCAAAAGGTGTGTGCCAATCTTCCTTCCTAGCTCTGAACTTCACATCTGCTGAAATTCTACAGAATCCAATCCAGGGATTTTTTTTTCTCCTTTTTTTTCCCCTACACTGCATTTTCCCCAGAAAAGGCAATTGGAAGATGCAGAGCACTTCCCCGAGATACATGAGCATTTGGTTAACTTCAGAGGTATGAATCATTCCCCTGGCTAACACCACATCTCTCTTCTCTCACTCACACTCTGGTAACCCCACTGATCAGGGGTTTTCGAGCCTCCCTGCTTAAAAATAATTAAATATATAACCCTTCTTGGCGAATTCACCAGATATAAAAACCACTTAGCAATGGAGCACACCGGATCCGATCACATTGGGCTCCTGTCTCCTATCTGCAGCTTAACAAAATTCCCTTGCAAGCCTGCTGCGATTGGAAAGCATTGCTGTGGAAGCTTGGGGAAAACCCACCTGGTGATCAAGCTCATGAGCCTAATTAAAGTTAGTAGAGAAATTAAAAGTGGGGAAAAAAATTAGAACAGCAGCGTGGAAAAAAAAAATGGGAGTAAGCACTAGGAATAGGAAAAAGATAAAAAGCAGTGGGAAAAGTGAGCTTTCCTTTGAAGTCTGCTCTGGAAAGTGACGGTGATTTCTTTTAGTGCCCCCCACACCTTGAATTTTTCGCACAGTGGGCCATAAGTCCAAGCAGAAAAACAGAAAGTGGAAGTTTAAACTTATAAATTTCAAAAACATTAAATCAAGGCTGATTTTGGGCTGTATTCACCATTTTGTTCCTTAAGAGCTTCACAGTCTTTAAAGTCCATGGCCAAATGACCACTGGTTTCAAAGGATATCTTTAATCCCTTTGTCTGAGGAGCAAAAGAACTGAGAAATAAGTTTGTAGGGGAGGATTAAAAACTAGTACATACTTGGAATGAGTAAGATGAAAGATTATGAAAAAAAAATTATGACACTATAGAAACAGAGGAAAACCATAAAGATAGAGAAGATTGTTCTACAGGGAAGTGGATAAGCTCTGAGCATGTTGGGAGCAGTCTGCATGGTCACTTGGCTGCAGAAACACAGAAATACTGGAAACCACGCAGGAATATATGAAGGCAAAGTTCAAGTAACAGGAAAAACTTGAAAACAGGCAGTTATCAAAAATTCTGTGCTCAGCAACACCTGGGGAATAACTCCCTGGAGGTACTTCTCACCTCTAGGTGAGGATTTCCAAATTATTCCCTTTCAAGAACAACACCCCAACTCATAAGGAAATAAATATCAATGACCATCTCTCATTACTGAGCTCTGCACCAAAACCAGTCTGTTCCATGCTCCAAGGAGAGGGGCAGCAAGTCACACAAGGGCACATCATAACACCGAGGTCACAGACCAGTCACAACCATTAAAACCTCCAACAAAAAGAGTTCACCAGAACTCCAGCTGATCAAAAAATTATTATAGCATTGAAACTTTCACAGAGACATAGCTTTTTCTCAAAAAAATGTCATTGCCAGGATTTTAAGTCTGGGATGAGGGGCTTGGATAGCCAAAGGGAAAAGAGAGGAAGCCAATCCAGACTCACCCACAGCCTGATGTACACGCCCAGGGATGGCGGGAGGTCCAGGTCCAAATCCCAACTCTGAAGACATTCCCAACATTGCCGACAGCATCCAGAAGGAAAGAAGTGCTCCATAGCCTTGTTCCACGACATTTTGCAGGGAAAAATAATATAATTCCCAAGGTTTTCTTTTTTTCTGTCTCATGAGAAATGGAAACAAATTAAAAAGTTTGAAAATTTTTCATGGCATAGACTCCTGTCTGCGGCCAGCCCTTACCCCATGCTGCCCAGAGGTTCACAGGCATTCTGCTCCTACCAGAGCTCATATGGTGAACTCCCCATCTTTTGCACAAACTTAACAGCATCATTTTAGACTCACATTTAGAACATTTTCCTGTGAAAGCTCGCAGGCTTGGAGCAGCTTGTCACCAGAGTTCAAGTCCCTGGCACACAGTTCATTGCAGCTCTAATGAAAAAGCACAATGATGGAGCCTGCGTTGCTAAGATTAGACATTAGTGGCCATATCAAGAAGAGAAATACCTGCAGATTAGCAGAGCAATTTGCCGCTCTAAATCTGAACCTTCTAATCTCTCTTTTTTTTTTAAAGTAAGTAGCAGCCCATGAATATGGGAGCAGAATTAAAACTGCATTTACTAAGTGATTTCTAAAATACTTCAGCATGTGTTTTAGAAAACTGACAAGTCATTAAAATATAGTTAATAAACATTATTCAGAACTCGTTGCTTTAGATTAACACTGTTTTAAAATCACAGACATTGATTGGTTCAGTGCACGGCTGCAAGAGGAACTCCGGCTGGTGTCCATGCCCTGTGGAAGGAAACATGATGGGCAACTCGGAGTTTACCTTGTGTCTGAATTTTCTAACTGCAAAAATGTTTCAGAAATATTTTCAAAATAATTTAAAATTTGTCATCCTGACCACTGACGGCATGTATGGGGACTGTAATCACAGGTATAAACCATGGAAATATTGAAGGCTGCAACAGACTGAGACAGGATTGCTCAGACTGGAGAAGAGAAGGTTTTGGGAAGACCTTAGAGACACTTCAGGTGCCTACAGTGTCTCCAAGAGAACTAAAAAGGGAATTTGGGGAAGGGGGAATGGCTTTAAGCTGAAGAGTAGATTTAGATTAGATTTTAGGAGGACATTGTTCCCTGTGAGGGCAGGGAGGCCCTGGCACAGGTGCCCAGAGCAGCTTTGGCTGCCCCTGGATCCCCAGAAGTGTCCAAGGTCAGGCTGGATGGGGCTTGAAGTAACCTGGGATAGTGGGAGATGTCCCTGGCAGGGAGGCTGGAATAAGATGAACTTTAAGGTCCCTTCCAACCCAAAGCATTCTATGATTCTAAGAAAACTAAAATAGGAGCAGAGATAGCAGCACCATTTTCAGTGACCAATTCAAAGGAACCTGAAATCATGAGCCATTTTTGATCAAACGTAGGTGAGAACCATCATGCACAGCTTTCACTGATGACAACTTTTTAAAATTTATTGTGTGACTGTCAAGAAATTTTCTCTTTTAGAAGCTCTGCCCTGAGCCAACTGGAGCTGACTGCTTTTCTTATTTCATGCAACCATGATCAGCTCAGATACTGTGGGAGAAACAAACTCAGGAACAACTCTCGACTTTGGACCATTGTTGGTGACCCAAAGCCACCAGGTGAGCTCCACCACCAGGTGCCCTCCCTGCTGCAGATGACAGCAAGCTGGTTTTGATGTTGTTTGCTGATATTTTGAAGGAAGAAGGATTTAGTGAGGTATTGGTATTTTGAGAAGGGGTTGACCAAACCCTTTAGGACAGCTCCTTACCCTCTTTTACTTTTTTTTTTTATCCAAGTACTGCAGGTCAAATTCTAGCAGGAGAAAGCTGAAACTGAGAAGAGAGACAATGTGTCTTAAAAATGAAAACATTGCTATTCATAGTTGGCTTAGTAATGTAGCTAAAGGGGGAAAAACCTCATGGCTCAGTCAAAATTGTGCCCATCTAACTTAAGCTAAGATAAATATTTGCAAATGCTCTTAATGACCATTTTTAATCACTTGCAGGATTTAGTGGCAGCTTTCTTTTGTTTTGTTTTTTTTCTAATAATAAACTACTTCATATTCAGAAATGTCTGTAACCTGGTGAAAGGGTTTGATTTATAACATCTCTCAGACATCAGAATTCTGGATTTGAAAGCTGAAACATGAGGGAGATCCAGATCCTCAAAATGATTTTATTTTTCACTATTTTAAAAGGACTTGGAGTTTAAAGTCTTTCACCATCTCATATTGCTACTTATATGGAAAACAGAATAACACCTTGCACCCAACTAAGATCATTTTAGTGACACCAGCAAATTTATGCTTTGAAGGTTCTTATGAAATGGGTGTGATTAAACCCATTTTACTTCCCTGATCCAGGGTGCCATTTTCTGGGGCCACAAATCTCCATGAAACTCTACAAACCTGCTCACTTCCTCCCTTCACTATTGTGGCTTGGGCAAATTTGTTCCACAGGGCCAAGCAGAGCAAATAGTGGAGTCACGGGGTATCCCAAACTGGAAAGGATCCACCAGGATCATCAAGTCCAGCACCAGGAAGCTTTAGCAGAAGGAGAATCTGAGAGAGATGTCACACACACGAGGGGGCTGGGACTGGAGCAAGGGTGAAGGGTGACTCCTCCAGTGACACATCTCAAAGCAGCGGGGACATTTTGAGGCTGTGAGAAGCTGCTCTGAAGAATGCAAGGACAACTGCCTGTTTGAAAAGGAAAAAAAAAAAAAGGAAGAAAGGAGAAAAACAAATCTTTAAGAAACTCAGAGTTGCAGCTCAAGGTCTTGTTTTCCCTAGCCCAGTGGTGAAGGAAAATTGTTGTCAGAAACACAAGTATTCAAACAGCCAATGACAGCAAGGAAGCAAACGACTGCTTCTGCCAGTGACCGGGGAGAGCTCAGCTGCTCCCTGCGAGCCAGAGGGAGTCACATCCAGCCCGGATCTGGGAACACTCTCCGGAGCAAAATCCCCTCTCCTCATCCTCTATAGCGCCTGTCTCATCAGCCACGGACCAAACCTCAAAGCCCCTGATCACATGAGAGCATTCCCACTTGGGTCTGGGCTGGCTGGTCCCCACGTGGAGGGTGGCAGGAGGCCCCACTCGCCGTGGGGCTGAGTCACCGTCCTCCGTCGTCTTGTGCGCCGCTGCTTCCAGCACTTCCACACCAGCCAGCACTGCACAAACATGTGAAAATATTCCTCGCCCACTCCCAGCCATGTTGAAAAGAAACCTGTTGTGGTTAAATGACTCGGTCAGTTCTTCAGGGATTTTCCAAGGTTTCCTATAAAAAGAAATCTGTGGGAAATGAATGATTGCATAATCGCTAACACATGCCAATTCATCTAAGCCTATTATCTTTTATGGCATTTTGTATTCCATTGTCCCTTACTCTGGTGAGTTTCTGTCTTACAATTCTTTTCCTTATTAAATTATTTGCACATTTTGCTCTCTCTGACCCTTTTGCATCAGTGGGATAGTTAGCATCTTCATAAGGAAAGAAGTCAAAGACAAACGGTCCCACCACCTTTTCTCACATAATATTTTTCCCCCTTCACAGGCATAGCTCTACAACAATCTCAGTGACACTGTGAAGGATCTGTTCAAGTGAGAAACTATATTACCTGGGTCTTGATGCCACCAAAGAAAAGTTTTTTCTTAAGGAATATGTATTTTTACAGAGGTTTTTTAGGGTCCCTGACAGAAATGACCAGTATTCATAGTTTTAAAATTACATAGTCCCTTGAAAACACTACAAGTTGCCCACAGGTCATAATTTCTTAGAAACAAACCCCAAGTGTCTTGGAAGTCTTAATTACACCGCATTTCAATTGGATTTAGGCTGCTAAACCACACAATTTAATAGGAATTTCAGATCTCTAAAAACCTTTTGATTTTCGACTTTAGGACCCTGACATTGCCCGAAAGCCAACCAGGCATTCACCTTTAGAATTAATATTTAATCATGTTTTGAGTAGGGTTTTTTCTACTTTTGAATGTTGTTTTTTTTCAAGTTTTGAACTTTTCCCAAGAACAACAGGTTCATAAACATATGAATCATGGCTAAGCACTCACCTCTCCACAAGGTGTGGCTTCTGGCATCTCTTCATTTTTAAATGAGGGAAAAGTGCAGAAGACCTGTGTGACTGAGAAGATACAAGGCTTTTTTTTCCTAAAATCCCAGATATTGAGAGGAATTATCACTGATGACTACTAATCACAGAGCTCTAAAGCCAGGGAAGAGCCCAAATCAGCTGCAATAATCTTTAAATTAAACTAAGAGGTAAATCCCCATAATCTTAATGTGAGAGAGGAGACTGCACAGCAATAATGGGCTCTAGGGACATTCAGGTAAAGCATAAATGAGCTACAGGTTCACTGAGCAAGGCCCCTAATCCTAAACATGAGGTGGGATAGCCAAGCTTTGTTTATACCACTGATCTCTGCATTGAAAATCCAGCTCTTCAGAGCAGATCTGTGTGAATTTTCTCCAGAAATGCAACAGGAAAAAAGGAGGATTGGGGAGAGACCTCATGTCCCAGACATCTCAATTTTCCATCTCCCAGTGCAGGGCAGCTCCACCTTAGGAAAAGAAGCAGAATTGGAAGGGTGGCCCGGATGTGAGACAGGAGGTTAATGGGGATCAGAGCTGGTGGTGCTGAAGACAGGGAAGAAGAGGAGCAATGATCAAATACTGAATAACAGTGTAAACAGGAAAAAGCTCTGTTGTTACACAACATCCTCCCAACCATGCAAACCCTCAGTGCTCCTGCAGCAACTCAAACAACTGCAACAAAAGGCAGCTCTCTCCTCTCTTTTGCCATTCTCAAGATAAAAATGTCTTAGACTCCATTTCCCATTGAAGAGGGAAGGAACAGCCACCAAGTCCCCAATTTACTGACAAGTTTTACCAACTCCAGCAAGCCAACAGGATTTACTCTTAATTTACCTCTGACTCCCAGCAAGCAGGAGCAGAAAAGTTCTATATCAAGAGCAGAAACATGTCAGGCTACAAAATCTCTATGAATTAGATCATATTTCCAGAAAAAAATATCATTTCTATTGCCCACATGAGCAGGTTTTCACAGACAGAATACCCATTTTGGTTCTCCTATACAATTTTAGGTGTTCCTTTGACAGGTACATTTCTGAAACCAAATTGAATTTTCTTTTCATCAGAAATAATTTGCAGGACTATTTGGCAACATTCACACCCTGCAAGTGTTTACTTGTTGTCAAGGGCTCCTGAGGATCTCCAGCACCTGTCATCCTCTGCCAGCATCGACCTTTCCATATGGGCAGGTCTCCAGAAAAGATTATGGGCAGTGTAAAATCCACCCATCTTAAATCATCATTTCTCTGATGTACATCAGAGGTTCAGAGGGGAGAGTCCATTCAATCTTGTTGCTCCTTTCTTCATTTTCCTTTCAAAAACAGGTTTACTCATATTTCTATTGGTTTTGTAAGATCTGCTCTGGTTTTTTATATTAGCTAACTATTCAGTCCATTGGTAACATTTTAAAGCACTTTATCAGCCTATATAATTCTATAATAATTTTGTTGTTTTCACCAAAAAAAAGCAACTATTCAGACACCTAATGCTACTTAAGTGCAAATAGATTTTTTTGTGGTTGAATAATAACATCTGTTTTGATTTTCCAGCCACAAAAGTGCATTTTATCTGGCCTTCCTTTATTTGAACTTTTCACATCTGCTCAGGCCTGCTTCCCATAAACTAAATACCAGATCCTTTCCCAATGTAGGAAATTTACCTGCACCAGTTGTTATCCCAGCTCCAAAGACTTCTTTATAAAAATGTCAAAAGTCTAATAAATGCAATCGTAGTGCACTGTGTATTTATTAAATATTACTCTCTATTTTCCCCATCCCAAATAGTTGATACTCACAGACCTAATAATGAAAAATTTATTTTAATGAATGGACTAATTTACTTTTATGGACTAAAGTACGTAGTGGGCTGGTGCCCCCTGTTACACAAAATTTAGAGATCAGCTTGTCACAATGCTCTATGTCATCAGCTACAAATTCAATCAGAAATTATAGGGATGGTCAGATGAATTGTGCTTTCAACAAATAAAGGTCATGAGGGGAATTTCACAGTCCATTTTCAGGATTATCTGCAAAGGTTTGGTAGTGGATTTTGTATTTTGACTTATTCTGGTCTTTTAGGAGGTGAGAAAAACCAGGAAAGGAAAATGCTAATCAAAAACACTTTTACTTTTTTTTTTTTTTAAGTAGTTATTTAGTTTCTGATTGTAGTTCACATCCCAAAAGTTAACTATGTTTAGCTAAAGGAAAAAAATTAAAGGGTATGGGATGAAACTTCAACTGAAGCAAAACAGGCTGAGGGGCTGGAAAATACATCCTGGGTATCAGATGAATGTTAAGGATCATTCTTTGAACTCAGAGCTAAGGAGAATTCTCCTCTGCTGATGTGACCAGGAAGATATGCAAAAAAATCACCCCCTCATCAGCCTCTTCATAATATCTGCATCTATTCAGCATTTTTTGCCACTGATAGAGAGATATATCTTGAGAACTCCTACGTCCCTGGGCCCTGTGCAGCTGTGTCTGCAGAAAAGCTGCAATATTGGGCCACTTTCCACAGACAGAAAACTCAGCAAATGGCTCTGCAGAGCAGAGGAGAAAGCACTGACGGCAAAGCTGAGACTCCAGGTTTTTCTTCTCTCAGCAAACCAGGAGCATCTCTTCTCTTCAAAGTCTCCTACCTCTGTCATAGGGAAGAGACAGAGCTTCATTCTTTTATGCTGTTTTGAATATTTAGCAAATCTTGGGATCTGTGATTTGGCAGTCTCATGAAATACAGCTTTATCAACCCAAAACACCCATCAGCACCAGTGTCTTAAATAGGAGATAGAAAAGTACAAGGAGGACCACCGTGGTTTCGGGAAATGTTGGAAGGGAAAGGCAATATCCGTGCACTGCCCTTGATTTACACCTTGATTTTTCCATCTGCACAAAGGATTCAAACTGCGTCATGATGGAACAGTTGTGAGAATCACAAAGAATTTAACAAGTCAAAAATGGATTAAAAAGCACTTTATGGCTTGTTAAAGAAATCCCCCTGTTCCTCAGAAGCATTTTTAGCATCTTATTAGTGGTATTTGATCTGACTAACATATTGACTCGTCATTTGAATAGGAGATGAATCCTTTTTGATGGACCACAAAGGGAGTATAAATTCAAATGAGGCACTTCTCCAAATTTTTATTTAAGCATAACCCCAAAGAGCCCATAACATCTGTAAAGGTTTTTTCTGTGCCCCACAAAAGACTATCCTAATGATCTTTTAAATCATGCTTTTTTTATTTTCTTTAGAAGTAATCATTGCATATGTATTTAAATCAAATAATAATGAGTTGGAAGTTCTCTTTTACCTGTTTTCTGGAATGCCATGCATTAATTTCACTTAAGAAAATACTCTAAGCCAATATAACATTTTTTTTAAAACAATCTGTCATGGAACTTGTACTTTTGCATGAGTTGAATTCATCAGCAGTCTCATACAAAGTAGTTCAGAACTTGACAAATGAAAAGCACAAAACATATCAGAGAAATATGCAAAAAAGCCTCATGTCTTTCAATCAATCTCTAATCTGAAATTATTTTGATCTATCCAATTTATACTGTTTAGGACCATTCCAGTGTCACCAAGACAGACACTGCTATGGAGTTAGTAGGTAGATCCATAATTGCCTTCTCTTTGACAAAAGCCAGAGAACTTGCTCCCAGTCATTTTTTGGAGCAATTTTATACCATCTAAGAATTTGCACTTAAGAATAAGTTGGAGACCTCCAGCTCATTTTGAAAACAGTAATTTATAGCTACACAGACATTATGATTTTACAGTGTTTTGATAGTTACGCCTTCACTATCCACATGGAACATTTAAAAACGGATTAGAAGCCATTAATCTTGAAAATATGAGAAATTTGTAGCCTGAAGAGGAACTCAGAGCATTTGCAGTCTAAGTCTCTATCTGCACCTAGGTGTTTGGTGTTTTTAAGGTATTTTATCCTCTTCTTGAACAAGTCAAGAATTATACTGAGGTAACCCTTTTGTGGTAAAAGTGCTGGATAATAAATCAGGGATCTCAATACTTTCTCACAGATACTCTTATTGACCTTGGACGAGTATTTAAGCTGGAAACCATTTTAGGCAGTTCCTGTCTCTTGTTACAATCTCCAACAGCACTCAGTCCATCGGATCCCCATATGCAATTTCATCCTTTAGGCACAACAATAATCACAGCCTCCCACTTCACTGAAAGTCTTTCATTTTAAAATTGAAATACCTTAGAGACAGCTCAAATCAAGTCCTTGTATTTGCCACACCTATGCCTTGAAATTTGGGGGAGATTCCCTTGATCCAGGTCTTTGCAGCAGGCTGTTAATTCCTCCAGAGCCTGACCTCAGATCCTCGGTTCAGCTATTCCTAAACTCTGATAAACGTCAGGTCCAAATCCAAATCTGGATCCCAAACCTGTGGTATGGGCCCATCTGTACTTGAAAGCAACATGTAAAAAAAAAAAGGAGGAAAGCTAAGATCATGACTATTTCTATTTGAATATTGCATACAACAGATTTATGAACTTAAGCAGTTACTTTTTTCTTTGTGAAATCAAAACTACCACAGGATTTCCCGTCCATATATACCATATGCTTTTTCCAACTTTGTTTAAAATTCTTAGCATCCCAATATGCTGAAGCTTCTGAGCACTACTGAGGTGTTGCGGGATTTTTTTGCAAGCTTTATCAACTTTGCAAACTACACTATATAGTCAAGAATTAATTTTTGTGTAGGAAAAATGAATTTTATCTATTCATTTCTGCAATATGGTAATGAATGGTGAAAGCATCATATGCAATGGAGCCCTTGGGGAGCAGCCTGAAATAGGATTAATTCTCCTAAATGACAAGAGTGTTTATTTCAGTGTGTACATTGGGTCAAGAGATGCAAAACCAAGTCCTGCCAGCACACGCCTTGCAGGATCTTCTGAGTACAATCTTCTTTTAGAGCCCAGGCAGGAGCATGACAAGTGACACAATAACAACGCTAAAGGAAACTTATAAATGTTTGCAAATTTGTTTTATGGATTAATGACCCTACACATAAGAATTGACATTTCCAGGACAAATCACTTCTTTATCCTATTGGTATTTCAGCAGTTTTTGCTTATGCCAAAGCAGAGGCAAATTTTTCCTTCTTCAGATCAAACAAGATCTAAAATCTGGGAAGATTTAACAGTAAAATAAAAACAATAGGGATGTAAATGTTAACCATCTGCATTCGTTGCTGCTATTTCTTATGATGTGATATCTCCATCAATGGCATTGTATTTTTACTTTTGTTATCTCTCATAACTTTTCATTCTATTATGGTTAATCATTGATAAACAAACACTTTGACTTATAAAGTGGCAATCATCTTGTCTAAATTTAACTGTGTAAAAGTCAAACACCTACTCCAAGCTACTCGTGAAGGCTCCTTCTATAGATAGTGGTGACAGATTGGCATTTTCAGAGAGAGACTTATCCTACCTGTCTTACACACTTGTTTTAAGATGGGATTAATCACTCTGTGGAAGTACTTTCTTCTTTTTCTTTCCTTTGACTGACTTTAGTAAAAAAGCAGCACACAAGTTTTGTTAGGGAAAAAAAAATAAAGGAAAGAAAAAGCCCCAAGAGATTATTTCAGGCCTTGAATTTGAATCGACAGAGGTATTTAGCCTCAAAAAAGATGCAGAAAGTTTCCTCCTAAAGGTAGATGGGAAAAAAGAGGGTGGAGAGAGACAGGAGCACAGCCTTTATAAGTATATTTATCACCTGCCCTGACTCCCTGCCTTTAGGGCTGGTGAGAAGCAATGCTAAGGAGAACCAAGACACCAAGGGAATAGCAGACTTCCTTTACTCTGCATTGTTTTACCCAAAGAAACCATGGGGATTGTCATAGTTTCCCTCTGGATGGAATTCCAGTGACAGAAAGGTTTTCCAGGCTTTGGCAAGAGAAAAGGGCTGGCCAACAGCTATTCTGCTTCAGCAGAGGCAAAGTAAAACCAGCATCTCCCTTTTTCACATGAGATCAGCTCCAGCTCAACACAGGGAGGGACCACACACCAACCATGGCTTCAGGACATGAGCCTTAGGAGGCAATTCAACGGAAACTTCCAATACCCTTCACATCATTCAAATGAAAAGATGCTGATGCTGAAGAGGGGAGAAACATTCTTCCTGGCGTCTCTCCATTTGAAATTCTGCTACAGTGACAGTATCTGGATTAGACTCCAGGACAGTATTTCTGAAACAGCAGGAACCCTGCTTACTGCATCAGTTTTAAATTATAAGCCTTCCAAAGATGTCAACACCACTTTCCTGGAGACTTTCCTGAAATTAAAACACTGAGCTTTTCCCCTGAGCCTTCACAGAGTCCTATGGATCCATTGCCCAGTGTCACCATTTGTATCGTGATTTGCCCATGCTGGGTCACTGCTACTACTTCATTTCTGCTCTATAGTCAGCCTGGCTCTTTGATGTTACTCAGTCACTATTTCCTTTCCCTTTACTTTTATCTCTGTCCTGGCATTCTTCCTTTAAGCATCCTCTCTACCAGATGGTCTCCATCTCTCCTTCAGAAGTGCCCAAAATATTCCTACTGCCTCCTCTTGATCTTCCCCCAGCAGCAAACCTCTTCATCCTACAGAGCTCAAATACCAATGGATTTCTCCTCCTTGCTGCTTCTTTCTTGCACTTTGAAAAGGAATTCACTGGAAGCAGCTAACCTCCAATCCTCATTATGCACGATGCACTCATTTATAAGAGTTTACCCAGGAGAAAAATTCAGACGGGATATAGGCTGCTACAATTGCGTTTTTTCAAGTGGAAGCACATCTGATGTCTGCGTGCCGAACTGGAGCTCTAGTTTTTAAAACAGGAGCTCCAACTTTTGCATTTGGAAATCCATATGGATCCTTTAATCTGAAGGTCAAAACAGCTTTTATGAAAGATACTGAAAACAATGATACTTTATATTCGCCAGCATAATTATATAAAGATGATTCAATATCGTAGTATCATCAGAGGATTCGGAAAAGTCTCTGTGCTATGTATTTTTAAGATAGGGTTTAGACAGTGTAAGATGAGGCTTCAGAAGTTTATAGAGAGGAAAAAAAATCTTGTCACAATTTATATCTTCCTAATAGGTCACTGAAACTCTGAGGATAACAATTGCTTTTACTTGCAGTTGGCAGTGTGCTATAATCAAGAATAAAGCTCTAGATATTTTTGTGGAAGTACAAGCACTTACTAAAATGCAGCAGCATAATAATGTATTATATATTATACAAATACAGCGAGGTGGGATTTGTGTTTGTCTCTTTGCAAGAGAAAAAAGAACTCTGAAATGACCTTCTGTTCATAAGTTGCTTTGAAAAAGGCTTGGCCTGAAACCACTTCACTACTATTGATATAGTCTGTTTCTGTACATAAATCTTAAATGTAAGCACGGCTTCAAAAAATAACTAAGCAATCACAAAGCTTTACTTTTCAGATTCAATTGCCTTCAAATCCTTTACTGAAGTCCCCTTGGCACTGTCACTTCAAAATCAGGATAATGCTGCATAGTGTTTCTCAGTTTCAGTAAAACAAAAGCCTTATTGAATAAATATGTGTGAAAATGTTGCAAACAGAACCATCTCAGCAGCCACCACCTGACCAGGCTGTGGTGACCCTCCCTGGTGACCCGCGTGGGCTCAATGCTAGACTTCTTGGTTTATCCCAGCACTGCTAAATTCCACTGTCTTTGTCCTTAAAACTGTAGCAGAACACACGTTTTCCTCACAGAAACCTAAGAGCAGGCTTTAGACATCAAGGAACAGCAAGGTGACCTAGGATTTCCATATGCAGGAAGCTGCTGATCAAATGGTATACCCTTTTTTTAATCTGCTTCTTGGATCGTGAATATAGAGGAAACCTTGTGGTTGTGCTAATCCCTTAACTCTGGGTTTGTAAGGAGAGCTTACAGCATTACCCCGTCTTGGAAACGTAAAAGCAGAGTAAAATATCCAGTATTTACTATCTCACGTCTCGTTCTGCTCTAAAAAAGGATGACTCAGGAAGGTTTTTCTTTTTTCTACACATCATCTTTTGCATATCCTACGTTTCCCTGTAGTTAAAATATTAGCTCAGGCCCACAGATCCCGTTATGGCAGTAAGACAGCCCCACATGCCAATGTCCCTGCTATCAGGTTTCAGGGCTGTGAGCTCAGGTATCCAAATCCCTGAAACCAGAGTCACCCAGCAATTAATTCCTGACTTTTGGGTGCTCCTTGTTGGCAGGAGGCACACAAGTAGTGCTGGTTCACAGCTGACTGCACCAAACAGCCACAAATCAGGACAAGGTCCACTGAATTAGATTTGATTGTCCTTTCAAAAAGGTTTTCCTATTAATTTGCTGCAATTTGTGTTTCAGTTTGTTATCAAAGATCCTTAATTGTCCTCAGAAGTGCAAAGAATCTCACAAGAAAAGGTAGCAGGTGAGGCAACAGGGATTTTTTTCTCTTGTGGAAGGGTCATTTCAACATGCTTGTTCTAAAAAGCAGAATTATTGTCAATTCTATTTCTGACTCATTAAGGCTAGTTAAAAAATAATTACAAAGCAATTATTGAAAAGCAACTTCTAAAGCTGCAGAATAAGAAACAACAAACAGGCTGCTTATAACAAGTACAAAGAACAGTTGCAAAGTTAAACCTGTTGAGTTTTAAGTACCAAAAATTGAGAGAGACACCAAGTATTCAGAAAATATCCTGGTTGTCTCTGAAGACCAGAAATATCCAGCAGGAATGACAGCACAAACTGGTAGCTGGGTTAAGGTACTGCAATTTTATCTCACCTGAACACGAGGTGGTCCCAGCCCTGCCCAACCTCCTGGCAGCCCTGTGTCTGTGAAGCCAGTGCTGGATTTCCCCTCAATCCTTCCATTTCTAAACCTCTCATTTCCACAACCCCAGCCAGCAATGAGCGGTGCCCAAATCAGGTGTGCAGAGCCCAGGGAAGTGGCCTTGACACGGGCCAGGGTGAGGAGGGCAGCCTTCACTTAATAGTGGGACAGCTACAAAAACCTGATGCTTCACACTTTACACCGTGATGGGAAGCAGATGTCCGAGTCCTCGCTGTTAGAAAGGGCAGATTAAAAAAAAAAAAAAAAAAGAAAAAAGAGCAGTGAATAAATGCTACAAATTGAGATAGGGTCAGCTCTGCAATGTAGGAGATCAGGCTAGACAGAGGCAGAAATAATTTTCTTGCAGATTAGAAGCAGATAAATGAGAGAGAGAAAGAAGGAAAACATGCAGTACAGAAAGGAAGATAAGAAAGAAGCTGTTCATCTTATGTATGGGAACCAAGTGCTGCATATGTATTTCCTATGCAGTTTTAGTAACTATCCCCAAGATGTTAATCTGAAACACTTTGCAGGAAGTGGACCATCTATTTAATTTAAAATGTTGCTTGGAACACTGCAGGATTTTCAAATAATTCAGTTAAATCACTGGACACTCAAATCTGCTCAGCAAAAAGGCTCCAGCCAGGATTTTGAATTTCACACATAGATGTCTTACTTAGGAAAAAATGCATTTAAGCACTCAAGTTGTTTATACTTGCATTTAAGCATTTTTTTCTAAGATAACAGTTTACTGACAACATCAAATATAAATTACACATGCATGACTGAGGGCATACAGTCATCCACCACAACTAGTGAGAGTGACCACATACTAAGCCCCAAAACAGGGGCATTTCCAATGGAATTAATAGAAAAATAAACAACCTGTAAACCAAGGTGAATTCTTGTTCATAAATTAACACAGAATAGCCCAGTGGGAAATGTGACGTGCAGTTTTCACACATGGCAGAAGTTTGCTGGTGGTTGTGTCCATTAAAGGTGAAGGCTGTGTTACCAACAAGCACGTTTTCATCTGGTCTTAGACTTAGAAATAACAGTAAAAATCAAACACAAACAGTTATTTTCTTCCTTTTGGGATTTGGCACATGTGCTCTAACAGACATAGATGGAAACTTCTAAAATAAATTAAGGAATGTACTTGTCAGTTTATTAATCAAAGTTTACCTGCTTCACATTACACGGAGACAAATTAAACAAGCTACCACGGTACTCAGAAAACATCTGCTAACAAAGTCAGAAGTAATGATAAACAAACTTGAGTTCCCTTTGTGGTTGATTTCCATCCAGCTGCATTTAATTATAAAAGAGCTATCAAAGAAAGCTCCCCATTAGCAGCTAATTCAGAATGACTTCAGAAGAAAATCCCAGAGCCTCCAGGTGATATCTCTCCAACAACTTTCTCATCTCTGCAAGTGATTGAGAAGAGCTGAATTAGACCAGTTTAGTGATCAGTCCTCCTGCTAACTGCCAGAGTAGAATGAAGATGATATATCTTTTCAGTGACTGCCTGTTTTCAAAGTAGGACCTATAAGATGTAGCAGACTCTTCCTTGCAAGTAATCTCTGCCAAAAGTGTCGGTGCCAGCCAGAAATACAGAGATAACCCTGAAAATTGCTGTATGCATTTTCTGAAGCAGAGCAGCTGCTGATATCAGGCAGAAAGGGAGAAAATTTGTCGCTACAAGTTTTTTTAATAAAGTTTCTTTGACTTGGGTGTTTTCCACAAAAAAATTGAAGATATGGGCATTTATAAGTATCTAATTCTGGTTTAGAGCAATCAGGAATTTTTGTGTTGATGTAGTGTATAGTCCCAGACTCATGCTCTGAACCAGATGGCAACAGCCTTGTTGCAATTTTTATTCTTTTTTAAATTAATTATAAATTAATAAAGTTATTAAAATTCTTAAAAACCTTTTCAAATAATGAAAGAAGCAAATACATCAGGCTTCCCCCATAAATTCTTAAATTGAGAAATTTTGGTAATTTTATAGATAGACAACAAGTGAGAGATTTTCAATGCACCCAGATTTATCAGGAATTTTTATCAAATTCCATGAAGACCAGCACTAATCACACACTCTATGTACACAGCTCAGTAATGCACAAGCAACTTGTAGCATATTCCAGCCGGGAGATTTGGACAACAATGTTTGACAAACCATAGAAAGATTTTTTCCTTTTTTTTTTTCCCCCGCCTTATTCTTTCCGTACAAGACAGTAATGGGTAATTCTTCCCTGAAAGCTCACTGCTGCCTGGCCAGCAAGCAAATATGAAATCAAAAACCCCGTGTGCCAGATCTGCACAGCTGTATTTGTGCTCCCGCGGCTCCCGGAGGAGCGCACACCACATGTCGGTTCCTTGACTTGGGGTGGGTTGGTGAGGTGTAAGTTAAAAGGGCAGCTGTACACTCCGGGAAATTTTCCAGATTCATTTTCTACCAATTGCTTTAACAACGCCACAAGCCACGCTGGGTTGGGATGCTGGGTAGCACAGGTAGGAAATAGGAAAACTTTTGCTACAGCTTATTCTTGATCCAGTCCCTGAGCTCTCTTGAAAAACTTCTAGCATCCTTATAGAGGTTTTTTTTCCCCTGCAAGAATAAAAGGGTTGGCTCTGATTGCCGCTATTCTAAGAGGTTAAGAGAAGAAAAGAAATTATTATATATCCACATGGTAATCAACCAAGGTTTTGTGTAACTGTTGCTCTTGATGTGGTTCTTCCAGACTCTTCCAGAAAAGAGTTTATTGATGTACCTGGCCTAGAAGTTGGAGAGCCAAAGGAAGAAAATGATAACACAGTTTAACAAACCCTTTGTTTACGTAAACATCCATCCACAATCTGTGTCTGGTGGGGTGAACATACGGCTTTAATTTTACCCTTGGCACACGGATCAAACAATGTTGCCAATATCTATTGTTCTCCTCATAACAATATGCCTGGTGGTTTCAACATATCCTCTCCATTAGCTGGCTTCAGATCAAGCATTGCTGTGTATGTGCTTATGTCTCCATAAAACTGGAATATGGATCTCTTTTTTTTTTTTTTTTTTTGCCTTCTTTGTACCAAATGTGTAAGAAGGAACACAGTTGAGAATGGTGGTCAACTGTCCCCGTGAGTCATGAGAACAGCTCGCTTCGGAACGCGCGGCGGAGCAGGCACCGGGTGGGAAGGAAGGGTTGGATTGGATTTGAAAAGCCATGGCCATGTAGCTTAGGCTCTTCAAAATACCAGAGGAAGTGGTGAGTCAGATCCTTATCCCTTTTTATTTGGGCTTTAGCAAACCTTTCTGGATTTGGTCCATCTCTGATCTATATAAGCCCTGCTCTGGAGCATGGACACGCCACAGGTGGCTAGGAAAAGGGTGATTGGAGCTGCTTTTCCTTGGATTTTCCCTCTCCTTTCTATTTTTCAGTTTCTCTTCCTTTCCATTTGCTTCAGAGAGCCACAATAAAACTTGTTTTCTATTAGAAATTTCCAGGTTCTACAGAGACAGTGTAACGAGGAGATTGGAATCTGGGGAATGCCACAAGGAGAGACCTCCAATGGACTCCCCGAGCCAGGGTAGCTTGTCAACTCCATGCTAATCTTCTCAGCTCCTGCCTCAGCCTCTGGAGCAGCAGCATTGCTTTCTTATGCTTCCAGCAGCAATCCAACTTGACATTTCTCCTCTACACTGTGCTGTGTTTTAGCCCATACTTCCAAATGTTTGATCCAAAATTCACTCCAGTCAGTGGAAAGAATCTCATTGCCTGGAGTATACTTTGGGTCTGGCACCTTCTTTCCACCTGATCACTAATACCTGGTTTATATTCAATAAACCAGTGATAAAATAGAGGTTTCTGATTTCCTGGTGCCATTTTCACAGTAATGGAGAAAAATCTCACTGAAGAAACATTATCACTGGTAAAGACAAAAATTATATCTGGGCCATTCAGAGAACTTTGGTGGTTTCTTTCATTCATGACATCTTGCTTTCTAAGGCTGAAAGATGATGTTAGAGAGGAAGTGTCTGGGAAGGGCTGATGGTGCCTCAACCATTTGTGCTGCCTGGAGCAGAAGCTGCTGCTGGGGGTGGCAGTGCCCCGACACCCTTGGTTGCTCTGGGGGCCTGCATGTGGCATAAAAGGATGACTGAAATCCTGTGGGAGCTCTGCAAGGAGGCAGCTCTGGGAGATAGCACAGTGGTGATCAGCACCACCAAAAATAGGGCTCTGCAGGCCTTTTTTTCCCCCATGCTCTCATGACACTCCTCCTCACTGGAAGTAGTAATTCTGAAAAGCTTCAGGGTTTATTCAGTACTTCTGTTTTCTTCCTGCTGCACCACTTCTCCCTTGCCTGCTTCTCCCCAGTTTTGATGTTTTACCTTCTGAATATGCTGAATCCAAGCCCAGTGTTTGAGTGATTCCACTGACCCTGCCGTTCTGCATGCCAGCACAGATATGTATCTTTTAGGTTTACTTTTATCTATGCTAATTTCACTTCCCCCTCACGTTTTGGAAGCAGAGAGCAACTGCAAGGCTTCCTGTGCATCCCAGGCTACGAGTTTTAAGGAGTTTAAGAAGAATTAAGCTTGATGCTGCTTGTGCTCTCATATATATTCAAGCACAGCTTTTGGTCTCCTCGCCACACATGTGCTTCAGCCTGTTCTCGACTGTCACAGTGACAACATTTCTATATAAACTCATTCATTAAGACTATCAGACTGTAATTATCTCTGCTGTGCAGAACGAATGCAGGTTTCCCCCAGTAATGGCATGGCAAGAAAAGGAGGAGAAGAGGGGTAGAAGAGCACTCTTTTTTTTTTTTTTTTCTGGAATGACTGTTTTGGTCTGAAAGCCATGGCAGTTCTGGCATTACTGGAAAGCCTAAAAGTAACATCCAAGTCCTAACCCTTAGTGGCTGATCCCAACAAGATGCAGAATCCTTCCCTTAATGAACCAGGTAGTCTCTATAATTTTGATACATATTTTTGGGTCAAACCAAAACTGGGGAGTTATTTCCCCTAAAAACACCTGTTGGAGGTGGGTACACTGGGAGTCAGTAGGAGAACAGACTCCTGTATAATTCAGGCCTTATGTGGAGAAAAAAATAGTGCATTAACTTTGAAATTGTCTAATACCACAGATTTATTTACTATAGAATTAATTACCTTGCTTGAAGTAATTAATTACCTTACTTGAAGTGGCACTCATTGACACATGATATTTTGTCTAATTCTCCACTGTGCATAAAAATGCAATATATATTGTAATATGAATTGTAGCTGTTATTGCTTTAAACACCAATTTAATCAAGGGGTTTGACAAATGTAACCATAGACTAATTATCTTTTTTGTCAGTATTTTATGTTAGGACTTTGTCAATTTTACTATCAGTTTGATTTCATTCTGAAATAGCAAATTATCATCATAAAAATACTCCTGTCCTAATCCATGCAGTTTAAAAAATGTTCAGTCCACCCCGTCCATTACCACATTAGGCACAGAACATAATTTGAGTTTAGATGCAGTGAAAATTGCACAGCTCAACACAAGCACATGGGTCTAGCATCAGGGTTACTACAGGGTTACTACAGGGTTATGATGGATTTGGCTCTCCTGTGTCCAGCATATCCTCACCAGTTGCTGGAGCTCTGCTTGGGATAGATTTGAGGAATGGAAAGAACTTTCTGACCAAACATCCCTGGTGAACTCCAAAAAGGCCTGCTAGTCAGGGAATTAATTCATAATTAAGCCAAACTGAGGCAAAAGTTGGCACATAATTAACAGAGCATTGTCAAAGAGAGCTCATGGTTTAATTTTAGTGGGGAAAATATGGTATCTCAGATACCATGATATGGGTGTTTGTTCACAGCCACTGTACCTGTCAACTATTATTATCCTGATGCTGCCGTGTTCCCTGAACTGTTTTGATTTCTTAACAAGAAGAGAATTTTCTCTGATGTGCCATCTGTAAGGCACAGTTTACCAAAGGAAAAGTTTATCTCAAATTTTTAATAATTTTCTGTCAATTCCAATAAAATCAGATATATTTTTATAATACTTACAAAATAATAGCAAATATGACTCACCACATGTGCCACTATTTCATTTGATATCCTTCTTCTCCCACTGACTTTTCTTTCCAGCACAAAATGCAATTTAAATGTCAACTTGAACTAAAAAAAGTTACATTCCTGGGGAGATTACTGGTATCTCATGCAATCTGAAACAATTCTACTTTTTTTCTACTACTTTACCTGTTTTCTTCTAATTTACTCTCTCATTGTGAAGGTTCTAAAACTAAAAAATGTAGGAAGGAATTAAATAATGCACTTTTTGTTTACATATAAGTGACAGGACAAGTCATAGAATTATAAAATGGTTTGGGTTGGAATGGACCTTAAATCTCATCCAATTCCATCCCCTGCCGAAGGCAGGGACACCTTCCACAGTCCCAGGTTACTCCAATCCCCATCCAGCCTGACCCTGGACACTTCCACAGTTGGGGCAGCCACAGCTTCTCTTGAAAATTTTTGCTGTTACTCCAATCCCCATCCAGCCTGACCCTGGACACTTCCACGGATGGGGCAGCCACAGCTTCTCTTGAAAGTTTTTGCCAGGGCCTCACCATTTAATTTTTTCATAATATCTAATCTAAATGGACATGAAATACTCCAAATCAAATGTGGACAGAGAATGTCCATGCATGAGGTGAGGGTCTGCTTTGCTCTGTCCAGAGATGTTATGCTTGGGAAATTCATTCAGCATTGTGAGAGCATTCCCATTTTTATATTTTGGATTTACCTGGAGACTTTCAGGTTCTTCTAGGAAAGTATCATGCCTACACAAAGATGTTTTCACTCTCCACGAGGTTGTTTTTCATTGGGCAGCACCACAGGCATTGGATACAGGACCTACCAGCCTGGATTTTCCCTTCTGGGACATGACACAGGAGACTTCTCCAGCTCAAGCTCACTGTCACATAGTCAGGAAACAGTGATGGCAACCAACTGCCCTGCCTTAATGCCAGAGTTCAAATCCTTTCCCTCACTGCTGAATTTATATGCATTTTTCACTTCCATAAAAACATCTTAATCCATAACACCAGAGAGTTGTCATGATCTTTCTTTCCTAATGATCACTCTTCCTCTGAAATTCCTAAGAAGACTGCTGAATGTCATCCTCAGCTCCCTATAACATTGCAACACAGGCATGGGAAAATTGGGAAAAACAGCTTTGCTGACATCAGTTAGACGTCAGAAAGTTTAGTGCTGAGATTTAGCCCTAATCTCTGTGTTTTAGCTCCTTAATTCCAACACTCCTGGTTCTCCCCAGTTTGCAAGAATACACAATAAGGACTGAGAAAACCAGCTCCTCCATATTTTTTAATCATAAGGATAACTTGGACTGTTCCACTTCAGGAGAAATAAGGATTACGATATCAAGCAAACTGAGGACTCGCTACTGCCTGACTTAGAAAAGATGGAGATGGCTCAGCCTAAATGAAAATTAGAGGTTCAATATGTCAAAGACCCCAGAAGCACCATGAAATGTAGGAAGCAGGCTCAGATTCAAAACTCACCTGGAATTGCCATGGGAAATAGTTGCTGAAAAAGCCATCTGGAAGAATTCCTCCAAGAGAAGAGTTCTTGATCAACCTGCCTGGGCCCTTCATCCACTCTGAATAGAGTTTTCTCACAGACACAAAAGGTTCAGCTATGCCACAGATTTTCAGGATCTTGATGGTATCTGCAGGAATGGACAAGATTTGCATCAAGAAATGTTAACCAGGAGATTTATACAATTATTTTGTAGTGCAATTATCAAAAACTGGGGCTAGAGCCAAGTTCTCTACACTCACACTGACTTCAAGGGGCCTTTGCACACCTGAAAATCCACTCTTCCTTTCCTTTTCTGGAATTCTCTGCATCATTCACCATTGTCACCTAACTTTTGAAGCAAACAGGTGATGGCATTTTTAGCTCTTAGCTTTGATTCTCCCCTGCAGTAAAAACCCATTCTTTGCAGAGAATGGGGGATGATCTTTCAGGAAAAAAAACCCCAGGCTTTAGGATGCATTTTATTACCCATTTTCTGTCTCAATTTAATTAAGATAGATATATCGAAGGCATAGATAGATATATCTTCCCAAGAAGAAAAGTCTTCTGCAGCCCCATATATTCCAGAGATTTGTAGGGTTGCTCTGCTCCACGGATGGATGAAGAGCACCTCACACTGCCTGTATTTACCTCTCAGAGGTGTTAGAGGCTGTAATTAATTACTGTTTGTAGAACCCATTGAGATTGTTAGAGACAGGCACTAGAGAGCGAGTGGTGTTATAAATTATTACACTTGAAAACGTTCAAACTCTTCAGCCTTCCAGTGCTCGCCTTCACACAAACGAAGCATTTCCCTTTCTCCTCCTGGAATAAAATTTGCCCTCTTGACATGCACAAACCATTAGAGAGGCTGTGCTTACAAGCACCTAACAGTATTTTCTCAAGTTTATTTTGACATTGACTTTTAATCAACGTGACGATGATTGAAAAAGCCAGTCCAACATTTCACTAAAAGGAATATTAAAAGTGCATTGATTGTGTCTGCAAAGATATGCAATTAAAAAGTATAAGTGCTGTTATTTAACACTTGACTTTACTTATTTTGAACTCTTGTGGCCCTGTTGTGTACATGGTTAAATGTGCAATGCTGTGTGTTTCAAGTAACTTGGCTGTAAGCAATTTTATATTTTAATGAAAATAATTACAGTTTGAGTAATATGAAGTGTATCTGAAGTATAACCCCTGATGCTACTTCCCCAGAATTAGCTGTGATAGAAATTATCATGATTTATTACAGTGACTCTGTGCTTTATGTGTTTATAGGGGATCCTGGCTAGCAATGATGATTCTTAACTAACAAAGAATTGCATTTCAAAAGCAATTTTTTCTTGGATCTTATCTGTAATTCTTCCCCAAAAGTGATATGATTTAACTGTGCTGCAGTATGTGCTATTGCAAAGATGGCATTATTGTGCTGTCATTTTGACAGCTTACTTTAATTTACACCATTTAATGGGTGAATACATTTTTTAAAAATCTGGTGTTATTCTTTCTTAATATACCATATGCCATCGATCCCACATGCACTTCTTTGCATAAGCACACCAAGTTACAGAGTGGAATAAAGCAACCTATGTGTCATGTACAACCTCTCCTTTGAGTGACACATCAGAAGCTCAGGTCCTCTCTGTTCTTCAAGGATTCTGTGGATCCTGTGACATTTCTGAGCCTCGAGCTGAAATATGTTACACGATACGTGATGTCCCCACTGGCATCTGTCCACCTCAGAGATGGGCACTTTTCAGATACACTGTACAAAAATAAATTTCTGAATGTCATTTGCCTTGCTAAAAGCAGCAATATAGAAAGTGTAAAGACTGCTGTAATTACATTACTGCAAAGGCCAGTATCTGCAGCAGCTGGTTTCAATTCCAACCACTATTTTAAACTATTTGGTCAAACAAAATCTCATCCAGCTCCTGACACATTTTGCCAGCTAATGGTAACTACTCATCAGCACGGGCAAAGGTTGGACAATCATCCCCTTTGTCTTCTTTTGGGGAGGGCAGTCTGATCATTCCCCTGTCTGGGGAATTTCAGGGTCACCTCCAAAGGAAGCAGACAATACAGGGGTTTGATCCAGGCCTGTCCACACCTTTCCCATGAAAGTACACCTCAGCTCACCAAACACCAGTTTCAGTAGGGCTTTCCCATCCAGACTCCTTTACTTAGGCAGCTTTCCTAAAGGATTCAGATACTCAGATTACCAAGGCCAGGCTGGACAGGGCTTGGAGCAGCCTGGTCTGGTGGAAGGTGTCCCTGCCCACGCAGGGATTGAAACAAGATGAGCTTTAAGCTCTCTTCCAACCCAAACCACTCTATGATTATATGATTCTACCCATGTTACTGCTCAGAGGATGCCACTGAGAGCAATTCCTCCTCCTCAGGATGGTCTGTCACCCTGGGTTCATGTTCAGTGTGAAAGCATCTCCACAGCTCCCAGGCCACACCTGTTTTTTCTCTGCCTTGCTTAGTCCTGTCCACAAAAATCCCACAGCTGGTTCACTCTGCAAAACCTGCAAGCCTGGCCCAGCAATAATCTCTGAAGGCTTCAGAAAATCTGCTGTGGGACGTTATCTCAGTAGAGGAAAATTTCATTTGGGAAGCAGCCCAATTTGAGAAAACAATTTCATGACAGCGTGGAAAGCAAGCTGATGAGCTCCAAGAACTTAACTTTATTTGGTAGACTTTTGTCTGCTTTCCAAGGACACCTAAGAGTTAAATAATTTAAGACTGTAACAAAAACAACAAAAAAGAAGATATCCTAGCCATTCCATTTTCCTGTTACAAATATTATTTTTGGAGAGAAATGCTGCAAATAAAAGTGCAAGACGAGCTTAAGATTTTAAGCAAGAGGTATCCAAGGTTGAAAAAGATTTTGTTGACACGAACTGAAGAAATACAACATACCTTTATACTTACTTAGCTCTTTGATGTTATACATGATACCCAGTATGGCATTACAACCAACTGTACATGTCATAAAAGTACAGAGATTCCATGTGGAGTGAACCTGCAGTGAATTAATGCCTCTGTCAAGGTGTATCCTGAAATGTATTATACCATCCTTGCTTCAAATTCCAGTTTACATATTCCCTGCAACTCACAGGACCAGGAACAATAAATCACCCCAGCAAAAACAGGAAATGGATTATTTTGAATTCCATCCCACTGATTAACAGTACATTTGGAATGAGAAATCACGTGAAATATTTAGAAAATTGTGTGCTTTTTAGTAAATGATAGCTATTGTGGAAAAGTATAGAATTCCCTTTATTTTCCATTTTAATTTAAGACAGTAGGGTTTGGGTCTGGAACACAGGTCTGATGAGGAGTGGCTGAGGGAGCTGGGGCTATTTAGGCTGCAGAAAAGGAAGCTCAGAGGACATTTATAACTCCACAATTCTATGAAAGAAGGTTTTGGTGCGGTGGGCTCAGTTTCCTCTCCATGTTAGCAAGGGACAGGACAAAACAGCCTCAAATTGCACCAGGTGAGGTTTAGGTTTTGTATTAAGAAAATGTTTTTCATGGGAATGGTTGAAAAGTATTGGAACAGGCTTCCCAGGCAAGTGATGGAATCACCATCCTTGGAGTTTTCAAAAATCGTGTGGATATCGCACTACGGGAAATGGTTTAGTGGATAACGTGGTGGTGGTGCTGGGTTGATGACTGGACTTAAGGGTCTTAAAGGTTTTTTCCAGTCTTAATGATTTCACAATTACACCTGTGTCTCGCCTAAAAAAAAACTGCTGGGAATTTTATATGCCCAGAAATGAGCCATTTGTACAGAACAGAGCAACAGATGCTGACAACTGACACATATTTCCTGCATCTACTGAAAAGGACCAACATCTTAAATTATCTCCAGGTGCTATGGAAAAGCTACAGACCACTGAACAGCAAGTCAGAAAACTGACAAATGTGATTTCTTGGAGTTTTTATGCATTAGCTTGAGTGGCCACTTCAGACAGAAATATCAAAGTGAAACAGTAAAGAAAGTGCAGCCACTGCTATGTGTTGGGAAGGGGCTTTAAATTATAACAGGATTTTTAATCATTATTTTTTGCAGAAGACATCTCTGGGATAGGATTTGCACTGGACTTTGCTGCAGGAGTAGAGAAATTGCACATTTTAAATCTCTAGCAGAAATTCTACAGAGTAGAGGGGGCAATGAACACCAACTGCCTCTCCCTCCAGTGCAAAAGGAGCAGATGAGAAATTTTACAAGTTGGACACACGGCCCCTTGACCTGTGTGATACTGGATAACCCTCTGCAGTGTCAAGCAATGGATCATCTTACCTGCTGCTGCAAAACAGACTTCCTTATGTGCTTGGAGAGGACATTTCCCATGTCTGAGACAGAATTCCTGCCCTGCTTCACCTATGGAAGGAAAATCATAAAAAAACAGAACCCACAAACAAACCCCACAAACAAAAAGACAGCTAAACAAATAAAACAAAACCAAAAACAGAACAAAGAGAAACTTTACAGAAAATTGAACTCAACTCCCAAAATATTTCTCAAACCAGCCTTGACAAAATATATTTTTTGTTATATCCACCCCTCCTTCAGGGTGGAAACGTGTTAGAGTCACAGATGCTAAAAATTTTAGACTTTCTATACTAACAAACTACAACCCCCAAGGAAACACTACATTTAACCTAAAGCCATAAAAAAACTTTCCAAAATTAATTCATAGCACTAAAATTATAAGCGTATAATTTAATTAAAATATATAATATCATGTAGTAAAAAAACTTCAAGTTTAAAATTTTATAATAGAGTAATAGATATGTATAAAACAAAATAAAATTTTTAAAACAGAAACAGAGCTCTGGAAAATGCAGCAGAATTAAGAGGCCCTGATGGAAAGGAGAGTTTCTGGACACTGAGAAAAGCATTGCAGCAGATTGGTGCTGTATCATATTTGTTTCTGATGGATTTAGTTGGTCAGCCCTCTTCCTCCTTCCACACAACACATGCACACTGATCTATAGCACACACATATGGTCACCAGCATAGAGGCAGCAAATGCCAGATCAGATAGAGAAAGGGTGAATTTAAGAGATTATAAATGTCTTTTGATAATAGTATATATTCAATACTGTCACTAAAGTAAGAGTGTCCAAAGACAATATGAACACTTTTCTCCTCTTTTATTTGACCATAAGAAAATAATTTCAGTTCAACTTAGTAATGGCTTTGCTACATTGTTATAAGGTGATTAAAAAGACAAAACTATTTTCATTTTGAACCTCTAAGGAGAACCACTGCCCTAGTGAATATCAGTCAGAAAGGTTCTTTCCTGCCATGAGGTCATGGAAAGGTGAAGCCTTTGCAGTGGGAAGGAGGACAGGGATGTTTTTTGGTGCAACACATCCTGGCTGTCACACAGAGGGGGAGATGGAGGCCTTGTGAAATCAGTTCTGTGTCACCTCTACAGCTGTGTCCAGCCCCCACTTTGTGGTTTCAAACACAAGTCCAGCTTTTTGTATCTGCAAAAACCCTCTCACAGAAGCATTTTCTTCAAAGAGATGCTGAGATTTGTTTTATCAGATAGAGCTGCAGCCCTGTCTAACGCGACACATGAAGAAAGAGGAAACTTCCCTAAAAACATTCCAAGCTCCTCTTTGTGCCACCCACACGTGCAGTCATGACTGAAGCACAGAGCTGCATGTGGCTCTCACGCACTGCAGGGCTGGAGCCCGGGGAGGAATCACCCCAGCAGCTCCTGCCAGGCTGCCCCAGGCAGAGCAGGATTTCCCCAGGGCCTCCCTTGCCTCCCCAGCACAGAGCTCAGCACTCCCAGAGCTCCCTGGGTGTTCAGCACAGTAAAAACCTGGCCACAAGATTTAAAATCAAAGGCACCGAGTTACAAGCCCTGCTGAAAATCTGGCACTTTGCTGAAGTGTCGAAATACTTCTGGTCAAAATATAGCCATAATCACTAAAATATACAATTGCTTTTCATAATCAGCAGTATTTACCCACGTAAATAATTTTATTTACTCCGGTCACAGGAAATGCTAAATTTGTGTGACACTGGGAAGGACTTCTAAGTCGTAGGAGACAACCATGGCATAACTATTGCAAAGACAGAGCTAAGACTGTATCACTACAGCTTCAGTGGATGCAAACCAGTCAGTGCTAGTTCTGCAAATGCTTCTGCATCACCTCATCAGTGTGTGGGAGCAAGAGGTAGACTTGTATCCCTTGGAAAATATGCAGAAGCAAAGAGATGGTAGAGAAAAAGAGGAAGATTTTATTTTAGATGATCTTTAAGGTCCTTTCCACTGCAAAACTTTCTCTGTTAGGAACATATTTGTGGAGCAGAAAACAGTGACACGGTGCCTGAGAAAGGATAAACAAATTGTTGCTCTGTGAGTTTTGCTTTTGTTCAGCCTCAAAGAAAGAGTCACCCAGTTGAGACACTCAACATTTGAGTTTTAAAAGGAATGGGATGATGGACCCTCATTAAGGGATCAGTTCTATAATTAATCAGCTAATGGGCCATCAGCTGATGGCAGATATACTTCAAGTCAAACCTCTGCTCTAGCATATTTGTAAAACTTTTTCAAGCAGGGTCCTGGGTCAGACCAGACATAGCAGTCTTACAGTATTTTCTTTAAGTATTGCCCAGCCTTGGAAATACAGCTGAGCGTCTTGGATTCTTCTCATAAAGTGAAAAGGGCCATGTGTCTTGTAAAGACAAGCCCCAAGGGAACTGAGGTAAAGTATTTTTGTAGCCTTAGCACAAATTTTCCTTGTGTTTATGACTTCATTATTTTAGTGGGTGTGTTATTTCAGTGGGTTTTTCAGCTACTTATTTTCTATCTTCTTTATGGTTCTCTTTTTTTTTTTTTCCCTGTCTACTTTAAATAAGGAAAATGGACTCAACAGATGATGCAGAGGTCTTTATAGCAGAGCTACTGGTTTTCATTCCTGTTTCCTGAACCTCAAGGAATCATGTGCTTAAGATGCTCAAAGAATATTTTTGTAACATAATATTAAAGTTACTGTTGGTGTCTGGTCAGTGTAAGAGCTCCCCATATGAGCAGAGGTGAAAATTTTAGGCATCTATCTTCTGTTAAGTGTAGTGAAAGAGTTAAGACAAAATGAATTAAGTGAACACAACCGACAAGAGAAAAATTGTTTCTGATTAGCAGGAAAACCCAGGATTAGGATGTGGTTACTCTGTAATTGCAAAATCTGATCTTCAGTAATATCTGGCAGGGTTTTAGAGAAAAAAAGCAGTGAAAGGACTGAAAACTAATACTAAGCTCATTTAAGGTGAATTAATCCAAAATACTGGTCTCCATACCTATGGTTGGCCCCTACACTGGGAGAGCCCTACCTCTGCAAAAAGCTGCTGGGATTGGTAGGACAGATGTGTGCAGCACATCTGTCTGGCCAGGGCAGAGGGGTTTTCACAAAAGTGCCTTTTATTCTGGGTGCAGCTTCAGCCAAAATGCACAGAGACAGCAGCCACTGATCGAGCAGAGCTGGGCCAATGACCCATCCAAATTATTGGGTTATTAATTATCACTTCTGCTTTACCTGGTGTCAACTCACTTGCCATATCTGCTTTACTGGTAGCTTGGTTGCCTAATTAACAGTAATTTGCATTTTAACTGAGCCTGTAAGTTCCCTGTAAAGTCTGTGCTTGGGGACCCCAGTGATCACCAAGTTGCTGGTCAATGTTTTGATAAGAAGTAATGCTTGAGTAAATCCTACAAGCCATCACCCTAAGGCAAAGTAATCTCATGGCAGGGATGGCTGAGTAAAATAATAGGAAGCATGGAGCTTTTCTCAAACCTAGAGCCAAATCTTTTACAAGACATGAAGTTCTCATTTTTCTTCTTTTTTTTTTTTTCTGTTTTAATTTGTCATACTTTTTTGATCTGTGTCAGAAAAAAATATAGAAATACCAAAATATCAAAACAAAAAGTCTGTTCTTGGATTTATGACATGAGAAAATCCAGGAAGGAAAGGAGACCTCATGAGAAAGCCTGTTTTCCCTACATTTTTACATGGCTTTCAAAGTGTATGCAATGGCAAAAAAAAAAAGGTACATAAGCTAAAAATCAATAAAACATGAGGAGTTTGTTTCCCTACCAAATCAAAAGAGGTGATACCATGCATTAGAACCTGGCAGAGTCCTGACATTCCAGTCCATGATATGCAGTCTGCACCTTCAGGAAGAAGCTGTGGACACCGAGTTGTCCAGTGCTCAGCTCTCCCAGCTGGAGGTATCTCAAACACTCTCTTAATTTCATTCAATTATATTCAAAATATGGTGGAGAGGTAAAACAACCTACTATAGGCATAGGAAATGTTCAAAGCAACAGACAGAAGAAAGTTCAAAGGAGAGCAGATAAGTAAGCTGCTGTAGTTTATGTTTTCCTGTTAAAAAAATAAAGAAAAGAAAATTTGCAAGGAAAAGATAAATGTAATGGATTTAATATATAAAAGAGTTTGGTAGGAACCACAAATGCATGACTGACTCAACACAGACTAGAATGAGGAATACTGCCTTATGGATTATCTTAAGGGGAAACCAAAAAAATGCACTTCCTCACTCAAAAAAATGCAACATAATTAAATTTCACACAGGCAGGACTGGACTTCAACCAAATGAAGGTGCACAGAGCAGGTCATTAAAATTAAATAAGAACATAAAGTCTATCACTCACCTCTCCTCTGTAGCTTGATTTCTCCTTTTGTTTCCTTCTGGTTTTGGAGTTTCAGAGAACATTTGAATTTAAAATTCTCCTCTTATACACAGGACTATCCACTGCACTCTATGTCACATTTCTGCTGGAGGACCTCAGCCTTCATGAAATAACCCAATTCTTCTTGCAGGCCCTTTTGATTAGGCAGTCCTTGTTGAGCGAGATCCAACCAGTGGAAAAAAAAAAAAGAAAGATATGTAAAAAGACACTAAAAAATGGTCTCTAAAAAATCAAAACAGCAGCCAAAGGTGCCTACTCTGCAAATGCTGTGGTTAAAAAATTTGAATCTCATGGAAATCAGCCTTGGGTTTGGGCAGGAGAGCTCAAGACTGGCTATGAATGATTTGTGCTGATGGTCAGGATCTGACCATTGAGCTGGACAGAGTTTCTCACCCCTGCCCTTACCAAGAGATTTTCTGAGCCTCTTTTCACACATGGTGTATTGCTCAGAGACCTACTGCAATAGCATCTTGTGGGGCAGCAGCCCCATAGAAGTGGATGTTGGTGCCCTATTCACACATTCATCTGATTTTCCTAGAAAAGCAGCAATGAGGGAAGCTGCTGCTCACTGTGCTCTAACAATCTACCCAAGGGTTAAAATATTGATCCTTACCTACAATATAATGTAGCTTGACATGTTTCATCAAGCATGTCGTTCTCACTCCAGTTCCAGAGCACTTCCCTGAAAAGTAAAAACAGTAAAAAAACCACCCCTAAGATTGCTACTAACATGTAAAATATATTTAAATAAACCAAAATAGCAGAGAGAAAAAAATTATCATAGCACAATAGATAATTTAACACCAAACTTTAAACAAATAGCGCCATTTGCTTTTGAGGCAGCAAAAAGAGTTTATTATTTCACTATTTCATCTCACCTTGTGTCATTAAAATATAGGACACAAGTAGTAAAACACAAAGTAAATATGTACATATCTTTACACCATGTAGGGCAGCTATAAATCTTACTCTTTGATAACAGCTGTACTATAGCAATCATTTGAGTAGTGCAGCTGCCACAACAATATCAAATTTTATAGTTAAAAGGCAGTCAAAACTTTAATGGTACAGTGGAGGTAGATATATATTGTGCTATAAATAAACATTATCTAATGAAGAAATGAAACATGTTTATTTTTCCTTGACATATCGTTCAAAATCATATATCTTTGCTGCTGCAAGCTGCTATAATAGCAGCCATTATACTTCAGCATGTATAACAAGGTCTGTAGTTGGGCTAATTACGCTGGATTTAAATGAGGGATGGGAGAACTTCAGACAGCGTGGCCTTGCAAGCAAGGCTTTCATTTCAGCAGAGCAGTATCTTAAAATGTTATCAGAGCTAGCATGTGCTGGCAGAGGTTCTGAAGGGGCTGGGAATGCAGTGAGAAACGAGTGGGTTTTCCCCTCAGACGATGACTTCTGCTGCGCTGGTGTGACAGGGTGTAATCGATCTGGGGAGCAGGGGACCATGAGAACTGATGTGCTGGTTCAGCCACTGCCACGTTACTCAAATATGAAAAACCTCTGGAAGGATTCAAGAAAGCACATGCTTAGTGCAGGCAGGCTCATCTCCCTCCCAAGGTAATAATGTGCCTAAAATGTGGTTTCCATTAATTTACTGAGGTTTCTGCAGTGCTCACATTCAGCCTAGGGATGCACTGATGGCACCTATGGAGATATTCCCCTGCCTCCTGCAAAAAGACTGAGTGAAGGCATAGGAATGATTTTAGACAAGCTAGAAACATCTAATATTGAAGAGTTTTGAGAACACAGCTCATTGTGCTATGTAAGGGAAGGACACAAAACATTGTCTAATGTTCAGGTGTGTGTTTGTGCAGGAATTTTCTCTTGAGTCAAGAGTGAACTTCTCAAAGACATCTCCCAGTCCCTGCTGCACATCTCTCTGCAAAGATGTGTCTGGAAACCACTTGTTGGGTGCTCTTGGAATGGCACTAAAATGCTGGTGCACAACAAGGGCAAACCCAAAGCCATCCATCAGTGCCAGGGAGTCAGTCCATGGGACACACTCAGTCCAAGGCTAGCCCCAAAAAACAAATGTGGTTGATTTGCGGCCCTCAGCATCAGCTCTGTCTCCACTGCTCACTAGGATTATTAAGGTTGGGAAAGACCTCCAAGGTCGTTGAGTCCAACCATGAACCCACCTCTGCAGATGCACCGCGAAGAAAGATGTTGCCTCAGACTACCAAATAAAAGACCAAAGCTCACAACTACAACATGTCACAAGACAAGAAAGACAGCTGGGGGTGACAAAAAAATAAAAAATCCTGGGTTCCTGCAGCACCAGGGAAACTGGCAAGTAAAATTCATGAGCTCCATTCCTTTAAAAATCCTCCTTAGGAAGCTCTGATTCCCTTCCTCACATCATAAAATTCTCCCTGCCAGAAGGGAGATTACCATCTTGCCTGGAGTTTGCCTCCTGTTCAGTGTGGGTTTCTCTGAAGGTGACACATGGACACCCTGGTGGGAATTGCTGCGACCTGGGGGAGCAGATCCATTGGAGAGCAAATCCCTGACAAACAGCTTATTACAGTTAAACTTTGTGCGTGCCCGCCCTTGGAGATCCTCAGGGTGCTTTTGCTTGCCATCAGCAGAGCATTTATCCAAAAAACCCCATGAGATGCTATAAAATAAACCCAACAGCTGTTAGAAGAAGATGACAAATCCTAGACACCTTTTTGTCATATTGCAACCTATACAATTTAGTCCATGTTTACAAACAAATTGCTGCAGAAAAATATTAAGTCCTGGCATTTAGAGAAGCTCTAGAAATTACTCACTCCCCTGGAATTCTGCATGACAAATTAAGACTACTCTTCTACTCCTAATAAATGTAGCTAGAGCAAAGTTTCATAAACATTCTTGAGATTTCTTCTGTAACAGCTTTATTTTGGCTCCCCACTTTTCCTGCTTAAACAAATGGTAAGGTTGGCTGATATTGTCAAAATACAGCACTTCTCATGAACCAGGAGTCATTTATTAATGTAATTTATTGAGCTGGCATTGTAAAACATAAAATCATATTTTTACTGTGGGACTCACACACACTAAACAAACAAACAAAAAACAGCAAAGAAACCCCTCATTACCCCCAAGCTAAGAATATTTTCTTTTAAAAGTCAAATTATTGCAACTGTGGATCTGTAAATAAGATTATGTGCTTCCAGAACTGGCCTTTGAGAGGCCAACAGGGTAAGCGTTAATGAACCGTGCAATGTTGGGCAAGAACAGAACAGATGTTTGCACAGCCATCAGGTAGACCTTTGTTTATATAAATGCACCACAGTAGATAATACCTAATACCTTTCTCATGGCTTAAAATAACCTTCCCACTAAAAATACAAACAGGCTTTTCCCCAGTTGTGAACATGCTTAAAATCTAATTAATACACAGCCAGCTGCAAACCCACCAAACTGCTCAGGCAGGGTCGGACCTGTCACCCAGCGTCACCTCTTTCATGACAGTCTTAATCTCCTCCTTTGTCCTTATATTGCAGTTTTTGCTCTAAAGGTTTCTGCACTAAAAAAGTGGGGAGGTGAAGCCATAGTTCAATTCAATTTATTTTTATATTGCCTCTCAAACAAAGTCTTTCAAAACTCTTTATAGTGAGAGATAAAATAATCGTATAACGCTTGTCGGAATTCAGCGCTGTGACTTTTACACTCCGGGTAAAAGCTATGTACCAGGAAAGTAAAATTAAGAATATTTAGAAACAAAGAGAGGGTTAATAAATACATATTGTTCCTGTACTGTGGGAGAAGAGGAAAACACATCCCTGTCCTGGTGTATTTGTAGCCCATCCTTTAGTTTGGAGGGTCCCAACATAAAGGGGTTGTTGGAGAGACTGAGAAGGGCGTCACTCAAAGGAGCCCCTTCCAGCTGTGCTAGGCACAGAAACATCAGTCAGTTGTTTTCTTTCATATGGAAAACCCAGTTTCCATTCAGAAAACAAAAAAAAAAAAACTTCAGCTTATCCTGAGAAAGGAATAGAAAAATGCTCCAAATCATCCACACTCATCATCTGACAAACAATGGAGGAGTAGCTCCAACATCCAGGAAGGGAAAGATTTTTGCAAAAGATGACCAGAAAAAGCAAAAAATATTTATGACAACACCATTATTATAATTAATTTTTACTATTTATAAACACTCATTGTTCAAAAACATTACCTTATAGTAAGTAATGCAATTATTCATAAGGATAACCCTGGAACCAGGTACACACTACACCCTTTCAGAACGACACAATCAGGAGTCATTGGGTGGACTGTTTATCCTGCTATATCCATCAGATCTAGGAAATAAGCACCAAAAAACTGCCTCTTGGGCTCCCAAAGTAACTCTACCCCATATCGAAACAAAACCTGAATATCAGGATGCTGATATACACCCAGTTTAACCCAGTATAACCTCAAGCAGCACAGGAGAAAAATGTGCTTGAAAACAGACTGATAATTAAAGAAAGTGTGTTATAAATTCTGTGATACAGTCTTAAATTGTCATTGTAAAACTTTACTACATCTTTGAGGTCCATCGATTCAGAAGCCCACACATAAAGAAGCCTGGTAAAAGAGCATCTAAGAAAAATATTTGGGCAACAGCTAATATTTCTTCCCACCTGTCTTCATGCCCACACCATTCAACACAAGCCACATCTTTATAACACACAGTAAGAAAACACAATATATAGTAACTCATTTTCTGACCTTTTAATATTTCTGCCATTGATTGTCAGAAGTGAGGATGGCTCTCTATCCTAAGGTGATGGATTATTTAATTAACTATTGACCTTTTCAGTATCAGATGTTGACAATGAATGCGCTCCTGTGTAAGCTGCCTCCTCTGGATGCTGCTCAGTTCTCCAATGCGCGTGGACTTGTCTCACATTTTGGTTTTAAGCATAACGTTTCTATTATTTCAATCTAAAAACAAGTCAAAGTCCTGTATTTAATGATGAATACTTTTATAATCTACTGCTTTGAGTTTTCTTTTGAACTGTACTTCCAGTGGAATTTATGTGCATATTAACAGAATTGTGTCGTTCATAGATAAAAATTTCTACTGCTTACCTATGACTTAGGTTTTCTGGCATGCTTTCAGGACAACTTCTGCACCAAGAGGCAAAGAAGCCAACCCAGAAAGGAGAAATTGTTCATCATCTGTGCACACGGGTCAAGAGACGTCCCAGACTGGAAATTGTAGCAAACATTTGATATTAGGCTTTGCCTTTGGGCCCAGCAAAGACTCCAGCCAGGAACATGACATTTACACCGAGCACCTTTAAAAAGAAAGAATTTCACTACTTTCCCACAAGACATGCAATGTGAAGCTTTGTTTACACAGAGGAAAACTGACTTAAGGCTTTTTCTCCCCCAAAATAAAAGATCCAGATCCTGATCCTGGAGATTTGGGATCTCAGTGCTCTGTTCTCAGCAATTATGTATTCAGCTACAATCTTTTTATAAGCAAACCAGGTATTTTCCTCCATGAGCTTGTTGTTGGAACCAAACACTGAACAAATGATCCGTGCCTCCAGGTTGTCAGAGAGATTTACATGTGACTACACAGCGGTTTGGGTATTCCACTGTGATTTCTCTCCAGGACTGAGAGAGCTGATTAATCCAACATATTCCTGGTAAAAACCATCCAGCATTTCTCCAGGAAAAAAGTTCCTAGCCTGGAACACCTTTGTAATAAATACTCTCTTCTGATTTCATCTGTTCACTTAGAAAATACATATTTGCCAAACCAGCCAGACACCAGAGGCCTGGTGGGGGCCTGCCTTTTTTTTTTTTTTTTTTTTTTTTTTGTTAAACACACAAAAATATTTTTTCAAGGTGTTCCATTTCCTTAATTATTTTGGTAACTATATAACCATAAAAACCACTTCATAGGAATAATTCCACGATGTATCCCTGCACCAGCAAATAACAATTAACACATTTCTAGAAGGTCTGTTTACAACAAATCCTGTTCTCATTATTTTATTTATTTTTTAATCATATTTTTTTCTGTGAAACCAGCAGCACACACAGCAGTAAATATTCCTGTGGCTGATGGATTTGGTAAGTGGTTTTAATCAGGAGCTTTCCTTTTGCATCAATCAGCCTTCCCCGCAGCCCAGGAGAAACCCCTACATATGTCATCGATACACACAGATAGCGCAGCTATAATTCTGATTTTTTGTGATGTTAATACAATATTATGATAGATATCTATTAGTGGGGAGAGCAGAGCAGCAGACAGACTCCAGCTCCTCTGACAGCGGCTGCTCTTTCTTTGTCAGTGTCAATCCGCGCCGGAATCGCGGGGAATGAGCGAATGTGACAGGAGAGGACCGCTCCAATTATGGATGAAGGGATACTATCTACTCCCACTGGTTGATGTGATTTATTCGACGGTCCTTCTGCATTTATAGAGCAGCAGATTGTAGCTGCTTATGAAGTGACAAATAGTGCTCAATGACATTGACTGACTTGTCTGATCAATTTAGCTCGTCTGAAAAGTAGCCGCGAATCGCTGTCCTCGGTGAATGACGGCACCAATGGTCCCGGCTCAACTTCACCGACCTGAAATCTCAAATGCCATTAGGAAAACTATTAAAGAGGACTCCTTTTAATCAAATAGCACGACAGTTCCATATAAAGGATGAAAAATAGAAACCTTTCCCACAGCTTTGCTTTGAAACGCACCTCACTTAAAGAATGTTTTGCCTTCGAGACTGTGTCAAGAGAACATTTTTATTATTTTATAAGTTCCTGAATATTTGATATATTTTGGTGAAGGAGTAATGTATCTGACAGAGGGGAAACAAGTGAAGTTTTCTTGCAAGAACCAACAAAGCAACTTCTCATGCTTTCTAGAAAAGTTGCCAACTGTTTCAATTTTATTGAGCCTTAAGTCATTAGACTAATTTTAAAATTCAGAGCTCCTGAAATCTGGTGATGATGTAATCCAACTTTTATATTAAAATCAAGAAGAAAAAGAAAAAAAAACTAAATTCCTCATCTTGTGGCCAGAAAGCAACTTAAAAATGCGGTTTTTGTGAACACAGTGCAACCAAACCCAAAATAAAATTGGAAGCCAACTTACAAATGCTGAAGGGTGTTTGTGGATTCTGAGAAGTAACCTTAGGACTACTGGAGCCTGGCAGGACTTTTTCACACTTGGGTTTGACGGCACAGGAATTTCTTAGAAGTCTGGCTCATTTTGATATAGCTGTTGCGTTAATTCCCTAATATTGAAAACTGTCAAACTCTCAGTGGCTGGAAGCCCTCCTGGCAGAGAGAGTTGTTAAATGGGAAGAGGTGGCAGAGCCAGGCTCTTGGGTGCCATAGAATTCCCACAGCTTTCCTGAGCCTCAGTACGGCCCTTCTAGTAACGCTGGAATTACATGATAAGGTAATTTGGCATTTGCAAAGGCCTCAAAACAATTCCTTTAAACAAACATAGAATTAAAAACCATTGAGAAACCGTTAACAATTGTATTTTATCTAGCATTAGATTAGTATTTTTATAAAGCCATAATGTCACATCACACCTTATAAATAATGCTTATGATATTTCTTATATGAAGCAGGCACAGGAGTTGCCTGCAAATGGTAATTCCATGTATAAATATATACAAACTTGTGAGGGAGTCTACACACACATATCAATATATATATGGCCATAGCACAAATAAATCAATGTCTGCATGTGGGGGGTGCCTGTGGGCCGTTCATTATATATTACAATATTAAACTGTTATCCATGCACAAGTATATTTATGTATATATTTCAATTTATTAGAGCTAGGCAGGCCTTTACAGACTTAATAAAGAGCACTAGCATTATAAGCCAAGAACCATTTTTCCCTTTCCCTGTATTATTCAAATTTATTAAACAATATTTCACATTTGTTTGACACAATGTCAAACTCGGGACTCCTAAAGAACTGCTGCAGCTTTGGAACTGTTATGCTTTCTTGGACTTTAATCATTTTTGGCAAGGCTCCATTTCCTGTCAGAAAGTGAAACAGCTTAGGAATGTCATTTTCACGAAAGAAAACAGAGAGAATCCGAGAGGAAGTTCTCCTCCACTCCAGAGCCCCTAAGATACTCAAACACACTCGCAGGAGGGCTGGAATACATCAAACATTAGCAGAGGGAAAAGGACACACTTTTCCCACATTAAAATACATGGATAAAGTTGAACTTTTGCTAAAAATAGTTCCCATGACTAATCCTATTAAGTTTTTAAAAAATTGTGCTGTATCTCCCTTGAAGTCAAATTGTTTTTTAACTTTAGAATGACATTAGAAAAAGACTCTAAAGTGCCTTTGCTTAAGTCAAAGTCCCTGGAAGATTATTTTTTCTTTTCTGCTTTTTTTTTAAGTGAGATATGAAAAATGAGGACAGGAGCATGGATCACTCTTCTAAAAGGGCAATTTACCTATTGAAGAGGTGAGGAGGATCAGTGTCTCCCAGATCATCGCTGGTGATTTACTGTGTAAAAGAGGCTCCCTACAGAGGGAAGAGGTTCAAGGGAGCAGACACAGACTGACCCTTCCCTGAGCCAGCTCAGTGCCTGCAGGAGCTGAGCACTGAGGCAGGCATAGAGGAAGCCCTGTAACAGTTTTGGGCAAGAATCACCTCTTTTCTTCGATCAGAAGGCTGGTTATGTAAAAACCACCTTGGCTGCTTGTTGTGACGGGGAAACAAGTAATGGCCAGATGGATTTTGAGAACACATCCCACACCCCAGTAGGAAAAACACTGCACCAGGAAAGTTAGCAGTTCCCACTGCATTGTGGCCACGTTGGCACTAAATAGAACTAAGGACTTCTGACAACCACCAGATCCCTGCACAATTTATGAATCCTATTTGGAGCTCATCTGACGCTTTTCTAGCAGACCAAACACTTCCCAAAGTTTATGGCATCCTTGTTTGTCCTAACATCCCAGACAGAAATCCCAAGCTTGGTAATACCATGGTTGTTTCAGTGGGAAAGCAGGAGGAAGTTGACTGCAGAGGAGGGTGAGAATCCATTCCTAAAGGAAAAGTCATTTGCAACAGGACGCCGAGATAAAAAGGATGTTTATCTCATTCAAGGAATTTGACCTAAATCCAAACAACACTCATGCAAAACTAGGAAAGGCAGGTAGGTTTATCTATCACATTTTCCCTAGAATTGGGTTAAACACCAAGTGATGGGATTTAAGGAGCCTTGCAAATGTCTTAACCCTGATTTGTTTCAATATATGTTTAAAGCTGTGTGTCACAAACCCCAGTGGGACACAGGCTGCTCTGGAGGTCAGATCAGTGAGGCCAGGCTGGGAGGATATCCCAGAACTGTGATCCACAGGATCCCAACACAGAAAAAGCACCCAGCTGGCAAAAGCTGAGCAGAATGTGACATGGTCAAGGAAAAGACAAAATCCTAAAGGGAAAAAATATTATCTATACCTTTGAAAATTGTGCATACTTCTAGCTCACTCACAAAAAAAATCAGGAATTTGTATTAATGAAATTAGAAGGATGTTGGAGATGGAACAATAAAATGAAAACAAATTGATCACTCCCTTAGCAATAAATTTGCACTTTCTGCAGTTTGGTGGGGGTTTCTTCCTATGGGTAGGTGAGCACAGAGGACAAGGGGAAGAGGAATGGAGGGGTCGCAGGAGTTGTCTGCTTCCATAAACCTTCACATCTCCCTTTTTGAATTCATTCTCCATCTGCCTTCAGTTCAGCATTGAACAAGGAACAGACAGAACAGCATAAACCTCTCTCAGGTTTGTACATGTAGGGGCACACAGGCATTCCCTTTGGGAAGGGAAAGAGCAGAGCAGGTTGTGGTGGGAAAACCACCCCCCTTTGCATGTGCTTTTTCTCTCCATCTCTCAGGCAGCTGGGTCAGGTACAATGGGGTGGTCTCAGCATGTCCCCCACATACCAGGGGGCTGTAAAAACTCTCAGCATCAGCCTACATCTGCTTGCCTTGAAGTCGTGCCCCCCACCCACACTTCCATAGCAGCTGAGTGAGGTCAATCCCCAAACACTTGTGAACACGTCGCTCCTTCCCACCCCCCTGAAGCCCCTCTGGCAGCATTGTTTTCTTTTCTGCCCCCAGCTGAGCTTTCACGGTGCTCTCTGATGTTCCTGCAAGGAATAACTCATTCCCCCAGCCCAAACCTGTGCAATAGGTATATTTGCAATTTTCCTATAGTACCACTGCCAGTCATCCTGACATTCCTTCTTTTTCCTCAGACCAGCCTTGCTGCTGAATCTCTAATTCCAACCCAGCGCATGATATTTGTTTGTTGTCAAAAGTATACGTTGGTGCTTGCACTTACAATAACGTCTTGTAGCAAGTTAGTCACCGATGAACATTTTCAGTCACTTATTTTCCAGCACAGACTACAGGTTTCCATGGCTATATTCCACAGGAAAAAAAAAAATTCCAATTTCATGTGTAGATGAAATACTTCAAAGTCTCAAACACTCAAGCCATCACTAACACATGCAATAATATAAACTGGAATGAATTTCCAGGATGTAGTAGGCTGAAACTCAGCTTTCGGAGCAGCAGGGTTGAAGTGCACTTTGACACCAGCCCTCCCCATCCCCTCTCCCCACACCAGCTAAATCCTCCTTACCTCACCTTCTTCCCATAGCTGGCCCAGTCTCACAGCAGCTGGCAATCACCAATTAACACCGGAGACCCTGAACTTGTCCAAGCTGCAGCTCTGCCTGCACTTCCGACCCATCACCATAGTGTCAGTTTATACTGCAAACCCGTGAAGTCAACTCATTACATGTTCCTCCAAAAATCTCCCCATTCCTCAGCACCCAATCTTCATTCAAACCCGTCTTGACCTTCATTGTATCCTGTATATTTCCCTGCATGTTAAGGCAAATACAAGATCATTTAGGTTGGGAAAGACCTCTGAGATCAAGTTGAACTTTTAGCCCAACACTGCCAAGCCCAACACTAACCCATGTCCCCAAGAGCCACATCTACAAGTCTTAAATCCCTCCAGTAATGGAGACTTAAACAGACTGTATGAAAGGTTATGTGATAAATCGTTGTTAAAGGTTTTGTTTGTATTGTTGGAAGAGTCTTCAATTTGTACCAGGAGGAAGAATTCTGGAGAGCACAATCAATATCTGGAGCTATACTTCTGTTTTTCTGTACAGTTAAATACATGTGAGGACTTACTGAACTTCTTGAATTTAATAAGAATTAAAAAAAAAAAAAGAGAGAAAATAACAAACCATACTGTTAATTAGCTGTTAAACAACTATCACCATGCCAATTCTTCTTGATAAACTGTGTCACTTAAATCCCAGCCTTTTCCCACTCCCGTTGCTATAGGTGCCTCTCAAACAGCAGTTCACACATTACACTTGGCCCTCCTCCCTTCTGTCCCAGCCTGGTACCTCCTCCAGGGTGTCACACGCAGCCATCCATTTATCTTCCCTTTTTATCAGCTTGCTGAGCCATTCAAAGATGGGCAGAACTTCTCTGTGCCTCCCCCCTTTTTCTTCCCCCCCACCCAAATTTCCATTTATATCTAGATTTTTCCAAGCCCAACACAACCTAATGGGCAGGAGAAGGCCTGAGCCCAGATTGTTTAACAATGCCTTGAGGGGCTGATTCACCAAAGTTCGATGCTCTGACGAACAGCTTGCTGCAGCTCTAATGGTAAGGCATATAAAATGCATCATACATTAAATTTAATGTTGCCTCATTAGTCTTAATTAGATTCCTACATTACACCAGGATTATAGTTTCTTCGTGTTTATGTTTGCTCCTAAAATAAAGTCTACACTAGACAACAGTTTGGTGTACTTTCTAACCATTGAATAAATATGTCCTGAATGGATACCTATGGATACTCTTGACCTAGAAAAAAGTAGAAACAAATTAGTTGGTGTTACAAATGCCTTTCAGACAGAGACTGCTTAGAGTCAGTTACAAATGAATGAATTTAAAGGGGAAAAAAAGTGTGCAAATATTAGAAATTACCTTCTATTTTGAAGGGTAAACAGTGAAGGAAAAGGAAGGGACTGTTTGTTTCAAACAAGTGGTAGCTTTTCTATTTTTATGGATGCTTTGATAGATTGCTCTCATACTAATTAATTTTGTCTTCAGGATTAGATTTTTCGCAGTTTATTTACTTTCAGTTGTAAAATCTGTTTCCAAGTGATGCCACTAATTCATCCTTGGAACTTGGTTCCAAATACCAGCAAAGCTCATCCCATGATTAGTCAAAATGACTTACACCAGAACCACACATGTCAGAGGTCAACAGTTTTTTAACATGGAGAATCCCACTTTTCTTCCTGCAATTAATTTAACAAGCAATTTTAAATTTAAAAAAAATTTGGAAAAATACAGGTTATTTTGTAATGTCAAACTGAAGCTTGATTGTTATAAGCATTGAAAAGGTGAAAGCTGGTGTACCAAATGTTGCCATTCTTAACATTTTGACTCAGATCTTGCCATGAAAGAGTTCAACCTCTTGAAGCTATTTCTCACCCAGCACAGAGTGCAATTTATACAAGTCCATCTCTTTCTTTCTGACCGATTTGCCCAAGCTCCCACAGCAGTATAGAGCAAAAAGAAGTCAATTAGCATTATTACCAGTGAGTGTTCTGCTGATATTTTTAAGATTATTTCCTTTCATGTCCCATACCATTAATTTGATTTATTTTAATAAAATTTCATTTGAATTTGAATTTGCATGTGGCCTGATTTACTTGTTAATTAGAATTTGAAGAATATTATTGAAAAGACAGTGCAAATCTGTACATTTCATTTGCTTAAGGGTTTAAAAGAAATTATTTTGTCCTTTTTAGATTTACCCTTTTAGAAATCTTTGCACAAAAGTGAACATTTGAGGTTTCTTAATATTTCAGCTGACCCTACCAGGTACACTAAAACAACATTATTTCCTCTGAGATAAAACAAGCTGACTTAGGCTTTGAAAAATCATTTCCTTGACTCAGGAAATGGGGAAAATGCTTAGGAAAAATTTCAAGAACTGTCTGGCGTTAAAAGTAGATCAAAGTCTAAATATTTGTTTCACAGACAATACTGAAACAATTATTTAAATAACGAAGAGTGTACATGTACTGACTTTGTTCAAACTCAAATTTAAACTTTTCATCCATCTACACTACAGTAGCACGTTTTCCTTAGGAATGACATCTTGGGAAAGGCCTGTACAACACGAAAAAGAAAAGGTTTACATTTTCTGAAATCCCCTAATCCTGCCTTTTTGCAGTCTCTCCAAAAACTGTTACCTTTTTCCTGAGGGGATAAAAAGCTCAGTGGTTTGTTCACTTCCTGGGGCAAATTGCAGCTACGGAACAATTTAAATCCCAAACAAACCAGCCAAAACCCCAGAAACACAGAGAACTGCCATTCTTCATCATGAATTCAAAGAATAACAAAATCTATCAGTAAACATGGATGAGGACCTATAAGTTGACAGTGGATGAATTCACAGGAGGAAGGAGGACTGGATGTATTATGGACATATCTTTAGCAGCTGATATCATGTATAATTACAGCACCTGAAAGAAATCTGGGAGAGGAGGGGTGAAAAAAGCAGTTACTGAATGATGATCTGTTATTTAGAAACTGATGCCTAGGAACATACACTCACTTTTATCTTACAACCACACGAAATGTTTCAGAATGGGTAAGACTTAACAGAATTGTTTCTTCTGCCAAAAGGCCCAAGAAAAGTCAACTCTGTCTCTTGCGTGGGTTGGCTGCAAGGCAGGATGCAGCCAGGCAGGACACATTCACCTCCCTCTACTCTGGCTCATACAACCTCCAGCAAAAATAATAGATGTTGTAGGAAGGCTGGGACTTTTTGTCTTTTTATTGCCTTGCTGCCGTGGCCCGCTGGCAGCACAGAGAGCCGGCCATGCTGGGCTTCATTGGGAAAGGCTCCCAGCATGGCTGGAACTAGATCCATGGAGAAGGGGAGCGTGTGAACCCCAGGCACCCCATGCTGCAGACCAGACCTCCAGATGTTGGAAGAGCAGCATCTCCCGCTTGGCGAGCGATGGAGGAGGCGACGAGGGTGGTGATCCTGCCGTCGGGAACTGCTCTGCTCTGCAGAGCTGGCAGGAGATGAGAGGTATGTTCTGCTCTGCAAAGAGCTGCAGCAACTTCCTCCAGAGCAACAGGGAGCTGAGCAAAGGGCGGCTGCACTGTAAATCACAGCTCCAAGGCTTCCACAGGTGAGGCACAGCTGAGCAGGGTTCTGCACACCGCGATGGAGCAGGCCGGATCTGGTCCAGTGCATCGCTGTGCTGGTTGGATCCAGACCTTTCATTTTTCTGGCTCTGTGGGAGAAGAATCTATCACCTTCCTGTTGGATTTCTTTTGAGACATAAAGAAAGCTCTGGGACAACACCCAGAAGTGGATTAATTATTTTATTCTGCCTTTCCAAACAAGGTTTGAGTGCTTCCGGGATCAGCCGCGCTCCTTGCACGCACATGAGCTGTTCTGGCAGGGGCGCCTCAGCCCAATTTAGTTTGAGTGACAAAAGTTAATTTTATTGATGCACAGCCTTCTGTGATGCTAGGTAGGAGGTCCGACAATGCAAATCAAACTGCTTCTCCCAAAATATCCCAGTGATTGATAATGAGGCAGTGATGCAGATTTTTGACACTTTTGATCCTACCATAAGTAAATGCTAAATTTAGCCCCAAGAATTTAAAAAGCTAATGCCACGTTGCTTTAAAAGCGATCAGCGAAAGATATACATAGTTTAACAAAGTCCAACGTTATTCAATGAAGATTTCTTTTTTATCAATGCCAAAACAAAGCTGTAATAAGAAGATTTCAGAAATAAGGGGGAAAAATTAATTTGAAACAAACCCAGGCATTGAAACCTGTCAATATGCTATTCAAGTCTAATTTCACTTCTAGGTGAAGGGTTATATGTTACATCTTGATTTCAGTACCGTATATCTACAAACATATATGTGTCAACTGTTCTGCAAGGTATATAAAGGACATATCCAGAAACATTTGAATAAGTCAGATGACTGACATTTACAAGAAAACCTTTATTATATGTCTATATTTTGTTTCATTAATCATGCATGTTCATTAGCCAATCATGATAATTTATTATGCACTGTTTGAACACATGTTGCATTACAATGGTGTCATTGTCACTTTGATCATCTAAAGTTCTCACAGGATGACATTTCCAACCACAGGACCTGTCTCCTCTGTACGTGCTGCATGAATATGTACTAGAGACTCAAAAGTGTTCAAAAAGGAAAGGAAAAAAATCAACAACAAACCTGCAGTGCAACAGTGTTTGCAAGATACAGAAATTAATTATGTAGCTCAAAGATAACAACCCATAAATTAGGTAGAAATATTCAGGTGAAGTGATTTGCACATGATTTTAATAGTGGATAAGCTCCAAAAGGAGACGGTATTCATTTTGTCATGTAATATTTGATCATTAAGTGTTTTGCTAGGTTGTATCATGCTCGATCTACACAACAATCTGAAAAACACACTCTTTACAAAACAACCTAAAAATGTTCTCAGAAGTCTAGGCTTTTATCACTACCAGCTATTGCATTGATATAGCAAGAAACTAAATATGTTTACCAAAAGACAGTTAGAGGCACCACTACCATAATGCAGCACTTCCTTTCTCCTCAGTCTGAGGTCACTGCAAGAAATGTTCTGAACCTGAGCAATACATAGAGTCTGATTTTATGGAACCAAGGTTTACAACTTCTCCACTGCTCATTTCTGCCTTCTATTGCACCTTTCATAAACCTACTGATTAATATCAAACAGTGAACAACTCTGACAAGCAGGATTACTAATCCAACAAAACTGTTTATAGTGTGAATGAAAAAAGTGCTCCATTTCCAGCCACTGCACTTAATAATAAATTCCTGTTGTACTTAAATGTTGAAGGGATTACATAACTGTCAAAGTTCCTTTAAATGTTAAGGGTAGCAATCATATTAAAGACATACTATACAGAAGTGAAAGCAAATGTCAGTTTAGCTATTATTACCATATTTGCATGGAATTTGGAAATATAGGGCCAGATTCCTAAACATGTCATGTTTGGGCTCGCTGTGGCTGAGCAAAGAGGAAAAGGAGCTGCAAACCCACCCCGGCAGTCGTGCTGCGATCCTGTGCCATATAAGGGTCAGAAAAGGGAGCTTCACGTGCCCTAGCACAGCCACGGGGCTGTTCTGGATTCCACCAGCTGAAACAGGACCACCAGGACAATTGTGCCAGAGAGACGGAGGGGAATGCCACGCATTCCTCCTCCCTTGCTCCCTCTTCCGCTGTGCATACTTCATGCAAGGAAGCTGCTGGATTGGCTCAATACCATCCCAGGACAATTCTGAAGCACCCACTTAAGACATGCTTATGACAACTGTGACCCTCTTGGGTGTCCCTAAGACAGCGAGAGCCAGGAATCTGGTGCAAACAAGATCAAATATGCAGATGCTCCCCGTGCAGTCTTCAGATACCGTTCCTCTGACCTCTGCTATTGGCTTAAACATATTAAACACCCTGGAGTCAATTAGTAACAAGCAACACTATGAATTGTCCAGAGAAAATTAAGATAAATTAATTAAACTATTAAAAAATGAAATTTGACAAAAAACCCCAAGAGCACAGCAATAAAAGCCCCGGTAAACAGACCTCCAAACCCAATGAAGACCAAGATCTCAGATTGCACTCTATATTTACCTCCTTCCCTGCACTGGAATCACTTGCAGGATTAAAACCTGAGCCTGGCGCCTCCCCACACTATGGCTATTGGCAAAGAAACAATTCTTTGACTGTCTTCCAGTACTCTTTTAAAGGACTGGGGTTATTCACGCAGAGCCACACCCCACATCCAGCAAGACAAGAGGAATGCTTGCCCGTGGAAGTTATGTGCACGCAATGAAACCTTTGTTCCCAAGTTAGAAATGGGACCCCATTATTAGCATTCCTGATATTCATAGCACTGCTGGCGTTCCACAGCATCCAGCAGGGCTCAGCCAGCAGCCTCAAGGAAAAAAAAAGGTTTAACCTTGAGTTTTATATAATCGTGAAATCAGTTCATTTCAGAAGAACTCACCTGCAGTGTCCAGCTGCAGTGTTTGCTTTGAGAGAAAGAGAGAGGATTCCAGCCATAGTCTCACCCAAGCAATGAATGCCAGTGATGCCAGTTGATGCTGATGTCTTGGAAGAACATCAGTATTGAAATCCTTCCTCCAGTGCTCCCTGAGTGGTGTTCCTTGGAAATGCCCCACTGACACACTGCCTCACCAGCAAGCTTTGTCTTATAATAAATAGAATAATGAAAAAGTAAAGAGGAGCAATGTAATTAATTCACTGCACACCCAGGGATAGTTACAACATATTTGATACCTAAACATTAAGTATTGTCTGGTAACCTACTCAGTGGTGGGTGGAAAGCAGTCTCCCATGGCTCAAGAATCCCTGAGATGTTGAACATTTTCCTCTACAAACTCAAAAATTCAAAACATTTGCCAATAATACACGTGTAAGAATAGAGATGTCTCTGGATAGGGTCTAGAGAAGGTCAAATTGCTTTGAAACATTGCCTCTTTTTTTAGGATAGATATCACTATGGCAGTGATAAATATTTTGTGAAAAATCTAAATAAAGCAGCCTGGATGTTGCATACTTAGAACGGGTGTCACTAAAGTTGGGTTTTTTTTATTCCCCCAAGTGAAATTTCTAAGAAGGATTTTGGCAACTTTGTTAGTGTGGAAATCACCATGGGAAGTGCATTGGCCCCAAGGCGTTTGACGACCTACGACGTGTTCCCTGTCACCACGTCTGGCCCCTCTTCATGTCAGCCTCTTCCTCTACAGGAATTTTGAGGTGGCAGAGGAATTGGTCATGCTTCTATTTCTCAGCATTCTTTTCTGAGAAAAGCTATCAAAACAAACTGCTTTTTAATTTTTTCTTTCTTTAGTTAGTGAGTCGTTTTTTAATCTCTGGTTTGGTGTTTGTCCACAAATGGAGGAGGAGACCTTGTGGCTCAGCAGATGGTCACCTTAGATGTTTTCCTGAGGGTTGGGAAGGTCGAAAGAGGGAACCCCACACTCCTTCATTGGATCCTGAGATCCCTCTGGCCCGTTGACATCTACCATCTAATGCCTGATGACAGGGCAATGGAGGCTGCATGTTTCAGCTGCATTTCTAACACTATCAAAGCCCCTTTCCCTTGTAACTGAACTGTTCTAATTATGCACATTTCCCTTTGCTGTATTCCTCAAGGTCTTGTCTCACCAAATGATGTAACTCTTGATTACAGCTCTTGTATTCAGCTTGTACGACGAGGCTGAAATACTCCTGAACACCTTGATGACAAGTACATGGATTTGCCTGGCAAAACAATAACCACGCTAAAGCTCTTTTAACATCCTGGTTCCTTTGCTGAAAGCATCTGCCTATACTGTCAATTCATCCTGTGCCTCTTGGGTGCCTGACTTCAGCATAAGCATGCGAGTCCTATAAATGAATACATGCCGCTGGGGGTAGCACTTACAGTAGAAGAGGATTGTCTCATGAGTGATAAGGGTGACAGAAGTGCAAAGCAGAGCTGAGTGGATCTGGCACTCACATTGCGAACAACACAGCATCCGTACGGGAAGATTTTCCCACAGAATGACATGCAATAATTTATTCTAAGCCCTTCCAACTTGTGTGTGGTGTTGGGTTTTTTTTCATTTCAATTTTTTTTCTTCCCCTCCTCTGTGAAGTTTCTGTCTTCTGCAGCTCTCCTCTAAATAAGTATTTAAGATGCCACTGCAAAAACGAAATGCATAGTTTGAGGGTAAACTATCCAGTCTGACCAAATAAATAACTACTAGTCAACACTATCCCCACATTAGTACAATCTGCAAAAGTGTATCACTGAGAAACAAAGGGTGGGGTTTTATACTAAAATGCAATGGTCTAAGGTAATAGTTAAAAATACCCCATTTTTAACCAGTGGTTTTAAATACACAAAATAAAAATATCCTTCACAAACTTTTAAGCAGAAAATGCTGTTTTTTCAGTGACAGCCCTGCACCGAGCATTTCAACTTCCAAAAGGTCAGAGCATGAAGGACTTCCAGATCCCCCAATGCTGTGCAGCACAGAGGAACAGAAAAACTCTCATCCTGAGCCAGACGGGTTTCCCAACACATCCACTGTAATGTCTCCAACACCAGCCACCACCAGATGTTTCAGCAGATGCCAGAGTGGATGACATTAAGGTGGCTGTGGGATACTCCTTGTCTTCTGGAGGAGATCAAACATGTTCTGACCACACATGAACTGGAACCAGATAGGTACAGGCACTGTGCCATCACTACTGAGAACCATAAATTGCAATGGGACATCCTCCCATATACTGCTGTGCTGACCAAAACTGCTGCTGGAATACGTAGAATTCACTGATGACAGTGTTTGAAGTCATAATGCAGAAGCCTGAAGACTCCCTGGACACCTACTGACATTCTTTTGTCTTTCCCCCAATTTTTCTTATCTCCCCCTCCCACCTAAGTCCTCCCCCGGTTGCTGCTTAGCTGCATTGTTCGGCAATTTGGTAAAAATAGCCATAAACTAAAAAAAAACAAAACACATATTGCCATACTTACCTGCTACAGAAAGTCACGGACTGGAAATTATATATTTTATAAAAATCTGTACTAGAATTTAAAATCTTCCATCCCGTTTAAATACAATCAAGCAAAGGCAACAAAAAAACGCTGTACCTTTTCCCTGGAAACTTTGCTAAGCCTCAAGCCTTTGCTCACGTGTCCATGAGATGTGATCCTCTTGCAGCCTGTTCTCCAGCTGTTGGTGGTTAGTGCAGAAGAGACAGGGAGTCCAATCCTGCTCTTCAAAACATTTTTCTTTCACTCTCAGGCACCTTTTGCCTTCAGCAGACCAGGCAGAGACTGTTTCTTAAACATGCTCCTTTAGACTAAAACTCCTCACCCCAAAAAAAGCATTGAAAGGAGGTAAGCAGAATTAGTTAGTCCAGTTAGTCTTGATTTTTCTAGGCAGCAACCTCAAAATATAAGCAGCACCCCAAAAAAAGCATTGAAAGGAGGTAAGCAGAATTAGTTAGTCAGTCCAGTTAGTCTTGATTTTCCTAGGCAGCAACCTCAAAATATAAGCACAGCCTTCAAAACACAAGCTTGGAATGTCAACTAAAGGTCACAATTTTATTATTTTTAAACCAGCTAAGTAAGTGTCTTAAAATGCCCAAATGGAAGAGTAATGATGTAGCAGTTTGAACCCTTTAACAAGTCTTAAATATGAAAATCCTTTAGAAGAAGGAAATCCATGTGGTGAATGACCAGCTCCCATCTTGGTGTAGAGTAGTGGGAAAGGAGAGGAAGAACTTTTAAGAAAAGTACTACAACATCCACAATAAATGGTGGATTTGAAAGGTGAGATTATCAGCTATAAGAGTCCACCACAGAGATCTGGTGTGGATTTAGCAGACAGAATGTCCAGGTGGTAATTCTCACAGCACACAACTACAGCACCATAAAAGTCACACAAAAATTTATATATATCTATATATATATATACACACACACATCAAACATTTTTTAAAAATTACCATAATTAACAAACACAACGAAACTGGTTTGAGAAAAAACCTGTGAGGTGCTGAGCAGGTCTCTTCCATCAGATATCTGTGAAGCTCCCAGGGCATAGCTGCAGGAGCACATGAATCATTGCTCTGAGCATATGCAGATCTCTGTGAGAATGTCTTAACAGATTTCTGTAATACATATGTGACTTAAAAACACACTTTCATTTAAAAGTTCAGTTTTTGTAAGCACATCAAAGCTTTGCAAATGTAGATTTATTTCTTTTAATAGTGCATATTAATAATATGGACATAATTATCACTGTTCATATTTGAAGACTCACAAATACAAATTTTTCAAAGATCACTTGAAACTCAAAATGGGTAGTAAAGAGATCCATAATTTGACTCTGGGTAGAAGTGGGAGTCAAGTTTTCTGGAGCCTAATTTTCCCAATGTTTAAATATTGCAGAGAATCAATGCAAAGCTCTGAAATGAACTTTGGAAAAACTGTTCATTCCCTTTACTACACTTATCCAATACATAAACTCAATAGGCTAAAACTCATCTACTTTACAAAGTTTTGGTGCAGCTTAATAGAGTGCTTTGAGATCTTGTGATGAAAGAGTGAACCCAAGTACAAAGTAATATAATAAAGATAGCACCATTAATTAGAATTATTAAAATTCATACACTAAAATCTATAATCTAAGCAGTAGGAACCAAGTTATTCATGGGTGTTTAAAATAAGGAAGAACATTAAGAATACTAATTTTGACAATTGAACCCAGCATACCAAAACTGTCCCTTTTGTTCTGTTTAGTCTTTGGGGAACAGATAAGTTCACACAGAAAAGAACAATATACTGCTGTGTCTGTGATCTTTGACTTGTTTTTTAAGATGATCAGTTAGTACTCAACAGAAAGTGCTAAAGAAAACTCTTCTTTTCTGAAGCAACCAGTGGTGCAATGGGGTAAAAAACAAAGTTTAATTTAAAAGGTGAAGAACAACATTCTAGCTGTCACAGGAGGTGGCTGATGAGGAGATGAAGCTGAGGGTTGGATGGGGCTCTGAACAACCTGGTCTGGTGGAAGATGCCCTTGCCTATGGCAGGGGAGACGATCTTTAACCCAAGTCATTCTGTGAATACACAGATGCCAGTGAGGGCTGCAGTCCATGCACAAGCCAGCTCCTTGGGCCTCAGTTTTCAGACTTCAATCCATCTTGCTAATGCCCTCAAGAGGAAAAAAAAATAAAAAAAAATAAAAAATAAAACCACTGTGAGCCTCCACATGCAGCTTGCCTAAGCCACATCTTGGATGGAGAGATGAAGAACTACCATGACTGTGCCTCTTTCTGTCCTCTCCTGACAAACCTTGCTCTAGCCGACAAACTCACACATGCAGAGATCTGCTTGGAGGCAGCAGGACTGTCCAGCAGCACTGGTGTCCAAAATGAGCTACAACAATGGCCACATCAGAGCTGCTGCCAGCCTGGGGACTGTGACTAACTTGTGCATACATTTGCATAAGTTATATAAAAATGAATGTATAAAGTTATATTTATCTGTACTTGTATCTGCTTTGATATGAGTGGATGTTGCTTGTCCACCCACAGTAAAAACTTACAATATTGTAGGCTTATAAATACAGAGAGCAGGAGAGCAAATTACAACAGATTTCTCCTAGGTTATACTTCAGATGTTCTTCAGGGGACTGGAGTTGTGGACAGCAGTGAGAGCTTGTAGCACACCAACAAATTTTCCAACAATATGGCACCACTTACAGTGCTCATGCTCCCAGGAATAATGGAATTGGTGTGATAAATACCTTTATCTCTTCACCTTCCTTCCCCACTGCATTCCAGGTCCTTGCACCAATCCCATCAGTTACAGTTCTCTGCCTGCACTATCCCATCCCAAACTGGACACAAATGTGGGAAATCAGGGTCTGGGCCAAATCCCACTGGAAGTTGGTGGGAGTTTCCTTATTGACTTCAAAGGGAGCTGGAGCAGGTCCTCACTGCATAGCAAGGAAGATGTTCATCAAGATTTATAAACATGATTTTTGTTCATTTTTTTACTGCCTAACTTCATAATCTCAGTTTCCTGGATTGATGCCATGGATTGCTGTTCTGTAGCTGATTTACAATAAACAGAAGAAAAACTCTGCAAACATATATTTTACTGCCAGTAACAAACACTTCAAATTCCTTCTGCATTTTCAATGAAAAAAAATTGCTAAAAAGATCTAGAGAAAATACAGTATCTAGCTTAATACCTAATTGAAGAAGAGTAGATTGTTATGGAGACACAAATTATATTGTACATAATGAATTTCATCAGAATACAAATATAACAATATTGCTTTTTTGCCTTTCAACTAGGGAACATCCTATTTTAAACTTGGGAACCATTTAGCTTTCAGCTTTCTCAAAGTATTTGCAAGGAGACTTGGAATTTCAAAGTAATTGCAAGGGTATGTGAATCTCAAATCCATCTTAATGACAAAGGGGGAGAGAAACCAAAAAATCTTAATTAGCCTAACCAGTGATAACTAGATTCAGTTTCTGGGTGAACAGTGTCAGATTAGTACAAGCAAACAAAATACTCATTGAGGAAATATCAAGGTTCTGTGGGAAGGAGGAAAAAACAGGTCAGGAGAGCTCAAATTCAAGTTACCATTACCACACTGAAGTATCAGTGCTGAAATTTTCTGAAATAACAAAATGACTGAACGTTCCTCATTGAGATCAGTTTGATTTGTCATTAAATTTTTGCACCAGTGGATAAATCCAATATATGCAGCTTCAGGAAGAGAATTAGGAAGAAAAAGTTCCACTAAAAATATGACTCATCCCTACCTATGCTGTGTATACATCCATATTTAGCTCAAATTCAAGTTACCATTACCACACTGAAGTATCAGTGCTGAAATTTTCTGAAATAACAAAATGACTGAACGTTCCTCATTGAGATCAGTTTGATTTGTCATTAAATTTTTGCACCAATAGATGCACAGTGGATAAATCCAATATATGCAGCTTCAGGAAGAGAATTAGGAAGAAAAACCGCCACTAAAAATATGACTCATCCCTACCTATGCTGTGTATATATCCATATTTACAAACACAGTTATCCAGGGAACACAATCTCATAGGTAACTGCTTCAGCATATAGAGATATATCCGTGGCCGTTGTTATTCCATGGCCATGCTCTGATCTCTGTAAACACAGGATTAATGAGCTTTCTTGAAACTTTCATTGTGTATCCAATTGAACAAGAACATCTTCTTTGGATAACACAATATAAATTACCTAATTAAGACACATGATCTGTGTAATAAACCCACATATATAAAACATGTGCAGCAAAGGGTTTTTCAGTCCAAATGTGTCAATGGGCTTTTTTTTTTTTAATTTTCGATTCAAGGGAAAAAAAGTATGCCACATGTAGACTAACAGTCTCCCAAATTTCCTTTTTCTTTTTTTCTTTCAATTACGAGAGCATTGTCGTTACACAAGTCTAAAACAGAGCTCCTCATGCTGGGAGATTTGTGATTTATTTTCAGATTTTAACCAAAAAATGCATTCCATGTTCCACTTTTGGAGTTTATACATATCTATGATGTCTTAAATTTGCACAGCAGCACTATAGATCATTCTATATCACCATTACAATTATTGCTAAATAAAAAATTAGCATGAGATAGACTAAGTATAGCACATAAAATGCCAACAGCTTGAAGTTCCAGAGGAAGAATGTGATCCTTGAGTACATAAAATGGAGGATAACGGCAGCAGAGTGTTGCTGTCTCTCCAGTATACAGCACTGGGGAAACAGAAAAAAAAACCCCACCAAACTAAACCCAAAAATGCTCAGTTCTGCAAATAACACAATACAATGCCTGGCAAACTTGTTGGAATTAACTCAGGGGAGAAAAATAAAAACAAAACAAAAAACTTTTAAGAGCCATTACAGATTTAAACTCCACCTGTTTCATTCAGGAAAGATAAGTAAGGTCAGAAGGCTAAATTAAACTCCACCTGTTTCATTCAGGAAAGAGAAGTATTTTGATAAAAGTTAAATTTGTTCAGGCATAAATAATAAGAATCAAATTCTGAAGGTCAGAAGGCTAAGGAGATTTAGGTGAGAAATATTTTGTATAGTGAAAAAAATTTACAATAGAAAAACTTATTAATTTTTTTCCCAAGGAAGAATATATCTCAAAGTGAGTCTTTAGGAACTATTTAAGCTAAAGAATAAATTGGAAATATCATGGTGATATTAGTAAAAAAAGCACTATGGCCTATAGATCAAGGGGTCAGACCAGTCCCTTCTGACCTTTAAATATAAGAGCAGCATTTTATTTAGGGCTTCTACTCCTTGTATTCTGTTAGTCCTGAGAATTCCCATCACAATTAAACTCTGCATCATGGAAGATCCTGAGCAAACTGACACATTTCATGAGCTGCCCCCAAGAGTTTACAGCCTTTAAGCTCAGTTTTGCAACTTCCAGTGAATGAAGTTCCACACAAACAGGATCATTTTCCCAAATTCAATGATAACACAATACTGACTTTCATTGTAATGGTATTTCTTCCATTTTGCCATCATAATATTTGGGACTTCAACTGCATTCCTTGCTAAGTGGCCTATTCTGTTTTGCTCATACAAGAATCCAAATTGCCATTTAAAATTCCCAAGTTTATTAACTTCAGCCTTCTGGTGCCAGCTATTTGAGATGACAAGCCAGAGGCAGGAAGGGCACTGTGATGGAACACGACATGTACACGTTCATGGAGAATACACTGGAGACTCCTCTCTTTCATCTGACCTCTCCAACACAGAAATGCTCATTACATTGGCCAGACAGATTATCTTCACATGTGACGTCCTCAAAACTTTCCACGTTACCCAGAGCAAGATTTACTAATGCTCATTTTGGCATATCTGAGCTAATGGGGTGTCCCAACTTCAGTTATAGAATCATTGAATGGTTTGGGTTAGAAAGGACCATTAAGGATCATCTTGTTCCAGCTCTCCTGCCTCCTTCACTATCCCAGATTGCTCCAGGCTTTGTCCAACCTGGCCTTGGACACTTCCAGGGATCCAGGGGCAGCCACAGCCTCTCTGGGCACCCTGTGCCAGAGCCTCACAGGGAAGAATTTCTTCCTAACCTCTAATCTAAACCTGCTCTCCATCAGTGTGAAGCCATTCCCTGTGTCCTGTCCCTCCATCCTTTGTCCCCAAGTCCTTCTCCAGCTCTCCTGGAGTCCCTTTAGGCCCTGGAAAGGGCTCTAAGTTCTCCCTGAAGCCTTCCCTTCTCCAGGTGAACATTCCCAGCTCTCCCAGCCTGGCTCCAGAGGGGCTCCAGCCCTGGGAGCAGCTCCAGGTCCTCTCACCCTGGAGACCCCATGGCTGGTTTCAGTCCCCAGCCACATTATCAAGGTCTCTGTTGTCCCTGGGAGGTCTCATGGTGGTGAATTTCTGCCAGAAATGTCACATGGCATGTTGAAGCAGCACAGTTCACGTCCCCAGGATTGTTGTATTTCTGCTCACCACAATAGTTACTAAAACTTGTGCTCCAGACTGGTGGGATTCAGCTTCAATTTTTAGCACACTATTTTCACTGCATCCTACACCCAGCCACAGCTTATCTATCATTTGATTCTGACAGATACATATTTTATATTTTGACAAGCTGCCCACTTGACTGCTTTCCTGTGACATCATCTTATCTCTGAATGTACCAACCTGTTAATAACTTCATTTTCTGGTTGAATTTTTCCAAATTAAATTAAGCAGGCGAAACATGTTAAGCTCACCAAGTCCTCTTAACACTTCTGCTGAAGGGCATCCTCTGATAGCTTGATTTTGAAAAGGGCAGCATACAACCTGTTCAGACAGGGATCTGGTCCAAAATATCAGGTTTCTTGAAGGTAGATTATTTCCTCCTCAGCTAAGAAATACAAAGAGGACAAAATGCACAACTTAAAAACAAAAATTATACTTTTACCATCTGATAACTGGTATTCTGAAAATTGTATCATTATTTAATGGTACTTGAAGAAAATGTTTATGAGATAAAAAGGAGCAATAAAGTCAAACAAACTAATTTTCAAGTTTTCTGTTGTAGATAGAGAGATGGAAGTTAAATATAGTTCAATGGTAGCATTAAATAATTTTCATTCTATCTTGTGACAATAAAAATCAGCAGCACCTTTTCCTTTATGTTGACTAAAACAATTTTAGGGAAAAAAAATCTTCTTCCTGAATATACTATATAGTAGTAATTAAATATAGGCACTTTCATACTTATCTTATTCCATAATTAGCTTTTCTGTGGAAGCAATACTGCACTGGACATGAAATCACAGGACAGTGACAAAATTTAATTGGATAACACGGACACAGAATCAGAAAACCAGGCTCTTTTCCCAGTTGCAGAGCTCAGAACATTCCTTCCCATTCTGTGCCTCAGTCTGCTGCCATTTAAATTGAAAATGCTGCACCAAGAGAAGGAAAATCAATATGAAAACATAGCACAAGTTATTTTTTTCCAGTTGTGTTACAATGCGAAACAGAGCGCTCTCAGTTCCTGGAGGTTTTCAGTGCACTTGGGTTGTCTCAGAAATAAAGTTTGGCATTCTCAGAGCCACAATTCCTGACCCACTTGGCTGCTGGCAGTGAGGGAGGAGTCCAAAGGAGCAGAGCCACGCTGTGCCCAGAGGTGAATCAGCATCTCTGGCCATCATCCCATCCTGGGGGCAGTCCCAGGGATGGACCTCTGCACTCCAGACTCATCCTGCTTTGGAGAAAGGGTTTTGGCACCTGCCCACACAAAGCCACCAGGACCGTGACAAGGAGAAAGCCCAGAAGTCCAACAGCACCAGAAAGGAGTCCAAAGTCTCCAGTCCCTTCATTTTCACTGTGTATCCACCACCTGCTCTGCACTGAGAGGAGGGATGATCAGCTGAGAGGAAGGCTGATGATACTCCCCTGGAGTCACACCTTTGAAAGCCTGCTCAGAGATCTAACTGCACAAAATGCCCCCAAAAATATTACCAGCACAGTGGGACTTCGTTAGCATTTATAGATTGCATCTGAAAATTTCCACTTAAAATTTCCACTTAGCACCAAATTCCTCACTCCAGACAATCCAAGGAGAGTATAACTCTTATCTCTAACAGGGTATCAGACTCCAACAGGGGGTTCTGAGAGCACAGTGGATCTCATTGGGCTTTAGACCAGCAACCTTCAAAGATGCTGAGTGTCAGTAATGCCACCCACCACTGGAAAAAGAGGCAAGAGTGTGCCAGAATCTGCCAGAGCTCCTCAAGCTCAGGCCTTCCCTACCTCACTTCACTAGGAACTTCTAAACCAACCTTATGTTTCTTGGAAAACACATTAAGACTCAAAAACCTGAGTTAAAATAAATATGTTTCCTTACCAATACCAAAACAATTTTTTATGGTGCTCACAGTGGCCTGATTCCATCCATCATGTTCCTGTAAAAATCCAAATTTAAATCATTGAGGGTTTTGCCTAGAAAAGAAGTTCAGTCCTGAGGCAGAAGAAACATGGGATCAGAGACCAGCAACAGAAAAGACTTTTAAGCAGAGATCTACTACAGGGTAGCCATGTGCAGCATCTGAAATACATGTTTATTGTATTGGGGAGTAGAAAAACCAATCCGTAACTCCAACTTGTTTAAAAGAGATTTAATTAGAACTAATACAAATGCATCTTTCCTACATGGTTGATCTAATCAACAGTGGCAGGTTTAATTACAAGCCTATTTAAGGTGAACATATTGCATTACCGTGGAAAAGATGCATTATTTTACATTGTAGGTGTACCTCCTACTTCTCTATCTGTCACACAGGCAGTGCCTTTAATAGCTGTTAATGTAATGTCTCTTTTTCCAAGCTCCATTTTTCTGAAGTTTTTAAGCAGAATCCAATGGAATCCAACCCAAATCTAATAATTGCAATCTATTATATTTTTTTTCCTTGCTATTTAGTTTTCACCACAAAGAAAATGACAGGTCTAATATGAGGCTCCTGAAATGTAGTTACATCTAAGCTTCAGCGCTCCAGAGCACATAAAATAAATATATGATCAATGAAATGAAACATGACAAAATGTTTCATATTGATGTTATTTTTCTTTTCAAAACGTCTTTTATGGTTAATGCCCTCAGTCACTTTTTCCATACATTTTCTTTTTTTGTAATATATAGCTTTCCTAGTTCTGATTTCAAGTTCAGGGTGCCTGGGGAGAATTGGAAGATTTCTTCAAACCAAGACTGTTCCTTCAGCCTTTCACATGAGAAAATTGTTAGGCGCATTAAAGTATTCCTGACTATGTTGCATTCCTTTGTTCAGAGTGAGTTTTGGGAACACATCCTTTTCTCATTATATTTCCATAAAATATATTTGATCTATTCTATTCTTAGAATACCTCTGATGTGGTCTGTGTATGGAGCACAGTATAAAAATATTTCTTTCTTTTTTTTTTTTTTAATACGAGACAAAATGTTTCCATTTCTTAGACACATAAAAAGTCACTGTATAGCACTCCACGAAAGTAAAACTTTACAGAGAGTGTTGGTGCAACTCGGCACAGATCTCAACAGCATCCAGTTGTAACTTGGAGCCTCATCAAATCCACAGTGACAGAGGGAGAAGGAGGGAGAGGAACAGGAAAAAGGAGGAAGAGAAATAGAGGAGGAATGAGACCTGGATAATACTACTGGGAAGCGAGTTTATATTTAGAAGCACAGAAAGATGTTAACCATGTGCCTGCTAGAAAAAAATAAATCTACCCTAATAGTGGCTGACAATAAAACCACCTTTGGAAAAAGTCTTAAAATTTCAGAGCACAGCCCAGGACATTCCCAAATGTAGGCAGATATTTGAAATGGTCCCACAGAAACAGCACTGCAGGAATTTAGGAGGTTTTTTCCCCCTTCACTTCCCTATCTGCTGGTTGTTTTTTCTTTCAGGACCTTGAGAAACCCAGGGTAGCTTTTCTGCAGCTCAGGCTTGGCTTGGCTGTTTATTGCTACACCCATAAAATTACAGTTTTGATCAATCCCTTCCAGGACCCTTTTATTCCCTGAAGTTTTCCATTCATCCAAGGAGCTCTGCTCCAATCTGACACGTCGGGAACACGAGGAGAGGAACAGGTCTGGATTCACCCTGGTCTGGTGGGGAGTGAAATGCCCCTGATTCTCCCTGCAGGAATGTCATCTGATGGGAGCTGGGAGCCTGCAGCAGCCCAGCTGCGTTGGGTACTGACCACAAATGACTTAATCCCCAGCATAAACAAGGCCTAACCTTCAAACTCATCTGCTGATTCCCTCGCAGCTTCCTACTCACAGTTCACAGGAGATGACTTCTCCTGGTTCCCACGACTGGAGATTCAGGATCAAAGGCTTGAAGAAAAAAGAATATAAGGCTTTTTCTGGGTTTATTTTTTCTTTTTTTTTTTTTTTTTAAACTCAGGTTGCAAAAGTCTTTGCTTCAGTCTGTTGAGGTGTTTACAAGGCTTTTTCTGGGTTTATTTTTTCTTTTTCTTTTTTTTTTTAACTCAGGTTGCAAAAGTCTTTGCTTCAATCTGTTGAGGTGTTTAAAAAGGAATAACCATATAAAATTTTAAGCAGTAACAGGCTTGTGTAGGTACAGCAATGACTGCTTGGGGTGCAGCTTGTGCCTCTCATTATCCTCAAAAATTCATATATTTATTTTTGGTTGTTCAAGAGACAAACTGGCATTCTCTCTACTTGAGTAGCCACGGGAAGCAAATAAAGTAGGGAGGTTTGATACATTGTTTCATTTTTAAAATTCTCATCAGAACTGAAAAATACTAGAGAAAAATGACGTGAACAAAAATGTGAAATCAGTTAACAACATTTTTTTTTAATTGCTGTATTTCACTTCAGAGGAGTGAAATATAGTTTATGGTCTCAAAATCAGACTGGTGGTGTCTGCCTGAGAGCCTTCTGTGCATCAGCAGCACAAAACATCTGCCTGCTCCTGCACAAACGGCTGAGCCTGGAAATGTGGGAATTATTCACGTAGGTGTGTTGGCAGGGCTGTGTCATCTACCCCACAATGCACCTGGTTGCTATCACTTTTACTTTAAAGAGCACTAAAACTCAGCTAATAAAATTTAAAAAGAAAATCATATAAAGTGACATATAAGCAGGTTTCACATGAGAAAAAAAGCTATAGCATGTTCTCCGACACGTGAAGTGTACATTTGCTTTTATCAGACTTTTCCCAATTAAAATAATGGAAAACATTCACTACCTAAAAAAAAAAAATTTAAAAAAACCCTCAAATCAAACTCACCCATGTTAATAAGTAATGCATGTGTAGCAGGATCATTCTGGCACAGGAAGATTTTGCTCCCCTCTATGAAATTTTCTTGGATAACATTCGATGTCACAGATTTTATCATATAAAGCAGCTTATTTGAAGGCAAGTTTTTTTCTGCTATGGACTCTCCATTTCCAGCAGTCATTTCAATTGCTATGTAGCACTTCCCTGCCCTCAGCACCCTTGGCTCTCCTACTGCCAACCCAAAGGCCTCAGCAATGCCCATCTCAGGAGGTCCCAGCACGGCAGGCACATCCACATTCCAGGAAGGTGGGCTGTGTCATACTGGTGTGGGACACTATTTTTTATCACTAAGAGTGGTTCTGTGAGCACTGCTGATGCTGACAGGGGCCAAGAGTACCCCAGAACAAACCTGCTGGCTGAACTACTCTGGGATGTGAGTGATGCAATGCTGCCTGAATAATTTTAATTAATTAATTAATTAAAGGCATGATAAGCTATCACATAAAGCTGTCTGTGTGAACTCTCTTTGTCACTGTGAGGCTGAATATTCAGTACTGAGAATCACAGAATTTTTTGAGTTGGAACAACCCTAAGTCCATGTTCTTCACCAAAGGAGCTTGTGAGGTCCTGTCCTCACTACGAGGAGCTGGAGAATTTGTGTGTGATGGACACAACATCCCTGCTGTCTCTCAGCTTCACAGCCATGTACCCAACCACCTTTTCTTACCACCAGCCCTTCCCAAAGCTCTCCATTCCCAGGTGCCCCTTCACTATGTCTGCCCACACACGTTGGGTACAAGAGGATGCAAAGCCAACACCTCAAGTGAGAACATCCCAACACATTCTTAGGGGTGAGGATTTCTCCACTTCAAAGAAAAAGAAAATCTCAACCAGAGTTCATGCAGAATTAAAATAAAAGAAATAATCCTATGCTTCACTTACCCTAAAGGTCAGGGATTTTGGAATGTCTGGGACAGGACAGCTCTAGCATCTCAGTTTCCCCCAGCCCGTGCTGCACATCTACTGATGTGCAAGGTACAGGCCAGTGACAGAGCGAGCACTTTGCTTATTGACATTTCTTCCTATCAGCTCAGTGATCTACAGGATCAATCCCTTAATTTGCAACATCTTTTAAGCATGTCAGAGATCAGAAATGAGCCATATCTTGGTTGTTAATAAGTTTCTATATAAATCACTGCCTGATTAAAAACAAAACATAGTATCCTCCAGTAATGATCAAATCCTACAGTATAGCAATGTTAATGACCCTTTACTGTGGAACGCTGGAATATTTTTATAATAAAGGTTATGACTTACATTGTATTTATTGTAAGCAGGGGTTTTATATTCTAAAAAAATCAATATTTTAATATGTAACACCTAAATATATGACCTTGCTATGGCTACATTTCAAAGGCAATGTGTGTGTTCCATTTAACTTTTTCCTTAAAAAAAAAAAATTAAAAAAACCCAATCTCTCCAGAAAGTTGTAAATATCCTAGAAAGCCTGTTAATCATGGAATCCTGCAAACTGAAATTTGTTTGGGGTGAGGGAAATCTGATTTGCAGCAAACTGCCTTTGTTTCAGACGCAGCCGTGCCCGTGCCAGCACGGCAGCGTGTCATGCCTGGTTACATGTGTCTTGTCGGGTTAAAATGATGTTCCTGACATACCCAGGCTCGCTGCCCCATCTCCATTATCTGTCAGGCTGCCCATTTGAGGAGCATTAGATTTTAATTTCCTCACTCTTGGCATTGCGTGGGTTTGCCAACCAGCGAGCACGACTGATGTCCTCTTCTGTCACTGGTCCCAGTAGAGAGGCCCAGCAAGGCTCCTGCACCCACCAGGACTCCAAACACACTTAAATCATCCCTGGCAGTAGTCCAAGCAGGGAGGAGAGGTTGTACAATAAACAGCTGTGTCAGCTGAACATGACAGTGTGGCTTGGTTGCTCCTTTCCCAGAGCCCTCCCTGAAAGCTCTGCTCCTCAAACAAGAAATAACCAATGATTATGGGTAACACCTGTATTGGATTGGTGGGGAGTTGGTGTGCAAAATTTCATGGTTAACTAGAAAGTGTAGATTAATTGAGCAAATGTGGGCTTTGGTTCCACTGAGAGCAACCTAGGTATCATTGTTCTAGGATTATTTTTCTGCAGCAGAGTTCTCATACAGCTCTCAGAAACATCAGTCTCCACAACTAAAATTTGCTTCTGTTAAACTCATGTAAATTCATCCAAATATTCTGCCTCTTTTCCTCTGAAATCCTGTTATAATCAGCCCAGTACACAGGTCTGACTTTGGGATAGCCAAGCATCATTAGTAAACAGATGCTTCCTTACAAGGGCATTTTGGATTTCTTTTCCTTCTTACGTACCAGTGTTGAAATGTCACAACTCTCACCAAAAGGCTGAAGGCTTGAATGTGTATTTCGGCAAAATGGTAATTTGTTCCTCTTTATTTTGGATATAAAATTGATAAAAACCACAGCATCAAGTTTTTATGGGGCTACCCAGATAATATGACAAAGTGTCAAACAAACATTTATGCATTAGAGGCTGAATTCTTTTAGTTTCCCCTTAAACCAGAGGCCTGTAGAAAAATGCTTTGTGATAGATATGGGTACAACTTTCACAAACTCCCAACCCTTGCCTTTATATATGTGCCCTCTCCATACATTTGGCAGCCAATAATGTAAGTTTCCTTGAGTAAGGAAACTGTTTCTAGAGGTTTCTAGAGAACATCTCATATAAAGTGCAGAGCCCTCAGCAGAAGCAGCAATGATTTAACTTTCTCAATTCCTGCACCAGAACTACCTCCCCTCTGGGAAAGGGACCCTAGACCTTGGAAATTTACATTATGCATTATTTATAGAACCACAAAAGTAAAGCAAACACGTTCATTAAGTGAAGACTTTTGTACAGCTGACTTTGCAAGTATGATCCATGTTTGGGTCTTGAGCTGACATACTTCAAACCTGACAGAAACCAATTTTATAAAAGCAAAAAGTAACAAAGCAATGAATAATTAAGCTATCAAGCATAGCTACATCACAAGTCAATGTTTCTCCAGCAGCAGCAAATGATGCACACTGTATTATCTCAAACACTTGGAAAAAGTAACAGCTATTACTCGTTGCTGCAAAATTCTAACAGCAAGCCCTGATTTTTCAAGGTGACATAAGCAGTGACACACATATGACAGGTGATCATAAAGGTACTTGAGCAGTTAAAAAATGAGTAAGCCTGAAAATGTCACCCAATGATAAGAGTCACACTGGGCTACAGTTTATATTTGATAATTTCAGTTCTAACTTTTTCTTATTACAAGGCTCCATATTTCTGCGAAGCTGTCCCCTGTCAACCTTTTTCAACTGTGCTTCAAATAGCTGGGCAGCTTCTGACATGTTAAGACCCTGAGACAACTTGGGGTTTTTTGAACTGTAGTAAAAGTTTTCTGAAGAAAATCTGAAAGGCAAATTTGTTAGTCTGAATCTAAACATGTTTTTATTTTAATTGAAATTGACTGCTTTACATCTTGCAGCATTCCAAAAAATAATAAACATCTGAGACTTGCTGCCTCTTTAGCTGGACAGGTTTCCCACAGCTGAACCCTTTGATGATACTCTTTGGGCTTTCTATTTTAGGAAGTCATCCCTTTCTGCTTCTCTCTGGAGGAAAACTCTTTGGCTGTCCTGCCAATCTTCCTCTTGACCTCTCTGTCCTGTGTACTTGGCCCTTCCATCTCTTCTCCAAAGTCCTCTCTCTCTCTCTCCTTCCATACTGTTAGACTTTTGTAATTTCCAGTGACTGTAATTGCCCCTAAATTGCTGGAAAACCTCATCTTCTGGCCTGGCTGCCAAACTGTTTAATCTCCTAGCCCTCTCTCTTCATTTTCCCTGGAATATTTCACCAATTTTCAGAGCAAGTGTACTTCCAAGACCACCCCAACAGCCAATATTGATACAACTGGGTGTATTAACTGCAGGAACCACACAGAGCAGCAGAAATCTGTTATTCTGACACTGAAGCTATGCTTAAACACCAAACTTAATTGTACATCAAGAGGAAATTATTTTTCAAGTGCCACAATTTTAAATCAATCTCTAATTTCCAAACCAAAATATTATGTTAAAGAGCACACAGAGATGTACTGGAGACTGCCTTTTTTTCTGTAGAGGTCTGCTTAGTAAACACCTCTCTACCATGAGCACCATAAAAATGGAAATATGGTTAAATCAGCTTCTTTGCTGTGTTTTGTGTGACCTCCCTGTTACTTGTTGCAATGGTTGTAAGAAAGTAAGCAAAACCCTCTCCTCAGCACACATATTGACATTTTCTTCATGAAAACTACAGCTCTGACTAAAGATTTTTATTTATCAGAGCCCTCCAAGACTTCTGTCAGACCAGGAAGAACTTTCCATGCCTAAGGAAGGGAGAGTGCTCGTTTTGGCCTTGGTCAAAGACCTTATTTATAGACACACATTATTCTCTCCCAGCAATATATCTCTATCTGCTCCAGTCAGATTAATATTTAAACATGACAACATTGTCATTCAAATGCTTCAGGCTTGATTACCATAGTTCTCACAGTCACAGTAGGAAGCCACTGACTTTAAAAGAATTACAAATCTTTCCGAGCACAGCAAAACCAGAAGCAGAGGAGGCCTCCAAGCCCATCATCCTCACACACAGCCCTCCTCCCATCAAATATCACCCTAGATACTTCATTTCATTTTGAGTTTTCAAAACCCTGAGAGGGACAGAGCATCTCTGCGAGCTCCCTCACCCAGCATGAACACACTTGCACTTGAGAATTGCCTTCAAACAGGAACACAACCAGGAATCAAACTCTTGGAGACAGATTAAGTGGCTCAGGCAACAAAGAGACTCCTAAAAATACAGCAATTATTAGAATACCAGCATTTCTAAAAGCCACTAATAAATCTTGCTTTATTGACCTACAGCAGGCTCACAAAAGTAACACCATAAAATAGACAGCTCCAGAAACCCCACTTCATAGACTGGGGCAAAAAAAAAAAAAATGCACTCTTTGCAAAATTTTGGAACAAGTAAATTGATAAAAGCAATTGTGAAGTTAACAAAAAAACACTTTAAAATATTCTGCGTGCCTGATGTACACTCTTCTTAATATCAGGATATCATGTTGGGCTTAGAACATTTCAGCTTAGAACAAGTCAGCTTTCAACCTCAGATGTATAAAGTCTTAAAAACTTCTGGTTTTGAGGGCCTTCAAGCTGTCCCTGTCCCAGTTCTTACCTGGCAAAGGTACTGATCCTAACATTCATGTTCACATTTTATGCAGTGAAGTAGAACAGCTTTTCAATTTAGGGACTAAAACACCCTCCAGCTGAAGAAAATTCTCACATTACAGTATGTTAAGAAGAATGTACTTCAATTGTGGTCAGTTGTCATGGAGAAAGAAGGAGGGGGGGAAAAAGTATATTCCCATGTGAAAACCTTTCTCAGTTAGGAAAAAGGAAAAAGAAAAAAAAAAGAAAAGCCCAAACAAAACCTCAACTCCCCTCCTTCCTGTGCTTGACGTTTTATGCAAAGTAGGTGAATCTGGAACGAGAGATCATTTAAAAAATACTCATTATGCTATTTATGTACAGAAATGTGGTTGTGTAAAAGTATAACAGGAATGCATTCACAATTGGTTTAAGTAATTTTCTCTTGGCAAACCACCATAAAAAACGGGCGTCATGGCGCCACCAGAATCCTAAATTGTGGTGGAGAATCATCAGTACACATGGCATTAATCTCTGTCTCCTTGCAGGAGACACCCTTGCCTGCATTGCTGGCCTGTCTCTTAAATCTAAGGCATTGTAACTTGAGTTTAAAATGACACTATAAATAAGATACACTCTCCCCACCAAAAAAAAAAAAAATTACCTACTTTATTTAAAAAATACATATTTTAGACAGTATATTCCTGTTGCAGCTTTTTGTTGGCAAACACCAAAAGTACAATACTAATGGGTTAATAATAGATCATGTAATCCTCAGCATTCACATTGGACACGATTCAGACTACTGAGAGACTTTTTAAACATATACAAATAATTAGTTAACCCATTGGTATTACATTCTTGCTACTTTGGATTGATCACAAGACTGTAGGGATCTCATTATACCATCCCAGTTTATTTTCCCCAGTGACTGAGAACGCTTAGCTGTCTTTTAATATCTTACTATTAATCGCTTACTAAGTTCTCAAATCTTTTTCCCTCTTCCAAATTTAGGCAGAGTTTTGTTAATAGAGCAATTTAAAATATCACCATTCTCCCTGCAAATTTCTCCGTGGCATGTAAACATTGTTAAAATGTTCTACCAGATGAAATTCATGTCTTTTAAAGGAAACTGTGTCTCCATTTTGGTGGAGAAAAAAAAAAAAAAGAAAAAAAAAAAGACTGATAGTTTGGGAACACCCACTCAAGATAAAATAAGGATTCTGGAAGATTTCCTGTGGGGGTTAATGGAGGCCAGGCCAATGGTATCTGACCTTGAAGTCCCTAGATGAAGCTTCGTGTTTCTCCTCAAATTATTTCTGTTGAGGTTTTTTTTTTAAGGTTTCTTCATTATGTAAAGCTTAGTTTGTCAACCCTGATATGGTGAGAGTCCAAAAAATGTCACCAATAAGTGCCACCTTTCTATGCTCTTACTAAAAAAACCAAGGAACTCAATGCGAAAATATTTTTAGTTGATTTTCTTATATTCTTAGCACAGCATTGCCAGAAACATGCTAACACAAATCAGAGATAGTACAGCAGCACAGCATTAGCATTTTGAATAATTAGCAGAAATAGGTATTTTAAATGAAACTTACCCTCAATGACACACGTTTAATTCAGACTTTGAGCCACAGTGTGCTTTTCCCCACAAGTTACACTGCTTTATTACTGTCTTAAAAAGCCATTATTTTAGGTACCTCGGAAAAAAATAGGGGGGGAAAAGTGTTAAAGATCCATACACAGGGTTTCTGCAAATGAATATGATGTATTCCAGAAACAACATGCACTCACACAGACACTCAATAAGAAAGGGGCTGTTTACTCAGTTTATAGCTTGAAAACCACTAGGGACTGTGTTCCAGTATGGGAAATTTTAGTACAGTGCATTGTTAATACAAAATAAAAAGCAAGCCTGGGAAGTTAGGATTATAATTTTTTTTGAAAATGCTTGTTTGGAGCATTAAAAAAAATATTGCCTTCTAATGTCAAAGTACGAAGAAATACTTTTTCAGATGAATAAAATCTGTAATCAGTTAGATAAGTGCAATATGCCTTTTTTTTTGGCATTTAATCAAACAATGAAATCACATACACATTTCCTGACACAAAAGACAAATGATGTAATAATCTGAAGGAGTTTCTCTATCTCCTTGGAACTTTGCATACTTGACTTGTTTTCCATATTTTGTGACTTTAAATGGTGGGAAAATTATATTAAAATGCTTGTAGCAGTTCCTCTAAACTAGCATCCTTTTTGTTTTATTGTATTTAATATAAAAGCAGCAATTATTTGATTTCAAAGTTATGAAAATATGTACCTTATGAGAAAACAAGCAATTTAAGCTTTAATTGGTGTCATTTTTCACAGAACTGGCAAGATTCTTGCATCCCTGGCATGTTGTTTTCTATAAAACTGCAGAGCTGCTTTCAATGAATGTTTTACGAATGTATAAGTTGTTACATGAAGGTATGTAAGTGGATGCCTGGAAATATAAGATTTCTGGGGGGATTTATTCACAAAAGATGCATTTCATTTCATAGTGTATATACTGTAATTTTTCCTTAATATTCCTAATGTGCTTTGGTTCCCATTAAGCATTTCTTCCATTCTTGCATGGGAAGAAAGGGGAGGTGTGCAAGAGGGATATTTTGCACAGGAGAAATAGAAATAAAGATGGGGGAAACAATGGGGGGGAAAAAAAACATGCCTTTAAAAAATTATTTTGTGTACATTTTTTTGTGTAAAATTAGGCAGCAAGACCAGTTGGGTTTTGGTTTGTTCGGGTGGAGGGTTTTTTCTCTTTAATAAAAGACTCAATCCCTAATTTAAATTTATAATATTCATGCCCTTACCCATGTGAATAATCATGATTTTGGTTCTTAATTTATTTTAAATTGTTTCAATACGATACAAACTAAACCCCTCTGACACTCATTCCTGTGAAGATGCACAAAAGAGATAATCCCAATTAAAGACCTTGGACTGTGTGTAGCACCCAAACACTGGAAGGGGCTTCCCAGGGAGGTGATGGAGGTTTCCCCATCCCTGAAGGTGTCCAAGGAACAACTGGAGGTAGCACTCAGTGTTCTGGTCTGGGTGACAAGGTGGGTATTAGTCACAGACTGGGTCCAATGGTTTTGGAAATCTTTACCAGTTTAAATGATTCTGTAATTCTATACACAAATATCCAACCCCTCACCAATCATGCAAAAAAACAACACACCCAAAGCATTGCAATGGCCCTGCCTTAAGATGGAAATTCCTAAAACTGAGACATAACCACAAACCTGGGACATGACCATAATTTTTGTCAGATTTGGAGCCTCGCAGAGGAGCAGGAGCCTCGTGGATGCTGTGTCCTGCTGTGCCACACATCTTCAACACTCTCTGAGAAGCTCTCAGGACCAAGGCAGGAAGGTGCCTCACCTCCAGCAAGACAGCATCCCACAGAATCATTTGGACTGGAAAAGACCTCTTAGATCATCGAGACCAACCTGGCACTGCCAGTTTTACACTGGTGGGTTGGTCCAGGACTCTGTGTTAAAGGAGGAGGAAGGTGGTGTCAATAAGAGTGTGGAGGAATGGAATGGTGGTGGGTCCATCACAAGGAGTAGCCCTGTCCCAGGGTCCTGGTGGGACTGTCCTTCCCTTCACACAGAGACAAAGGCCACCACTCCACACACACACACGTGACACCAGGACTTTGGTGCTTTGCAGACTCTTAGACATGACATCACCCAAAAGGATTTCAAGAGCAGATCTTTCACCCTGCACTTGGCCCAAACTGGTGAATTAATTCACTTGCATACCCAGGAATTTACTTCTCCCAGAATAACTGCATTCCACTAAAAACCCACCATTGCCACTGGTTTTGGATCTACCCTGTGAATCGGCCCCGCATGAGGTGATGTCTCAGAGAGGGAGAGCCCAGGACTTCTCTCTGCCTTGAAAATCAGGAACACCTTGAGCTCGAGCTCCCCACAAGCTCCTGTGTGGGGACTATCAGCACGTCTCAGCCTCCAGCAGGAGGGCACGTTGGTGCTGAGCACTTAATTAAAGGTTCACAGCCATTTAATCCCTCATTTCTCAGTTTGAGATTTTACGAGGCAGACACCGATGCCTTTGGCTCACAAATGTTTCCATTCAGCCTTGTGTTTACTGGAACCAGTAGTGGTACCTGTAAAATACCCAAAAACAGTGACAGGCTCTGCAGCCTCTCCTCTCCCCATCTCCCTTCTCACACACTCCCCTCTCACATCAAAACACCTACTACTGTGCCTCTCTATCTGCCTGTGACCATTCCTTCTTTACACTTCAACATTTTAATTAAAAAGCAATAAAACACTTTAATTTGAGGTTTGTACATAAAAATACAAGTAAAAATGGCCTGAACACTGGGCAAATACTATTGAAATCTGAGCTAAAAGGCAGTTAGAGTAACTTTAACCACCTGAGAAATGCAATAATCACCCTGAAATGCACAGCCTGGCGTGTTTTATTGCCATTATAAACTGCAATTTATACATTAAAATAAGGAAAACAGTCAGACCCATCCATTTATGAGCTATAATAAATATGGTTATGACATCACTGACAACCAGTCACAACCTTCCAAACACATCCAGAGCTCTAAAGCAATTTCACGATTACCTTTTAAGTCTGTTTTCTATCAGCACATGTGTATTTCTTGAGTGCGCACGTAGCCATGGGCCTGACTCAGCAGCTGTGTCCTCGTGGATGCAAAGGTTTCCTGTATTCTTCAAGCCCTACACTCAACTTTCTCTTTCATATCCCTTGTGCCCATCCAATCCCCTGCTGCGTTTACATCCTCTGTGTTCTCCGTGGAGAAGAAGCAAACCAGAATGATCTGAATAGTTAGAATAATTCCTAATTTTCTTTCTGTAGTACTCAAAACACCACCTTAACAGCATTTGGATGAAAACCTCTAAAATCACCATTACAACTCTTATGAAGTCATTCTCTTTGAGAAACAAGTGCTCCTCAGCTATTTACACTGAGTACCTGCACCCAGAAGAGTTTTTCTTTGCATTCAGCCTTGAATCCAGCTGCTCAATCACTTTTCTTAGATTCCTCCTTCAAACACCATCCCAACTTTTGTTCTTTCCACTGTTGCAACTTTCTTGGGGGAGGAGAGTTTCTAAAAAGGATAAATTGTACCTCAGGGAACAGCTCTTCTCTAAGAACAAGTTAACAGGATAAGCCCATAATAGAAATATAAATCAACTGCAGAACCTTTTTTTTTGTCTTTTGGAGAGGTTTTTTTTTTTCTCTCATAACCAGCAGTGCAACAATTCCTTCCCCTATTCTCAACTGCTTTCCTGGTGAAATCTCTCCTGGTCCCTCTGCCTTCCAGCTGCCCATGCATGTGTCATGTGTACTGCTCCTACTTTGGCATCAAAGACCATTCACTCCAAACCACAGATTATCAATCTGGAGTTAAACTGGAGGAGATGAGCATTTCCATGGGCCTGATCCAGCAGTGGCTGTGTCCCCTGTGTGGAGGACAAGAGCTGAAGGCACTGAGATCAGGAGGAGCTCAGCCAGGAAGAGCTGGGGGTCACAGGGTGAGGAGCAGCCACTGGTTTGGTGCCACACTGTGTGACAGGCTGGAGCAGTGCATTCACCACCACAGGGAAAGGCTAAACACCAGGTGAGGGAAGGAAGAGGCACACATTGTGCTGGAGGAGACACAGCCTTTTATATGTTGATTAAACACAAACTCTTGTGAGATTCAGTTCTGACCCTGTTATTTCATGTTTTATCCTTCCTCCTCAAAGCATCTCATTGCCATTCTGTTCCTCTCTCCACAGCCCAGAGGTGGCCACTTCTCATCTCCCCAAATTTTGCTTTAAATCAGATCAAATTTCTTGCAGAATTATTCCAAATTTTCACTCTGCTCACAGGGAAATCATCTCACCAGGGGATCTCCAAATCCTCCACCTTACCTTGCCAAGCACCAAATTCAGCCCTTGGTGGAGAGTCCTCTTGCACAAAAATGCAAGCAAATGAAGACTGGTCAGGCAATTATTTTAAAAAGACATTTCAAGTACCTTGTGGCCAGCAAAGGTAGGACACGATGTGTAGAATGTGATAGGACAGTGGTCAAGAGAGATAAAGCCTTTTCACAGGCCTTCACAGAAATTCTCTCTGAAGGCACACCAGTTATTTGCATAAGGAAGGATCTTAATATCCAGCAAGACTCAGGATATTTGTCTTTTCAATGCCCTTCTAAATTAGATGAAAAGAATACTTATTTTCACCACTTTGAGGAATTAAACACTAAGAAAAATATTATATTCAATTTTTTTCTTTCCATGGTTGTAGAAACCATGGAAAACTGACAATTAAGGCAAACAATTTTCAGGCAACTTATTCTATACTGCCTGTAGAACACTGGTTAATACCTGAAATGCAAGAACCACCTCTAAAAGTTTGGTTTGAAACCTTGATTTTGGTTTAAAATCTCGGTTGGAGATTCGGAAGAAAAGCATAGATGTCTTCAACTTAACTCAGTATTTTGAAATAAGCAAATAAAGAGTGAAGTGCAGATCTAACATGCTTCATGCTTACAATATATTACATTATTCTAACTACAAAGGAAATTTTAAAAAGTACAACAGGTGATGTCACAGTTCAGATGAAGTTACCTAAAAAGAAATTTCCTTTCCAACCTACCAATAACCAGAGATGGTAAGAAGGGTTATTTGTCTCCAGCACTGAAGTTTCACTTCTGTCTTTTCACAAGGTTCATTGAAATGTCTTAACCAAAGCTGATGACAAAACTCTTGTCTCTGTGACTTCACCTGCCAGCCAAGAAAGGACGTGGCCTCTCTTGTCAATATTTATAATTTTGCATTACCTCAACCATCATTGGCAGATGTGCATTTAATTCCAGTTAAGTTTTGCTTCCTATTGATGAAGACACCAACCATTTCTTCACCTGCTTTTCCTTCTTTCAGCTACAATAGTTTCTGCAGCATATCCACATTTCTTCTCCAGCACCACCACACACAGCATTGGGTCAGGAAAATCCCATGAAAGAGCAAGGAAGCCTTCAGATTTTGGCAATAAGTGTAGTGGCAGGACTGCAGTTTGGTAAGGAAAATAATTTCCCTCACCACTGAGATGATTTGGGGTAGGTCCATCAGGAGGGAAATTTCATATATGAAATGGTGTTCTTGTTTGAAAGGGTTTATTCTGAAGAAATCCTGTAGATTTGGTTGATGTGGTGCTCTTGAGGGAAAAGGAGAGAGAAGGAAGTAGTTAAAAACAATTAACAACATTAGTGGTTGATGGTAAAATAGCACTCAGAAGATGCCAAGAGGAAAATAAATAAAATAAAGCTTTTTTCCAGCCTTTCATCATGCAGCAAAACAAGAATATAATGGGGTTTTTTTAATGTAAGGAAGTTAATATCTCTCCTTTTGTTCATAGCAGAACAAAGGCAGATAGAACACCAGGCAGGGAGAAGCTCTATTTTCAGTCTGGGATAGTTCAGGATGAAATACCCACAGAGACACATCCCCACCCAAAGCTTCTCAACCTGGTGTGTGCAATTCCCATTTTCCTAGGTTAAGGAGTCACTTTGATAGTCTGAATTCTAAGAAAAATTGTATTAGAAATTCAAAACATTTGAGAGAGATGATGAGAATAGGTGTACACAGGTGCCTCCCAGATATATATATATATATGTATGTATATGTTCTTCCAGGACAATAAAAATTTATCATTTGGAAATTTACCTAATTTCATGGGCTTTTCAACATCAGCATGTGCAAGTTTTTCACTGACACAGAATAATTTTCCTCCCTTTCATCAGAAAATCATTTCTTAGTTGGAAAAATAACTCCTCAGTGCTCCTTATTAATATCTTTAATAATTTAAGATGTTTACCAGTTTACTGTATCCTTGATATCTAATTATTTGCAGGCTTTCACTTACACATTGCTAATGGGACAAACATCTTCTGGCCTCATTTGTTTTTTAATTTGGGAGAAGTATTGAGTTACAGCAAATGGAGTGTGCAATCAAAAATTCAGAATATTTGACCTTTTCATAGTAACCAACTGATAAGCAGGGATCACTGTTTCTCAAAACACTGAAGACACTGTTCCTCTCAATATTTGATAAATCATTTACTATCTGAAATGAAAGTTCCATCACTGTAGTTCTCTTGTTCTTCGATTACATGATCTAAACTACAGAAGCAGGTGGCTACTCTGAATAATTTGCTCTTGCCTTGCTTTACTCTGAGGGATAGTGGAAATACTTTTGTTAGTGAGAATAGCAGGCTAAGAGAGGGTGGAAATCAGACCAGGGGAATGAAAAGGGTTTGAAAGTTTTTCTTAAATACAAGAGCAAGGACTGTGTGTAGCTGAGTACTTGAATAAACAGGTTACTATGTCCAGGCTTTATCTTAGTGACCGGGGCAATAAAACAGTAAAATCAAAATGTATTTGTAACACAGAATTCAAGCTTTCAAGACCTCGAATGAAAAATCAATCTGTGCAATTGCAAGCCAAGCCTTAACCCTGCAAAGACATATTTTTATGTTTAGCTGTACCCAAACTGAGCAGCACCATTTTCATCAATAGGATTCATCATGGGACTACTTAGAGACATTAACACTAATTAAACACAAGCATAAAACTCTTTGCAGGATTGAGACCTAAATGACTTCAATTTCCACTAAAAAATTATTTTCATCTTGTAATTAAAGCAAATTTTTTGCTACTGGCATAGTATCTGATCTCCACTTAAATCTATGGACGTAAAACTCTGTTAGCACAAGTGGCTTTGGAAAGCCAATAAGAGCAGTGAAAATATCTGCAGTTCAATTTCTGGGAAAAATTTGGGTTCTGAGTTCTCATTCTTACTTTTTTTGTCATTCTTCATTATTACCATGACTTCACTACTAGCCCATAATCTGTGACTTTTGTTTTCTTTCTGTCTTATGGCCTATTCCTACAGACCCTCATTTAAAGAAAAAGCTATCCACAAGATATTAATGAGTACAGGCACTATGCCTTTTCTGAGGTCAAAATCCTGTTCCTCCCAAAGTTGAAAAGTGAATGTTGGACTCATGATCAGCATTTTGTGGTTTAAAATCCAAGAATCACTTAGCCAGCTATTTCCCCAGCACTGTCAACCACAGCAGAGAATCACATCTTAGGACTGAGGCAGTTATGCTATTAACAACATACATGTGGGTTTGGGGTGGGTTTCTTGTGGGGGTGGAGGGAGGACGAGTATTCCCCTTACTAAAAACACACTGAGGGCTTAATAGCAAAGCCCTTCTGATATTTTAAGTCATTATTATAAAAAAATATTAATTTTCCTTTTTTATTTTTTCTCAGAATAAATGAACTTTTAACTTCTCATGGGCCACTTCCAACTACTTTTCGAAAATGACATCAGCAAAACAAGACCAAAAACTTAGTGTGTCTGCTCAGTAAAATATTGCTATTTATATTGACCAAATATTTGGGGAGGTCATCCTGCCCCTCTACTCTGCCCGGGTGAGTCCAGGCAGTGCTGCCTTCAGCTCTGGTGTCCCCAGCAGAGGAAGGACATGCTGGAGTTGTTGGAGTGAGTCTAGAGAAGACCACAGAGCAAATTTCAGGGATGGAGGACTTCCGGGAGGAAATGCTGGGAGTCTTGGAAATGTTTACCTTGGAGAAGAGAATCTTCAGTGTAACCCAATTCCAGCCTTTCAGAACCAGATGAGAACCTACAGAAAAGATGGAGGCACTATTTGCAAGAGCCTGGAGTGACAGGACAAGGGGGAATGGCTCCAAACTGTAGGAGAATGGGTTTAGATTAGATATTAACAACAAAATTCCTTACTGTGAGGATGATGAGGGCCTGGCACAGATTGCCCAGAGCAGCTGTGGCTGCCCCATTCCTGGAAGAGTTTAAGGCCAGGTTGAATGGGTCTTGGAGCAACCTGGGATAGTGGAAGGTGTCCCTGCCCATGGCACGGGGTTGCAATGGCAATCTTTAGGCCACTTCCAACCCAAACCACGCTATGCTTTTGTGAAGTCCAAGCATAGCCACGAGTGCCATGGTGATCTTGGGGTCTGGAGCGGGATGAGGGAGCCCAGAGGAGCAGCACAGATCAAGGAGTGGCAGCATGGGCTGGAGCCCCTCTGCCAAAACTGCCCCACCACAGGGACAGGGAGCTGAGCACGAGCTATTTCTGCACCCTGATTTAAGTTGTTATTTATACCACTGAGGTCCTATTTTGAGTATTTTGAGCTCTATTTTTAGATTTTTTAACAATCTTGTGACTCTACGGCACAAGTGATCCGGGAATATCAGGAAATGTAACATTAACCAAAATATTCCTTCAAAGAAGGTTTTTTTAGCCTTCTTTCTGGAGCTGGATAGAAAATAATCACAGGACTTCACCTCCCATACCATTCCACAGCACAACCCCCACCTCTGTGCTGTTTTCAGCTCAGGGCTCTGAAGACTTGAGACAGCCCTAAAATTATGAGATTTGCTCAAAAATACCTTTTTTTTTAATCAAAAGTAATTGAGAGAGTGGGAATGTTTGCTTGTTCTTTGCTATGAATATGCCTCATATATTTCTTTAAATCTCTCCATATGGGCAATCTACCAGGAGAAATAATTTTTTATATCTTAAAAATGAAAAAAGCTGAAAATTTCATGCCACTGAGGTTTGAAGAGGAGGAGCACTGCTGTACTTACTCAAGCTGACAACTTCATCTTTTTCCTGGGAATGCCTGTAAAGAAGGAAATTTTAGCAAGACCTTTTAGCACAGGAACAGGAAAAGGGACAAGGACTGCCCATCATGTGTGGGTTTTAATTTTCTAAGACAAAATCACAAATGAAATTTCTTGAGCAAAAACTTTTACAGCACAGCACTCAATTACCTCTTCTGTGACTAATATTTCTGTATCAGACTCAAACTTCCCAGTACTACTACGGCATCAAACCGTAGTGCCTGATTTGCATTTCCAAAAAGGAAATTGTTTTCCAAAAGACGCGTGTGGCAGCAAGAGACTCCGAACAGCATTCTCATAGTAACACGCAGTAGCACATTTCAAGCCAACTAAATTTACTGAGCACTCCTCTATGTTTTCAGCATGTTCCAGATAATTTTTAAGAGCCCAGAAACTAAGCAGCAGGCATGGGTGAAAATGTAGCTCTTTAAATCTTTCCAGTGTAGAGACAAGGATGTCCTGCAGGACAGCGTCAAATCCTCTGCACAATTCTGGCTAGGTGAGGTCAGTCACTCTTTCCTTATCCACAACACTCTAACCCTATCACATCAGGCACTGTTTGCCTCTAGTGAATCCATCTTGCCTGACACAAATCACTTCTTTATTTTCTGCATGGTTTCCAAGAGGATGCCCTCCATCATCTCTCTGAGCACAGGTGAGGACCTTCCTTTTTTCCCCTTTTTAAAAATGGAGATTCTGTTTCACCTTTGCAGTCAGTGGGAGCTTTGCTGGACTGCCATGGCAGCTCAAACTTGATGGACAGGGAGCCAATAACTCCATCCACCAGTTCCCTCACCACACATCAATGTGTCTCCTCAAGTTTCATGTCTTGGGCAAACTTCTTGTTCTTTAGATGATCTCACACCTGATCTTCCACACTGGGTGGTTCTCTATGCTCCCAGTCCCTGCCTTTGCCTTCTGCACTTTGGGTGGTGTGACTGGAGCACTTCACAGTGAAAACTCAGCCAAAAAAAAGTCCTGGAGTAGCTCGGCCTTCTCCACATCCCAGCAATTTCCCATTTCTTTATGGAGAGAGCCCACGTGCTCTCTAGCACTCTTGTTATCTCCCTCTTAAGATATTGGGAAGCCAATAAAAAATAGAAATGCCAACCTGCAAATCCTTGCAGGTGCCTGCCTCCACCTTGGGCTGAGCATGTCACAGATGACACACAGAGCTCATTCCTGTCCCCACCTGCTCCTGTATCACAGTCCATGTGCTCTGGTGGCAGCACATTTGGTGGCAACATAAGACATCATAAGGTAGAAACTTCATTCCCTGCTTCTGTCCAGGAGCCCTGCTCTCAGTCTGAACATCACAGCCTAGATGCCATCATGTAATGAGGCAAAACTATTTTAAAATCTATTTCTATGCTCATAAAATAAACATAAAATGATGATAAAACCAAGAAATAAAGCTCCCAAGTTATGGCCATATGCTCCCCAAACACCCAGGTATTGGATTTGACAGTGAGACAGAACCTTATGGAAAATGTGCTTGGTCAATTCATGTAAGAGTTGGTCACCTTTGATTGCTCTGGGTTGTTTTGCCAAAACCAAGATCAAGCAAGAAGCTGAAGATATTTTCATTTCACACACTGCTAAAGTGCTTATTAGTGAAGTCTTCCCAGCTGTGAACCTCTATAATTTTTCAACACCTTAATAGTCCACCCAAAATTAGATAAAATATCATAAAAATCTATAGCTGCTCCCATTAGTGGATCCACACAAAAGAGCTTCAAAACAAAACATCCTTTTCAAACTGAATACATATATTTTCCTCTTTTTTTTTACCTTAAGATAACCTTCTTTAGTCATGATGTGAACATGATGACTGTCAAGCAGAAAGCTGAGGAGAACAACAGTATTATGTTTGCAAAGGAAGTTATTTTTGGAAGGTATTTTTCACTTAGGGAAGGGGAAAAAAATCCAAACGAAGTAAACAATTTAGTTCATAATCATCAACACAGGGACACTTTGCACAGACATTTCCTTTCATAGGTCACTACATTCATTGGATTAAAATTAGTTAGAGGACTGAAAATAGTAAATGACAAAAACTACTGTAAGTAGTAGCCCATGAAGGAAAACACAGCCAGCTGAGGTGAAAATTAGATCACATTATGCTGAACCTACTCCTACCTGTCCTGTAATTCAGGATCCAGTTCACATATGTACAGCTTGCTATAATGAAACATAAGATCTATTAAAAATTTCAGCAGTGTGGAACTAATTCAGCTTCTGGAATTCCTACCAAAAATCAGACAAAAAAGGAATTATTCTCAGATCAAAGTTCTTTTTTTTTCTCCTGATTTTTTTAATCATCTTCTGCATAGATTTAACATTAGCTAATACAGTGTAATGCATCAATACACTATAGCAAATTTTCTCTGCTTTAAATATCACCCTCATTCATACTGTGATTCAATTTAAGAATCATTCAAAGATAAATCTAAATAAATAACAAGCTGGCTTTCAGGCAAACAAATGAATTTGCATTGTTTTATATTCATCATAAATATTTCACCTAATTACTGAGGTACTATGTTCAGAAATACAAAACAACATTATAAATTTATTAGCACTGTCCCTGCTGATTTTACAGAAGTTCTGTGGAATGTAAGAGCCAAAAGTAGAAACAGGCTCAAGAGCATAACCAAAAGAGCAAAGGCTGCATTCAAATGCTAAACTGGATTGACACCCTCTGCTTTGCTCTGCATATTTACCCCAGCTAAAGCTTCCTGTCTTGAATCAGGTGTTATCCTATTTATTCTCAAAACCCAAGGTCAACGAAAGCCTTTTCCTTCTGTTGACTTTCGAAAGCTAAACATCTGAATCAGGCTGCTTCGAGTATTATCTCAAAAACTATCACAGGAGTTATTTTTCCCCTCATTGTAAAATTGTGAAAACGTAAAAGGATGTAACAGCGTTTTTCAAAGGTTTAGGGAGGTCAGCTGCGTGGAGAGAAAATAAGAAGTACTGCTTAAACATAAAAGGTAAAGCACACAGCATTTATCCTCAAAATTATTTAAGTTGTTTTAATGGCTCTAAAGTCTATGAAAAATGTTTTTTAAATGTAAATATGTGGGTCTTTTAGAATAAGTTATCCTTCTTTGTAAACCACAGTATCACTGGTGATTTATAATTTTCAGAAAATCTTAATCCCACAGGAAACATATAAGAGTTCCTCTTTATTTTTAACCTAATGCTGTATCTAACATGGAATGCAGTTTTTATTATTGGCAAAAAAGCTATTATTTTTATTTGCTTACAATAAAATAAGAAAAAAAATCTGAAAGAGTACAAGTATGAAACCATTTTAAAAACAGATTACTCTTTTCCCTTTACCTTTGAAACAACTTCAGATGTAAATAAAATTGTGGTTATCACATTTCCCTAGGGATTAAGTACTCTTACTGTTCAAATGTCATTAATTACCCTTAATGCCGTTATGAACTATTTGGAGATTATCATTATTAAACTGTTTGAGAATTTCTTAATTCCTCACCAGAAAGCCACAGTGACTCTCTGAGCCTATCCTCCCCCTCTTTTGTTGAAATAACAATAGCCCAGAGGAATTGTGTCTGCAAAGAAAAAGTCAAGAAACAACAATAAAACACATTTTGTTGGACTGAACGAGCAGTAGAGAGAAGAGTTTTGGTTTTAAACTATGTTCTGTTTCATAAGTGGAGTATCTGGGGCTGGTGCAGCCCCATGGGAGCAGTCAGGGTGCTCTGAGGGATGGGGGATGCAGCAAAAATCCCTCTAGTAAAAGGGACTTATCTGTAGCTGGCCCTTTTGGGCAGACTAATATCTGAAAAAATAAGTTTTAGGATCCCAAGGATGTTTCACTGCTGTAAAAAACAGTCATTAAAACAGAATATGGATCCTGCACAGACTGGGTTTGGTATCAAAACACTTCATACACAAAAATTCAAAATAGACACATTCTTGTCACAACCTCATCCTTTTTTACAAAGCACTAAAGCAAGGAGGATTTTAGCACAGTTGTTATTTAACTGTGTCCCTTGGCTCTCTCCCTGAATAACCGTGGGGCTGGGAGGGTTTGATCCACCACAGGGGCCACGTGGTCCTACTAGAGCTCAGACCCTCAGCTCTTCCAAAACAAATCACAGTGCTTGGACTCATGTTTTCAAGTCTGTATTTTACTTTGCTATTATTATTAAGCTAGTATTTTTCATTCAAATGCACGCCAGCACCTTTATGCTCTTGTTTAAAAAGAAAAGTAATAAGTTTAGCTACAGTTTGGCAAATTTGATCAAACAAGAAAAAGGCTCAACAGAAACTTTTTAATGACTACCTGGAAAGGTGGAAACAGACAAATCTATTTACTCACTTCTGGTATTGGAAATCAAGCTACTTGTCAGCTTGAAGGCACGCTTTAAGACACACACTCCCCTTCTTTGTTTTTACACATTAAATTAACTTCTCTGGGGATTTTTGGGTGGAGACAGGAGAGAACAGGAGAGCTGACAGGTGATGCTGCCATGCACCAGCTTTGTGAGTTACCCCTAGATCAGCCAGAAGGGTTATTCCCTGGAAGTGTCTGTCCTAGAGAGGAGGGGGACACTAAAAAGGGGACTGCTGAAAAAGTTACCCCTAGATCAGCCAGAAGGGTTATTCCCTGGAAGTGTCTGTCCTAGAGAGGGGGACACTAAAAAAGGGATTGCTGAAAGGCTGTGCTGGTTTCAGAAATGGGGAAAGAGCCTGAGAAGGGCCATCACAAAGTGACACTAATGAGATGGTGTGGTCTGGGATGGGAAAAAAGCTTTTCTCTGCCTCTTTTCCTGATCAGATCTACACACTGCAGAAGCCAGGGCTCCCTCACAGAGGTCTGCTGAAAGGTAACTCAGTGCTGGGGATCTGTTATGAGTTATTCCAGCGAGGAATGTCTGGCTTTTTATGGTTATTTTAATTGGTGACAGTACTCACTGCTTAAAGTACTTAATCTGAGGTTCCCCCACGTCCTGCTCCATCCTGAACACTCATCCTGTCTCAGGGCTGCTTTCTCATCCCTCTCAGAAGCTGCTGCCCCATCACTGTCCTTGCTCAGGCATTATCTGATCTGATCTGGTCTGGTCTGTGTAACACCAGCCCTGGGCAAGCACTGACATATTTCACCAGAGATTAATACTCAGGCTGCCTGTCCAGAGAGCATGGGAAGTTGATAAGTGCAACAAGCTTTAAAGCCAAACCTGAACTCAATCCTCTCTTTATATATTTTCTTCACACTAGTAATAAGCAGTTCTGCCTCTTCTTTGGTACATAAAATGGGGTTTATTTCAGTGAGAAAGCATCACTGCCAAACTTGTGGGCCTGACAAAGGAAACACCTTGACACAACTTTTCTTCTAAGCCTCTTACAGAATTCTACTACCAACAGCAAGCTTTGTTTTGCAATACTTGTAGAAGCCCACCATCATTGTGCAGGATGACTTAAGATGAGTTCATTTGCCAAAGGACAAATGAATTGACAGCAGGAACAACGTCGATGTTTGTTACCCACTGGTTTAAACACAGCCCTTCCAAGCTGCTGGGCAATGGAACTTTGGTGGGCTTCAGATCCAGGGCTGACTGATGTCATTGTGCATAAGGCAATGACAAAGCCTAAATGATTCACTCTCTCCTGTTTTGATGGAGAATCAGGAGCTAAGACCACTGGTGCTCACCAGAGTACTTGTCTTGGCCCCCTTTCATTTTACAGATAAAGAATAACCACTGGCTAGTGAAGATGAGCAGCTTCCTTCATTTAAACTCAGAAAAGAGAAACAAAGTTGAGCTCAGCAGCTCCTCTCTCCAGCCTCCTTCATCACCCATCCCTCACAACATTCTTCTCCTTGCATTGCTCCCACTCCTTGCTCCACTCCCATCCCTTTCCCACAAGCAGGGCTGCTGCTCACCCATCCTATCGCGCCACATGGAAAAATCCTTATTGTTTTCTTTCCCAGATTAAACACACAGAAAGACACGACAATCCCGGAGGCACTACCTGGGGGAGGAGACAACTGCCTGCCAATCACCCAGCCAGCGGAAAGGCAGAGGGAGGCCGAAGCTGGGAACCACCACATCTCCCAGTTTACATCCCTGGAGCCACCATGGCTCCCAGCCCTCATTCCTTGCTTTGCCCTGCTCAAAAACCAGCCCACGTGTTGTGCTGTGCCAGAGCTTGGGAGGCTGCTAACCCCTGGCACAGGTCATGGAGAAAGGACTTTCCTTTCATCCCTGCAGGCAAAGAAAGGCCAGGGAATAATCACAGGACAGAAGTGACTCACTGTTTCTGTCAGTGGAAAGAATCTCTGCTGCCCAGTGCTCCTCTTCTCCCACCTGGCATCACCACCAAAACCACCACACCGACGAGCAAGGAGGTTATGCAAGGCTGTGAGGCCAGAATATTAGCTTACAAAACTCAGGAATGGTGGGAAAGGGCTGCCAGCTTGACTACATCAGCTTCCCTGGCCTGCTAGGAAAAATAGGTCAAGGTTTTCCAAGGTGACCAACAATTTTGGATGTCCAACTCTGTGCATGTTTAAAAAAAATATATTATTTTCGAAAAAACACTAATTGTCTGTCACTGAGGGGAAAAAAAGGCAGCCAGACAGCTGCATGTTTCAAGGTCCTTGTGGTTGAGCACCCCAGAAAAAACAAATTACCTTGAGACAGAAGCCCCTGGGGAAAAAAAAAAAAATTAAAAAGTCAAGAACTGTGTAAAAAACAACGGAGGAAAGCCTGTGGGTAAATAACTATGGGAGCTCACAAGAACACAGCTCAGGATACATGTGTGTTTCTACTGCGGGAGAGAGAACAATTGAATTACGAGGAGCTCTTAAGCAAGTAAAGTAAACATCTTTTGGCAATTTAGTGCTGCACTTTGAAGCCTGGCGATGTCATACAAATGGTGAAATAGCACGGACACCCTTCTGCTGGCTAGTTTGTTTAACATGGTGAGTCGGGAGTTTTTTGGAGCGCAGCACTCCTTTATGAGCTCACGAGCTGGAGGAGGGAAAGTGTGGAAGGAGCAGGAGGGAGATGTTTAAGCAAAACTGGAGCTGCCTGGAGCTGTGGGAAGCAGCACGAGAGGGAAGGGAGCCCTGCAGCATCCGGGGGGCTGCCACCATGGGAACAGACCCCCAGCATCCCCCAGCACGGGAACAGAGAGGGGGAGAGAGAGAGAGGTATGGGGTGAGGCGACAGGGATAATCACATGAGCGGGGTTAATTGCTATAAATATCAAGAATCAAATCAATATGTCAAGATGTGTGTTCCACTTTTCACATATATGCGGCACGTAAATGAGAAACGGAGAGAGAGGGAGGAAGAGCTAGAAAGAAAAAGGAGAGACTACTAAAGAAATAAGCCCCCCTGTACAGACAGCCTGACGCCAGATGGCTTCTTCTAATAAATATTCAACCTTAACTCAGTTCCCATGTAACTTTGTTGTAAAGCTGCCAGCACACCCACACAGATCTGGGCCAGCAAAATGATTACAGTAGTACAAACAAAATAGTGCAATAGAGGAAACAGGCAGACAGGGTCCTGTATACAGAAAGACAGAGCTGTAAAGATGTGAGTTGATGAACCTTTAGATTTAATACTGAGAAACTTGAAATAATGACTTGGGCAGAGGGGAGAAAAAGCCTTGGTATGGAGGGGGAAACACGCTGACTTATTTTTTCCTTGCTGTTGCTTTTATTGTTGGGAATACAGAGAACATCGTTCTGCTAAGACAGCAAATGAGGCACTATAAATCAGTTGCTCTTCTGCATATTTTCTGCATTCAGCTGGAATTCAGATACCTTCCCTGAAATCATAGCTTACACTTCTGCTGCCTCTTGTGCTCACACGGGGCACGAGTTAAAAAGGGAGATTTTGTGCATGACATTTGTTATATTAATTGGGAAGAGAAAGAGAAGGTTTGGTATATTATTCTTAAGATAACACTGGCACAGTGCTCAAAAACATGCATTTTAGTTGTGTGAGTGTTTTTGCCCCAAGCTCTTTAATTTCAAAATTGGATTATGAGATCTGAATATCAGAACACACCATGTTGGCAACCCCAAAACTATTTAAATAGGACCTTGACCAAATCATGATCTTGTGCTAAGATTAGGAGCGGGGGAAAGGCAATGAGAAAGGACATGCTTTGCAGAAAGTCTTCTACTGATGAAGCGAATCAAAAAAATATATAGCTATTAGAAATTAAATTTTAAAAAGTGCTAAGGAATCATCCTATTGATTTATTTGCTCTTTATGCAGAATATCTTTAGTTTAGAGGCTTACCTAAAATTACCGGAAGTTGTTTAACAACTACCTATGAGCCAGCAATAGATCAGGGAATTAAAATTATGCATTCGCTTTGGTTGAGAAAGAATCAACATGAGGCAAAGCTCTTCTTTCTCAAGAGCATAACCTTTTGGTGTTAGAACTCGTGATGTGCTCCTGGAAGGACATTATTTTGCACGATAGAGAGGAGTATAAATAGAATTAGTAAGAAATAAAAAAAAGAGGGGTGTAGGCTGAACGTCAGAAAATATTTCCTGGTTTGTGAGAGTCTCCCTCTGCAAAGCAGATCGACAAGGAGATGTACTAGGCTGTAGAGTCAGGCTTTCACCACTTCCCTCGGGAGATTGTCACTGGAGGTTTCAAAAACAAAGCTGAACTCAGCACTAGTAAATATGCTGCAGGGAATAACCCTGTGTTGGGCAAGATATGGACAAGATCAATTAACAGATCTCTTCTATGTCTACTTTCTATTATTTTTGACTGTTGGGAAGAAAACTTTGCTAGAGAAAAGCCTGAACCTCCCTCTACCCGCTGCCTTTTCTTTTTTTAAAGAGAACAGGCTGTCTGGCATTGCAGGCTCAGCTCTGTTCATTACAGCAGCGACATCTCTCCCACCAGTTTCCCTCTGCTCACCCCTCCATCCCTACTCTTATTGAAAAGCCCTAGAAAGAATTTCCTGGACAGAAAAAAAAGGGAAAAAAAGATCTGAATCGTTGTTATTTCTGATCTTTCCAGACCCCTTTATAATATTCATCTATTCTGAGCAGCATTTGACACTTCCTTCCCACCCACCCCTATTAGGAGTCAGCTGCGGGTTGCCTCCTCGTGCTCCTTCTCTCCAGCCTCAAGGTGCACATTACAATTCTATTCTTAGCCAGAGCACGATAGCATCAAATGAGGGAAGGAGTCTGGGTAAGCTCCACGCCTGAAGAAATGCACACCTTTTGTTTATGGCAGCAGGATGAAAGCCACGAGCTGGAGCCGGACACAAATCTGTCAGCCCTTGGGAAAAGAGGCTGCTAACAACAGCAGCACTGAGTACCCCAGCACATCAAACAATCCTTCATTGGCTATGCTGGCTTGAAGTTCAACATATCTGTGCTTACCTTAATAAACCAGGCCTGAAAAATCACTGTATAAAGCTTAGAGGTGCTTAGAGGTACAAGGGCATCACTTCGACTCCTCCGGTGCTAAGCTTCATTCTGCAAACAAAATTGGATCAAAATTAGGGCTAAATTCAAAATCAATTGAAATCCTCCACACACACTTTTTATTTAAAAATATGCCAGATATTGAAGGGAGTAAAATTAAAGTATGTGGATTTCTTCTTTGTGGAGAGGCAGAGAGATGAGCCCATGGCTAAGAGCAGCATTTCCCTGTGGGCTGGGGTGCCCACAGCATGACCAGCCACTCTGAATCAACACACAGACTCTGATCTTTGCATTCACTTCATAATGTCAAGTTTCTATTAGGATTGTTTCATTCAGAAAAGAAAAGAGGCAAGGAACACCAGGAGGAAAAGATCACGGAGAAAATTAAATAGTAAAGAGACCTTGTCAGAAAGAAAATTATGGACACAGAAGGTTCTGTCCCAGTCTCTCTGTGTCCTCTCCACTGTCAGTCCCATTGTCCCAGAAGAGGTGCCACAGCCTCACTGGAGTAAACCTCAACCCTCCATGGCTTCTCAGCTAAGCACCAGAATAAATAAAATAAAGGCAAAAACATGGGAAGAGGTGAAATGTAGGGAGAGAAAAGGGGAATGAGAAAGGAGCTGTCATTGCCTAGAGGCACCCAGGACACAAACAGAGTATGGAAACTTTGCAGTGAGCCACTTTTCACTGCTTTTGTGTGCAGCTTGGGTTGAATCCCCCATGAAGTCCTTGCCCATGTCCCATGTCCTCCTGCCACGGAGTAGTTTGGGCCCAGTGCAGCCACAGTGGCTGGGGAAGAGAGAGACACAGCAGCATAGAATGTCCTGAGCTGGAAGGGATCCACAAGGATCACTGCATCCAGCTCCTGCAGTGCTGGAACCAAAGTCCTCCAAGGCTTTCAGCTGGAAGGAAAGTGGCAGGATCACTATCCCAGTGAGGAGCTGGTGAGGGTCAGCTTCTCAGATATGCAAGCAACCTGGATGAGCACTTTGCTGTCACTCAGCTTCTGAGGGTGCCTGTCTGAGGGATCCCTGTGCTTACAGGCTCAGCACCCTGCTGGAAACCATCAGGACTCATCAGGAAGGCGTAATGCAGCTGGGTGCACTACTACAAAATAATGCAACTCCCATCACAGGGGATTTCTTCAGAGCAGCGTACTCACCTGGCTGGAGCAGCAGCAAATCTCCCTATTGCAAACAACTAAAAAAAGAAATAGGGAAAATAAAATTGGCCAAACTTACATTTTTTCACAAAATTCGGTGCTGTCTTTGGATCACAGGCAGTGATTTTGGACATGAGACTGAGCAGAATGCATTGTTGATGCTCTCAGCCATTAGTTTATAAATTGAATAAGATAGATGTGTTCATTCATATGAACTAATGTAGTTTTTCTTATGAAGGTTTCATATTATACAAATCCATTAGCATATTTACAAATTAATCTTCCCTTAGGAAGAAAAAAGATCAAAGATTTACAGAAGGAAGTGCTTTATTACTTTTAAACTGCCTTTTTTTTTAAAGAAAGAGAAAAAGAAATGAAGGGAAATTATGTTGAACCATAAATGTTTCTTTATGACTACTGTACAGCAGCTTTGTGGGAGATTTAAATTTACTAAAGGGCAAGGGGGACTTTAAGCCGTCTATATGAGTTCAGTATTAAAAATATATATACATGACAGGTGCCCATATAAGTTCATGCAGTACAAAATATTCCATAAATGAGCTCATTTATCTGAGTAATTTAAAAAGAGCTTCTGCACAAGGGGAGATATTTAGTATGAATTATAGTCCGTTTACCTTTCATAAGTTTTTTCATCACTTCCCATACCTCCTTTGGTGCTACTGAAAATATCTGTAGTTATCAAGCCTTATATTCAACCTTGCTATTCCCTATTCCCAGGAAAGCCCTATTGGTGAAGTGACTCCACGTTCAAGATATGCAGCTTGTAAAGCCTTGCATGCAAGATTATTTCTTCTTCACCAATGCCAGATAAAACAAGATCAGGCTAAGAAATCTTTAATCTAAGCAAATAACTAGAATAACAAAGAGCATTCCAGGAAAATGAAAAAAATCTCTGGGTTTACACCCATTATTTAGATTTGACTCAGTTTTGAAAGATTCCTCCTTCTGTTTTCAAAATGACTTTGAACTATAGTTGGAAATAAAGAGTAGTAGAGCAGCAAGGAAATTAAATGAGATGCAAACTTTTAATGGTTTATTAATAACCACTTTCTGAGACATTTCCAACTGCTAAAGAGAAATCAGAACACTAAATACATTAAGATCTTCAAGGGCAGGGGGGGTGGAAGGGAGAACTATTGGAAAGTTATGAAAATAATGGAAAATTTCCAAGGCTGAAAAACCACCTGACAGCCAAAGCACATTTTAGGTGGAGCTGCTCCTGCCTTGGGACAGGAGTTGCAACTAGATGACCTCTGAAGTCCCTCCCAGACATCAGCTTTGTACTTCTATGCTGAAATGTTTGAAGACCTTTTCCAACATGTACCATTAATTTATCTTTTAGTCCTCCAGGATATATTCCAAAGGAAAACTTCAAGGCTATTACTAAGACTACAGTTAAATCACCATTTATGAACAGAATAACTCTCATTTTCTCGTGATCGCTGCACTCACTCAAGTATGACTTTTCACTTATTGGAACTTGCTGAGAAAATTATGTCAGGCTGAAAAGGATCAGAAACATCCGCCTTTCCTGGAACACAAGGATCCAAACTGGACTTGTACTCCTACCTAGCCCTCCTCTTCTAAAAAAATCCTCTCCCCATCCATCTACATGCCACCTATCCTCATGAAAAACACACACCTTGACAAGTTTTGAAAGAAGGATATTCTACTCTGGAGGTGACTTTAATTACAAAATCCCTCCACATCCTCCTGCTCCCATTCAGGAGTGCCCTGTCTGAATAACCAGGCAACTTCATCTCTGTGTCTTTCCCTCTGTTTTCCTGAGGGAAGCTCTCCAAAAGGTTTCCCTGTAATAGTTTGAGGGGAAGCTCAGTGTCATTTTTTGTTTTCCTTCAGACATTGCATTTGGCTATCAGAGTGCTCACAGCTAGCAAACCAGGACTCTTCAATGTCTCAGTCGACCCACTTGGGAAATCAATAAAAGATAAGACTTCCCATGTTTCAGTGCTATGAGGGTTGGCAAATGCTTCTAAAGTGCTTTGAAAACCTGGAAAGGTGCAATGTTCTTATAATGGCCTGAATGCTTTGTAGTTCTATGGCATATTTTATTCCAAAACCTTAAGCTTTTACAAGTAACTAGCCCTAACTATGACAGTCCTATGAGTTGTCTGTAAATAAACAATAATGTTCAGGATAGTGCTTAGTCCATCATATCTTAGTCCAAAATACTGACGTCAGACACTGTAATTTATCCTTCATATGATCTTCTAGTCCTGCTGAAGTCCACAAAACCTTTTTGTTGGAAATATTATTGCCAAACCTTCTCAGTAGATTAATGCTAATTATCTTAGCATGGGTGGGAAAGTTGTGTATTACTCGAAATTTGGCTCACAAAAAGAGAATGAATAAACAAAGAGGCATGTCCTAGAGCCAGCAGGAGAGAAAACAGTAACTGAGGTTCAACTATAGAAATAAAATAATAAATATATACATATCTATCACCAGAGAAACCCTTAGACTAACGTTCTCTCAGTCCAAGAGGCATTTAAGGTTAGAACCTTACACTTTCAGTCATTCCACTCTCCAGCCATCACCACCTTGTTAAGGATACTGACTGCATCACACATGCGAGAGGAAGTTTGGCACCACAAGTTTCCCAGGTGAAAAAGTGTGTCATCAATGAAGAAGAATTACAAGTCATTAAACTGGAGTGCATGCTGTGCATGCCTCTTCAATTCAATATAGGGAATTAAGAAGTCAAATGCCTGTGGCATTAAATATGAATGATGAATGCGAGAAATAAAATAAGTAGAAGAGAAATCTATGTGTTTCATTACATGAGGTAGCTGTGCCACTGGCACCTTTTCCTTTTGTATTAAAAAAAATGGTCTAGGATTAGAAAGCAAAGAAAATTCTGGTTTTGAGGAAATTCATGTACCATTGTAATGAGATTAAAACATAAAACATTTTCTAATCTGAATTCTGTCCTAATAATCTGAAAAGATCACAGAGTATGATGCTGTATGAACCAAGAATCAGGAAGGATAGCACATACATCTCCCTTCACAATGGGCTCCTAAAAGAGCAGCCAATATTCAAGGAAACAACACAAACTACAGCAAAAGAGCAATGTCAGAAGTGACACATTATCCCATTTTAAGGCTTGTGCCTGACTCCTGCTTAGAATAGGAAGCATAAACAAGATGAGCCACAAAGGCTTCTGTGTGTATCACAAAGCACACGGCATGGGAAACCACTTCTCCCTCTCTCCGACGGAAATGGTTTCTTTCATCCCCGATCAAGTTTCAGAGGTATTTTTATTTATTTACACATGAAGGGCTGTGAACCAAATTCACCCCATCATTTCGTATAATAAACTGGAAAATACATCTATTCAGCAGCCTCATCAAGAAATGCAGAGGTTGGAGGAGTTGTGTCCCTCAGGTAGTCAGATGTCATCTGCACCCAGAACATCTCTGATGAGCATCTAATATTGAGCAAAATTCTATTAATCCTCTGAATGTGGTAGAACAAACGACTATACCTTAAAAAAATGACAATAGAGAACAGCCAGGTAGCATTTAGAGGTGCTAAGAAAGAAAACAAATATTCAACTAGCTGGTTGAATATTTTACAAGATGATGAAGATGAGGGAGAAGAAAATCTATGAGCCAATCAGCAATTTCACCAAAAACTGAGGTAAAAATAAAGCAGTGCTTGGAAATATATTAGTGAGAGTATGTTCATGATTATCTTCTTGCCTGTTTGGTGATTATCAGGTTCCAAGACAATGTGACACACAGAGAATTGAATATCAATAAATTCTGATCCATTTTATATTACTTAATATTTCTGGGTAGATAATAAAAACAGAAACTGTTTGAAGACCAGGAAAAGTTTCTGTTCCAAATGAGCTGGTTTTGAAACCCTGCCTGAAACATAGCACTCCATTATTGATAAAATTAAATTCTGTCGATTTTTGAGGCCAAAACATGAATTATATATATGCATAAACACACACAATGTAAATTACATATACAATGTATTTTGGTACACAGTGCATTCTCTGTCCCATATAGTCTCATCCACATTTTTCTCTATTTATTTTTAAGCCCAAAATATGTTTACATCATGTAATTCTTCTCATGACATTGTTGTGTGATAAATTGTTATGAGGATGGCATGGATCACATCCCAATTACCAGAATTGATATGGAGAAAAAAATCAACAATTTGAACCAGACACTTACCAATCCCAGAGCACCTGATATGGGGCTCCTTTAAATCACTTAATGCAGTCTGGCTCTGTGCAGACACCTAAAAAGAAGAGAATATTGCAATTAATCCTCCAAACCTCAGGTATTGTACATTTTACAGGCACTGTGTTCTTTTATGAATTCAACATGTGTTTTAACATTTAACATGTGCTTTGTTGTGGGAACTGGGTCACTGGAAGTTTTCACAGTTTTGGTGGGCTTTTTTCAAAATTGCCATTGTGGAAAAATCACAACTCCACCAGCACCATCCACCACATCCTTAATTTGGTTGATGGAATAATTCAGGTGGCACAGGGATCTTTGAGAATTTCAATCAGAATTAATTTTTTTTAATAAGATTTCTTTCCCCCTGTGCCAAAACTGAAAATGATGTAAGTGCAAAAATCTCTGTAGTAAATTAGTGATAAAAGAATAAAACAGTTAAACGAATATATTTTTCATGCTTGAGGGCTGTGTGTTTAACAGTTTTCTAACTGTTCATTCATTTATATAAAAATACTTTGGTTATTATCTACTTGAGTTGAAATTAGATATTTAATTGACTGGAGGGAATGAAATCCACTCACTTTTAAATAAAGCAATGATTTAAAAATATTCCTGTAAAGTGATTTGTAAGACCACACCAGCACTAGTTCTTGGCACACGTCCTGGTCTGTGTATATATTTTAAAAGCATGGTTGTTTTTACAAATGTAGTACTGTGAGAGCTAACTTCTTCAGAAACATGTTTATCTTAATTAGGAAAGTCAACAGACTTCTAATGGGAAGAAATGCGTATTTTTCTCTGTGGTATCTAAAGCATCAAAGGCCTCGTTCTCATGCCAAACCAATCTTCCTTCCTGCCTGCCTTTCAAACCCAGGTGATTGCAGACAGCTGAGCAGACATTTTCCCAAAAGCTTCTATTGACCTGGCTCCAGTCCTTTCCCGTGCTCTGTCTCCTTTTCTATCCGCATGTCACTTCTCTTTCTCTTTCTGTGTATTTGTTGTATTTTTGCCCGAGGAAACCTAGGGATATTCATGGCACTGAGGCAAATAATGTGGAATTAAAAACTAAATTCTTCAGGCCTTATCCTAGCAACAGGACCATCACCATCTGTTCAGAGGACAGGACTGCCATTATCCGCTGCATTCTTTGTACGTACTCCATCACCTGTGAGGGGAAAAACATTGCCCCTTATCCTGGGGTCTTTGTTTAAAAACAAAGTTGTCTGCTGCTCTCTGCTACCCATACATTTCATAAATGTGATATACAGTACATTGGAAGGGATTAGGCAGCAATAAAAAGCCTTAAAAGCTTAAAAGGAAAAAAAAAACCTAAAGGGAGGACATCTGCATGATAAACAACAAAAGCAAATATTGTTCAACTTAAATAAACAGTTGAGATTAATTAGTAAAAGTTCATACAAATTCTTATATCTACTACCAATATCTAATACCAAAGCACCACACCTTTCATTTTGGGAGAATCTTACAGCAGTATTGGAATTGTTGTTAGGAATTTAGGCTTTTTTTTAAATTTAAATAGCTAATTTGAAATCTTTGTTCCAATGTGCTGCAAAGGCCATTTTGGCTGCTCACAAACACATCCACAGCTAAAGTCCCAAAATACAGCAACAAAATCTGAAGGGCTGAATACCTTTTACCTCAGGAAAACCTGAAGTTGCTCAAAGAGCTAAAATATCCCACAATTTAATTTTAATTCCTCCTCTTTTACCCCATAAGAATAGTACTTATTCCTCATTTATTTCTGCTTTGAATATTTGAACATGGGTAAAACTTCATGATAGAGGAAGAGGAAAAATCAGGGAATTAAAAGAAAAAAAAATTCCTGGAAATCAGAGCAGCAGCCTTGACCTCAAATTATGTTTTCAGTTTAAAATTATAATTTATAAAAGCTGGTTGACTGGCTGTCTCTGTTGTTTTTATGCCACTTATAAACAAAACTGCAGTCATATTTATTTCTCAGGGCTTACAGACACATTTGTGGTGTGCAGCTTGGCAACAGAGACTGGTAAAAATTTGCCTGCTCCCACCAAATCTCCAAAGTGCTCTGACCTTCCCATAACATCCACAAGTCTGAAGGTCCAGGATGCTTCATCCCCTCCTCCCCAGGGAATAAAAGTGCAGAGCAGAGCCACCTGCTCTAATCCCCCTCCTCTTCCTCTCCCCAAGAGGTGCAAGCAAGGATGGAAATCCATAGCCTTAGATTTCCCAGAGAAATTCTCTGCTTTCCACATTTTTCCACAGCTTTTTTATTTATTTTTTTTTTGTTCCAATTTCATTGATTATCTCAATTGCTTCTGCTTTTCTGCAAGCTGTGAGGCTGACAAATAAAATTTACCACCTTCTTTGGTGGATCACAGGATTTCCTAGATGGGCACTCAGCATCACCTGACCACAGGGGCTGGACCCATCACATCTTTCTTTTCAAGTAAAAAACTGAGTCAATTCACTTTTCTCACAAATATTTACAAGGATTTGAAAAATTTCAAAGGGAGTGAAGAGGAAATAACCTATCATTAAAAAAAAACCACACAAACAAACTAAATTTTGCCTTAAACTATTAATTTGTTGCATTAGTAAGTTTCAGACCTTGGTACCAAACAGGGACTAATGGTTTGCCTCAGCCAAGCAGATACCCAAATTTTGGTGAGCAAAACGGTCCAAAGCAGAAATACAGAAATGTTTTCATCTCAGAGTATCTGGGAAGTTTTTTTACTATGGAATAAATCATGAGCTCTTCTACAAGCTTGAATGTGAGAGAGGAATCTTCCTGGGAAGCAACAGAAGTCCCTTGGCTCTGGATAGGGGCTGGTGCATTAATTCATCTTGCTCTGCATCTAGGTGGCCCCAGATAGGACACCACTTTGGCCAAATATGAATATAATTGTGCTTTTGAAATTGCCTCTCAATGGAAAAATCTGTCTCAAATGGCACTACTTCAGTTTTGTCAACACCAACATAAAGATTTATTTTTAAAGCCTTTGAAGCATTGTTTGGATTTTGGCTTTCTTACCATACTACTAAACTTCTCATCTCTGCATTCCTCCAATATTTCATGAAAGTCATAAACTGTTGTACATATTTACAGACCAGAACCGATGTTGCCTTCCCTTTGGAGAATACAAATACCTGTATTAGTATTCACAAAATCCTACCATCATTACAGCCTTTAACAGAAAAGGAAAAAAAAAGAAGCATTGTCTTTCATATGGAAAACAGGGATGGTGGAGGAAGGGGGAGACTAGAACATAAAGGTACTGAAAGCAAAACTCATGTTTCAGTCACAAACATATTTCTAGCAGTGCTCAAGTGCAATAGAGAGACAGAACTAATGAAGCCCTCCATACTTTTCTAGTTTTGAGGAGGAAGTTGTTTGTAATTCAAGACAGATAAAGAAATCCACTAATTAAAATATTCTGAGATGAATGGCAGTGTCCAATTATTTTCTTGATTTGACACAATCTAGTAACAGCATAACATAACAGTGTTTTACGCAATATCATGGGATTTTGTATAAACAAAGTACAAACTGAATTGGAATTTTGAGGACAACAACAATAGAGTGCTCACAGGCCAGCCTGTGGTTGGATTCATCTCTCAGTTTAAATGAATACAGAAATGAACAGAGGAAAGCTTGATGTTGAGGAATAAGTGACTTTTCATAAGACTAAAAGTCATGAAGGAGAATGTTAACAGGAAATAAAGGTTACAGTTGATTATAAAATCATTGAATAGGTTGGATTGGAAGAGACCTTAAAGCTCATCTTGTTCCACCCCCTGCCATGGACAGGGACACATTCCCCTATCCCAGGTTTCTCCAAGCCCTGCCCAGCCCAGCCTTGGCCAGGATAGGATGAGGCATCTACAGCTTCTCTGGGCACCCTGTGCCCAGAGAAAAAAATCTACGTTTTTTTGTAGATGATGTGCAATTAACAACTCTACTCTTTTATAAACAATTTACACGAACCTCATGTCCAACCTCTAAGTATCTGCAAATATATTAAAGCCCAGAGCTCAAGTTTTCCCCACTCCAAATCCCATTGGAAGGCAGCAAAAAGTTTGCCATCCAGGTTGATATCTGAACAAACCTCCTCTCATCTCAAGTGAAATTTAATGCAGCACCACAGTAGCTGCTGAGAGCACACCCAAGGTCATTGATGAGTGGACAGAGGTGTCTGCAGGGGCTGGAGTTGGGCTGTTCCAGCAAGGGCTGGTGCAACAGGGACCTAGCAGGTCTGCTGGCCAGGTGGAGATCTCTCAATGCATGACACACTTGGGTTTGGCCACTTACAGCAATCTGTGTCTCAGTTTTACCATTAGTAACATGGATATTAAACATTTGTCTCCATCCTGATGCACTGCCAGGAATTTCTGTTTTACAGGAACATTTTGAAAGCTATAGAGGAATAGAGATGATGGCTGTGGCTATCAAGCCAAAGCTTAGCTGCTGGTGTAGTGTGTAAGCATAATGATAATGGGGAATGGTAAGGACATTTTAAAAGCTGCTCACTGACAGCTCCAGCTTTGATTCACATCTCCAAGCTGCCCAGCCAATTACTAAAAGAGGAGGTGGGAAAAAAAATAAAAAGCCCTTCTTGTCACATAGTGCTTCTTCAGATAGACCTGATAGCCCTGTAGATGAATATAGCTCACAACCAGTAGCATGTAAATGTGGCAAAGGTAGAACACCATTAATTATGGAACTGGTTTCACTGGGAAGGCCAAAAATACAAGAGCAGCTCATGGGATTAGAATCTTAGATGACATGCTGGGGCCACAGGCACTGGTGCAGAATGCTGTAGGATTTTAGCTTTTATATTTTTCATATATTTGTAATCCTGCAATTCTTTAGTGCATAACTCTAAATGCCATCTAGAGTGTTAGCTACTGAGAGATTTTGATTAGACAAAACAATCCCTCTCTAGGCCCAGGAATCAAGGACACCTCACTGTCTCAGGTCTGGAAGGGTACAAGAAAAAGTAAGTTGGGGGAGAAGCAAACTTGGGGTAAATGACTTCATTACTTGAAACTGTAATTGGAAGATTAACCCACAATATGCAAATGGACCAAACTTATAAAGGTGGTGTGAAAAACTTATGACCCACAATCCATTTTGGGTGTAGCCCAAATGGGAGGCTTTATCTGCCCTTAATGTACCTGAAGGCCCTTCAAGAAACACATCTGCTTTTATTCTCTTAATCTTGCATGGCCTCTGTTTTTAGGGAAGCCCAGAGAAAGGAGGAGTGGTGCCAGGGCAGGGCTGCCAGAGGAAGGTGGGAGCCCAGCGAGGCAGGGCTCGCCGCTGGAGCGGGGCTCTCCAGCCCCAGCCCGGCAGAAACGGCTTCTGTTGCTACTGCTAATGATGAATACCATATGCTTGGCTCTTGCTGTTAGAAAATAAGTTACATTGCTGCTGCCTGAGAGTGAATCAACTCTTTTCTTTCATTAAAAATAGACGTTTGTGCCCATTCATGTTTCCTCGGCACTAGTACATGGGCAAAAATGTTTTTTTTAAAAAATCAAAATATCCTCCAATTGTAGCTTTTTTTCTGCCTTTCACAGTATCATTACCTTGTTCCATTTCAGACACAGCATCCCTTTTCCCAGACAATAACCCTGAAACAGAGAAGAGAAAGAATTGATGTGACCATTCATATAATTTTTTTCCTTCTGTTACTTTGAACCAGTTCAATTCACTGTAGTTAAAACATAACTTGTGATTGGCAGCTTCAATTTGGGAAATCCTTTTTTCGACATGGGAAAAAGAGGTGTTTACTGTAGACATCTAATTTTATTCAGCCTCCCACTATCTGAAAATCAGCTCTTATGTTAAAATCATTTTGGCCACCATTTATTAATTTGTCAGTGGAAAGGAACTTCTTGGATCCACTTGTTTTCATTTATAGCTTTATATATAAACAACTTATTTTGTGATTTCACTAAAGGTGATCAAATCGCAGGACACACAATTAATTTGATTAAGATGTATCCTGGAGGCCTATCCATTCAAATACCATGGGAATATTTCAAAGTTTCATAATTTTAAACTGTTTCCTATGTATACTCTGCGATGCTGTGAAATTGAAAAATACTTTGAATTTTTTTATGTTTTCAAATAAACATCCCCCTCCATTTTACAGGTACATTAGCATACACATACATATGTTAACAGCTCCTAACTGCTTTGTGAATGCCCAGACACAGAAGCAGAGATTTAAGATTTTGACACATCTTTTTGTACTTTTGGGGTTTTGCTAAGATCAGTTTTTACCAGCCAAATGAAGCAAAGGTCCTGAGGAGCAGTACAGTGTCAGCACAGGTAGAAGGAGAATGGCACAACTGAATGCCACAAAAGGCCCATTCTTTGTACTTCTGACAAAACAAAGCTGCATATTATTTCAAAGAAAAAGAATTGCTATAAAAAGCAAACTGGAAAGAAAAAAATTACTAGAAAACACTGTTTAAAAAATTTTCTATAAAAAGAAAACTGCAAAGGGAAAAAATAAAATAAAAGGCTGGCAACAAGCCTTTAAAATGGAGACGACCCTTTGCACCTATCCCTGTTTATTTTATGCCAAAACAATTTCCTATCCACCTGTTCATAAAAAAGATAAGAGCTAGAAGTATCCAGTAATTGTGAACTGGAGTCACAGGGAAAACTAACGCTTTGGCACACAGCCTGTAGGAAAAAAGAACACAATGTATTACTTCCGTCATACGTGTAGCAACTACAGGGGATCACTTTCATACACTTCAATAGGCCTCTGTTAATGATCAGCAGTTGATTGGCCAAATTAACCCCAAGTCTACCTCCGAAATGATTATGATTGCATATTATAATTAACGATGACACTAAGGATATTAGGCTCAGAAGGGGTTTTGTTTGTTTGAATGAGTGATGGATCGTTCCATTCAAGGGTAGATGTTCGTGGCATGCTTTGGGTTTGTGCATTTCCAGGAAACCTTGGAGATAATCTCATGGCTGATGGTAATTCTGGAGAAATGCGAAAGGGAGGGGGTGGTCCCTTCTGGATTTTAATCTTATTTCTTCCCTTACCGAATGGAATTAGCGCAACACTTCTTGGTTGAACTCTAGTCTATCATTTTAATTAAATGTATCTAAGCAGCCATTGTCAAGTCTAGATGGGAGTAATAGTTTGGCAAACTGAATATTGGTGTCTAAAGGCAGCAAGGAATGTCTGCAGTAGGTATTTAAGGCCTTAGTAAAAGACAGAGGTTTTATGTGTAATGCACCAAGAAAAAAAGAGAGGTCTAAGTTCCTGAACCAAATCAAGCCCTGATTTCAAAGTTTGGGAGTCTGAGTGACCAGCGATCTAAACCTTGTCTGCCACTATCCCTAAAATAAACTGGCACCTGAATCCACATCTCTTGAATTTAATAACTCTCGAAATTTGGCTCTGGTTTTAAAATTTGGAGACATTCACTTCATTTTTTGTCCTCTTACCCTCTTCCTTCCTGGAAAGATGAACACCTCTAAGAGCAGTTTGAAAATCTGGGGTTCTGAAGCTGAATTAATGAACAGCCCCAAACACAGAGCTGGCTTCCAACTCCAGCACAGAGGTAACACACATTGCTGGAAGGAATTGCTGCAGAAGGCTCTAGAAGCCTGACATACAACAGGACTTACCTTTCAACCAGCTTTCCATTCATTCTTAAAATCTCCAGAGTGAGGGAAAAAACCTAACTAGAGGTAGGGCTGCGGCTAACTCATTTCTGGACAGGCACTTCACAGCAAAATTTGGGCTTTTTCAAAATAAGCTGCTCCCACTTGATCCAAAAGCAGAGACAAGTGAACAAGAGCCATGGCCCCTGAGGTAGTCTTTACACTTCTCAACATGATCTTCCTTGAAAATCTGCCAGCACAGCACCAAAATTCTTAAATCAACACACTTCCTGAGAGTGTGCAACATATCTGTTGATGGGTTGTAAAAATTATACAGAGGGTGTGTTACTGCATGTGCAAAGCATGATCTTCAGCACTGGATTTATCAAGAGATTTATGCATGGGTTGGAGAGAAAAAAACTTTTCTTTTTTTTCACCATTTTCCCTCCTCAACATGTAGCTGATCTCCATGTAACTTTAGAAGAATTCCTTCTAATGCCATGTAAGAGCAGATTAAAAGTTTTTTCTCTGCATGTCTCAGATACAAATTTGAAGCCTCAGATCAGGAGTTCAAAACTGATATTTGCCACAGAGAAATTTTGGCCTAGGAAAGAATTATCCTTTACCTGTTACTGGAAAGCTGATAGTAATAACAATAATAATCTCTCTACCTGTAATTCCATTTCAACTGCATGTCACGTATGGAAAAACAAATACTCAAGTGTAAAAAAAGTGCAGTTGGGCTGCAGAAAATGTTAATTTTATTTCTTTTCATATTTACTTTTACACTTCAGTATTCATACAGCAATTTACCTACAATTAAAATAAACTAGATGTTTATGAAGCAAAATACAAATTTTGAGTTACTTGGTATTTATTTTATTTTTTCATTCTTCTAAGTGCATTGCTTTTCATAAATATATAGGTATATGTGTATAGGTATTTGTGTCCTTCTTCGTAGCCCATCATAATTACTTTACCTCAAAAATTTTTCCACTGCTAAGATCTGTCCACCTATGGTTTTAAATAGAGCAGCTACTTGACAGAGTATATTGATGGGCTCTAATCACTGCTGAACATTTCCTGTCTGTTTGTAGGCACTCAGAGAAACCCAAGGGGCATCATTTACAAGAGTCCAAACTGAAGAGATTTGACAGGATGTCACAGGGAATAATCCAAGAATTATGAGGGTAAAAACAGATATTGAATAGCACAAACCAGTGCAGCTCTGGCAGTTTAGCAATGCCTGTAAAACCAGAAGAGTCTCTTACCAACATGGCATAGTTAGAACAAATTATTTAGGAAATCTTTGTGGAAAGCTCCAACAGTACTAAACTCCAACTGAAGAGTACAGACAAGTTTGAGAGAAGGGGAGAGAAAAACCACAGGTATCTCAGTGTTTCCTCATTTCTCAAAAGATGATGCAATAAAAGAGTTTTTAAAACTACACTCAAAAAAAAAAAGTAGAAAGGCATTTCCATTTTCTTGTTAGAAGCTATTTGTAAAAAAAATAATTCAACTTCCTTCAGTGATTTTTTGGCTCACACAGGACTAGAAATCATGGTACAAGTTGGAAAACATCTTATTTGCTACTCCAAGCCCAGGTGAGCTGTTTGCATTGAGGTAAATCTGCCTTGCTTTTACCTGGGCACTCCCTTCCCCAGGGATCCAGAAGCAAAGAAAGGAACAGGTGACTTGGACAGGCCACATCTATCCAGATGTGAACGCTGCTGTACACATGTGGCAGCAGCAGAGGTGGTGATTTGGCAGATGGGAGCTCACAATATGACCAAGAATCTACAGGAAAGGATCCAGGTCAGAGAGGTGACAAGGGAGCTCTGGAGCTGGGGGTGATGGGGAGAAGGAAAACAGGAAAGAAAAACCAGTTGACAAGAGGAATGCTGACTCTGAAAAAAGAATCAGAGGAAGAAAAAGGGGAGAGAAAACCAACATGAATTATATTGATTAGGGGATATGAACACCACTAGAAAATAATATGAGCTAGGGACATTATTACTCCCTGTGGTCCTGAGAGCTTCACCTTTCCATTTACAGAAACCTGCATTCCTTGACTGCAGACTGACAGGGAGCAGGTGAAAGGGAGAAGGTGTTGAAGGACTGGGAGGAGGGAAAGTGGCTGCAGAGATGCATTAGAAAAACTGGGTTTTGACAGGGTGCTATGTATAATTCAGCACAGAAATGCCCTTGACAAGGTCTGGAGTGAACTCCCCAAAAAAGAGTCCTCCTTGTGTGCTTACAGCTTGATTCTCAGCTCAGCAAGTTGCTAAGCCAGGGCCTTGGAGAAGGGAAGTTGATTCCTCTGGTAATGAAAAATGCCTGTGAGGAAGGAGAAGACATACGTGCATTGTGAAGAAAAAAGACCACAGCCCCTGGATTTATTATATACATAATAATTAATAATGACCCAATTTTTCCTATTCCAGATTTCAAAATTCCTAACTCACTTTAATTAAGTTCACTCTAAAAATAGGATGCTGTAGAACAAAGAACTTTTTTACTACTTTAAAAATGAAAGCTTACTCACTAGTTAGGATTTTCCCAGCTCCCCTTGCTTTGGTACAAAGAGCTATTATGACATGATATAAATGCGCTATCAATGGGAGACATTTTTAGATAAAACTTGATAATGTAACATTTACTGATTCCATCTGTCCAGACAGATAAAGAGAGTGAGACTTCCTACCAAAACACCCAGGAAACATACAGAGAGCAAAAAAAAAAAAAACAAGTGCAGGCAGTGTAGACCCCACTTGTGGACCTGCAATCTCAGTTAAATTTTTCTCCCACAGACACAGGGCCCACTTTCTGCACCAGTATGGCTCTAGGATCTCCCCTTTCAACAATACAATTGCATTTACTTCACAGCATTCAGAGCTTATTTACATAATGCATTTTTAAACCTCCTAATTCTGTCTTCTGCACACAACTTTAATGGTGAAGAGGAATATGGGGCTATAGAGCTGCCTAAACACACAGCCAGTCCGATGAGATCTCCTTCTCTGAGGCCCATCAGCAGCACTGGGCTCATGAACACAGCTGAGAAGCCTCACATTCCCCTTCTGAGCCACAAACCTGATTTAAATTCCAAGCAATGACCAGCATCCCCGGTGAAGAAGAGCAATTGCTCTTTAAACAACTTTTGTAAATGCTTCCTGTGCCAAAGAGGGAGCGCAGAGTTTGCTTAGGTGAAATAAAGCAGACAGACAGACCTCCCCACGCCCTGCTTTGGTTCCAGGGTTTCAATAATGAACAGGGGAGAGCAGTGGAAGTGCCAGAGGTATCCCTTGGAGATGTGAGTATCCTGTTGTCATGCAAAAGAGCTCTTGAATGACAAAGAAGCGGAGCCCAATTACAACTGGTTCCATGCTAATCCGAGCCCAGGACTAACTGTAGACTTTGGAGTGTGTCGTGGTGTCCACAGCAATTAATTCACCTCTTCCTTCCCAAAACACACTAGGAAATTAATTTCCATTGCTGGAATTGATTTGGCACTGGAAGGTGTGTAAACACAGTTTGGAGTTACCTGGCAATGGTTCTGAGGTCTCATCTTGGATGCAGGGAAGCAGTGCCTGCCGCCTCATGGAGGCTCAGGAGCACTCCTGCCATGGAAATCTGCACTGTTCCATGCTTGGCCATGGAGAATGGAGCTTATCCCAACCTTTTTTTGGCAATGATGGGCACCACCAGGCAAGGAGAAGACTGCCATGGACCAAGATGGGGCATTTAAATGGATGAACTCAGAATCTTGGTGTTAATACAACAAGTTCTTTATGGCCACACAAAGAAACAACTTAAGGACAAATTAAACAAATTAAGAATTAATTCAAAGTGAATAAGCTCTTTTCAGGCCTTTATAAATAAACATGAACACCTCACTAGCTTTGTGAGAAGATGGTGATAAGTATGAACTTAGAGGTGTTAAGAAATCTTCGAGGTACAAGTGTAAAGTGAAGTCTGCTCTGTAAAGTAAGTTAAAGTCACATTTTAAGTGATTTTGGGTTAATTTTCATATGTTTGGGCACTGAAGGCCTCCTAAAACCATTTTCACTGGAGCTTGAATTCTAGCTAATGAGAAGAATTTTACATGCCAACAATCTTAGACTGTTCAGAAGTATTCCAATTATCTTTTCTTTGCTTATATGACCAACTTTTATAATTGTGTACAGAAAGATCACCAAAATTTTAATGTTGCCAGCCTGTGAATTCATCCTGCAAACTCATCCCACCAGATAATATCAGCAAACCAGGAAAGGTGTGAACCTGACCTAGAATTTTTGTTATGAGGGGGAGATGTATAAATGTTTAGTAGAAATCTTCTTTATTTCAAAACCTTTCTGAAAATAAGTAATCCTCCTAAACTTGAAGGTGTGATTGAAGTCAATTGAAGTCAATTTTTAATTATTTTTTTAGTTTGAATACAAAACTAGCATGATACAAGGATGGCACAATATGCCTTGGGCTAATTTATGAAATTTACACAGATAAATAAAATATTTCTTATCACTATGGCTAACTCCACTTCCAATCCTTCTCTCTCAGCCTCTGAAGGTTGAAGTTTATTTGTGAGCTGTTGCTCACAATGACATTTGCATCACATCTGTGAGGCAGAAAAGCTTTGCCACTCCAAATGTGCCCCTGGTGACACTGGACCACTGCAGTGGTTACACAACAAGATTCTGGTCCTGGGACAGCATCTGGAAAGCATTTGCTTTGCGCCTTCACTACTTTTTCTTTCATAATCCCCACTTTTTAGAGGCAAGCTAAAGTGATAGGTAGGGATGTGGCAGAGATAACCCTGCTGCATCACATCTGACTTGTTTTTTTTAATTTAAAAAAGGGTCTTATCCATCACCTCAAATTAAAAAAAAATATCTCTTTGCACTAACCAAACTTAATTTTCTGAATTGCAGCTTTTTTTTTGCTTGGTAAAGAGGGAGGAAAAAAAAAAATAGCAATGCTTGAGAAATGGAATTTTGCCCATAGACTGGTGACTACAGATCACGTTTCTAGTGGGCTTATAACCTGCTCCAGTGAAAACATAATTTTTAATTTGCTTTTAGGGTTATTTATTTTTTTTATTATTACACTAAGGGTTTATAATTTAACGTCAAACATAATTTTGCACGAATTACGAGGCTGCACTGTGATGTTGAAGATAAGATGTATGAGACTGGTTGGCACGGCCTCAAACCCGGTTTCTAGAAAATGGATCACTAATTGGCAGGCTGCCATCCCATACACTGCTCAGTGCAACTTCACATCAAACAAGCTATCTTTTGCAGAGAGTTATGCACATCACCCTCCCAGACAGTGCAAAGAAAAGAAGACATCTCTTAACAACCTTGTATTTACCCTTTCACACCATACATGCAATATTTGATGTTGGAATCACATGATAATATTAATTTTCTACAGTTCTTATTAAAAAAAAAGAAGTATTCCTAAATGTTTATGCCTTTAAAAAAAAAAATACTTTTCATGTAGCAATTAAAATCCTAAATTATTGGTCATATCACTTCATAAAAATCACACCAATTTTGATTAATTGTAGTTCAGCCATTTAAGAGCTGAAAAAACATGACATTTTACTATGATGTCATTTTCCCATTCATTCCAGTGGTAAAAGTCCACCACCACAGCTAGAGTAAGAATAATATAAAAATTAAAGCATGGAAATGATCAGAGGAAATAATTTTGACAATGAAGTAATTTCCTAGATTGGTTTTTAAGTATGACTTCTTTGTCAGCTTTAAATAAAAAAATAAAAAGATGCCATAATTTTATTGAACTTGCACAGGGAATGAGTAATGTGCATTTGTAAGAAGTGGTGTCACTTCACTTGAAAAATCAAACCATATGCTTGAGCCCAGCTAGAAGAGAACACCCCAAGAGTAAACCCAAATCAAACATCTGAGCCAAAGTGTGGTGCTTTCAGAACCAAGGACTCCTAAACATAAAACCCACAGAAAAAGTAAGATGTTGAGGTCAAAGACAATTCCATGGCAAATAGACAATGTAGCCTTTATTGAAACTTTTGTTCAAAACTTCTATCACTACCTTACATTTCCTATCTGAAATGTCTGTAAATATCGAGGATTTTTCTTCTAAATCAGTAATTTCAAAATTTTTACTGTTGGTTTGGGTTTTTTCAGTATTGTTTTTGAGTGCAGTTGAAAGTGAGGCCCTCGCATATGTTTGTATTTTCATAGGTGCCAAACTGATGCTAGGATCCAATCCAACTGCTTTTGAAATCAATTGGAATTTTTCACTTGACTAGAATTCAAGCATCTGTTATTAGCAATTTCAGAGATGGAGAGAAAAAGAAGAGTCAAAAATAATCCAAAATGTGGTGTCAGGACACCAAAATTTTCTCTTTTGCCGTAGTTCCTCTAGAATTTGTGTCACTTGCAAACTGATTTATTTCCCAGAAGGATACCAAAGATGAGAAAAAGCAGTAGGGACAATATGCCTGTGATAAACTATTACCCAAAAAGTGACAGCATTCCTCATCAGTGCCTTGCTGGAACAATTCACAAGGCTCAGATACAGACTCAAAGCCCTCACACAATCCTGAACTTGCAGTAGGATCCAAGAGCAGAACTATAGAATGAATTTCCTTTTACAGCAATTTACATCACCCCAAAATGCCTTTGGACTGGAAGCAAAACAGAACTTCTGGAAAGGGCCTTAAACCTTATCTCATTCCAACCTCCCTATCATGAGCAGGGACACTTTCCACGAGGCCAGGTTGCTCAGAATTACATCCAAGCAGGCCTTTTTCCAAGATTCCAAGGCCTCAGTTCCCCATGCAGAGCAGAAGAGCCCTCACTTAACCCACACCCAGGACAAGATCCAGCCTTTCAGATTCAGAGTGCATATTTTTATTGCTGACCTCCAAGTCGAGGAAAACTTAAATTTAAACCCACATCTCCAACACACCCAGCCACCAACTAATTCTGCTTTAACAAGCCTCTAAAAAAGGGATTCCCCACTGCAAACAATACAGCTCAGAAATGTGGCAATTGCCAGGAAATGAAATTTCATGGGAAAAGAAAAAAAAAAAAAAGAAAAAAAGAAAGAAAATCAGAAGAGAATCACTCTGCCTGGGCAGAGCCTCAGGGAGTGAATCATCAGTACCAAAATGGTTTTTCTTTGAAACCATGCAACAGTTTGTGTATTTAGGACAACATTTGTTTAGCAAACAGACATTAACAAAATTTGTTCAAGGAAAGTGTGCATATGTTTGGGGTAAGGAGGTGACCTCTGCAGAAGAAGATCCAGGCTCCCTGCAGTGCTGAGTCCCTTTGGTCCTGGCTGAGTCTCCCAAGGCTGCTTCTCTCACAGGACTGACCCAAGGAAAGATGGATTTACAATCTTAAACATCGCATTGCAATTTACTAACTGGGAGATGCAGTTGCAACAGCAGATAAACTTATAACTTTCCATTATTATTATTTTTATCCCTAATATTTTCTGTTATGGAGACAATTTCTTGCATATAGGTGGTACTTTTGCAGGTTTCATGGGATTGCTTCACTTTTTCTCCACATGGTAACAATATTTTATTTAAATCACTGAAATCTTAATGATAAAATATCCCAGAAGCTGTTCCTACAGTGCAAGCCAAATGTAAAAGGGGCCAGCACTGAACATAGGAGACCTGGGAGTAAAGGATCAGTACAGTGGTGTCCCTATCCCTTTAAAATTCATGGATGGTTTCTTTGCCAAAAGCCTCATTTCACATCACAAACCATAAAAAAACAATCAGAACCTAGACCAGGTTTTCATTTTTCTGCATGTACATGGGATATTTCATGAGAGGATTTTCCTGTCCAGTCTTACAGTACTGGGAGTCACCTGAATACAAAACTCTGCCATCCAAGTGCTGTGGAAGTTCCTGGAAAGGGAACTTTAGATAAGGCTAAAAATTAACTCCAGTCTGGCCATCACTTAGCCCAAGTTTCCCAATTTTCCTGGTAAGGGTCTAGACTCAAAAAGTGATTATTCCACAAAATGATTTCATGTAAACATATAAATGCAGAGTCAGGAGTTTCTCTTTTCATAATGATTGACTAGTATGAACCTTTCAGCTTTGCTTGAAGTATCCAAGTTTTTCTTCTCTTTCCTAAATTATGTGCATAATCATCATTTCCTTTTACCAGATTGCTCTAATGAGTGTACAGGAAATATTTCAAAAGACTTCTACAGACTTGTAAGAGATCATTCCCACTTCTGAATGATTTGATTAAAATATTTTTTCAGTTCCAGTTAAGAAATTACTTTCCTATAATTTTATTTTGCCTTTTATTCATGCTTATACTCCACCACAGTGTACCATAAGAGCCTCACTGATCCTCACTAAACATTTCCATGGAAATCATGGAATAGTTTGGGTTAAAGGGACCTTAAAGACCAGCTCATTCCAAGCCCCTGCCCACAGCAGGGACACCTTCCACTAGACCAGGTGGCTTCCAAGCCCCAAACAACACAGGGTTTCATTTCCTCCTCCTTTTCACACAAAAAAACAGGCAAAACCCCAGTGCTCTTAGTGTAATATCATGGGCCTCCAGGTTTTCTGGCAACATAAATATAAAGGAAAAAGAAACAAGTTAAAAAGCTGCACAATGTGTCATGATCGCCCACCTTTACACACATCAAGAATAGTTTATTTCAAAAGTAATTAACTGAAATAATTGGACTCTCTGCAGTGTTTCTTGGACTGCTTGTTTTTGAGGTTTTCTCCTTCAAGGAAATAGGGAATACATGAGATCAGTTTTTAAATCCTTTCATTCACAGTGTGGTTTTTTTCCCCTCTCTCCAGTCTGCCCAAAGATTTTTAAGTTTTTAGATGAGCAGCAGGAGCAGAGCACAGGTGGTTGGACAGGTTCTATCCTGCTCCCACACCACTGCTTCCCTCCTGCTTCCTGTAGCCAAGCCTGTTTCTTCCTCAACCTTCCTTTTCCTCTACTATTTTCTCTTCCATAATTTTTCAGTTTGAAAAATTTTCCAGGACACAGGCTGCCTTTGCAACTGTGGTTACCCATTGCATTTTTATCATTATTAATATAATAATTATTATAGAAATGCAGACAGAGTCACAAGTCACACAAATCACATGCCACACACTGGTTCATGTTGCACAGGTTCCCAAAAAATACTCAAAGTCCAGATTTTCACTTATGCTTCTCCCCCCTCCAAATTAAATATATGCAAAAGTCGTTTGAGGAGATAGTAAGCATGCTGATGAAGTACAAGTCATTAAAATAGCACAGTGTTGGTTTTCTGAAACAGAAAAGAAAATCCAAGTCTCTCTATTCCCAAACTCCATGTGAATCATTAGTGAAGGGGCTGTTACCCTGAAGCTGCTGTAACTTGCAATGTGTGCCCTCCTGACTATTTAAAAATATTGGAATTTATCTTTTCTAGACACATATAAAAACATGTATGCTTGCAATCAAAAAATAAGGCAGATAGAGATGAGCCTGGAAAGTTTTGTAGACTCCAGTATGGCAGAAAGTGGAACCATTAAGGGCAAAAATACTGACCACAGAAAAACAGTATCTGTATGGAAAAACAACAAGCAGAGGTTTCAACATCTCAAAAGTAAAGAAATTTTAGTAGCTCTTGGACAAAGTATTATTTTTTAAGCTTTACACAAAGGGTCTTCATACCATTTTCCCCTGTCCAGCCAACTCCCATTAGCTTTAATAAATGTTTCCCCTGCCTAAGAGCAGGCAGAGCAAGGCCTGCTTGGTCATGGCCATTAATTGCATTTGGAAGAGGAGCACAGTCCAGTCCAACTCTGACAGCAGCATCTGTTAAGGAACATCTATCTGTGCTAACAATAAATGGCTTTTGGGATAAAAAAAATAAGAATATCCTACTGTAACCTTATGTCCATCTAAGGGCACTCTTGCTGCATTGCTTTGCATTATCCTAGATTCACTTTAATACCTTTTATTGTATAGATTGCTCTCTCCAAGCAGCACAATTTCTATTTGCAATGAGTAAAAGCAGTTTTGCCTTTCACGTCGCCAGCATAAATGAAAAACTACACCTCTCTCGCTTTCAAAAATACTTCTAAAGACAAGAACAATCAATTTAAGTGGAACCAACTTCAAAATGAAATGCACTTGCCACAACCAAAACTGCTCTGTGCAGGCTCAAGGAGAGGTGAACTTATTACTAGTTTAATCTAGTCATATTTAAGATAAAGCAGTTCATATTTTCAGAACCGAAGAATCAAAATTATAATTGTTTTTGTCATTTGCACAGCAATTTTACTCCTGAATGCGTTGTTTTAGGCAGGAATTAATAAAAATTGCATGCGCTTCAGGTGCTGTGTAGCTCACCCTTTTCCACACAGCCCAGCCTGGAGCTGTGAATGCTCCTTTTCTTATTATCAGTTAATAATTCTCTCTTATTGAGGCAAATTAGGAACTTGACTGTGTTAGAGAGTCCAGAACGCTGCTAGAGGCAAAAAGGGGCTAAATGGCAGAAATTCCTCTCTGAGCAAGATGCATGAAGCACAACATTGTGTCCACCACAAAAGCTGCTCTGTATTTTTGATCCTTTCTAATTTAATTAGCCCAAGAGGTAGCGCATTAATTTGCCAAGAATTCTTCTGATGCGAAAGCTGCCCTCATTGCAGCGAGGGGAAAAAATAACCTGCCTGCTACAGTGGCATGCCAGTAATGAAAGGGGGTTATTTTTGTGTTACAAATGGCATTGCAGGGTTACAAGAGACCTTTAAACCTTTTTATCTCTGGTTGGGTCATATGTAACACAAAGCACTAATTAACCAATTCTGCTCCAGAAATCTTTTTAAATGCTTAGAGTAACACTGTTAGAACCCAGGTCACAGGAAGAACTTTTTTTTATCATTATTATTTGGGAGGAAAAGAAAAGAATTACATACTATATTAAAAATAGCATTAAAAAAAAAATCAATTGACAGCACAAGTCCTATTCTGTGGGACTCCACATCCCAGACATTTATCCTGGCTTTGTTTTCTTTATGTTTAATGATATTCTTTATGTGGGCAATCTGGAGCCTTCAATTCCCTCAGCCTGTCTCTTGGCTCTTAATGCTGTATTTGTTTGGTAAATTGTCTCCATGTTAATCTTTTTCATCAAATACTTGGGGTCAGATTTGAAAATCTTTGATCAAATTTACTGCCACCCAAGCTTCTTCACTGCCATGTGCTTCTGATATGTTCTCCTGCACATTAACGGGTCATTTACTCATTAAAGAACAATGAAAAACATGCATAGTATGAGAGGTCCTGCAGGAGACTTTGAACTGTTTATTAAATCTATGAAACAATTTTTCTCACTTGCCTTTTTCTTAAAGGAGATAAGGAGCTCATTTTCAGGGGAATTCCTGATGCTTCAGTCTCCTTTCTCCTGCTTTTTTGCGCTACAAGGCTCAAAAATTACTCTGAAAAACAAAAGCTGTGGCATACTCGGATTCATCCTGTAGGACCAAGAGTAAATGGCAAATTAAAAGGACTTCATGCTCTCCTACACAGAAGTCAAAGGGCACACCAGCTCTAAAATGGGCTGGTGGTTTGTACTACTGGTACTACCACTCCTGCACATCTCAAAATCCATCAATTGCATCAGAGATCCTCACCCTTGAGGAAGGCAGAACCTGGTCCTATCTCGTTTGGAAGCACTCCTTGTACATCTCAGCACACAACTCCTGATGCAAATCAAATTCCCCACATCAAACACCTCTATCCCCCTCTTTGCCAAAACAGTTGTAGGAAACAAATGTCAAGAGTTTAAAATGAAAACATTTCCAGAACGGATTACAAATTGTTTTCCTGAAGGAAGAACCTGGGAATACAACCTGACATGGGATCTGCAGAGGTCAGCTCAGATGCTCAGGACATGGACAGGACCCAGTCCCTCAGCACAACCAGCCATGAGCACTATTTACTTTCCAGCGGTTTTCAAGGACATGTTTTTGCTGTTGTGTTTGAGGTCAGAGGGACCACAGAGTGACCCACTCACAAATCAAGTCTGAATATTTCACTTCAGGATTCTTTTCACTTGCTTAATCGTTTGTTTTATGTTTATATCTGCTTTTGTTTTTATAACACATGGCACCAAACAAGTTCAAGTAGATGGCTTAATCAAGTGAAAAGGACCCTTTTCCTCAAAAAAAGAAACCAAAGCAAAGCCAACACAGACATATTATGAAAGTCAAAGGGGAAAAAAAGAAAAGCTCTAAGAAACCAACATTTTCATTTCTTAATAATCAGTTTCTTCAAGTTTAACTTCTTTTCACATCGACAACTCCAAAGATTAAATTCCTACAAAGTTCTTACATCAACATGAACATTGCCCCTGAACTATACCATATGATAACTGGGATACTTTTTGCTTCATCAAAGATGCATCTGATACTTTCTGGGCTCAACCCTTTCTTTTTCTATTCTCCTACCATTTCCACCAGCTCTTTAATGTATCCCCATCGCCAAAATTTGGATGTGCGCAATTACAGTTCAGGAGGCATCACATGAGGAGCTCCCAGACTCTCCACACAAGCAAAATGAAATAAATCCAGAAAAGTTCACATGTCCAGACTGCAGGAACCGCTGAGAATCAGGGACTTGTTTCGGCCTAATTTACAAAGATATGGTGCTAAAACTGATAAAACGCTGCCTGATGATGGACTGGGTTTGGAGCCGGCTGCCTGTCCGCAGGGGAGGAGAGCTGTGAGCCGTTTGAGCGTCGCCCAAGAAAAGCCATCGGAACAATCCCATAAACAATGGAGCGAGGCGGGCCTTGGACGCGATGACGCGCTGGGCGAGAGCCTTGAAGTCAATGGGAGGTTTGGCACCGGTTTTAATTAGGCCAGGATTTCATCCAGTGAGCTTTGGGCTCTTAGCAGCCCATTGGGAAAGGGGCCAAGCTGGGGAAGAAAGAGGCTGACCAGCAGGAAGAGGAAGCTCCCGGATTTCCCCGCAGCAGCAGCTTCCTTTCTCCTGGCGCTCAGAAAGTGACGAACCTCATGTGCCGGCTCAGCGCGAGCGGCCGCGGGACCCAAACCACAACAAACAAACCCAGGCACCAATTCTCTTTTCCTCCTCTGCATGATATCTGGAGGGAGATGTTCATAGAGAGCCAGTGTAGTAGAGGGGTTTTGCCAAGATTGTCTGTAAACGCTCAAACCAGAGAACAGAAAAGCAGTCAAGCAATCTATTCAAGCAATGGGAATGGCTATGGAAACGTTCAGGAGTTATTTATCCACAATTAAAAAAAAAATACACCTCACAGAGTCACACCTACAGGACAGACACTGGAGGTGTACTTGTTCTTCATGGTTTTTTTTCCTCCTCTTTTTTTCCTCCTAGAGTTATTGCTGAGTGCTGCATTTTGAATTTCAGTAGCTCCTGAGATAATACTGGAGTAAATGCATTTACTTCCCCAATACAGCTCCTGAACACAGGGAAATATTCCTAAATAATGGAAGAAAACAAAACTTGCTGAAAATACAGAGAGCAAGCTTATCAGAAGCAAAAGGTAAAAACTGCTAAGTAGGTTTACCAAGAATTGTTAAGTAGGTTTACAAGAACAAATTGATCAATAAATTAAAAAGAGAGAGCAAACTAGGGAGATTCCTTTGGTGTTGGAATTAATTCAGTTCCTCCTACTGTCAAAGGTGCTTTGCCATAATCACTGTGTGAGTCCAGGGTCTGCACTGGAGGCTGCAGCTCTCCCCTCCACTGCCCATGGCATTAAACCATTACCCACATCTTGGCAAACACCTTTGCCCTCAAGGTGAGGTTGCTTAAATGAATAAGAAAAGATTGTCCCTGTTGAATTGTCATTTGATATTTAAGGATATGTCACTACTACCACCTAAGATTTTTTAGGGCACAGGCAAAGCACTATCTTAAGTTTTACTCCTCACTAAAAGGACTCCACCAGACCAGGGGAAGTCTGAAGAAGCTGAGAGACCAGGGTGAAATTAGAAAAATAATGTGTTATAAGCAAAGTAAATTTCCATGTACTCACAGCTAACTCCACACATGGGGCACACAGCACTTCAGCACAACAAGAATTATTCAAGAGCAAGCTAAAGCAATAGAGATTTGCTGCCTAAAGTTGTCCAAAAACCCTGGGAACAACTCCCATAAAAGTTTACCAGTGGAAACTCTTGCTGAGTTCGTGCCTACAAATGAAACTAATCCCATATCCTTCAAGAAGAGTCATATCACTGTTTGTTTGAAGATCTTTAGCAGCTTTGTAGGGATTAACTTAATCTTTAAGGACATTTATTATTTTAATATCACAACCACCCCCTGGAAAAACTAAAAGCAGATCATATATTTATATATTGTAAATATATATAAATCTATAGGTGCATGTACACTTACATACCTAAACTGATTCCCAGCAAGCAGATACCTGCTGCTGCTTTTCCTTCAATTTGCCTCTGAAAATATCCAGCACCATTGGAGCTGGAGGTCACAAGGACATGTAAGCAAAAAGCAAAACTCAAGTCTTTTGAGCTAATCAGAAGACCTAAATCCTTTCTTGTACGTATGGGATAAAAACACATCAAAGAGCACATGTCAAAGGAGATGACGTAAGTCATCTCCATTATTGGCATTTTATGGAGCAGCAAAAGCAGCCCTAAGTAAACAAGAGGCTGGCAGAAACATGTTAATTTAATAGAGGTGTCATTTTTGAAGATGAGCACTTGTACTCGAGACAGACATATTAGGGTATTTTTCCAAGCATGAGCAGTTCACCAATAACTACACAGTGTCCTTTGCAGATTCCACTGAAAATAAAAACTCAATTTTTCTCAAAAACTACTTTCTTGCTTGCAGTTCTAATTTCTCTAGCAGCACCAAACAGACAGGCAATCATTTTTTTGGTAGAAAAGCACCAAGTCTTCCAGTGCTCAAGTTACTAAGACACCACAGACCTTCACAACCCCAAAATTTCAGCATATCACCTGCAAGAGCCACCTTCAGCAACATCTCTTATTGAAGGAGTAAAATTTTAAGTAGATTCAGCAAGACAGATCCTTGCACAAAATAAATAAATAAATAAAATAAATGTAGAGAATAAATATCAACAAAAATCACTGGGATAAATCCATGTGTGTACAGGGAAAATGTCTCATGTATCTCACCACTGAAATCAGGGTATGAACCAAGTGCTGCCCTTCAGGGTTTACAAGGATTTCCCTTAACTACTTTGAACCTTATCTGCCCTGCCCTATTTCACCACAAACATTGATGCTGTAAGAGGAAGTTTCTTATCTTCTCCACACTTTTTTTTCTTTTAAAGACAGTATAAAAATTAGATTTTTTTTCCTTTTTGCAGCAAACAGAAGCAGATCAAATATTTTAATTACTCCTGGGTCGTTTGTGCTCATATAATTTCATACCCACATATCTTCAATATTTATAGCAGACACTGAAAAGATTTAACATATGTAGTGATTTTCACCAAGTAACTCCACACTCTCCCTGAATACAAAGATGCAATTTGTCACCATTTATACAACCCGCTAAAAATCCAGCTAGTAATTCATGTGAACAAGTTTCTCCTCTAAGATTCTAATTAAAACACAAATGCCTTGCACACTTCAAATTGTGATATCCTGTACATGTGTTTTAACTACAGCCTGAGCAGAGGGAGGGGTTTGTAGATAAGATTTATTCTTATATCTGAAGAACATCTATGTAATCAGATGAACACAATAAAATATATATTTTTAAGAAACTCCAAAATAACTCTACTAAGAAACACATGAAATAGAAATAAAACAGTTGAGAAATAATTCCAACAATCTTTTGAGATCAAAAATAAAGACAAACTCAGGACTAAAGCAAAATACGATTTACAGGACAGCAATTGTTTATGTTTTAAAGGAAAGTTCATGTTCTTTGGAGAATACCATGAGGAGCTTTTCAGAAAAGAATCCATAAAACAGGAAATTTGCCGTAAAATTGGAACAGTACCTGACGAGGGATCTAGTGGCTGTTTTACAGGGACTGTGTGTGCTTGCTAGTTCAGTGAATAAAAAAAAAAAAGTTATGATTATGACACATGAGGGATAGAAAGGCCCTCAAAAACAGAGTTATTGAGAAAAAAAAAATTTAAGTAACACATCCCTATCACTTTGAGAGCCTTTCATGTTAATGAGAGGTTAAAGCAGTTGTTTTTGGATACTTGCATTTTTGTGTGGATATATTAACACTGCAAGCTGGCTACAGAAATCTTCCACCAAAGGCCATATTTGCCCTCTGTTACCCACAAATAACTCCAGTGGAATTCCAGAGGAGTTGTGTGCACACATAGCTGGCCCCAAAATCTATTCCTTAAGTTGCTGAAAATCTCCCTGGAACTAAACAAAAGTGATAATAGGAACAGAATATAATAAAATAACTGAGCTCTCTGGAGACCCCAAGACCACATCCTTTGTTTCTCTGAAACATTCCTTGGTAACTTTTCAGCTCTGTCTCTTTTTATTACCCAAACTCTGCAGTATCCCTGTCCTCCTCATCGTCATCTTGGGTTTTTATCACTGTTTTGCAATTTGTCAGTAACCTCTGTATCTTAAAAAGCAGACCCAAAGCTTTCTCCAGGCCCTCTTTGAGAAAGTGAAGATAGATGTGAAGAGGAGAAGTGTTTGACAAAGAGACGCTCAGCAACAATTCCTAGGAAATATGGACGACATCTTTTTCCTTGTTGCTTCTATTTTCTGTTTTATCAAAAACTATGATTCATAATTTCTGGAAACTGGGGCCAAGTGGGGTGAAAGGAACCATAAATATCCAAAATATATATATATGCCTTCAGCCTGTCACTGATGCATGTTCAGCATGGCTCAAACTGTGGGACTTCTCAGGGATGCCTCACATTTTCCCTGGATAGCAAGGAGGGTGTTAGCCAAGACCTGCCAGGAATATTTGCTTATTTGAAGTTGGACTGAAAGTGCAATTCTTAGCACAAATAAATAATGCTATTCTGCCTTACGCAAGTTATCTGCTGTGCCCCTGATTTTGCAAATTCTTGATTGTATTGAGTAATACTCTGTACATATTAATATTTCTACATACTAAAATCAGACAAAAATCTCCAAATGCATTTTTACTAGACATAAATCATTTTACTCTTTCCTTTAAAACACAGGTTAGGTGAAATTCATCTTGGATAAAAAAAGGAATGGTAAGAACTAATTATGCACTGGAATCAGTTTGTGTAATCTGGCCGTATTTGTAGCTTCTATTTTTCTGGGAAGAAGGTCTTAAATGGTGCCAGTGTATTTCTTCTATTCTCTAGTCCTAAGGGAAAGTTGACCTTATTTTCATTTTCCCACTCTCTCAGCCTTTGGTTTGCTGCAGAATTCCAGGAAGAACTTCCTGCAGGAGAACAATATCTGGCACCCATCAAGCTGACTAAGTGAAGGAGCAGTATACTAAAGGGGAGGTCAGCTCCGAGTAAATAAGGTAAATCACTGTTATCCTGGATATGAGACCTCTGAGGCAGAGTTGCAACACCTTTCAGGAAGCTGGGAAGAACGTGCTGAAGGCTGCTGCTCTCCTGGAAACAGTAAATGAACAGAGGGTCATTCTGTCATAAATCCAGTTGCACTTTAGTGCACATCTTTATCCTATTAAAAAGAAAGCATCAGAAATGTTTCCACTGAATTTCAGGCTTGAGAGAGAGAAGGTTTGCTCAACTTAATTTGTTTTAGGGTTTTTTTTAGATATTTTGTTAATATTTTTAGTAAATGTATGTACTTTTTGGTGCTATATAGGCATGATCAAAATAATATTAGCAATAAAATTACCAAGAGCTGTTGGCAAGTCCCCTCAGAGTTTAAGTATTAACATAGATGCACTTTCACAGAATCACAGAAAGACTTGGTTTGAAAAGGACCTTAAAGATCATCTCATTCCAAACCCCTGCCATGGGCAGACACCTTCTTCTAGACCAGGTTGTTCAGGGCCTGGTCAACAGCAAAAGTCCAGGTCAGGGCAGCAAGAGAAAGTCTCCAACTCTCAGCAGTGAATCCACACTCAGAGCGGCTTTGCCTTGGTTTCTCACAAGGACTGACTTAAAAAAAGAAAAATATGATGGGATTCAGACTGGAAGATGAGTATATTCTACCTAGAGTACAAATTTAAGGTGGAGTTATTTTCCTGCAGCCAGCAGCATGCTTGAAACACATTCATTATTTACCTGCCCAGGTCTAGCCATGAAGAAAGTAAAAAACAGAACAAGAAATGTAGGAGAAAGTATAAAAAGAAATTAACAGCCTTCTCTAAATCCCACCAGAGCAATTCTGCAAACCCACAGCAGCAAAAGCACAAAGCACAGTGGTGGGCTCCATTCCCACATGAGTGGGTCAGGACACCAAACCTGTCCCTTAACCTCCTCTTTCCCAGCTTTGATCCAAACCTCTAACCTGGATCTGAGAAGCATTTCCTGATGAAACAGATACACCAGTTCCTTTCCACCAAAGTCTTGTGCCAGGAGTGACTCAACACATCCACTAAAGGTATCTCTTTATAAATCCTATCTCTGGAGTTCCATGAGTTTCACTCACAGGAGGGTAGGAAAGCACATCAGAAAGCTGTCACTGTGCCCACTGGCCACACTCATGTAACCCTGCCAGGTAACTCTGCTGGCTCTGTGGAAAAGTGTGGACAGCACACATGATCTCTATCCAGGGTGGCCATTTCCTATTCACATTTCTGTTCTGGCACGTGAACTGTGACCACAGTCACAGGACACACATGAGCCTGCAGTATTCCCTGATCATTTTGGCTCATTTCTTTATTAACTCAGTCCCTTTTTAACCCAAGAGTGGGTTTGGTGCAGCAGGGCACTCCTAGTAAACACCCACATCCCATTCAAAACCACTTTCAGCGTTGATACTATTCTTGAAGTCTGTGGTTAATCTGGACTCTAATTTCAATGCTTTTGCAGCAGCTGAGAATCCATTGCCTTAAAGTGTAAAACCAGAAAGGATTAAATGAAATTTAAAAAACAGAGCCTCTTCTTTGAGGCAAACAGGCATATGGTTTAAAATATTTCAGAATTCTAGCTGTACCTGTGAAACATAAGCCTAAGCAGATCACAAGCCTGGGTGCTACTTAACTAGACTAGTGCAAAAGCCTCGGTGCACTTAAATTAGAAGACTTTTAGGGGAACACATTCCTTTGAGTTGACATTGGCAATCAGATTAAGACACATGGCATCCACGGGGCCATTATCCCAAACTCGGTTTGGGAGGGTACAAGTGATCTGCAGAGAGCAGTTGCCCTTGAGATGAAGGGAGCAGCGAGGCAAAATAGACGGATGTATAACAACCACATGTTTCTTGAGGGAAAAGCAGGCTCTGGCAGAGCTCCAGCAAGGGTACAGCAGGCAGCTGTGTCTTGCTCTAAAAATGCAGCAACCACCTTCTAGAAGAGGATGAAAAGGGGCTGCTTCCCTGGGTAGAACTCCTCGCAATCTGCAGTTGTGTCTCGGGTGCAACTTTACACCGATGCTTTATTATTCTCACTAGGGAGGAGCACGTTTCTGTAAATGCATTAGAAGTGTAAATATATTAATGCAATACTTTCTCCCAATTAAATAATTTATACTCTCCCTTTATAACCAGAGCATGAAAGAATATGTGGCTTTCTGCTAATATTTGAAATGGCAGTGGTTCAAGCAGTGCCACTTTGGGGAGTTGACAAGTTGTAGGTAAAACAGGAGTGGTACAATCAGCAGCAGTCATGTTATCCAGGATCCCTGTCTTTTCCTGTTCTATTGCATGTACCTGTAGCTGCACCACACGAGTGAAAAATAAACATCTAAAACACATACTACATATTTAGTCCTTTCCCCCTAAATAGGGAAAAGAGAAATATTCCATAGTGCAACATAAAAAATGTATTTTTTCCCCCTCCAACTTTTGTGAGAACCTGCAGGTCAGACCTCTACAACAGTTCTCCCCAGGCAGGGAAAATCACTTCCTGTCTCTTTTCCCATGAATTTTGTTGCAATTTGCAGGACTTTGTGGGAAATTTGCCACAATTTGTGGGACGCTTCGGTCCTCTGGGGGAGTTTGCAGTTGTGCACTGCTGCAGCCTGAAAATTTTGCTGAGATGTGCGATTTTAGCACAGAGCTTCACATGAGGATAGAGAATGGCCTTGTTCAATCCAGATCACTGGGAATAAAATATTGCTCCACACTCACAAAGATTTAAAATCAGCTGGACAATCAGGAACCCCATGCACGAGTCACAGGTCAAGAATGACTAAGGAAAAAGAAAAGTGAATCTCCTCCACAAGGAGATTATAGATCAGAACAGGGGGGAAACTTGAAAGAAAAAATGCCCCAAAACTAAACAAAACAATCATTATATATATATATACACACACATATATAAAATTGAGAAAAGAGTTAATGCTTTGATCTCACTTTTTTTCTGCCTTTCACAAGAAGAAAGCAGCTGCTCTCCATCTCCCAGGTAGCTGATTAGCAAATACTGCAAATTTTTGACTCCATGTAATTTCTAAATAGTACAGGGGGAAGAAGTGACCATTTCTGACAGAGCTGGGATTCTAAGGTAATCTTTAAAAAATTTAAAATAAAATAAAAATTAAAAGGAAAGGTTGGAGTAGGCAGAGGTGATGAAATGACAACAGAAAAACCCAATACAGTGATATTGAGGACAGGGGGGTTATCAATTCACCAGGCACTCGTGTGCACAGGCACTGATCAGTACAAGTGCTTGGTGAGAAGAAGACAAAGGAAAAGGGCAGTGGCTGAGCTGAAGGGGGACAAGGAATGACCCCCCAGGAACACTTTTCATTTCCCTCTGAACTCCACTACTTCAACAGCCCTTTAGTTAATATTTGCTCAGGTCAAATGTACCAATACCACCGTGTAGAGACAGGACTTTTTAACTCAGCTTTTTCAGAACCCTAAAAACATACTTGGCTTCCTGGAATGATGCTGGCATTTCATTTTCAGAAAGCAGAAACATATCACCCCCCCGGTTCCTCTATTTCCAAGTATCATGAGAAAAGTAGAAATGCCCAGTGATTTCTAGTACACATTAAGGACTTTGCTAGTCATAAACCACTAGACTTTCCCACATCCAGTACTGGGCTACAGTAGTTTTGTGACAGACCTACATTTTTTCATGATATGGAGACAATTTGAACATAAGAGGCAATCTGCTTATAAACAGATTTTAAAATCTTTTTGTTTCTTCACTTCTGGGCTGATTTCTCTTACTCCAATGGGATTGACAATAAAACACTGCTTCATATTAGAGCCTGCTTCACATTGTAGATTTTAAAGGAGAATGCTTTCCTTGGAACATATCTGTTCTCCAGGCATCACCTGATGGGAAAGCTGAGCCCCTCACCTCTGTTTGAGGGAGTTGATGTGATGAGCTCTAGGCACTGTAGGTGTTTGCAAAGGCAATTCCAAAAAACACTATCAATGTACCATGCTGGGAATTAAACGATTTCTACAGGTAGGGCAGAAATACAGTTCACAGGCCTTCACAGCATTTGCTCTACATAAATTATTCAGCTTAAATTTCTCATCATCCAAATGAGTTTGGGAACATGCAAATTTCTATGGGCTTTTATTTGATGAACACCTTGGCAATGAGAGCTCAACCAGTTTGAGAAAAGGCCCCTCTGCCTCACAAGCCACACAAGGCCTACACTTCATATTCACTTTTGAACTTTTTTTTAAATTATTATTTTATTTTACTACTTCTTTGCAGAGTTCTCCTACATTGCATGCTTTTTTCTCCCCATCTACAGAAAAAGGCACTGATCTTGTACTTAACGAGACAGACAGTTAATAATTCATGTGCTCACGTTAAACCAGGTAATGCCATAAAATGGTGGAACCTGCTTTTTAGTTAATTTTTAAATAGTCCTTCTGAATGCTGAGGGGACTGCGAGCACCTCAACAGTATGTAATATTAACACATAGAAAGCTACATTTATATAACATTTATGTGACAAATCAACAAAAGCACAAAAATTCAGGAGGCAAATGCTCCATCCATAGCTTGTTCATGGGCTTTTTGCTACAACACACAGAGGAGCCAGACAGAGCTGTGAAACCCATGAGGCACAGCAGAGTAAAGCAGGGCACGACTGGCTTGTCCTCTGCTTCCTCTGCACTTAGACACTTGGGCCAGGCACTTGCGAGAAAACAAATTTTGTTTCATTATTAAAAAAAAAGAATCCAACAAACAATAGATACGTTTTCTACAAACCAGATCATAGCACCCCCTAGGAAATTTGTCCAATGGTCAGTGTTTTTTGACTTGGGTTTATAATTTTCTATATATAAATACAATTTTCAGGCACTGCACCTTCCTTGGAACACTATGTTTAGTTTATTCCAATAAAAAAGTGTTTGCAATTTTCTAAGATACGTTTGAGATTCTTTTCATGCACGTCCTCAGTGCTTTAACCTGTGAATTCAAAATTTTGCCAACTTCTAAGCATGTATTCAACAACTCTTTAACTTAGACTATGATATAATCAGCCTCTGGAATAATCTTAAAGTAACAATACATAGCAACAACTTTTATTTTAAAAATTTACTTAGGTTCAATGACAACACAATTTAATAGATTTTTTTGAAGCATGAATTGTTAAATATTATGCTTACAAGGTGTGAAGGAGTTTAGGGGTTTTGTTGGGATTTTTTAGGGTTGTTGGTTGGTGTTTTGCTTTTTTTAAATTATTTTGCTTGCTTTTAATAGATCAACTTACAGAAAAGATTTGGAGATTTTCATGGAAATACAATGCTCAACAGCCTTTGAAATCATCACAAGGCAAGTTAAATATGCAGTCATCATCTGATAATAATTCAGTTTATGAACAAGCCCAGCTGTGCCAGGTGGAAATGCTTTGTCAGAAATACAACTGCTGTAGGAGATTTCCAGGGATGCCTCAATTAACTGGATTACAGGTATTTCTGGGCAGATATCCTCTCCAGTCAACCAAGCAGAAGAAGAAATGTGCTGCCCATGACCACTGCACCATTTTTCCCCATACAGGGAAAAGTCTCACTCAATCGGAGTTTTCAGGGAAACTTCAGTGGTTTGACTTCACCATGAGCATACTCTTGCAAGGATGGAGCTGCTGCATGAGAAAATACACATTCATCATGCAGAGACTGGGCCAAAATGGCTCCAGTGACTGAATTTCCTCACTTTCCCAATGCTCTTCTCTCAGGGAAGCAAAACCACCACACACAACTGAGACCAGCTCGAAACAGAGCTCAGCTTGGAAAACAAAACCGATTGTCACAGACCTTTGGAGCCCTCTTAATAGCAACTGACAGCTTTCCCCCACAAGTGGAAGAATTGCCATTTCCAAATAATTACTTTTCGGTTTTCAAATTCAAAAAATATGCATATTTAGAAGAGGAAAACCTGTTTTAAGATGCCTGCACCACTCTACCTATGAGGCACCATCATAATAAACTGTCATTCAAGGGACAGCAAATTTACATAGCCTGCTAATGCATGGTAATACATGTAATATAACTCAGCAAAAGGCTGAATGAGATGAAGTGATTTCCTCGGCTTGGGACCGCCCAGATGAGGGTGTTATTATCACACAAATTAGTATGGCTTGAATGTCTCCCTTTAAACATATTAGGATAACAATAAAGACAGTTCACCCTCATGTGACCTGCTTCTTCCATAACATTTAACACAGTCAAATTAAAAGTGCAAATCTGTTACCACTGCATATAAAAAATAATGTACCTCATATTATTTTAGGACTCTCTTTTTGTTTAAAAAAAAAAAAAGTAATGGCCAAGTAACATGTCCTTTCAACTGCAAAAGAGATCAAGTTCTTTGAGCAGGTAAAAATTAATTAGAAAAATGTAATTTATGTCAACTTTAAATAAAACCTACCTAATTAAGGATTTGTGGTATCCATATATCATCGTTCACTTCATGCTGCAACAATTTGTCACTTTTCTGTGTTTATTAAGACTGTAATTTCTCATACACTTTGTAAATGGAATAGGAATACGGGGGAGGAGTTGAGTTCTCACTATTTTTTGACAATATCCATTAAAGATGATTTGTGTATTAAAATTCCTTTTATATCCTCCCTGTGAAGGATCTAGTTTAGAGTACAAATTATTCACAGCATTATATGCCTGAAGAGTAATTATTCTGCTCCACTGCCCATCATCACTGTACTCACAAGGTGGGGAGAACCAACAACAAAAAAAAGCCCAAAGTTTTTGGCCAGTAATTTTGAGATTAATAAAAATCTTTGTAGCAATTCCTAGAAATCAACAAAAGGACGCTGTGCAGAGTCAGGTTCTTAACTTGGATGAACTCATTCTGTTCCAAACACAAGGTGAGTTAGATTGAGCCAAGCAGTTGAGAGCCTGGCCCATGACTGTTAACACAGGACAAAACTGAGTGTATTGGGGGCGATGGATTTAACTTGTAAGGGTGACTTTTATCTCTGAGCCACTCTGCTGGAGGTGAGGAAGAAAGGACCCTGTGCTGTTCTGTCACACCACATTTCAGCTGGGAATAAAATCTTGGCATTTGGTGCCATCCCAAGAAGCCTTAACATCTTCTGCCAAAAAGGGACATAAACCTTGTTATGGCAAACCCAGTAATCAGTGGGAAAGTACAAAAGGGTTGTTATGACTTAAATATTCATGATATCAGTGAATGCTGTGAATAAAGTTATTGAATTTGCTGGTTTGAAATGCTGAAATATTGACAAAGCATAAATTGCACAACCTTCTCTTAAACAGTTTGCTTTACCTTGTGGTACCATATGACAGACCTGATGTTAAAATATGTTTTTATCAGAAATGATATATGAGAAATGCTGTAGAAATCAGTGCTAATGCACTGTTTTACCCAACTATGACTTCCCCACTCCCCCTAAGACAGACCCCACACACACACACATCCCCCCTCTTCAGCTTTTCTATCCCTTAAAAGCAGGCACCAAAAGCTCTAGCACCAAAGCAGATGGACTCTGAGTCTGGGTTCAGCTTTTCTCCCCAAAAATTAGACAAAAACCAGAACTGAAGTACACCCCACTCAAAACACTGGTTCAACTCCAAATGCCATAGCTTGTCAACCCCAAATCAGCCCTTTAGGAGACAAAAATCACAGAGGCTATTTTAATATAAAGCAAGTTTCTTTGCTGCCCATGTATGCTTTGTGTTCCTGACTTCACACATCTAGCAAGAGATTTTCCAAGTACAAAGGGCAGTCAAGCCCTCAACACCATTGATCTGCAGCAGAAATAGGCCACCTAACTAAACCTCCTGCATAAATATCCCTCGCCTAAACCTGCAAACGATGACTACTGTTCCCCCTCTCATCATAAGCTTCTTATCCCAAAGGGGAAACATCAAAAGAGAAAGACCTTAAAACATTAAACAAACACAAACTGTTCCACTTGCTTTTTGTAATAAGGAAAAGAAAAAAAAAAAAAAAGAAAATTTAAGACAAAGCCAAGTATTTCGCCAACCCAGGAAAATAGGATGGTGTTAAGCTCTAGGTCAGGATGTTAATGGTGTTAGAACAAGTCCTAGGGCTAAGGTTAATGATGGTATCTTCCATCATAATCCTAAATGTAAAATACTTGCTATTATTAGAATCTTTTATTCCTAATCCTGTTAAATTTCTACTCTCACAGTGACTTGGAGAGTCAGAGAACTAGAGCACAGGTCAAATGACTCCTCTGTGTTAGAAATTTTTAATTCAAATGGAGGTTGTTCTTTTCTGGGAGTTAATTTTCATTTACTCAACTTTTTTTTCCTTCCCCTTTAATCAAAACTAAAATATTTGCCAAGAATAGGAAGCCAACAGAAAAAGAAGAAGGGATTTTACCTCTGTGACTATAGCCTTAGGTGAAAATTAGGGAATATTTGAGAAGGAAAAGGAGGACAATGACCACTCAGTGAGCATTGACCATGCTGAAGTGACAGTGATCACTGACTGTGTTAGTCCCTGACCCAGACCCAGCAACCTCGAGTTTCCAGAAACATCTATTTTATCTTCAGCAAACAAGGCTCCTTCATAGCTCACACAGCAAAAACATCTTCAGAAATGCTGCCAACAGCTACCCCAAAGGAAAGGGAGCTGTCAGGAAGCCCTTGCCTACCTTCATCCCAGCTCCAGTGTAAATATGGCTAAAAGTGATACAAAAGCATTAAACAAAGACCTCAGCACCAAACAATTCTTCCAAACAATCAAATCACACACTTATGGCTTCAAACACTATTTTAAGTATAGCTTACATGGCATTTTTACTTGGAAAGAGTAAGTTCATGTGAGTTATGTAATTATCTAAGCACGTAGGTAAGAGCATAGTCCACACTCCTTGACCTCAACTGAATTGCTGCCCAAAGGAGCTGTGCCTGGAAATGTCCAAGGCCATGTTGGACAGTGTTTGGAGCAACCAAATCTAGTGGGAGGTGTCTGTGTCTTTGACATGGTGGGTGGAACAATCAGATATTTAAGGTTCCTCCAGCCCAAACCATTTTTTGATTTTATGATTCTATGAATTCAGCAATAATTCTTCTAAAAGTTCTTATTTCAGATTTTAGACTATTTTATTCTCTTTTTTTAAGCCTCCTAAGACATTCAAGAAGAAATCACCAAGACACACACCAGAATCATCCCAGTGAAATCAGCAGCAGGTATGTATTTACACCCCCAAACTAGGTAATTATATTGTTTAAAAAAACCCATTTGCACTTGCTATTACCAAATTTATGCACACATGGACAGAACCTGCATTCTCTGGGTTGTGGGCACAAGTTCTGTGTGCATCTCCAACGCCAGGTTTACACCACTTCCACAGCAGATGTGTTGGGAAGGTAAAACCACAAAACATCCGTGTGTGAACCTTTGATCGCTTTTAAAAAGTCACTGAGGTAAATTGCAGCCCAACTGCAATCACTTCTGCTTCCATTACAGAGTGTAAAATATTCAGTTAAAAGAGTGCCACTTGCAACAAAATGTATTTTAAAATTATCAAAGATATTTGACTTTAAGAAAACCGGTTTGGAAAAATATTAAACTGCTTCAGTGATTTTAAAAGTAATATGCTATACATTGGTATAGTCCAGAACTGAGATCAGTTCCAAATTAAAGCACCTATAAAACATCTGTAGTGCTCTGATAATTTTAAATCACTTTACACTGCTGAAGTCCAGATTCCCTATCACTTTCAAGCTGAAACACTTATGATAAATTTGAAGAGCTCTAATAATTTTAAATCATTGTGTATTGCACATGCTCAGAACCTTGATCACTTCCAAATTCAAGGGCATATAAAAATTTGAAGAGCTTCAATTATTTTAAATCACCATGTGCAGTGTATAGAGTGATTTAAAATTGTTGTAGTGCTTCACATTTTTTTAAGCACTTCAGGTTGGAAGCGAGTCAAGAAGCATTCCAGCCTTGCAGCTCAAGACACACTGGACTGGTTTTAAACTGCAGGACCCCTCAGAACTGGAAATAAAAAAAAAAATTAAAATAAATAAATAAATAAAATATTAAAAAAACCACCTTTCTGTCTTTCTACATTTTTTTTTGATGAGGGTTTGTGGTTTTTTTTTTTTTTTAGGGAGATGGTAGAGGGAGGGCAATTAAAATAAGTAGCATGTCATTTAAGAAGAATGGGAAGAAATATCAGTGGGTGTTACATCAGAAAAAGAGGCAAGACATTAAAAAGAAAGTTTGAAAAATTGCTTACAAGGCTAATTAGGATATTTCTTGAGTTTTAATAGGAGTGTATGGAGTTAAACACTGAAACCTCCCATTTCTCTATCCTCAGGTCTGACAACAACATCCTTTTAACCAAGAAATTTTTCACCCCTAGTCCGAGATCCTCTGCCCTGCACTGTTGCTTTCAGGATGAATACTCTCCAGATTTTGGGACTTCACTGGAATTTAGCCACTCTTGGCCTCTTTACCATTCACATTCAACGAAGAACTGGTTGATGCTTCATCCTAACAGTCCTTGGGAATATCTCAGATGCCTACCAGCAGGTAGGAATTCTAAACTGGAAGGAATTATGAATTTACTGGCTGGTCTAAGCTGGTAGGAAGAAATCTATAAATGAGCTGCCAGCATGGACCAGCACTCCCAAACCCCCAGGCCAGCAAAGCATCCACAGCACCAACGATGGACCCAGGCCACCCCCAGCCCTGCCACCCTCTCATCCTGAGCTGCTTTTAATCATCCCACTTTTTTCTGGGGGAAAAAAATTAAAAAAAAATTTTTAAAAAGTGACTTTGTCGAGGGGCTTTTTTCTGGGGGAAAAAAAAAAAAAAAAAAATTAAAAAAAAAGTGACTTTGTGGAGGGGCAGAGAGAGGTTATTTGTTTAACTTTGTGGTCATCTCTGTTGCCTGTAGGTCTGCATGTGGAGCCAGGCAGGCAGTGCCCGGGAATCGGGCGTTCTTCATAATTCTGCTTCAGTGGAAACATACTGTCCTGCAGTTAGCAGGAGAAAGGGAAAAAGAGCCTGAAGGCCCTGGAATAATTAAGCAAATGCAGTGACAGCTGTGGCAGGTCCTGGGCAGGACTGGCTCCACTGAGCTGAATTAATGGCATCAACAGCCCAGCATCTCCATTAACATTTGATCATTAATTATTACCCTCTGACAGTGAGATCTGAAACCTTCTTATGAGTGGCCTGTTATTAATCTGCCTTACCTGCCCTGAAAATCAGGCAGCTCTCCCACCTAAACAGAGCAGCCCTGCTTTGCTTTACCTCTGTTAAAAAGGAAATGGCAATTGCTTTCAGGGTTAGGTTAGAGAATAATACCCACAGAAGTAGTTTTAAATTAATTAGGTGCATTCTTAAAGCATCAGCAACATTCCTGGCATGTTCTTGTGTTGACTTAAACATAATGGTTACCTCGTATACGTTCCTGCAGTTCACATCCTCAGAGGGAAGAGCCACTAGTGCTGCCTGTCACAACCAAATGAAGGGCTCAAATTGAGGGGTTTGAATTGTTGTGCTTGTTGGGTTTGTGAGGGTTTGTTTTTTTTTTAAAGCTCTGCACAGATGAGAAGATCAGCTTCCCAAGCAGTACAGCCACCGATTTCTCAAACCAAATTCATAAATCTGCTGTCATCAGAAGGCCTGTTGCAGAAGCTAAGCAAAACCTGCACCTTTGGAGCAAAAAGGCAAATAAGTGTAAAAAAAACCCCAAAACCCTAGGCTTTTTAAAAAGTGGAAAACAATAGTGGAGACCTAATTATAACAGTAAATTTGCATTTAGCAACCTTTGCACAGCCATTTGTGTCTGTACCTTGCTAAAGAGGGAGTCATAGAACATTAGTGGGGTTTTTTGGTTTTGTTTTTTTTTTTTGAACCAGCATAACTTGCTAGTCCTATGAATACCAGTCAGGAAAGATAGAGGCAGGGGGACAAAGTAAACCTAATTCCATACTCGCTGCTGTAAATCAGAAGGGAACATTTCCAGCCAGAGAGCACCAGGCTTGCTGCAGCATCCCTGTGGGGTCCATGGACCTTCTCCCTCCACCATCCACCCTCCTCACCCCCTGCTCTCCTTGCAGGAGGAGTTGTGAGTGCTGAATGGAGACCAAATCAGTTCAGCTGCCTGCTGGACCTTTTCTCAAAGCACAGGGCTGAGGAAGGTGCCCAGGCCAGGTCTCTTGCAGCACCGTGGCTTTTCTGATGAGAGAGGCAAACAGACAAGAGCAACGAGGACCTCGTGAGCTACAGGAGGGGAAGAGGATGGCGAGAAAGAGGAAGAGTGTACAGGTGGCCTGAAGCCACACAGCCTGCTGCTCTCTGTGCCTGACCTGCCTGGCACTGACAAGAAGACAAAGGGGATGTTGGGATTGTGTTATTCCCCAGCACACAGCATCACAGTCCCCAGGACCCACTACACCCAGCTGCAAAAGAAAGGAATAAGTCATCCTGCAAGCATGGTCTCTGTGAGAGCAATTTCACTGGCAAGACAGATTCAGGATAAAATAGTAATAATTAAGAATATTCTTGGCATTCCTCCCCATACCTCCAGTAAAATAAAGACAATTAAAAAGAGATTTTAAAAAAAGTTTTCTACGTGTCAAGACACCATCTCCTCTTGAGAGGCAGAGCTGCTCAGGCTGTTTCAGAGCTAACATAATGGGATATGTATTTTCAAAGGGGGCTGTGTTTCAGACCAGATGGTTTCTGTCTTCTCATGGAGAAACAGAGACTACACAGTCGCAGCAGTGTTCAGCACCGAGGCAGTGGCACCCACGTTTTGGGGACAGACAAAAGGATGATTCGTGAGAATCTCAGTATCACTTAGGAAAAAATTGTTTCAATCCCTCACTGCCACAGTTTGCTGTGAAACTGGGTATCAGATATCATCACCAGTGATCACGCAAGCCTTATTCTGGTTTCACAAACACACCTATTAAAAGAACAGTGTGACAGTGTGCCCAGATTAGACAAATAACGGGCAGCAACTCTCCCACAGCCCTGAATTTTCAGGAATTGCCAGTATTTCACTATTTAGCAGTATCTTTCAACAAAGGGTTTGAAGTATTCTTCAAGAAAACAAACACAGTTCCTCCTTTTTATAGCCTAGAAAAAAAAAAACGTAGCTGAAAAATAAGGGCTAGGCTTTTCTTTATTGTGGATATCTGATATTTGCAATTTAATTTTCCGAAAGGATTAATTCCTCTCTGCTCTTGGCTTTTGCTGATGACACACACAGTTTCAATCTGGTGTGACCATAGCTCACTGGGGTAATCTGTAACAATAAATATTTTACCTGAGTGTCCCTCACTTAAGCACGAATGCCCTGGAAGTATGGGAGGTGCAAGTGGATGAGTTGGTTCCAAAGCAAGAAACAGAAACAACGAGGCAAAAGTCTCAGTTACGGCATGCATGAAAAGTCAATGTTTTTGCACTGACCTTTCACTTCCAAAGGTGAGGCTGGAATGGATTTCTGTAACCCTGCAGGGAGTTTTACCACTTTCAAACCTTACAGGTATTTGGGAGGTTATTAAAGAAAACACCCACATCACAAGATGAGAGCTTGCATGGAAAACTTGGGATAATTAAAACGCCAGGCAAATTTTGCCCTCTGCCTTTCTAGTAAAGTGTTTTAATGAAGGGAGGACTATTTCACTAATAAAAAACTCCATGTAGAGTTATTCTACATATTTGCATAAGGCTAAAAATTTTAATAGTTTTTCCATTGCCAGTAAAACCCTCTCCTTTCCTTGATGTCTTGCTATAGTAAAAATTACAGATTAAGCATTTTCTAATTTGATTTAGTGAACAGATGCATTCTTTGCAGAACAAGTCAAATATCCCATTCCAAAACTCTCTAACATCATGAAAGCATCACACAGAGCATCTTAGACTGAAATACATTAACAAATACAAACAAATTTGGAATCAGAAATATGCTTAACTAGCCTGAAATAACCTGATTAGCTAGAGATCCAGTGCTCATTTTCCACAGACACTGACAACATTCATTTTTATTACTCTCTTCCAGAATAAATTTGTGTCCTAGGGTTACCCATGCTGATGGGAATATAGCGTGTAAGGGAGACACCTTGATTAAAGAACTGCACATCAAGCTGAACAAACAAAACAAAAAAATGCTTAACATCCCCCATCAACAACACAACACAAGCAGAAATAAAACACAAACAACTCCTACATCACGTAGAATTTGGGAACGAGACAAATTGGGGAGCATGGCTCTAAAGGGCACAACCAATCAGATCAACTTTATAAGGAGCTTCCCCAAGAAATCTGTTTGTGCAACTTTAATCAGACCAGAGCCCAGATGATGTGCAAAACTCCAGACACACAAAGCCAAATTTTCACAAATATTGCATAGATTATCTATCACCCCAGCGAGTCCTTCCTTTTCAGCTGTTCTTGATCCATAAGGGTACAGTGTAATTAATGCCACATATGAACTTGATATACTCAATTGTTTTAAATACCAGAGATTTACCAAAGCAATCAGAATATTATTTGCATTGTGTTTTTTCTACTGGCTTTGCAAAGAGCTGTGCTGTGTTGCTTTAGATTGGTATTAAAACAAAAGGATCAGGTTAACCTCTAATTGCACTGAAGTTAGAGATCTGAAATTCATGCAGAGAAAAAACCCTGATGAATAGCTTGAACCCAGTTCAAATATTTGCTGCATTTAGACTGAAATGGGTATTTCCTCAAAGTAAGCAAGTTGAATGATTAGTAAGTCCCTAACCAAGCCAATAACTTCCCATTTCTTTCTCCAGAATACAATACTTCCCAAATAGTTTGAAGAGCAACAATATGCAATGTATAATTTTAAAATCTTAACTGTAAGCAAAGTGAGGGGGAAGGGAGAAATAAATAGATATTTTCACAGAAGTTCTCCAGTATGGAGAGCCTTCAAACACATTTGTGTTTCTAAAGAGCATCTGATTGCATTAAAAAAAAAAAAAAAAGAAATTGTTAATCATGTTAAGGACTTGGCAAAAACCCAGAGAGATGGAAAGTAGGTCTCCAGTTTCCATGTGCTATTGGGTAAATACAGCAGAGTTTTACATAGTCCATATGTAACAGAAAACATCCCACTCCCTCTGGATCACCTGTGGAAGCAACAAGGCTGCACCTCAGGTCCTGTTCTGACATTTCTCAGAACAACAAGGATGAAATTCCAGGCTCAGCAATATTTGCATCAGTTATGAGAGGATGTCAGATCCTAGAGTTGTCTTTTTTTATGCCTGCTGTTTAAATTATAATTTTTGGAGCTACAGCTTCAAACTCATCATGATGTTCATTAACAAGCGCGTGTTTTATTTAAGAGGCCCTGATAGTGATTTTTTAGGATAGCCTCACATCTCATGCTGTGGGAAAATGCCAGCCAGCCAGCAACATGACAAGCCTTAAGCCAAGACTAAGTCATAAAAGTAAGTCTTGGTCCTTAATAATAAATCATCAAGAGCATGTTTTCCATACAACATGCATTGTGCCAGCCAATGGCCCTCTTGCCACTTTGATGCCAACCCAATGAAATACAGATGAAACAAACTGAATTTCCTCTGCCATTGAAAGCAAACCAGGATAATGGATTCTCGGAACTGTGTGGTGTCATGGGAGGAGAGAAGGGCATGGGGTAACAACCAGACTTGGATTTGCATTAACCCATCACAAGGCACTCTGTTGGCTTAGCCACGTTTCTTCTCTGCTCCACATGGTACCAAGGCCCTGTAGCACCACCCTGGGTGTGTAAGGACAGAGAGCAGATGAGACTTGGCCTTCAGCCTCATCTGGAGAGACAACATTCCCTGAGAATTGCAGATGTTATCTACTTCCCCGTAAAAGCTGAATCACTTATAACTGTGCATTAGGGCAATAAAAATTATACCAGCAGCTACTATGGCCTGGAAAACTTCATCACTCCTGCAGAAACCAAGATCATCTTCTTTGGCTTTAGCTGGCAGATCTTCACTGGTAAGAAGAGCTCATGGACTGAGTATTTCCCAATCTTTAGGCTGCTGCTCTGCCCAGATTCATTCACTGACACAACTTGATTTTGCTCCATAGCCAAAGATCCTCAGCCCACGATTAGTAGAGACTCTTGAACCATAAGAATGGCTGTAGAACATCAGAAATCACATTCCCAGCAGCTGCATCCCCAAAATCTGTTGCTGCTCCAGCCCTTAACCATCCATACTCACTAAAGTCCGTGTGTTAAGCCTCCAAGTGTGGTATTACTTAATTTTTCTTGACAAAGGGGATTTCAGAAATGGGCCCAAACCATTTGTGCACTGTTAGTGAAAGTGCAATTACAGGAAGAACCACCTCTGTCCTACTTTCTCTTAAGGATCAGATCCACAGAACTACAGAGGCTGTCAAGATCCACTTTGTAACCATCTAATTTTCCACGGCTTTTCTTAGTCAGATGCTAGAAGTTGGCAAACAGCAGGAAGTACCTCCAGTAACTTCAGGGTGTCTGAAAACTGTATTTCTCTCAGATTACATAGCAGACAGTAAAACTGCATCTTGCATCTCAAGCCACCCTAAGTGACCAGTTATCACATCAAAGGGCAGCAATCTTGCACAATTACACTTGCAGCTCACGTGTCACTGCACAGAAATTCCCGACTTTCTGCTTCATCCTCAAGTTTTCCCTTCATTTATTATTCAATAAATTGCCTATAGGAGCTCTAATTGTAAACATTTGTTAAAGATACCAAACCTAGAAATGTGCTAGAATGTTTCCCACCTCAAGCTTTAATGAGTTTACAATACCTTCAGCCCATATGCTTCAAAAACGTTATCCTCAATTATGTAACAGGAGGTGCTCTGCTGATATCTGTTAACAGCTAGAACAGCTGTGGTTTTCTGCTTTTTTGCACTGCTCAGGAGAAGCAGCAAGTTCAGCTTCCTTTTTTTTTTTAATTTGGTTGCAAAACCTCCGAGCCGAACAGGTGTGTGCAATCACGAACCACAGAGATGAGCCCAAACTGCTGCTTTTCTAAAAATTCCACCAGTCAGTGACACACACTGGTCAAGGTTGCACAACCTTGTTTTCCACAGGCTGTTTCTGATGATTCATTGCCCTCACGGAGGTGAGTTTCAATTATCGTTAATACTTTTTTTCTCCTTCTGGTACTGTACTAAGAACTTCCTCATTTTCATCTCTTTCTCCCCCCAGCTCTCCTAAACTGAGTTTCCTTGTTAATCAAGAAACTTACCTTGAACACTAAAGATAAAAAAAATGTGTGCCCAGAGCAGACTATAACAGCAAAAATTTCCCTATTTTTTATCCTCATTAGGCTCTACAAAAATGCTCTTCATTCCTTCACCTCTCACTAACAATCGGCAGTACCCAAGCACTTCATGATCTTGTGGGATTGTTCTGCAAGGGAGACTTGTCCAAAGCTACCAAACTTATTCCACATTTAGGTGAACTTATACTTCCACTGGAATCAAAAGAAAGAATGTGGCATGAACTTGACTGCCTCATATTCCTGCAATTCCCCATTCCCTAATTTTTTTATCATTTGAGGTCTTCTCACTTCATCTTAACAGGCGAAGAGTTGTGGGGGAAAAAAATGTCAGCAGGAAAAGCTTAAACTTGAGGAGCTCAATTTCTTATTACTTTTTTGGTCAATGTAACCTGCATTTCCTTTCCCTAGGTCTCCATCCCCACCTAAGTGTCAGCACACTACTGTAAATAAGAGGAAATGTGTGGGAAAAGCTGGGTCTTCAGGAGGTCAGACGACACCAAGAGCTGCAATTGTGAAAGCTGACATCAGACAGTGTCACTTTAATGTCTTCACAAATTCTGTCTGCAAATACATCACACACTGTTTTATAAAAAATAACAGCTGCTTCCCAGTGGAGAGACAGGAGTTGGTGCCTCAAGTTCTGCTGTCCCTGCTCAACATGCACTAAACACCCCACGTGAGTTCCTACAAATATTCTAATGAAGCATCCTTTGGGGCAGAAATAGCTTTTCCTTCTTTGTGGAAGCTGTGCTCAAGGTTTTCCAAACCTACATGTTTGCAGGCACGTCCTTCCTCATGGAGCAGCCAGAGCAGACAGGGAAGGGTTTCAGATGGAAGGGGTTGAACCTCCCTCCACTCCTCCATCTGCTTCCCTTCACCCTACTCATGGTTTCCGAGAAGTCCAGCCAGGCTGACACGATGGAGGGAGGCAGGGGAAGCTCTGCTTGGTGTTGCCTGCAGCGCTTGAGCAATCCTGGAGTTCTCAGAAACCCTTGGAGTTTATCAACACATACTTGGTATCTAAGGCGTTTAAGGTCTATCCAAAGATTAGGTGGCAGCAGGATGTAGAACCTAGATCTAAGTTTTAGGTTTCAAGGGGTAAATCCCAGATGGAAGCTTAAGGTCAAGTGTTTTTCTACAGCCTAAACCTATGAAAACTCAAAAATCTTACCCTGCATGTACCCATATATTTAGACACCTAGTTATGCTCAAGGACTTAAGGATGTTCCTTGTCAGAAGTCCTCAGAAAGATGATGCTGAAAGGACCATGCCTTGTCCTGAGGTATTTACACATATTTCCACAACTCCCCCAGTACAGCTCAGAGAGCTCTGCACAAAGTTTTAGGTTTCAAGGGGTAAATCCCAGATGGAAGCTTAAGGTCAAGTGTTTTTCTACAGCCTAAACCTATGAAAACTCAAAAATCTTACCCTGCATGTACCCATATTTTTAGACATGTAGTTAACCTCAAGGACTTAAGGATGTTCCTTGTGAGAAGTCCTCAGAAAGATGATACTGAAAGGATCTGCATGCCCTGTCCTGAGGTATTTACACATATTTCCACACCTCCCCTAGTACAGCTCAGAGAGCTCTGCACATCTCTCCCCCGTGCTGAAAGGACCATGCCCTGTCCTGAGGTATTTACACATATTTCCACAACTCCCCCAGTACAGCTCAGAGAGCTCTGCACATCTCCTCTCCCCCATGGCCATCCTGCAAGTCACATGTCTGACCCTCTGCAAAAACAGGATCATTACAAAGCAGCCACATCAAAATACAAGACCATGAGGTCTATTTCAAGGGAAGTTGGATGGCAGCATCCAGGACACTTAGAAAGAAGGAACAGAAACTTTATATCTCTGAACTTTTCCTTTGGAGCCTCATGACTTCAGATTTTTGCAAGTGCATAAGGAAAGATATGTGCACATGGAGAACCTGTGATTCACTGGGCTTCAGTCTGTAAATTTAACTCCTGAATCACAGGAGCTATAGTTCCAGAGTGATTCTCTACCAACTTGCAGGCAGCTAGCCAAAGAGAGAGAAAATAAAAATACATATATACAACAACCATCAAGGTGTGTCAGCCTCATCTTTCCTACAAAGAGTAGCACAAATTTACTGATTTACCATGTAAATTCTGAAATTCAACACTGGCTGATGCAACTTTCTACTTAGCAGCAGAAACAAAAACAAATCTCCTTGCTAAAAATGATGGCCAGAGCATTGTTCATTTGTGGAAGACACTGCAGCCAGACACCAGGTCCACATTTGGCATCTTTCATGTGCTGATCTGATTCTTTAGAGATGTTTTAATAGATGGCAGTCTATGTCCTTGCATGGAAAATATAAAATAATCATCACCACCATCTTTACTTCAGAAGTTATTAGAAGGTCTCTTAGATGAATATTGTATTCATGGAATGCTTACGAACAGGATCACAGAATGGTTTGAGTGGAAGGGACCTTAAAGTTCACTCAGTTCCACCCGTTGTGATGGGGAGGGACACTTTCCACCAGACCAGATTGCTCCAAGCCCTGTCCAACCTAGCCTTGAACATTTTCAGGGATGGAGAACCAACAGATTATCCAGGTTCTGATCACCCTGCCAGGGAAGAATTCCTTCCTGGGATCATGTATTGGGCTTGCATGGCCTGTTTTTGGCAGTAGTGCAGCTTTACCAGCACAATTTATTGTAGGAGACCTTAAGAGCACCAGCAGTGCTGCTCATGTCACCCACCATCCCTTTCCCCTCATACAATAACTGTGCATTCTAAAACGGTGTATCAGACAAAACATAACTCACAGCACTTTACTCAGGCAGGAACATGAGCTTTCCTAGGCAGTAAAATACACACTGCAGAAAGATGACATGCATGATGTAGACAGATTATCTTAAATATCAGGTGTAAAATTACTTCTCCAGCGGTCATACAATGACTTAAAGTCTGGTCTCCTCATTTAAGTATCCCAAATCCCGCTCTACGGTTACCAGAGTAGCTGGCATGATCCACCCTTTGCTCAGGAATTTTAAAAAAATTAATAATAATAAATTGCCTAGAGTAACATTAATAACAACTGCTTTCTTACTCACATTTACACCCCCCAAAAAGGCAGAGAGGAAAAAAAACAAAGAAAAGGAAAAAAATTTCTCTTCTTCAGAGGGTCAGAAGGCAAGGGCATCAATTCATTAGAAAAGACAGCTTCCCTTTCTTTGCATCACCTTAAGGCTAAAATTCAGCATGTACCTTTTCACATTCCCACCAGGGCAAGCTTTAGTGCTCTTCTCCTCAGAAGGATACAAACACTATTGATTTTTAGTTCTCTTTTTTACTCTGTGTCAGTACCATCATATGCATGGCTGTATAATATCATAATTGCCCTGATGCATTGAGATTTTTAACTGCCGTGGAAAATGCAAGGAGACAACGAGGAAATTTGACAGTCAAATAAATCAGTATTGTATGGGGAGCTGAGATGCCAAACCAGGTTTTGGTTTTTTTTGAAAAAGATGGGAGAAAGGGACCCCAACCAATTTATGGGTGTCCAGATGATGGCAGAGGCATCAGCTTAGCAACTGTCCAGGTCACATCTAGGCAGGTTAAATAATTTCTTACTGCATTTTATTATTTCTATGGCACAGTGAAAAACAGATTTCTAGAAAGGAAGTGAGGAAAAAAAATACTAGGATTCTTTTTTGAGACATAAAGCAGAAGAGTTTTTTTTCCCTCCTCTCTAGTGATTCTGCTAGAAGAGCCTGTGTCAGTAAGGTATATTTGCACACAATTTTTTTCACAGAAAAAAGAGTACTTTGAGTCAATTTGGCTACATCTGTAGTGATGTGTAAGTGTTTGTACTGCTGGTTAAATTCTTTGATTACTTCTCATTAGGGATCAGGGAGTAGTGATTTGGTATTTCAAACACTTCAAGTTCAGCCCAAAATCAGATTTATGTCAGTCCAATGTAGGGTTTGTAATTTAATTTAAGGCCATGGCTACAACTCACAAAAGTGGAGGTGTGATCAGATTGCATATTGGACACTGAATTGTGGAAATGAAGCTCACAGTTTAAATTCAGCTCAGCTCGAGGAGAGAAAGGATGTTACTGTATTTACCAGCTTCATCTTTTGGTGGAGAAATAGAGGCTATATGCATTTAGGACTTCAGATTCTGGTAGCTACATATGTTTCTGAAATATTTTTAAATACATTTTACTACATTTCATCTGGTTCTAAAGTGGATATGTCATAATAGAGGTCATCAGCTTCTGTCTGAAGCCTGCTTCATCGTGCAACTTTAGTTACACCACTATTAGCTCAGTAATAAACTCTCCCATCTGAGATAGGGATTCAGATAAGACACTCATTTGACTTCATGTTTTCACCCAGTCTTTAAACTCCATCCTGTCAGAGGACTATCTGGATTCTTTTGCTAATAAAACACTCGGAAAATAGCACATTTCAAGTCAAACAGAAAAAAAAAAAAAAACCTGGTAGCAAGTAGTGTAGTTTGACTTTTTATCTCGCATACTATAAGAAAAATGGGACAGTGCAAGTTCCTAGTCCTAAAAATGTTCTTTTCTACCTGCAAATCAGTAATCAGCAGTAATTACACAGCTAAAAACAGTCCTGAACTGCAGCTCCTCTTCCCATGGCAAAAGTAGTTCTTCTCTAAATGATACTGAAAAAGTCATATTTTATGGCACACACATATATATATGCATGCATATATATATATATCTATATCTATGTGTGTGTGTATTTAAAATCATCAATTTTCATTTAGTAATGTGTCAGAAGTGTTAAAAAATTCTGCTAAAGATTTAAGTGTTAAGAGAAGAAAATTGCCCGAAATACCACTAAGTATATAAAATAAAATTTTAAAAGTGAAAATGTATTTCAACATTTCCATAAAATCTGAAATCTGCCCTTAAAAAGATGATTATGCAGGCACTAAATGCCAGGTGAGCAGAGCATCCAGAAGTCAGAGTTGGATGTTGGACAGCATACAGCTCCTGAAAGCCCCCATGGGGTACAGGTACCAGCACTTTTTCTCCTCAATTAATTCTGGATTTGGCTGTCAAACCCATCTTTGGTAAGAACACATTGTTTAGCCCTCAGTGCCCCCCAGAATCAAGGAGGCAAACCCCAAAATCTTAGTTTTGTGGAGTTATCATCAACAGTGTGTATCATACAGCCTCCTCAGAGAATCTTAAGGTTGGGAAAGACTTCCAAAAAAAAGAGTCCAACCAACACCCCAGTGCTCATAGCTGGGAAATATTTTGCTCTTTTTTAATGGCACCTCACCTGCTACAAAGTTCACTGTCCCAATGCTTGTGGCAATGTAAAGTAAATCCATCAGCATTATAAAGCTCACAGGCTGCTACTCCAAGTTAACAAGTTATATTTAGCTCAGGTTCAACACTCCTGGTTTTGATATAGTCTCTTTACTCCAGAATCAAAGGTAATGGGTTCTTCTATTAAAATTTTATCAGACATCTATAAATGTAGCAGTTGCTTTAGACTGCATCACACAAAGGAAAGAAAAAGGGAGAGACTGATAAATCTTAAAGATTTTATTATTAATACAAGGAGAATTTCCTTTGTTTGTCGTGACGTGTTTTATTGGCGTGCCCACCGCTGTTCAATTTAGATTAAAAAGTAGGAAGATTACTGTTTCCCAAATGACAAGTAGCATAAATAAGCACAAGCAGGGAAATTCCTGTATTTATATCCCAGAGAGATATACCAAACTACCTCCACGGAGCCAGGCTAGAGGGTAAACCTGCAGGTTCAGGGGGAGCCAGCCCCTATTTCACTGCCCTTGACGAACCCAACCGCGCGGTTCCGCCGAGTTTTGATCCGCGGCGGTGCCAGCGCTGCGCTGTGTCAGGTTACACCGGGTCACATCTCATCTGTGATGTGACACAACGTGACATGACTCAACGTGATGCTCTGCACAGAGCGGGCAGGTGCCCACAGGAAGCAGACACTCCATGACTACGAGCGAGTTGTTCGGCACAGCAGGTACAGCGCTCCAAGCTGCTCCGCGCGGCCATTGATGGAGATAATTAGTATACAAAACAATGCTCTGCAATATGCTCACTCCAACTCGGCTGTTCCCTATAAAACATACCCCTAAAAAAATAGTTTATGGGGGCTGCTGGTTGAGGTTATTCCATATTTGGGTGTTATGGTATAATAAAGAGAGAAATCACCTGCCTCCATGAGCAACGTTGCATCTTAATTTGCAAGGCGGAGATCAAATATTGGTAAATGAAGGGACATTAGCTATGTAGATTTTGCATTTTATTTTGGTGAACAAGCCTTTCTATAATGTCTTCACAGGCTGAGCACAACATTTATAGCCAAAACAGCAATTTCTTCACCCCTGAGAAGGCCCCCAGCCCACTGAGCACTGATGGTTACCTCTTCACGGTAAATGGGAAGCAGCTACATTACAATTCATTACCAAGCAACAAAAGAAAACTTGCCATGAAGCAGCAAACTTACTTTGCATGCTTTTGCAAACTGACATGTTATGACTTATCATAGGAATATCAACATTACTGTTTCTGATTGTTAATTGGCAAAAAAATTCTACAGCACATTTCAACAGTTGTGTCATTTGATTTAGTTTGTAATTACCATAAAGAGACTCATAGATTAACATAACTCATGGTTCTTCGACAAAGGTCTGCTAATCTCCTTTTTTTCCTCATAATCTATGCATGCTGTCTTCCCAACCCAGGCAGTTTCAAGTAAAAAAAAAATACTAGAAAAACCTGCCCATTTCTCAGTTTGGAGGCACTTACTAAAAAGTTTATTTTTAAATAATTAATTTTACTTTTTCAAAGTGCCAACAAAACGAAGTGCTCAGAAAGCCAGTCAGCAATAGATATTTTGAAGTATATGAACAGCAGTCTTAAAAAGACACCAAAAATCTCTCTCCTGATCACACTACCAATTACCACAAGGCAATTTGCTTATGGAAAACGCACAGAAGAAACTAAGAGCACTCACTGACCCCCTAAATCTTGTATCCCCCCTGCAAATAAAGGACTAAGGGTAAAGTGAAGGCAGCAGAAGGCCCCCTTCTCATCCACCCATGCACCAGATTCCTGCTGCCTCTGTAGATATGGAGCTGTGGTTTGGTATTTAACTGGAGGAACACACTCCTGAGAGTGGAGCGAGTGAGGTGTGACAGTGGTGTGAACCTGAGCAGCACACACACACCATAGGGCACACTGTCCCTGTGTCTGCCCAGGGCCAGGGGTTGGAACCTGAGGATTTTTAAGGTCTCCTGTAACTCAAACCATTCTGTGATTGTCAGCAAGCTACAGGTGCGTGTAAGAAAAGGCAGGAAGCAGATGTGTGACTGCAAGGGGAAAGGGTGATAACAGCCCCAGTCAGAAAGAATTCAGTCCAAGGTGCCCTTGTTTTATATTTAGGTATTCCTTGCCTGTAGTTTTAAAAGCATGTGTGCAAAATGAGCAGCTTTATTTTGCCCTTACAGGAGAGATGTTCCCAGCCAACCGAAGGGGGATGATGTACTGTAGACTGACAAGGGCTGCTAGGCTCGATCACCGCAAGTGTTTCAAACTGTGGGAGAGCTAAACACAGAGTGAGAACGTTTTATTTTTAAAAAGCCTGGCAAGCCATGCTCCCCATATAGCTCACTTCCTCCCAGAAACTTTCCCTAAAATATTTTTGTTTGATATTTTGATCCAAGTCCTTATCGGATCCAAATCCGAGGCTCCTGACATCTGCTCCCATCTTTTCTGGAGAAGCTGGAGCCTTCAAAAGCAGGTAACTGCTGCCTCTGCACCCTGACTGCAAACACGCTCAGCGTAGTGACAATGGTCTGTTCTCAGCTGTCAGCATTTACCAGCTACTACCCACTTCTCCAAGCTCCAGCCCTGCCATATGCTCAGTGCAGAGTAGCCCCTGATGATGTGTTGTAACGAGGATGATCCTGTTTAAAGGTTTGTGCATAATACAAAAATAAATATCGGCGTTATTGGCAGTGGCAGCAACACATATAATCATTTGCCTGAAAACTCCTCTTACTAATAGACACGGATTTCAGTCACTTTTTGTCTAGCCAATTTTAACTGTTTGAGCTGGCAGTGCTATGCCAGGTATCTGTTTGAGAGACAGATGCTTTGGAGACACTTCAGCTCAAAAAAGTTGAGGCATTTCTTTGATGAGGGCTGGGGAGAGGAAATGCACTGCCTTGCCCAGAATAACAGCAAGGCTTATTCTTGCCAAAGATCCTACCACTATTCCAAGTAGGAACTTGGGATTCAGCAGAAATGGGGGTAGCTCTTGTCCAGGATCACCCATTTGTCTTTGGCCAAGTTGTTCTTATTTATAATCTCAGGTTGTTATTTACAACTCAACTTTGTGACAGATTTTTAACTTTTAAAAGTTGAAATGTATTTTCTCACAAGTTAACCTGTCCCTTCTCAGGTTTTCTACAGCCATTTACACAGCATGGGAGAGTTTTGTGCTGAGATTAGGGCTACAGGAGTAAAAAGTTATCACCTGCAAATGCTGCTCCTGGATTTAGGGCTGGGTACTCAGAGCAAACACAAATTTAAATTGTCAGTGCTTTTCATACAGAAATTAAGTAAGAGTGGGGTTAAGGGGAAAGCTGGATAAAAGGAAACTATAAGTCTTCTGAAACAGGATAAAGGTAGAAGAAAATCTCACCAAGATGAGGTGAAATGCTCAGTACCAGACAGCATGGAAAAGGTTTTGGGCAGAGTAGAAAGAGGAGTATTCCCAACACAGATGCAACAGCAACCAGACTACAGGTAAACACCCTGCAAGGGAAGTGTGATGAAAGAGGAGTATTCCCAACACAGATGCAACAGCAGCCAGTCTACAGGTAAAAAACACCCTGCAAGGGAAGTGTGACAATGCTTTGGTTTTAAACTCGGCTTGTCCGCAGAACAGCCCACATGAAAAAGCTCGGAGCGTGGATGTTTGGCTTCTCAAACCACAGACTTTTGTGTTTCTCTGTCCTCACAGAAACATCTGTCTGGCTGTAACCCGTCTCGCTCACATCACACCCCAAACACCCTCCCAGCGAGCACGGCGGAGGACGTGATCAACCCTGTCACAATGTATACACAGAAGACCACTACACGTGTAAACAATTAGGGTCACACAGGCATTTCTCTGATTTTCTGAGTCTCAGGCACTGCAAACACGCATTTTGTGCTGTGCAAACAGAGTGGACACACCCAGGAGCCTCACCCCCCTGGGATGGGGTGCATTTGGGAGCAGCATCCTACACCAAGGCAAAGTCTCAATGGAGTCTGAGGGAGCTGCAGGGTGCTCAGCACTTTTGAAAAGCAGAACGTTTATATTTAGACTCTTAAATGAACTTCACAGCCTAAATTTAGGCTCCTATTTCTGACACCAAATAAAAAAAAAGAAGGAAAAATAGAAAAGAAAAAAAATCCATATGTGTTTCCAAATTTAGAGCTGGGTACCTCGACGTAGTCATGTCGGAGTGAAATGTAAACCTTGCACTTCGGCCCACATTCCTATCAAGTTGATTTCCAAAAGGGGAAGCGATCAAGCACGCAATATTTTAAAAGGAAAATAATAATCCAGACTTGCTTGTGTGAATTCCTTACATCCTGCTTTATTGCTAGCTGCGAGTCAATTGATTTGGATCTCACTTGCAGTCTCTTACACAACTGCAACTCCATCAGCTCTAACGAAAGCAAGATTTTGCAAAATTTCCATCTCAACTTCAGCTGTTAAATCATATTTCCAAAGACAACAGTGGCACATAAAAAAGTTTTAGTCCCAGCAAAGTCAGCAAGGCTAAGGCTCCTAAATCCATGCTGAAGTATTACACACCTTTCAATTTTGACTGGTATAAAATATCACTGTGCAAATATTTTCCATTTGCAGGAATCACCTGCTCCTGACAGCTTCTCAGGGAATTTTTCTTCACATGTAATACAATCTAAACATATGTGTTGCATTAAGTTGGGTTATATCAGGTCATGCCACCTGACACAGTATATCCCAACATAATCTAATGCCATGTAAATCATTCATTACAACAAACCTAAGGAAAAAAAAAGTCAAAAAGGACAACTTTTTTCCCACTTCACAGGCAGCTGCAGCAAATAAAGTGTCTGTATTTTCATAAAGGGCCAGGTGAGCATCTGTATTTTGGTGTTATTTTAAGGCATTTCACTACATCTCCATTTCCATGGTGGCCACAGCTTCAGTCCCAGCTTGCTGATAACTAGTGGTGAAAGGAAGGGAAGTTTTAGGACTTGGTTTTAGAGAACATTTTATATTTTCATAGCCAATATATGCGATAACAAAAGTACAAGTGTCAGAAATATTATAGCAGAGCCATAAAATTCAATGCAGGTCCAAAGCTCAGTGAAAACCAGCAGGGGAACAGGTGGGTGAGCAGGCAAAGGGGATCAGCTGTCCCAGGAGGTGAACACAAGCCACGGTGTAAATCCATTCCCATAGAGGCCAGATTTCAGGTTCTCCCACCTCAGCTTAAGCGACAGAAATTAGTACTTTTGCATCACTTCATCAACTTTACCTAAGTGAGAGTGTTCAGCCTCTTTTACCAGCCCCACTGCTGCTCCCTGTGCAAAACTGGGAGGGCAGGAGGAGAGGGAGCCACAGTGCACGTTATTCCCTGCAGGAGACCCCCTCCCATCCCTCAGAACTGGCATTGAGAGTTTTCTACATCCCATTCACCCTGCACCACTTTTCATCTCCATGCAGCCCTTAGAGCTGGAAAAATTATTCTTGGGGTTTTAAAGCAGGCATTGAAAATCAGCAGTTCTTCCATAAATATTAAACTATCACACTCATTATGACAAAGGCATCTGCTGAAGGCGATTATTTGTCTGAACAGCCCACACAGCGTAGGTAGAACATGGGTTATGTTAAGAGCCTGTTGTAGGATGCAGTCTTGTATCATTTCATAAAGTAGGAATTTTACATCCAAAGGGTAAAGCTTAATATCATGAATTATAACCATAGTAAGTTATTGCTGATTTTTTTTTTTATTTTGCAATTCTGTATTTTTAAAGTTGTCTACTTATCTGCTAGAACTGCACTGAATTGGATTTAATTGCCAACAGATTTTTACTTATAGCAATAGGAGTGGCTTGTGAGTAGCTACAAAAGGATTCTTACAGGAGCAGGAAAATAGCATCCCTTTACACTGAAACAAACAATTACTGCTGATGTGAAAATACACTGAGTCTCACAGGCAAGCATAAACCCTGCTTACAATTGAGATAATTTCAGTTGAACTAGCTTTAAATTCAAATTCATGCTAATGAAGAGACTGCAAACACACCTTGAACCCTAATTCAATAATGAGATCAACAATTACACTTAAAGGTTACTTAACACTGCAGCAGTGCTAGCAAAATCCTTTTGATCACCTATATTTTGCTGTTCATTATTTTCTTTGATGATTAATAACACTGAAAAGCATTTGGTAAAAAAAGGAAATGAAGTACAATATTTATACTTATTACAAAGAGCATTAGCAAATCAGAGGCCTCAGAGCACCTACCTTAAAAAGAAAACATCATCAATATTTGATGGTTGTCTTCTTTAACATCTAGCTGTGGTTTTAACAACAGCAAAACTTTCAACCGTGGATCCACCACAGTTCCTAAAATGCCATCTTTTATCCAGCAGACCCATGTGCTGGCCATTTTCTTACACTTCTTTGTTTCCATCTTTGTGTGGCCCTTAGAAAATAGAAATTTGTGAATGTGTAATTTCAAGAGGTGAGTGGCAAGAGGCATTTTAGCGAGCAAGAGGAAAGCAGTTATTTGACTTGGTGATTTCAACACCGCTCTGCGTCAGGAGGGAAAATGGCACGAAGACATTGTGCTAGGCAACAGATCATGTAAACATTTCCTATGACAGTCTTTCATCATCTATAGGAACATTTACACTGCCAGATCTTGTCTTCTTTAAAAATGTCAGCTCGGTAAGTTTGATGCACATGTGCTCCTTCTGTAAGTGTCTGCTCAGGCAGACAGTTTACTAATTTGTGGCTCAGTAAGCCTTCCACTGCACCGAGCACCTTGAGGTTAGCACATCTCTAATCATTATTTGATAACAGAAATCTGTAAGCATCACATCCCTGGTAACAAGAACATTGTATCTTAGCAACCAGCCTTGATATTCAAACAATTTCATTAAAGCGTAGCACCTCTTAGCAGGTGGGTGAGTGCGGGTGTTGATAAACATTTATAATATGATCAACCATTGTGTTTGCCAACACTATAATCATCATGACAAATTTATGAATTTGTTTACAAGCTCCTAGGTACCAACCTAAGTAGGTAAACTACCTCATAGCACGCTTCTGTGTCTATAGATAGAGGCGCATTCCAAGATTTGATGCTTCTTTAAATTGAACATATTGGGAAGAGGGTTAGCAGATGAGCATCACATGTCACGGTAAAAATCACCATTTAAATTAAACCACAAAGGATGTGTTAGAGCGAGGGCAAGGATTATATTTCACCCCCAAGAGAGCAAGGAAATTTAAAGTTGAAACTGTCTGTAATCTATTCCCAGGTCCCCAACAGGGCACAAATGTGGACATGGTACCCCAGCCCACATGGAGGGCCCTGGGGGTCATTCCCACCACACACAGGGAGCAGTGGCTTCCTAACCTCAGCCAGATCTTGGCAGCCCTGCCAAAGGGAAATATCAGGATAACCCATCTGTCTCTCCAGAGAAAGGGGCAAAACTCAAATTATTTCAGTTCATCAAATACAGCACTACCTATATCCAAGAAAGATGACAGGCTTTGAAGAAAGCAAATCCACCACCTCATTTGGGAAATGCAGCATGGACATCCTCAGTCATGCTCAGCAAAAAGGGGCTCACACAAACACATCTTCTGAACTGGAAGCACTGCAGGCCAGATTGGCTAAATTTTGCTTACAGAAACACAGGAAATCTTGCTCAGTTCTGGGTTAGAGCCTTGTCCCTTGCTGTCCCAGGAAAGCTCATCATATAATGCTGAATGAATACAGTTCATAAACTACTTAGCTTCATCTTAAAACCTGTTAACTTTGTTAACCCCATAACTTCTATGGGAAGATTTTTCCAGAACAGAAATAACTTGAAGATTTAATCTGAGGCTGATTTTATTTACATCTCTTGAATATTCGTTTGTTCTCATGCCAATATTGTCATTTAACTGAGACCACTCAACCCCTCTTGGTGTTTACATCCCCCCTTTTTTTAAGCACAGAGCAATCATGACCCCTCTTAGTCTTCGTTGTTGCTAGGCTAAACAAATTGTGCTCTTTTATGGCTGTATTACATCAACACAACCCCGTGGAGGGCAATAGGTTTGCTCTTTTGTAATCAAAACCAGCATTTGATCTCATGAACTTAAATGGAAATATCCTTCTAGGAGTGTTACTTTCTGAAGTGATTTCCAGTGTTGAGTTGCTGCCCAGAGGGGCAAGGGGGAGAGAGAGAGGGGACAGCCAGAGAAAGTGAGCTGGCCAGCCCAGGGTCAGACAAACTGACCGCCCTCTTTGCAGCTCCACGTGCCAGCTGAAGTCACTCAGGCCCTTTGGAGGGTCACATTTTACACAAGGGTTTTAGTTGCCAACCTGAATTATCCAACTATTTATCTACCAAATCAACCTAAAAATGTGAGTCCCTCCACCCTTTAATTTCCCTGTAGGGTGAAGCCACCTTCACCATCCCACAGGGAGCAGCAGTCTCAGGCATAACATCCCCTCAGCAAGGATCATACAGACTCAGGTCCCAAACACACTCTCAGATTCAAATTTCATAGTCTTACATCCATATTGTGGACACGAAACCAGCCTGTGGCTGGAAGACCATATCTAGAAACTTCCAGACAGTCCTTTGCTCTGAGAATGTTTTGCTCACAGAATTATCCATCAGTCAGATGATTTCTTCATTGCCATTCGTGGGAAAGCATGTGCCAAAAAGCAAACAAAGGCAACAGGAGAGGCGAAAAAATTAAGATCTATGTGTGGCTAAGCAGAATGTATGTCATACTCCAGCTTTGTGCCTGATTCATAGATATTTTAATAAAAGAAATCAGGAGAAAAATTCTTTGAACAGTTAAGAACTCCTTGACTCTTCATTCTAGTCTTGAAAATAATGACCTGTTCCCCTTGTCAGTGACTGGTTTGCACTAATTTTTGCAAGCAAACCAAATCATAACCTTGCTCGAGCTGCAACAACCTGTGTTTAAAATTTACCAAAAGGTGAAAGATGGAATGCAGGCAAGAGAAAAACAGGAATATGAAGTTTGTACCTTGTACCTATGGCACCCAAGGTAACACCACCGCGTCACTGATTTCACACGGGGCACGTTACATCAGGCTATTAATCTACCTGAAATACCTGGGGCCAAGTGAAGCGTTCTGAAATAGGTAACTGAGACTGCCTTCTGGAAATTAAAGTCATCCACTGCAAAAAAGGAACAACACATTTTGTCACTGTAGCTTATTGTCTTTGAGGTTAACTTTCCTCCCAGTGTTAAGATCCAATGATAATCCTGTAAACTATACCTGACACAGACTAATATTTCAGTGGGATTCCTCCACCTCTTTTCCTTTAAACTAACTTTTCAACTTTGTAAAGCTACACAAGTTTTAGGTATCTGAAGACATTGTAAAAAAAAAATCAGAAACAAGAGCTGCAGGAAACTACAGAAAATACTACACACAAACTTTACCAAACAAGTGCCAAGTACAATACACATCAATCATATATATAAAAAAATGTAAATTCACAAATTTTCAGGAGGCCGAGTAAATTCATGTTTTCTCGTATACAAACAGCATGCAAGTTTGATTTCCAAAGGTACACCCTTTTCCGTTACCAGATAATATTAAAAAAAAAAGAAAAATTGGCCAGCTGTGGCTCCTCATGCCTCAATTTCACCTTCTATAAAATGGGAGAACTTGAATCTCATCTCCTTTCCTAAAAACTATCATGTTCAAAGCATGAACCTGAAGTTATTTTTGGAATAGTATCTTCAGAACAGGCTGAAGAAACACCATAAAGAACAACATCACTTGCAAGCAGAAGTCAAATTCATATTCGTTAGCAGAAATCTTTATACTCTGTGTTTTCATAGCACAACAGAGTCTGAGCTACGGAGTGATGACAGCATTAAACTGCAAAGAAATTTTCTCCTTCCCCTTCAGCATATTTCTTTTGCAGGACACATGTTTAGCAGTCAAAGAAGAGAAATGAATGAGTATCTGTAATGCTGTGAAAAATTTCAAGTCTGGGTTAAAATTTCTAAATGCAGTTAGAAATGGGACAGGTTTAGAAGAGAGAAAGAAGGCTTTGAGGTGGCCTTCAGACAGTGTTGCCCTGCTCTCTTCTCCACCCATATAATATTCCTAGAAAAATCTGGTATTTTGGGTTATTTTTCCAGTAACCCCAGATTGCATCTATTCCCCATGAAAGGTAAGTTAACATGCACATGAAGCCAAAACCTGGTGAAAAACCTCCCTTCCTCCACATCTTGTTTGCTAATACTCCAATACCCCAACTTCCAAGTCTGTCCCACATCCCTGCCACAGAGGAAGCCACCTGACAACACTTGCTGGCCACACAACACAGCAGGCAAGGACACATCCAGGTCAGCCAGGAACAGACACGGGGATGATAATAAAACACAGTTCTGCAGAGGCAATAACCACTCAACACCCCCACGGGCTGGTTAAATATTCTCCCTGCTATGGGAAATAAATGTTATCCCAGTTTGGGAAAACTGACAGAGATTGTGTCGAGGCTTCATGAAGCCACTCATCAGACAAGGAGTTTGATCTCCTGGGGTTCAGGTCCCCATTTTATATCCAGAATCAATGTCAAAAAAAAGGGAGAATGGATTTTTTCCCATACAGAGAGGAAAACTGTCCCTCTGGGGGTGAGAGGCACAGTTTCTAATGCTTTTACAGCCTTCCCCACACCAGCTATAGGACTGGTCAAGGGTTTGGCTCACAAAAGGACAAGGAGCACATGCTGAGGCCACCTGTGGCTCCACATTCCCCTCTTTCATTCCTCAGCCCTCTCCTCTCCTCCTTCCTGGGGAAAACTGCTTACAAAGAGCGACACCATGGGTATTTGGGAGGTCCCATAAATTCAGAATTTCTGCGATTCAAACTCCAGCAAGCTGTTTTTACACATACTGGGAGCAGCAGAATGGGGAGAATATGCTGAGAAACAGGGTCCTACTGCACCAGCTGGGGGTAACATTTTCTTACAACCAGCACAAGATGCCACAGCTGACGCCTGAAGATAAATATACACCCTTTCATATTTAACCAGCATATTTTGCCTTTTCAGCACAATACTGAAATCTGTTTAATTTTCAAACTGCCAGTTGAGATGTTCCTGACATTTTCAGTGGAGAAGGACAAGACGACCAAGGCTGAGGATGCCCACACAGAGTGACATCACTTTGAGCCCAGAACAAAAATGCCACCACAAGGGATGTCAGAAAAGCTCACTCCAACACCACTACACAGCAGCTTACACGACTCCAACATTTGTTTTATAATCACTAAGCAAAGTCCTCCAAAAATTTTTCACTAACTTCAGGCAATTGAAGTGCCCATTCCAGTTCCAACACAAAGTTTTTAAATGTTTTGTGCTGGTGAACTCTGGGCTGGCATGTCCTAAATGCATCCTTTTCCTTGATTCCCAGCAGAACTTTTTGTCCAAAACACACACACAAAAACAGCACAAAACTAAAACCCACCATAAACCAGGTAAATCTAGTTTTCATACTGGTATGAGACAACTTGTGAGCTACCTACTTAGTACTATCACAATAATTAAGAATGTTCTAGCAGCAAGAAAAGGCAAAAAACACTTTGGATGTTTTGCTGAATGTCCTGGAGTTGTATAAATTTCCTGGCTTTAGTTCTTCAGAAGCCCATCCTATAGATTAAGATCTTGCAGTGGTCAGTTAAATTATATATGTTTTTTGTTAGAAGCCTAAAGATAAATATGAATTCATAAGTGTGCATATACAGAAATACCTGCAGGACTTAATCATTCAGATCACAGTGGAAAGTAGTTTTAACACAGCAGTGAATTTTGCCTTTCCAGTGTGTTAGAGAAAAGGAAAAAAGTAGAGCTGTGTATGAACATAAATCAGAGTGACCTTTACCACTTCTTTAACTCCCAAGGAAAAGCTATTGCATTTTAGGGAAAGAACAGTCTCCATTAAAGAATGAGACAATGAGCCCATTAGGTCAATTTTAATTTTAAGACCAGAATATTAAATATTCCCTTTGATTATGAATTGTATTAAAGTGATTAAAATCATCTAATAAAAAAAATCCTAATCCCAGACCCGCTGTCATATAAATATATACGGTTCAAAATATTTCAGTGCAACTTAACATTTGTAATAAGGTCCATAATTTATTAAAATGATAATCTAACCACATTTAAATTAATTTTAAAACTCAAAAATATACACTCTTACCATCTTGCTGCCTGATATAAAAGAATGACAGTAAAATCACATTTTCTAGCTTTTTGCTTCTCTCCTTATTGCGTGACCACCTCTACAACATAAAAACATCTTGAAGGACTCAAATGAACTCCATCAGATACTGGGAGAGATGAGTGACAAAGCTACAAAAAAAATCCTAACATTTTCCTGAAGAATCTTTGTTATTATTTATAAACACTTTTTTTTTCTGTTGCTGTAACACAACTAGGAGACATATGTAGATAGATAAAACACCAAATGTTTATTTTTTTAATTTGGTGGGGTTTTTTTATGTTTTAAAGTGATCTCTGCATTTTGCATTTTCCTTCAGATCACTGCCATAGTCTTCCGAGGCAGGCAGCAATCCCCGTTTGACTCATCACATTATGTGCTCGTATTAAGTTTTGCATTAAATCCCAGTGCCATCTAGAACTTGCCACTAATATCTTTACACCACTGAGGCTTTGATATTTGATGGAAAGCCCCTGAAACCTCACCAAGGGTCTCATCAAATCAGGCAAGCCTCACTTTGCTGTGTATTTACCAAGTGAAGCATATATTCAAGTGAACCCAGTTTGAGGAGTCCATGGTTAGTTAATCAGCTATGAAGAGTTTTCTCAACCTATTGTTTTTAGCAATACAGCCAAAATTCTATGAGATGGCATCCCTTGCTGCTCTACTTAAATATCAATGCTTTACCTGAAGAGAATCCAAATGGTATCACTCCCTACCACTAATTCCTGACTTCTTGCTTAGTGCAACGCATCTAAAGAAATGAAACTTATTGAATCAAGTTTAATGACATAATAAATTCTTCCCTTCAGACAATGTTGAGGCTTAATTCACTAGAGCACTTTAAGCCTTTGCCTTTAGCATCTGATGGGTCATTAGTCTGTAATCCTCAGCTAGCCTGTTTGGAATCTAAACTAAATCAGGAACCGTATCAGTAGTTTCTGAAATATGACTGGCAGGTCAAGTGGCCTCAAAAAGACTGCCTGGGGCATTATAAGACTAGGATAGGGCATGACTAGAACAGAACCAGTGATGGATCTGGAAGCGTGTACTCAATAAAGACTTCATTCATTCTAACTCACTAAACAGCAGTTCTTCAAATGACTTGACTTATATTTTTGATGTTTTTAACCAGTAGGTCATGCAATAAAATTGTCCTGTATGTGCCAATAGGCTTAACACACAGATCATTGACTTGCATGCTTGGGCATTTTTTATTTATATTTTTCCCTCAAGTTTTTCCATAGCAGCCTGAAAAAGGCAATAGAATCACTGCCGTGTGGGAAAACATGTAATCTAAAGGACTTAGATCATAGAATTTTGAAGAGCAGAAAGTTTGATGAAACACCCTTTTGTCCAAAAAGAAAAAATAAAAAGCTCTGAAACGCCCAGTCTTACACCTGGAAAGCCACATTCTTGAGATGCTACAAATAATCTCTGCTCCCAACTGAATATTTCTCACATTACATATTAAAAAACACTCTCTATGCAACTAATTTTAAGGCTTTTCAATACAAGCCAGAAAACCAGCTCTGCTTTAGAATTTCAGCTGGAGTATTTCAGGCTTATTGGAGAGGAAAGTGTGCTGTGCTCATCTCCAGCACTCTCCACCACAGCATTCACTGAACGCTTGTGAGACTTGATTCAAAGTCCATTTCAGTCAATTGACCCCAGTGGTCTTTAGATCAAGCCCTTAATCTGTACATTGCACTCAGATAATCAGTAACAGCTTAGTTAGACAGTTTTGGTTTGTTTTTTTTTTTATTCCACTCATCATTTTCCAGATTCAACAAAACACTTCCAAACTCCTCAAAATCAGACTGGCTCTTCTGGTGGATACAGTGCAGCACACAATATAGCAGAGGTTTAAATGGTGTTTGCAGTTAAAAAAAAAAAAAAAAAACACAGTGGGGGAAAATTAATAAATAAACATATAATCTTGACACTTTGACTCCAGAAAATACCCTGAAGAGCTTCAGCTCTGATGTTAGAGTGATTTCTCAGTGGAGACAAAGGCACATTGGCATGAAGCAGGGAGTGAAAAGGAAGACTAATTCTGGTTTGGAAACAGAGCACGAGGCTGGGTTATGCACTACAGACAAAGTCCCCCCACTGTCCCTAGAACACCAAAATGCAAGGATTCAAAAGTCAGGATAATCTCAAGATCCCCACTCTTGAGGAGTGACAGGAGGCCACAATCACCCCATTTAAGAGTCACCTTCTGCAGAATGGCTGTGTGAGATTCAGCAGGGCAAATCCCAAAATATCCCCAATTAGAAAGATAACTCATTTCCAGATCTAGCCTGCTCAAAGTTGTCTACAGTTTAATTTAAATATGCATTAAACACACTGTGTAGCAGAGGCAAAATTACTTATTGCTTTAAGCATGCCCATGCTATTTTAAAATAGCCTGGCCGTCATGAGCATTTCTCCTATTATCTTTGGTGACATTTAATCAGTGCTTAAATGTTGGGAACACAGGGGAAAGAAATCAGGTTATATATTTGGGAAGGCAACTCTCAGAAATTAGGCTTCTTTCCAAAAGAAAACTTAACCAGTTGCTCACTGCCTAAGCAAACAGAGTTAACACTTAAATTTTCTCCTGGTAGGAGGAAAGTCACACCCCAGCCAGTGTTAAATCCTTCTGGGGATGCTCTACCAAGGCTAAATTCAAATTCCCAGAAGACTCAGACCAATAACTTCATCCTCATACAGTAAGATTCTCTTTTTCCCTGTGCCTCATACACTACGGAGGCAGAAAGTATTTACAGAAATGAGGAAATGTAATTTTTTCCCATTTATTATTGAACTATTAAACACGCTCTGTCATTTGGGAACTCCCTCCATCTCCAGCCTTTGTATTCCAAGGTACTTCAGTAACGGCAGTAAGTGAAACTAAAATGCCAACTTGAGATTTGCATTATAAATGGCATTTACAAAGAGAGACTTTTTAAACTTTGGTTGATCTAGCATATCAAAGATCTTTTTCTCTCTTTTTCTAAGCTACTTCAGTGACTGTATTGAAGTGAATGAAAGGATTAGCTTGAAAGTAGCAAGAAATCTGGCATGCAAAGAAATAAATTTTTTCTCCACACTTATTTCAGTTGAACTCTTCATTATATGGGGGCCTCTTTCCTCTTCTGAAATGCATTTTGCTCTGTCTCTCTCAAGCCATCCCATGCTGTGCCAGTCCCAAACAAGGTGAAAATACAAAGTGTGCAAGAGCAGATCCTGACACTGGTTCCCTCAGCTTCTCTTCAACCCTCTGCACTGCCAAACTGAGCACCAGCGTGAAGATCACAAAATATTTACTCGTAATTTCCTCATTAGCCAGAGCTGGAGGTAAATCCAGTGATATTGGTGACATCTGCCTCTCCCACACTTTATCCTGATGCACTTCCCCACTGCACAGACCTCCATGCGGTCAGGATACACATCCCAGAAACACACATGGAGGATGCTCTCCGCTTCCCGAGGAAATCACACACAATTTTCACTACTTGCAGTGTGGTTAGCATAGCCTTACTCCAGTAATATCTATCTGGGAAAAATGAAACAGCATGGAAAAATCACCAGGGGAAGAAGAGCAGAAGGAATGACTCAGTTGTGAACCTGGATTCAGACAAAAATGACTAAGAGCTCCCAAAATCCAAAAAAAAAAAAAAAACTTTGTGACTGCTGATACCAATTCTCCACTCAGATTCGTTCCCATTTAGAAAACTTACAACAAGTAAGATTATTCTTCAGAAATGTTGGTCACTCTGTGGCTCCCTACCTAGCTCATCCCTTTCCCTTGGATAATTAAGCAAACCAGCTGCATTAACTCTTGAAACAAAAGTCCTTTGTGTTTACTGACAAGTTCAGTGGCAGTCCTAGATAAGGATCAGAGATGAACTCCCAGGCTGTGTTGGGTGAAAGACTGAAGGGAAAGAAGGGACTGGCAGGCACAGGCAAGGGCAAAGGCTTGGGTTTCCCAAGCTCAGGCTGAGTCAGAGCTCAGGGCTCCATCGGCGCTCCGTGTTTACGGAATAAATCGTTATTCCATCGCAGACACACTCACTGCCCACTCCAGTCCGAGCTCATTCCTCTTACATCAGTGACTCCACAGCAAGATTAGACAGACATGCAGCAGGGAAAAAATCCAGCTCAGGACAGTGTAAATCCCCGCTTTCCCAACAAACTTGTTTGTGCCAGGGCCGCCCAAGGCCTGCAGGAGAAAGGATGTGTGTCCGGGCCGGCGGCCGAGGACAAACCATGGGACACTCAGAGTGTCCAAATACAGGGACTGTTACTCCAGACATAACAAAATAGAGCTTATAACGACATGCCACTGAGATAGTCTTTCATGTGGGGCTTCTAGAAGTTGATTTATCGGCAACTAATTACAGAAAATACTGGGGGGTTTCTTCACATCACACAGGCCACAATAGATGCTCCATCCCTCAGTGTCGATGACACGGGCACCCTGTCAGAGCTGAATAGCTGCCTACTGACCCCTCCTCTTCACCAGGGGGGACTTGCTAATGTCCTGGGCTAAAACTGTGCCAGCACCAGCTGGCAGGCACGCTCATGAGCCGACAAAACCCACCCCGAAGACAAGAGAGACCTCTGCAACCTGCAGAAGCAAGACCAGAATTTCTCCTTCCTCCCAAGATTAACTGCAGGAGAGTGCTCCAACAGCTATTCATCACCACCAACACCTAAAGCCTTCCTCACTGCATATATCAACGTGTCGAGGGCTGTGACTAATGGAAAAGGCACCACCCTATAAAAAGGAATAAAAATGAAGGAACCATCAGCAACAAGCATCAAGTGAGCTGTACCAAGCTAATTTTTAATGTAAAGATTTGAAATAAATACACACTCAAAAAAAAAAAAAATCAGCCTTCTTATTAATCTCCTCATAAAGAAATGTAAAATATTAAATCAGTTTAGGTTTATTTCAAGCAGCCTTAAAGAGAAAATAAAAATAAGCTTCCAAAATGCCCAGGGAAGTGACACAAGCCTGTGATTCCACAGAGCCTGCAAGGATGCTGAGCCACACGTAAAACACTATTTGCATATGGGGAGTTCAGCACACAACAGATTTTTGAGAAGAGAACAATATTAAATAAAAGAGTAACTGTATTAATACCTATATTTACTTTTGCTGGTTCTTTCCTATAAGGTTTCATATAGGGAGAGGAATTAATTGTCTGGAGCCCACCTTCTGTAGTGACCCACCCAAGTGGGTCAGCCTGAGCCTGATGGCAGAAATGAGCAATAAAAAGTTTAACACTGTCTGAAATAATCCCGGATTTCATTTAATCTCCCTCCTAGTACTAAAAATAACAGAAAGCAATAAAATCTCAGATGGTGCATATTGCAAGAGCCAGAGTTTAATCTCGCTGATGAGAAAAAGAAAAAGCGACAGACCCCTTTCTCAGCTTCCCAGCACTCCCAATTTTGATTCTTTTCCTGCAGTGCTGGAATATGCACCTACTTCCTTGAATTAACAGATCTCCAAATAACACTCATAGGGACTATTTTCCTACACATAAAGTTGCTTTCTCTGTTCAGAGGAGTATAACTGGCTTTGGGAAGAAATATAAAAGAGTTGCTAAAGCCAGTAATTTCCTCAGCCACACATATGGCTTCTAAGTTTAATAGCAATTATGTCATTTTTATATATGATTCACTTGATGTTGTTTTCATGTGAATCATTTGACATATATAACTCTGGCAGATTTCTTAAATAAGCATATCACCAGAGACTAAATTACTAATCAATTAACCAATTTCTCTCTCCCCCCCCCCTCCACTTCCCCCATCTTGGCATGCAATTAGGAGAGAAAACTAAACTTAGAAAGGCACTTGGAGAAAATGAGGTTTGATAAGCCACAGGGTTTTTATTCTGGGGGAGGAAGGGCAATAAACTGGGGCCCACAGCAAGCAAACACATGAAAAGACTTTGCATTCGGGTCCATTGGTGGGACCTGAGGAGCATCTCTGCAACACCCAAGGTATCTCATGCACCCCAAACATTGCACAGCCACCCGGGGCAAGGCTCATGCCCTTCACCCCTTCCTTGCAGGAGCACCAATGTGGCCACAAACACCTGCTGCTCAGCAGTTGAGCAGGTGCAGCAGGGACACCAACACCCCCAAATGCACGAGGTTTTAATTCTCACTTCTCCTCTTGCTGGGGAGGACAGGGAAGCCGGTGCTGCGGAGGAACAGGGAAGGAAGCAGCCCAGTTGGAGAGGTGTTTACAGCTTTCTTGCCCGACCTCCCTGTGCTCTCACCACAACACACACCCTTCTTTCCAGAAGAAATTTCACACCCTGCAACACCCCTTCCTCATTTTCAAACCGCTCACCACCCTGGTGCTCAGCAACCTGTCCCTCGGCCACAGGCACAGACCAGCCCTTCCTCCCCTTTCCTGGGGACACAGCTGGGCATCCCCCTCCAGCCCCACACCACCTCAGCTCCCTCTGCTCTCAGGAACTCTAGGCAGAGAGGGTTTATTTTGCCAGCTTAACTGTTTTTAACATATTTCCTTCAGCTCCCAGCTCAGTATATGGGCAAAACACCTGACTCACTGCATTTATGGGTCTTGAGTGAAGCAGCCACAGACATTTTCCACACCTTTCTTATTACTCTGCTTGGATACCAGGTACCTTTCAGAAGGAAATCCATTTCTCTTACTATAAAAATGCCTTGAAAATTGGTTGTACCTTCCTCAATTCTAACTGCAGTTAGTGAAAGGCCATCTACACCTACAGCAACTTTCCACCAATGTTTTGTTTCTCTCTTACAAACTCCACTGGTCATGTCTCACAAACAGAAAGCAAAGATAGCTGCTCTGAGCAGTTTCTGAGAGCTGATATCTGTGTACTTTGGCTGTTATCAAAAGAACAATTAAGCACACTCTTAATATGGTCACCCAAGTAAATGCACTAACTCCTTTAAGACAACCTTATTTGCTTGTTTTATTTAAGAACTTATTCAAGAGATTTATTTAAAGAAATCAAAGCAAACAGCAAGACCAGGGCTCAACCACTAAGCATTCAGAAAACCAACTACTAAAAATCTTTTCCAACATTAAAATTAAGTTTAGGTTTCACCATCCACTTTCCAAACACAAAAAGTTCATAAGCCATCACAAGGTAGAACCCCAGCTTTGTTTTCCCACCTCCCATAGCTGATTTTACCTTAGAAATGAGGATTCCTTGCTTCTGTCCTTCCTTCTTTTTGTCTTTGATCCAAGAAAGTGGGAAGACCAGCTCCTCTGATATATCCACCCCCCTGCAGCCAGGCCCAAGTGAAGGCACCTGCACCTTCTGGAGAGTCAGAGCACACCTGGGAGAAAGGAAAGAGGTGAATGAAAGCCTGTAAGCCAAGCCAAGCCAAACCAAACCAAGCCATCTAAACTAGCAAGTGACAAGTGTGAGCTTTACACATGGACATCTACTGAGACAGTAATAATCCTCCTGCTAGGGTGAGCAGGCATCCTAATCACCTCTCCCTGTTACTCATGGTATTCACATAAAGCAAAATCACTTACCTAGATGAGATTCATATTTTAGAGAATATGTTCTAGCCCTTTGCCTGATTCACAGTACAAACTGATTATTTCACTGTCCCAAATCATGGTGATGAGAGAACGGAATCATTAAATCATTTAAGTTGGAAAAACCCTCTGAGTCCAACCATTAACCCAGCACTGCCAAGTCATCACTAAACCATGTCCCCACTGTCCCACTCTGCTTCACCTTGAGTATTGGGGACAGTTTTGGGAAAAAGGAGGAGAGGACACTGATCTATTCTCTGTGGTGCTCAGTGACAGGGCCTGAGGGAAAGCTTAGAGCTGTGTCAGGTTGGACATCAGGAAAAAGTTAAAAAGTCCTTCACCTACAGGTTATTGGGACTGGAAGAGGCTCCCCAGAGCAATGGTCACAGCACCAAGGCTGACAAAGCCCAGGAAGTGTTTGGACAACTCTTCTGGACACAGGATATGACTCTTGGAGATGGTCCTGTGCAGGGCCAGGAGTTGGACTTGATGACCCTGGTGGGTCCCTTCCAACTCAGCATATTCTGTGATTCTATGACACAAATAATGTCCCTTCATTTTACAGCTGAAACACCTGAAGGATGAGATGAACTTCCATGGTAAAAATACCCCAGAAACACCAAGATAAGTAAGCTTGGAGGTGAGCTGTGCTCACACTGATGTGATTTTTTTTTTTTTTTTGGTGAAAAAAATGAGGTCTTTTTTCTCACAGCAGTGGTCCAACCTCCTTCTGTTCACTCATTATTTCAGGTTTTCATGCTCAGATGTTGCAGATTATCACTGACAGGAGCTCTTCACTCCTAGAAGTTTTGTTTGGTTTCATTCAAAATCTGGGTTTATTCTCCCTTTTCCTTCTGCTGTACAGATCTGGCAATGTGGCTTTATGAAACAATCAATTCCCCAAAGACAAGTGTGCTGGCAGGAATCAATACAGCTGGTTTGACTCCCCTGAGACATGGCTTGTTCAAGGTGAAAAGCCTGCTGGGTTTTCTTTACCTGGCTGGTTACCAACTGCTATAAATAAGGAAATTCTGAACAACAGAGTTCATAGAACTACAGAATTACTTAAAGGGACCTTAAAGACCATGAGAAAGGATATTTTCCACAAGTCCAGGTTGTGGAAAGCCCCATCCAGCTTGGTCTTGGACACTTCCAGGGATGGGACAGCCACAGCTTCTGTGGGCAACCTGTGCCAGGGCATGTCTCCTTCCTGGACATACCTGGCAGGATCATCTTCCCCACCTGGGAAACAGGAACTTCAGCTGCCAAGGTGTGACTCTGTCTTGGAGGATCAGCTTCAGAGCACCTGCCCAGCTCCTGGTCATGACACTCATCCCAGGATTTTCCAGCGGGGTGTTCGTAACACTGCCATTGCTTCCCCACATCATGAACATTATCAGTGCTGGTCTGGGTGCTACTAGTCCAGTGTTCATCCAGAGCCCTACCTTTGTTTTGTGAACACTCGGTTCTCTTTGCAGGCTGCCCAAAGACCTGCTGCCACTAGCTGTGGTTTCCAGGCAGCCACGTGTGCTTCTCCAAAGCCTCAGAAAACACCGAAGCTTGAGCACTTCTCAGAAGAGAATCCCCCTGGCTGCTTTTTTGATCCTGTTTACTCCATGCACTTAATTAACACAACCACATTCTGAGGATGCATGTTATCAGCACCACATGCCCTGGTCTAACAAAAACCATGGCGAAGTATTAGCAATAAAATCCCCGCCTTGCAGAAAAAGCAACAGCAAAATGCTCCTCCACCATGTACCAAATGGCACGTCTTCTGTGGCATCCCCACCTTCCTCGCCTCCCTCTTCCTGTGGCTGGTCCATCTGTCCTCACTTGGGAGCTCTGATTTCACACATCTTTCCCCACCACATCTCCCCTGCTCGCCGGGTGCTCCTCAGGCACTCCGTGATTTGCAATCCTGCAGCAGTTGCGCTGCGCGGTTTCCCATCGCTCCCGGCCTGCCCCGACTTCTGCATTTCCTGTTGCCAACAAACCCACCTTACACCCACTGCCAGCCCTCCCTGGGACACTGTTTCCACCCACCCCATGTGGTCTGTGCTCTGGGTGTCAGCAGTGTGAGCTCCTGACACGCTCTGCCTGCTGAGTCCCACTCACCCGTTCCCTGCCGTAAAGAGATAACCTGCTGGCAGAGGGATGGAGAGAACTTTGCAGAGTGGCCCTGTCCTTCCTCTTCTCCCCTCCCCATTCCCCTGCACACCCTCCACACCCGGAAGGCTGATGACAACATGCTGAGCTCAAAATCTCCCACCCTACTTAAGCCCCTTGAGAATCTTTCCCACTCCCAGACGAGTCCTGAGAAACGTTCACTCAAAGAAGACTTCCCAGCTGCAGAATCCTCAGTGCCAGCAACCTCTGCACTCCCAAACCTGAAGTGATCCAAGCTTGGACTGGACCTGTCAGATCTGCTCTGGAAAATTCACAGGCTAAAAAATCACTAGAAAAGGAGCAGAGCAGCTCTTTTGCTATTAGAGCAAAACAATATTGAAACATTAATGACTATTCTTTCTTGCCCCAGGACTTACTTGGCCAACCAGGAAACAACTAACCTGGTTCCCTTTAAAAGTTATGGCACACCCTGTAGCAAAGATATTAAAATTTTCCATGTTTTTCTCTTCCTCAGATTGATTGTTACTGCAAAAGGACAGACAAAGCTTGGGCTAAAGGAATTTTCAGGAGTCTTTCTAAAGTAAATTTCCTCTATTTAGTGAAATTGCATGCTGCTGATACACATTATTGGCCTACAGAATGAGACTCATCCACCCAAGGAAAAGGATTAACTGAAATATTGCCATTTCTAGGAATTAAAGTTATTGGAATTCAAGCTGAAGCCCATTTCCTATACGCAATCTTAATGTGATCCTCAGGGAGCTCTGAAATTATCATCTTCAAGTAAGTGATCTTTTCATGCAATTTTATTCTAGCACTATATCTAGGTATCTTCTCCATAACTTCTATGTCCACAAGCTTATTTATCTCCTTGCTAAAGTTCAAAATCTAATTTCCAACACAGGTTACTTACTGTAATAAACTGTACAAGCTTTAAAGTGACAAGTTGAAAGATACAATTTTTTAGAGTTATGAATTAATAGCCATATACGTCAAAGAAAGTGCCAACTTTTTCATATTTATAGATATATTATTGAAATGATAAAAAATGAACTGGGGAAAGAGAAAAGAAGTGAGGAGAACTACATATAATGAATCAAACATACTTAACAAGACATGTACAGACACTTTAGTGTGCATCTCTTTTATTACATTACATTAATCAAATTCTGCTAAAGACATCCATCTAAGCGAAGTGTCACAGTGATATTCTATAAAAACATTCTTTTGAAAAAGAGTCTTCCCTGACAGTGGTATCAACTCCACTGTCTTAAGTGATTGTCAGGACTGCATTACTCAGAAATTAAGAGAATTTATGTAAGTGCCTCACGAGCTCCCCTGAAGAAAAAAAAATAATTTAATTGGCAGAAGTGTACAAACTCTGATAAAGGCTGGTAAAACAGGGATAAGTGATTTCACTTAGGGAAGCATGAATAGGGGTTTTTTCCGGCTTCTTTCTCCTCTGGTTCACAGCACCGACAGACTTTCTTAGTCGGGAAAATCCTGGAAGGAAATCTTCCCTTCTGTTAAAATGGGCAGAATATGTGCTCTTTTGCTAAATTATCCACCAAGACCCGATCAGCTGAGATTTGAGGCTATTTTTCTTTTTCCATGTATTTATTTATTTATTCTAATGAGCCTACAAATACCTCTCAGGAAGGCAATGGAGGTTTCTTTGCCATGCAGATGTGAGGCCCAGATGTGGCACAGCTTGGCATGGTCTGGCTCTGGGGGGCAGAGACAGTTCTGGCAGGCTGTGCACATATGAGCTCAGGTTTGCGCCAGGCACGATCTTCTTCTTCCTACTACCAGGCAGATGCAGCAAACGCAAGGTAACTCAGCATTTTTACAACCTACTGTACCTGTGTGTTTCAAAATGGGATTTATAGCAGGTCTTCATTTGCTGCTTAAGAGGAAAATGACGTGGAGTTAAAATTTTGGTTTAATTGTTTCATTATTTCATCTCCTTCTTTGAAACAGTCTAACCCAGGATTTCTTAACTTTGACCACACCTAAAAAAAATACGAATGCTAAAATTCCCATCAAATAGAGAATTTGGATGAAGCTACTTTCAACCCCAGTGCCAGCAAGCCATAGAGAATGAGGGGTGGAGGGTGTTGCATCACTTCTCCTCCATTATTTAAATGCAGTGGGATCCATAAATCCACAGAGGTGACATCCATTAGGTAGCATTAAGGTAGTGCTGGTATTCCCACTCAGCTCTGGGCTTTCCATTGTGTGTGTGGGGGGGGTTGGTTTTACTTCCCTGCAAAGGAAGGGAAAGCTCCTCATGGAAATCCCTGAGTGATGTGGCATCAAGTGTCAAAATATAAGAGAAGGAAACAAGGCACAGGGAATAGTTTCATCTAAGTGATTCACTGACAGATCACAAAAGCAACGATTTGCTCTTCCCAATTATCTTCTAATTTCACTAATCAAACTATTAAGCCTGGATGTTATTCAAAACTCAAAGTCAACACTACAAAAAAGCCAAACATGAAATCCACCATTTGCATAACTTATTAAGTGAAATATGGAATTCATGTGACAGACAGAACGTCAACTTCAAACTGTGTTTCCAGCCACAGCAAGAGCTGTTTGATCTACACGGGTTAGCTCCCTACCAGGAAAAAAAATCACACACACAAAATTTGCCAAACTAGTCAGCGCAGAGCGATTCTGCAGTGAACTTTGTAAATGCAGGAGAGCTGTGAACACGTCGGATCAAAATTCTGCCACAAATTCAAACTAATATTTACCGAACATCCAGTTCACTGCTCGCTCAGCTGCTCTTATCAATGTTTTAATAAACTATAAATCCTAGCGAGCCCTGAGGCAACTTAACTGCTGTAGTGATGCTGGAGGGTGATTAGGAAAAAAACTAAAGATAAGATCCATTGTTTTTTTCATGGTTGTGCACATCATTTTTCTATTTCTTATGCTTTATGTGTGATAATCTGAGCTTCCTCAGAGGTAAATTCTCATCTAATCATAACTCCCCACACACCAACAGAACATATCCTATGTGGTCTAACAACAAAAAAACACAGAGCAAGAAGTGCTTCATTAACAACATGGATTTAACCTACCGTAAGCTCATTTTTAGGCTGCAACAAAAGCCCTGGAAAAGGTGAAAATTAAAAGATGTCACCTAAAGAGCTCTCTAAAATTAGAATTAATTTTAATCTGCCTGGAAAAAAAAAAACCTGAATGGTGATGAAAGTTATGAAAAGGGGGGTTGTTTTAAAAATATATGTAATATCAAACAAAAGGAAAAAGAATCCCTGTTTTAAAGAAACAGGACAGACATCATGCTCTGTTGTTCAGATTTATACTTAAAGCACATGAAAATGTACTGGCAGAGCCCATCCTGTGGCATTTCTGACATGTGCAGTGTATGGGATGTGGTCCTGGGTGCAGGCAGGTAAGGGCAAAAGGAGGAAGGCACAAATGGGTGGCAGAGGAGGTGCAGAGGGATCACCTCTCATTTTAGTAGTCCCACAGATGCCAGAGAAGGATCTTGGGTTTGAAGGGGACGTTTAAAAGCCGTGTCAGTATGTTCTGCTCTGGAACTGCTCCAGGCAGCATTGGGAGGAAGGAGATATCTCCTCTCGCTATTTTTGGGCTGGAGCATCCCTGCTCCAGACGGGTTCTTTTGCTTGTCTGATTCACCACAGCCAGAGCAATAAACCAGGAGGATGAGCTGGATTAATATCAGGTGTGTCATTAATAAATATTTCCCCCTTTCCCAGTGTTTCTCCCTCTGTCCCTGCCTGGGTCTGCTCTGCTCCCCAGGCAGCCCATCCCTGGCTCTCACAAGCCAGGCTGACCTTTCTCTGCATACACAGCCCTGCCAGGATCAGCCCCAGCAACTGGAATTTGTCTCCCTCTAAGTGACAGCTGCCATTTTAATGATCCAGCAGCAAAGGTGAGTTTCATCTCAGGAGGCAGAGAGGGAATGCAAAATAAAGAAAGGAAAAAAAATGTTTCCAGGAGGAGCTCCTGAAGATCAGATGGTTAGGAAGTGATTTGGGGGTGAATTCTATATTTAAAAAACATTTTTAGCCAATTTAGGATAACTAGTTCCTACATTGTACTGTAGGTGCATATTTATAACTCGTTTTGAATGGATTTGTATTAAATTGGTGATTTTCAGTGGTTCTTAACAGAACCTGACTCTTCCTTGTCCTCATCTGCTTGGTGAGCTTGTCCAAAGACAGCTCTCAGACAAACTATTACACTTTAAAAATCATTTCAGTGACTTTCCCCTTGGTAGTGCAATGGAATGATTAGAAGAGCTCTCACTATTACCCCAACATTTTCCTTTAAGACACATTTGAAAATTCCTTCCCTCTCTCAGCCCTGGCACGTTCAGAGTTACTGTTCCCACTCACAGCTGTCACTACCATGCAAACTTAATAAATTCCATCTATGCATGACTTACTTAGCTAACCTCCATCCACCAGAGATACACGCTTCTTACTCAGACAAGCAGGACAATAACATAGTAAAGCTTCAAAACAATAGCTCTCATGTTTCAAATATGTATAATATGGCAAGGGGCTTATCCCAGCCCTGGTGATCCTACCCTAACAGAAGGGAGCTTTTCTTCCATACTGTTTAACTTTTGGGATTTTTGTGTTTGGAGGGGTGGGGGGTTTTTTGGTTTGTTGGTTTTTTGGGTTTTTTAATACAGAAGTAGTTTGTAAATTATTAGGAAAGAAATTGAAATAAAAAGAAAACAAAATAAAAAGAGCTCTTTTAAAAGGAAAAAGGTAATTAGAGAGGCATAATTAAGTAAAAGAAGAGTTAAAATGGGCAGTGTTTCTCTCTCTGAGCAGAATACACCCCAAAACACAACCAGCCAGATTCTGACCTACCCCACCTTTGAAATTTCCAGTAACAAATTAACCCTCTGGAAGAGCTGCAAATTCAAATCCACATAACCCAGAATAAAATCTGGCCCTGAACAATTTTATTAGCAGCAAATTTGTCATGCACATTAAACCCTCCCCACCAACAGCCTAGGGCCACATCAGCTGGGACCCTGTACCGTTCCCCTTTGCCACCTTGTCTGTCAGGAGAGCAATCAGCACTTTTTGGAAGAGCTCAGCGTTTTTCAGAATTAACACCACAAGAGAAGTAATCATGCCTGTGTTAAATAAATACTTCCAAATGCCAGGTGAAATGCACATCAGAGTGCATCAGGCAGCCACACAAGGTATCTGGAGGCAGAAGAACAAAGTATGCTTCACTTTGCATTAGAGTGGGCGAGCGCTGAAGCCCACGAGCAACAGAAAAATGCAGGATGAGTAATTTTACTAGGTGCTTCCCTGCAAGATTTCCTGGGGCCAAGCACTGTCCTGGCTGTGTAATTTTGATTAAATCAATGGCTGTTTATCAGTGTGCCATAAAACGACAGGAGCCAGATGCAAAAGGACTGAAACCCAACACAGGTAAGCGAGAAACAGCAGCAGGGCTGATGATAACTGGTAATTTCTAGGCTGATTAACTTGGGCACGAGGATGGGCATTGGAAAGGTTCACTCCAGCCTTTCATCATTCTGTTTCTCCTGCTGGATGTCCTTTAGATGATATTAAATGATGGATTTCTCAACAGGTTTAGTCTGCTAAACTCCCCATCCCTGGAAGTGTTCAAGACCAGGCTCGGAGCAGTCTTGTCCATTGGAAGATGTCCTTGTTCTTGGCAAGAGGGTCGTAACAAGGTCCCTTCCAACCCAAACCATGCTGGGATTCCATGATTCAACAGTACTTTGCCTGGGTGCTGTGATATTATGATCCAGCACAATTTTAAGTGTGACTCCAGACAAGCAGGATTTGAAGCACAATTCCAACTATCAGAATTTATCTTTCCATTCTGTTTACTTTCTATTTTAGAGTTTTGGGGAAAGCTTGACAATAAAAGGGGCCACAAGAAGCAATGTGTGCTTGGATCATCTTCTCCTGCCTTTGTCCTGTGCTGCTATGGCAGTGTAGACCTGACCTGGAGTCCATGGTCCTTGGATTCCAAACCTTTGCTCCAACCAGATCCTGCCAGATTCCCCTGCTAAAGGTGGATCAGAGGAAGTTCGAGGGCATCCAGTGAGTCTACAAGAAATCTGGACTTTTTCCCAGACCAAAGCCTGCCCATGATACATGTTCTAATCTCTCAAAGAAAAAGACTGAAGATTGCACAACCAATGGGATGCAAAAAACGTTTCAGAAAGGTTTAATGCACAACAAACATAGTTTAAAGGTGCCTTTTCTTATGGTGCAGTCATACAATTAAATTCCATTATAGTCTCGACTTCCACATGGAAAATGGATGTCATAAGAGCACGTATAAATTATTCACATCTTTACTAAATGAAGGGCTATCAAAAAATTGTCATTGGCTATCCATACACAGTATGGCTTGAGCCACAACTGACAACCTAACTAATATTTTTAATATCCCAGTTATTTCATAATTACAAGAACACTGATATTTTACAGTATTGGTTGAAAGTTTGAAACTAGGAAGACAAGTAAACTGGGTGAAAATTCTGGGCTGGATTCTGCATCCTTTGAGAAGCCCAAGCTGGAAGTTCACAGTGTTTTTATGGACCGGTGGGTACTTTTGGGTATGCACAGAATGAAGAAATAGAGCCCCATAGTGGTTAATCCCCAAAGCTAAAAATAAAAACAAAACAAAACCCTACTGAAACCAGAGCCTTTTAAGCCTCTCTCATATTTTAAGCGAGTTATTAAAATGTTAATTATCTGACTAACATTATGCTTGAACACAAGGGGAAAAGACATTTTGAAAATTGTGCGCTTTTTTAACTGGGAGGGTAATTCACAGATTTCTTCCAAAATGACAATTTCTTTTTTATTCAGCAGCTTGAACACTAAGTCAGAGCACTCTTCAGACTGCAAATATAGCAATTATCCCAAGTAATGCTTTGACACTGTTACCACAGGCAAGTGGCCAAAGTGCATCAGCAGTCAAAATATCTAAGCAAGTTAACAAGCTCCTTTTACTCTCAGCAGAGCAGGAGAAGAAAGGGAATCCAACCCCTGAGAAATGTTAAAATAAAGGAGAAAGAAAAGCTGCTGGTGTTTGTTAAAGAAAATGGTGTCACTGTCTCGGCCTGATCAAGGTGTAACATCCGAGTCCCTGACAGATGTCCCTGGCTGTGCGGGATGGGGAGGGCTCCTCCGCGGCAGCGCTGCCGCCTGTGCCCGGCTAATGACTGCCGGCAGCCCACCAGGACCTGCCGTCAGCCCACACCTTGCTCCTCGCTCTGCTGCTCTTTCTCCTCTCTCTTTGCCCCCATTTTTGTTTTTTCTTTTTTTTTTTTTTTTTTTTCTTTTTCAGCTCCATTTGCAAAATACCCCCACATGTACCATACAAAAGACATCTCAACTCATTAAGGAAATTCCCAAAGAACTATTAACAAATCATTTTGCTTCAGCCAGAGATATCAGATTTAATTAGGTGAGCGGTGTTGATGGGGTGCAAAAACAAAAGCCATCTCCTGTCTGAAAAGGTTCAGGTCCTGTGTAGGCCCCATTCTTCCCTCCATGGCACAGACAATAATTGAGCATTTTTTTAAAGGACATAGGGATGAAAAGAGGAGTCTGTCTCGCAGACAAAAGCTTTCAACAAAGATTTGTTTTCCTTTCTCACCAGGTGACTTAAAGGGAAAAAATCTTCATCTGTAAAGAAATGGCTACAACCTACAGTGAGAACACAGCGACTGAGAATATAAAACAGTTCTAACAAGCATAATTTTTGCAAGTGATTAATCAAAATGTATTTAGCCAGTCATTTTCAATGATAATCAAAAGGCCCGCTTAAAACAATAATCATTTTGCAATAATAACAGTTATGTTCATTCAAATGCAGGCAGGCTCTGCTGCCTGGAATGAAACGTCCACATTGGCCCTGCCACAATGCCCTGAAACACTAAAGGGTTTCTCTAAGTGGGAAATCACCAGGATGGAGACCACAGGTTGCACAGATTACAGTCCTGCACAGCACAGGAATGCAAAGCACCGGGGTGCCAAAGGTTTATTTCTCCTCTCTTGTTTTAAACCTTTGGGTTAATGCTCTTTGGAGGTCTGGCCAGTTGTCAGTTTAGGGCAATATTATCTGGGTGGTAGGATAATACTGGCACGTTACTCAGTGTGAAATGGGAATGTTTTTCCAGCAGCTTCCAGAGATCACATATTGTTAAAGACAAGACTCGTTCCATCTTTTAAAATACATCTGCAAATTAAGAGGCTTAAGAAGCACTAACAATTGACATATGCCTTTGTGGTACCAGCTATTCCTCCAGACCTTTAAGCATACTCCTCATCTCTCCTTCCCTCTTGTATTGGATTAAAAAAAAATTAAAAAATGCAAATCCCACATTAGTCATTGGCATATCAGAGCTGAGACCACTCTGCGCTCCACGAATATATCTTTATAATTTAAGGCTTACAAGAAGCATGCACCAATTAACACCGTGGAGCAAGCTTTTGATACAAATCATCATTAAATAAACACGCCAAAGCTTTTCAGAACCAGGAGCTACAAATGATAACAAAAGAAGTCAGCAGATCCAGCGGGAAAGGGCAAAAACCTCCTCCAAAACACACTCTGATGCCACTACACAAAAAAAGCAGCGGCTGGCAGAGATGCCATCAGCAAAAAAAAAAGGGGGGGGGGGGAATGAATAAAAAAGTTTAAAATCTGCCATTTTAATTTTTAACAGTTTGAAAATGTTTAACAGAATATATTTTATGCTTGTGGGAGATAAGGACAGGAAGAGTAACAGGACACTCTTGTAGTCTTGAAAGTCACCAAAAAAATAATTTGGAAGTATTTTCAACTTTATTTTATCTGAAGCCCTGACAGTTAATTTGGTGTGAAAAACTGCAACAGTAGAAAACAGATGTTAAGGGGCAAGCACATAGTTAAGGTCAAAACAAACATAAAACACCGCTTCCATTTCGAGGAGAAGGAAAAAAAGATTTGTCCAGCAACAGGTTTTATGCTAAACCTGCTTTTTTATTGTTCTGCTTGTGATATCTGTAGACTACACAATGCAATACTGTCTGCCATAGTGCAATACCTCTCAGCACCAGTAATTTAAGACTTTCTTCTCTGTAATACACTAAACCATCATAACCTGTCTCTTCCTATTTAGTTTAACCTACAACCACCACATACTGATTTGGCTGTGTGTGGCTTTCTCTATTGCCATTTATTACTCCGCTCGACTCCTGAAATTCTGTTTGCAATTTAAGGCCACAAATTAGAAGCGTAAGTCATCTGTTTCCTATAATCCCCCTGTCAGGGCTGGAATCACATTTGGAGCTGAGCACCAAGCGCGGTCCTGGGCCGGCGCTGCCGCCCCGATTGGCCACGCGGGCTGAGAGCTGTTCTGGGAATAAAGAACGGGAATGGGGACGGGAGCGGGAGCGGGAATGGGAATGGGAACGGGAGCGGGGCTGGAGGCAGCGCGGGCAGCGCGGAGGGAGCAGCAGCCGCCTGCACAGCAGAAAGAAATAAATACTATTTTACAGCCCTAACCTTTTGGAAATGTCCTAACCATGTGCTGGGAGATTGCTATCAGGGCTTTTAAATATACATTTTAATTTTTTTTTTATTTTTTTAAGCCATCTTATAGGGACGATTATAACTTCCTCCTTTAGTCTGAATCTTTGTCGAGTTCTGCCACCCTTGTCACACAGCACATTTTCTGTCTGTGCTGCCTTTTGCTGTCCTAATTAACTGTTTTCCCCCCGCATGGCAGGCAATATACAGAGCTAAAATGGAGATTTTAACGCACTTATTCCATTTTCCTCCTTTTTTTTTTCCCCTGTAATTATTCTAATGAATCCATGCATTTGTTCCTTTGATGCCAGTGGAAAATTATTTTAAGTATGTAGATGAGAAATCTTAAAAGTGGATTTTTTTCTTTCCTGACAACAAAACCTTAGTTAAAATTTTAAAAATCTCCCACAATTCTTTCATGCAACATTTGGGGTTATGTCCACAATTTCAATATTATTTTCTTTCCTTTAAGATATTTTAATAGTAGTCCCTGACCATCACTGCTAGGAGCAAAGAAAGCAGTCAGTGTTCCTTAGTTCAGATTATTTTAAACTTTATTGCACTGGGAGTGAGACAGTGTATCCTGTTACAATCTGAAAAGAACAAGATAAAGCCTCTAAAGAGACCCCAATTCAGAGCAGCAATCAGCAGGGAAACTATCTCTAGTTAATAGTCCAATGGGAGAACTGCTCTGTAAGGGGAGGGGGGGAATAAATAAATAAATAAAGCTATATTCCATTAATAAAAATTCCTCTGACTGCCTCATATTTACTAATAGATATACTTTTACATGGGCTTTGAACTTCCAAGGAGCAAATCAACTTGTTTTAAGTAGCACACTCTGCCCGTGTAGGACAGCCAAATGCTGAACTCTGCAGTGTGATTCAGGCTGAGTTGCAGCAAATATTTTTTTTTCCCTTGGATTTAAGCAAAACAATAAAAACCTTATAATTTTTGTTTAAGTTAGAGGAGTCCTAAAAAAGAACATTCCACTGCTCTTTGTGCTTCTGTAACTTAAAAATTGGCTGTGCTTTTAAGTGAAATTTGGCAGGCTGTTAGTCTACAATGTGACTAGGATATTTGGACATAACAAAATTGGCCAAGATATGATATTTTAAATGGAACTACTGTTCATGCAGTTTCCTAAGGTTTGTTTTTGGGTTGGTTTTCTATTTTTTTTTTTTTTTTTACTATGCACTTGGTATTACAGTTTTATACACACAAATAAATACGTATTATGAGTCCATAATCTACAAACGCAAACTATTGTCAAGATGCATTTACAGCGTGTGCTGTGATGATTCCTGAGCAAAAAGGCTCCCTCATAATAATGAATGCCCATTATTATAAATAAGCACACAGTAGAAATAACTCATGGCACACAAAAGCACACGCAAACCACTTGGTTTGTTCCAGGGCTCAGACACCAGCAGTACTATTGCCGAGCTCTGCGTTGGAAGAGCAACTGGAGTCCTGCCATGGAAATGAGCAGCATGCTAAGGAGCAGATGTTCCTCTTTGGAGGGGTGTGGGGGGAAGTCTTGCACCAAAATGTTGGTGGCCCCTTCTGGGTTTACGAGACAACCCAACTGCTGTGATGCTGCCCTGAAACTGTGAGGGACCTGTCTGCTGAAAATCTGGAAGCTGTAGGAGGTGAGCCTACAACAGCACTCCAGAAACATTTTGAGAGTCACATTTAACCACCATTTTAAACCTGTGTCAGGGGCCAGGAGGATTATTCTCCTTCACCAAAAACTCCACATGCTTCTTAGCTCCCAGAATGTCAAAAAATACGCTGGCCATCTTGCTGGGTAGAAAGGCGGTTTGCGTGTGCCAGGTTCCACACAGACAGACACATGGTATAAAGTCAAATTGGCCATTGCTCTTATTAATTACCAATTGAACCAAACTGAGCAACTTAACCCCAGGCCTGGAAGCTGTGCCAGCTCCACTGTGAGCTCTGCACAACCTCCCCCAAAACCAATCCAAGCGAGCACATCCGCCTCGCCTCTCGCTCCACCAACACACACGACACAGCCCCAAACCCTGCAACGGGGCTCTGCAAATGAGAAAACCCTCTCCTGCTCCACTGTGTTCACTCTTCCTCTATAAATATTAAAGAAAATTGGCTTATTCTGGGATCACAAATTTTAAAAATGGTTTGCTGTGTGAACAATGCAACCTATGTATTTTATGTGGCAGCACAGAAACTGCACCCCAAAATTCACAAGTTAGAGGCCAGAGTGGTGTAAAACCACCACGTAGGCAATGAATTAAAATATTCCAAAGGACACCTGGGAAGCTGGTAGCAGTGGCAGGTGAAGGAATTGGGTTGTTTTCCGGCTCCAGCTCAGGCCATGGCAAAGCAGTGAGAAGGTATAAAAAGCTCTGGAGAGGAAATCAGGATCATGCATAAAGCAGAGTGCCTTCAGAAGTCAGGGGAAATGCCCTTGGTTTTAAGACATAAAATTAGGGAGCTGAGGTATGAACAGTAGTCAAGGAAAAAAAGACAACATAGAAATTACTAAATGAATATATAATTATGGAATCAAATTATAGAATCATTTAGGTTAGGAAAGACCTCTAAGTTTATTGAGTCCAACAATTCCCCCAGCACTGCCAAGACCACCACTAACCATGTCCCCAGGTGCCACATCCACATGGCTTTTAAATCCCTCCAGGGATGGGGACTTTACTGCTGCCCTGGGCAACCTGTGCCAGGGCAGGATAATGTTTTGGTCAAGAAATTTTCTCTAATATTCAACCTAAATGTCCCCTGCCACAATCTGAGGACGTGTCCTCTTATCCTGTTACTTGTTACCTGGGAGGAGAGACCCACATGCCACATGGTTTCCAACATCCACCTCCTTTCATGAAGGAAAAAGAAACTAGCAGAAAAGGAATCTGATCTGTGGTTGAATCCCTAGATCAGCTTTCAGTATTCATAGTCTGATGCTCAGCTTATGCTTCCAAAAATCCAGACAAACCTCTAGTCCTTAACACGAATTTAAACACCCCTTGGGGACTGCTATTTGGAATAAACTGGAGGGACTGCACAAGCAGTTTTAAATTAGCAGATTTGAACTAAAAAGATGTGGGTTTGAAATAAGAATGAAGTCTTGAAGCAGAGCCTAAAATCACCTGTGAACAGACGTGCTTTTGTCCTGTTCCTTGGAGCAGAGGGTGATGGGTGGGGAGGAGAGCCTTCGTTGCTCATCGCTTCCCAGCTCCTACAGGAAACATCCCAAATCCACACAATGTTCCCCAGAACTACATCTTGCCTATGGATCTCCAAGCGATCTGACAGATGTGTAAATTCACACCGAGCCAAAAACTGCCCCGGGATAATACAGCTGTGCACACTAAAGAGAGCAAGTTATTCCAGCATGAATTCATGGACAAGAAAATGTCATTTTAACCCACCTTTGGCTTCAAGGTGTACATTTTCCTGAGGTCATTTGGGGCTGATTTCACACTGTTCTGGTCACTGTGACCCCTTTTTTTGATTATTAAAAACTCAAATACAAAGAGGATTATTTTCTTCTTTCTACTTTCTCTTTTTTTTCTTTTGCTAATAGAGTGAGTGTCTAACAGGCGATGCGAGGATGAGCAGATTTTCTTAAATGCCAAATGTTGATGGATACACAGCACAGATACACCAGTATCATAGGCTGCAAATGTCACTTAGCCTCAAGAATTCCTCTGTCCAACACTGTTATAACAAGGTGCTTTTAAAATTGGAACAGGATTTACACCAGTGAGGTGTGAATCAAGGATACTTTTTTTTTTTTTTTTACCCAGTGATAGCTCATCACTTCTTACAGAAACCTGGCATGGTTTAAGCAAAGCTGGATAGTTATTCAAACCCACAGTGATTTGCAGGGGTTGCTCTCAATGCTTTTAGAAGGAGCTATTACTGGGTGTCCCAAAAGTAGCTTTGAGCATAATAGTCCAGCTTGTGATGCACTGACCAGAGTAGCCAAACAATCCGGAACATATTAATTACAGACAGAAAACAGATTGTTCCTGAAGATACAGTCTAATACTCTCTTTTCTTGGAACAGCACTTTCTGAGTAGGTGAGGCACACAATAATTTGCTCCCCAAACTGATGGAAACATGTCATTAACAGGGGCACAGTCAGCAGCAGTCACTCCTTTACACCAACATTCACCGGACAAAGTTATTAATCCCACATTAATCACTGGATAGTCACAATGGAGTCACATAATAGCTGAAAGATTGTAAATTTGGAGATGTGATGTAGCAACCAAAGGCTTGGAAAGAAAAAAATAAGTGCTATATTCAAGGAGTTCTCAGTGGCTATTGCTTCATACCAAAAATTTTGGTTTTCCAAACCTTCTACATCAATGTTTCAAAAGAGAATGAGAAAAGAAGCATCATATTCAGTCATTTAGGGTAGAGGGAGGGGAAAGAGGAAATATATCCCAGTGGTAAAAAGCTTGAGATGAGAAATCATCAGCACCCTCCTTGCTGTGCTGCCTTTACTCCACCTGCAAATCATGTGGGGAGGAAAGGAAGATCCTAAGGACACAGTTTCCCTTTCTCTTTCCTGAGTGCTGAACATTCCTCTCTCTAATACTTTTCTACATCAATACTAACCTGGAGACAAGGCAGAATAATTTCCTGCTGGCTTCCCAAAGTCAGTGAATCTCCTCACTCATTTCCATATGGGAATATTCATACTGGAAGACCAACAGCTTTGCATGGCTGCTGTCCACACCAAACCATCTCCTGAACGCTCCTGGGGAACTCCATGTGCCGTGGTGTGGCATTTCACAGTGTGGTGGCATGTGCCATAATGCATCACTGAGCATGCAAGAGGACACAAAACCTCCATAAAGCCAGAATGTTTGTTACTGTCTTAAACACAAGGTTAAAATTGCATCATGTATAATTGCATTTACATTGCTTCAGTCCACAAAGCACAGCATTGCTCATGATGGTTTTTTGGGCTGATTCCCAAAAACCTTGCTGCAGGAGCAGTGAAGGTAGTTCCCTCTAATAAGATAATAAATATTTCTGAATGGCCTAAAGTGATGTGCAGATTACAGCAAGAAACTAAATTCCAAGGGGAAAGCTACAGATGAAGCAAAAATCCCCACAAATTATCCTCAAATATTCTGGAGGTTCTCTCTTTTTGGGCGTAAACAAACCAAAACTCCACTGTGGCCATTCAATAATGAACTTAAAAGGCAGAATATTCTCTGATCATATTTTTATGAATATCTTTCCCTGTTGATAACCTGCCTGTACTTAATGCACAAAAGTTTGTTCACTGAGATTTTGTTTCTACAAAATGCTTTGTGTTTTAACATGAATTCCTGGGCAAAACTGCACTGTGGGCAAATGTTTTGTTGGAGGACGGGGAGTGGATCTCTCCTTCAATGAGGTACCTTCATGAACCAAAACTCTTTTTCCCCAGCCCCACTCATTAATCAGCCTCTGCTCCCTACACCAACACAGGGCAGGTCTCTGTCATGTCTCACCTCTGCCTTCTCTCACCTCCTCTTCATCTCCTAAATTGCTTTAAATCCTTATGTCTGTTTGCATGGCCTTTCTGATCTCCCCCAGGCGTCTATTAGCAAACCAATCCAAAACTCCCCTCATGTTCTCTGCTTTTGCAAAAGGTGGTTTGTTTTTTTTTAAATTTCCATACCTGACATCAAGGTGAGCAAATTTCAATAGGGGAAATGTCATCTTGGAGCAATTAACATCCTTTGGGGTTACCCAAGAGCAGCTCCCATCCTTTCCACGTCCTCCTGCACTTCACCCTTGGGGTGTCTCTTGTCCCCTGAGTGCTTCCCGGGTCTCACTCCCATGCTGTGCTCAGCCAAACTCCTCAACTCCTGTCAGGGTCAAATTCTGTCACCTTTGGGATTTCAATCATTATTCTCTCCAGTGCCAACTCTTTTCAAAGGAAACAAATACAATATACAAAGGAGAGGATGAAGAAGAACACCCGGCTTTTGATTTTATTGATATAGATGAATGTAAACAACTTCAAGGACCACTGCTTGGGGAAAATGTTATTTGTCTGCTCTTTTTTATACATACAATTTCAGATTTTTTGAATATTTTGAATAGGGTTGGATCTTCCAGAGCAGAAAAATAAAAAGTATAATTCTAGGTGACCTGTAAGATCTTCCACAGATGGAGAAAAATTTGCTAATGGACCTCACAGCCTCAGACAACTGACTCAGATTTCTTAAATTAGACAGAGCCTGGTGTTAATGACAACACTTACTGCCTAATCCAAAAAACCAAAGTATGTTTTGCCCATGCTATGCAATACATAATAAATGTTTAAACAATCTATGTGATTTCCAAAGTCCAGGAACACTTTCAAATGGGTTTCATCTCTAGGCACCTCCTTGACATGGAACAAGTTCTCCTGGAAATGATTAACACCAGCCCTCATTTCACTGCTCTCCTCTTCTGGAGAGCCACGTGCTCCACTTGCTCCGGTGGCAGAGGGAAGCCAACCCATAGGAAATGGGTCTGTTGCAGTTTACAATGCCTTTTAGCACGGCAACAGTAAAACCCAAAATAGATTTTTAAACCAGAATCACATTTACATATGTATTGATTCCTTTCCCTTTTGTAGTGGTGGTTAACGCAATCTGATGAGCCGCATGCTGAATATTTGAACACTACGAAAATCTGCTTTTTAGGATATGTGTGTGATAACTTGGACGCCACTAATGTAATTTTAAACTTTTACAGCATGCCAAAACATCTGACAAATTTGGTACCTTATTTCAAGAGGATTTGGCATTTTTCTGTGCTGGTTTCTTCAAACATACGTAGCAGATTCACTTACTACTGAAGTGCAGCAACCTCCGGCTCAGCACGTATTAACTCTTTCACAGCACAGGAAAATGCACTTTTACTTTGCACTGAAAGTGAAAAATATTGTACCCAATTAAAATTGCATGGAAAATGAATGTAGGAAAAAATTAATTACTCAAGCCGGAATTTGTCTAGGATATAAAGGCTAAGATACAGGTTCTGTTGGTTTTTTTTTAAAGCATAGTCCCTATAATGGCCATATTTAATATTTTATACGTGACCCTGGGTTAAATCCAAAAGATCTGCTATAGATCAATTATAAACCACTGATTTATCCTTGAAAAGGAAGAAAACAAGTAGTTTTCTAGTAGAGCTGAAGAATGTTACAAAACATCAAATATCTTGCCCTTTTCCTGATAACAGAGAAATCAGGCACTGATGGAAAAAAGCTCTCCCGATCACCAAGTAATGAAACAGTAATGAGCATGGCAGCCAGCTCCTCTGCTATCTCATTACAATGCAGGGTCTTGTGGTGTGTTTGCCAACGTTTGAGAGAAAGGGAAAATAGGCTGACAGCCTCTCCTATGAGGAGAGGCTGAGAGAACTGGGATCCTTCATCCTGAAGAAGAGAAGGCTTTGGGGGTGTCCTGATTGTGGCCATCCTGGAGGGACCTAATGACAAAGATGGTGAGAGACTATTTACAAGAATTTGGAGTGATAGGGCAAGGGGGAACCTCTTCACACTGATGGGATGGGATATTTGGAAGAAATTTTTCCCCGTGTGGGCAGTGAGGCCCTGGCACAGGTTGCCAAAAGAAGCTGTGGCTGCCCCATCCCTGGAAGCGTCCAGGGTCTGGCTGGATGGGGCTCTGAGAATCCTGGTCTAGCAGAAGGTGTCCCTGCCCATGGCAGGGGGTGGAACGAGATGCCCACCCAAACCCTTCTGGGATTCTATGTCTATATGTCTATATCACTTTGTGTGAGGAAAATATTAATTAATGTAAGACAGTTTTATTTCTTCTTGGCAATAACAATCGTCCAAAAATTTTGTTCTTGATTTAAAAGTTCATGGATCTGGTTGGTGGCTGAGCCACAACACCAAAGGTTGACTTGCTTAATTATTAAATTGGCAACAAATACCCCAACAACAAACACTCCAACATATATTTACTCATAAAATTCCATTACAAGATCCTTTTTTCTGTTTAAGAAATGAACACGTGGCAGTTTTGCTACCTATCCCCTATTCACCTGCTACTGAACATTATTTCTCAGAGGTGCACTGAACTCAGCACAGAAGGAATCCTGGCACTGGCAGAGGAGTTTCACATGAAAGAGTTAATGCATTTGCAACCGCCAGACACAAACACGAATCTTTGCGAGTCCTGCTGTAATGCGGCTCCCCTGATTGCCTCAAAAAGACAAATTTCTGTTACAACACGGAAGCATTATAAACTAAATTCACCAGAGTCCCGTTGTGCCTTAGCTAGAGAATATGATTCCTGTATTAAGTGCTTTTAATTTCAGTGCTGGGGAGCTGGTTTAAAACCGTCTGCTAATTTGCGGCGCTGCAACAGTCGCGCTCTCCTATTTGCAATCAGAGGCAGAACTTCTTTAATGTGCCTCTTCTCATTCCACTTTGCTCAGAGATAAGCCTGGGCAGATCTCCACCTGTCTTGGCAAATAAATCAGCTGTGTGAAGCCTCCGACAGGTGAATTTGTCAAGCCTTAATATGCTTCTGGTAGGAGTGAAATCCTCCCATGACAGGTGATCATAGAATCCCAGAAGATTTGGGTTGGAAGGGATCTTAAAGACCATCTCCTTCCAAGCCTGCCTGCCATGGGCAGGAACATTTCTCACTAGACCAGGACTCTCAGAGCCCCATCCAGCCTGGCCTTTAACTCTTTCAGAGATGGGGCAGCCACAGCTTCTCTAAGTGACATGTGTCAGGGTCTCACTACCCTCACAGGGAGGAATTTCTTCCTAATATCCCATCTACACCCATCCTCTGCCAGTGTGAAGCCATTCCACCTTGTTCTACTGCTCCAGGTCCTTGTAAAAAGTCCCTCTCCAGCTCTCTTGCAGCACCTTTAAGAAGGTGTTTAAGGATCTCCTTGGAGACTTCTCCAGACTGAACAACCACAATGTTCAGCCTCAACCTACCCCACCTCTCCTGTCTCCCTGGGTCATCATCCTCCTGCTTCATTGCATCAAGTTCTTGAGGTGCTGACCCTCAGGAACCCAAAACTTCAAAATTACAAACCTACTGAGGATGATCCTGCAAAATGTGTTTTATGGCACCACATACCTGAGTCCTGCAGGCTGACACAGGACTGTGCACTCAGCATCACTCCTGCCACCACCACTCCCTGCAGCTGGAGGCATTGCAGAGCAGAAGGAACATGTCCACCATTCCCATCATCAGCTTTCAAAAGTAGCCAACAGTTGTCCTAGGCCTTAAACATGACAAAATACCTTAAAAACCTCCAGTTGGCAAGATACTGAAAAACTTCCTGTGGGGAACATCAAATAAACTTCAAGCGGAAGTGGTTCCCTGCTCCATGCATCACATCCACTAAAAAAATGTCACAACACTGTTGAAGGTTACATGATGTAATCTGGTACAAGATGGTAAATATTGAAGGCTTGGGAAAAAAAAAAAAAGCCAAACAAGTTCAGCACTCAGTAGTAGATATTTCACTGGAATTTATTGCGGCAGGTGGAAGTAGGGTACATGACAATGACCTGCAAACCATAAACTTGTAGGTATAGTTTTTTCTTCCCTGTGAAAGTGAATTATTTTCAGGTAGTTTAACATATCTCTGATTCTAATTACTAGGCAGACCAAGTTCATTCTGAACATTTGACCTAAGTAGCTTCATTTCTTTGTTTAAGAACAGATTTACTTGAGGCTGGTACAATATGTGAAAGGAGCTCAGCTCCAGTGCTGGGAACAAAAATGGAATATTAATTAATTATTTAATTCCTTTTTTAATTACTATTGTATCAGAATCTTAAAGTGGGGCATTTCCCTGTGTCAGGAAATGGCTTTAAAAATGCATCTCTACAATAAAAAGTGAGAAAAGGAGGAAGAAAGAAAAAGAAATCATTCTTCTTCAAATTGAAACCAGCATAAAATATTACCCCAAAAGACCTGGGCTGATTTCTTTATAAATGAGCACAACGTTAGAACCATGGCAAAGGCAAATTGGCCTACAAGAAAACTGACAGCTTTATAGCCCCTGCCTCTGATTGAAATGTTGGGAAATCTCTTGGCAATTCTCCCAGACATCCAGGTAGAACAGTGAGTTCACTGATTATGTTAACTAAAACAATCTGCCTTTGCACAAACGCACCTCGAGCCCAGCCAAGTGTGAAGGCTTATCAACGTGCCAGACCAAGAAAAAGACCAATTTACCTGCAGAGAGCAGCTAAACAACAAGGCTCTGCAAAACAACCCGGGGACATCAGTGTGCAGGGCTTCTTTTATTGTCATTTTTTTAATATATGGCCTAAACGAGGCCTCGGTGGGACCGCGTGGGTGTTAAACAAGAGGATTCCAACCCATGTGTTTAAACGCTGGTGGTAATCATTAATGACGAGAAACACCATCCTGAGGAACATGGTAGTAAAGCACATAGGAGCAGGGAGAATAAACTTAATTCTGGGAGAAGAAGGCTCAACAGAGCCCTGAGTTGTTATCTTTTGAGCTGGCTATGGCGCAGAGGAAGCGCTGCCAGGACACAGGGATCCCGCTCGCGGGGCGAACAAGGAAATTGTTTATGTTTTCTAAAGGGGGGAAAAAAATGAGAGCCATAATAAACCTAAACAATAAAGATTACAAAAAGAAACAACGCTGTTAAGTGGCAATCTTTTGAGGTGAATGCATAGCTGAATGTTATTTTAAACAGCACATAACCCAGGGAATTATGATGTTGTTTACACAGGCTTGTCTCTTGGAATCTGTATATGTTTAGAGTTTGGTTTGTTATATGTCTTGGTTAAGCTCTCCAATATGTCTGTCTTCTGAAAAAGAGCCCTATGCTGCGCTAAAACTTAGCTCCAGCAAGTTAAAAATATGGAGAAAGTACCTTAAGTAATGTCCCTTTCCCCAGAGATGCCCTTGGTAGCAGTCAGTAATGCAATCAGATATCCAGGGTTATTTCGATTGCCTGCCAAAACATCACTCATGTCTATTAAAGCATCCTGAAAAACACCATTACATCAATTCCAGCAACGGCATAATTATTCTTCTTTCTGGAATGTCTTCTGATGTGAGTCACCCTGCCGGCGTGGGATTTCTCTGGAAAGAGGCTGTAGGAATGTCCCAGAGGCTGCGGGGTAGGGTGGGGGCCGGCAGCAAGATGCTCTCATCCCAAAATTTGGTGGATGCCCAGAATGGTGGCTGGATGCACCATGCAGTGACACCCCACTAACAACTTAGACACATCCTCTTTCCCCAAAGACATGGAGCCCCAACAGGTTTTGTCTACACTGAATTTTGAAAAACACTTTTTTGCAACTTCAAACCAAATCAAAGCACTGACAAGGATATTTTTGCTGAATAACTTGGGCTTCTCCTTAAAAAAAGCAGGCAGGAAGTTTCTAGGCAGCACAAGGCATAGTTACAGTAGTTTATGCATTAATGAGCATTCCTCTGCTCATTCCAGCTGCAGTTATCCTAGAACTTCCACACAGGCAATGCAAACCACACCTCCTCAATCCAGTGTAACATGACTGCCATGTAGGACTGTACTTGGGAACAGGAGGATTATTGCAGTTCCATGTTTCAAGAATTAACAAAAATCTATAGAAAATCCACATGAGGAGTTCTGGGTTTGATTACACCACTGTAAATCCCAATTTCTTTGAGGCCAATGGATCATCTCGCTCATCACTCAGAGGAGAGTTTATCCCTCTGCCTTTCCCTTTGATTTTGCTAACCGAAAAGTTTGACCTGATGAGATTCTGCTTCATGGCAGGGATAGCACTGGTAGAATAATGCAGCATTAAATTAGCATTTTGGAAGAATAAAAAGAATTTGATGTTATCACTAAATAGCAACTAAACCAAAAGTCATCCTTAAAAGAACTACTTATAAATATTTTTTACCAGGAATGTAGAAATGGACAAATGCCATGGCATTTTATTCTTTCATTTCTTTGTATGAACATCCAAACTGCTCCTATCTAGCTCATAGAGCTGTGGCAATGTTAACAGACTTGTCTTGAAGACCTGGCCTTATTGAAGTTAGTCAAATACCCAGAAAATTCTAAATATGTGTCTTTTAAGATGCATGTTGCTTGCTAAATATCAGAGCATCCACACCAAAAAAAAAGCATTTAATCAGCTATCAGATAAATCCTAGAGTCACAATCCAAATGAGAGCATGGGAAATGCTCTTAAAAAAAGACGCCTTTAGGATGAAGGGAAAAAGAAAAGATAATTTAAGTACTGAATAGTCATTTGCATTGGTCTTCTAGGCATGAGGACAAATGTGACATTCCTCTTCATCTGCTGGGGGAGTGCCTGCTTTATGCTGGTTATTAGAAAAATAAAACCTGTAAAATTTCTCTCCTTCCTTTGGACAATGCTCTCAGACACAGGGTGGGATTATTGGGTATGTCCTGTGCAGAGCCAGAGCAAAACCCTGTCCCACCAAACTCCAGGCATTATCTCCCTGCAAGGAGAAGGGACATGAACAGGCCTTCAGCAGGTCTAGGCTTAGACTATTTGTTACAAAAGAAAAGGTCATAAGAGAAATGAATGTGAATAGACCCATTTTATCAATGAAAAAATGGAGGCAGAGAAGCATGAAAAATTCTCTTACTCTTCAGCAGGATATTTTCCTGCATTTGGCATTTATCACAGTTTAATCTATTTTATGTTTTCCTGATTGTTTATTGTAAAATGGGATAGATGCTTCGAACAAAGCTAGGGCAGGACATGAGTCAATATCCAGCAGCTACAAATATTTAGAAGCAACAGATTTGTAATAATTAGATGGAGACAAGAGATGATGAATTGGTAAATCTGAAAGTCTTTACAAACTCTGAAAATCTCAGATGATCGTTTAATCCATCAACTATCTTCTTAAGAAATACAATCACAGAAACTCCTGCCAAAAAAATCCTTACTGTAATCCTACCTTTATCTCATCCACAAATATACGTTTTCTATATAAAGACAAGATCCCTCTTAAAAGGTCAGCATTTGTAGTTGTCCACCAAACTCCCCAATATGCCCACACAGCCGTGCAAGGTCTCAGCTGTGTCCCTTTTAAAACCCACAGCCACGTCTATGGCAAACAGGGGGAAATCTCCCATTTCTACATGGCACACATATGTTTCTCCACGTACCAACTTCCACTTCTGTTTCTCGCAGGTTACACGCGGCTTAGATCCCCTTTTAGCCCAACGTGTACTGAACTTACTAAAGATGAAGTGAACAGGCATTTCCTCATAGCACTACCTCACACATGGGACAACTTAATGGCTTCGCAATTAATATATGCATAAGTACAACCTGCATTAGTGGTGGTAAAAGGCAAGTTGGCTCCTTGATTACACATCATTAAATAATACCAAGGTTCTCGTGTTCAGTGCAAGCATGCGATGTACCTGTTCAAAGGTGGAATACTGTGTGTGTCTGCACATATTCCCATCCCCACACGTGGTTAAGCTTGCTCTGACATGATATTCTCTTTTTTTTTTCAGCCTATGGAAACCACCTGGTCTCATGTTTCCCAGTGACAAGAAGCAATTTTAAAATGATGCTGCACCAAATCACACTAACAATAAGAGAAAGCCTGGCCCAGGAGCTATTTACTTCTGAAAATAAAAACAACAACAACAAAAAGTATGTTTTAACTGAACACATTACAATGAAGTGCTGCACAATGACAATGAGGCCCCAGAAAGGGAAAAGCTGAGGAACTATTGCTTTACAGAAATCAAGGTTAACTATCCTTTCTTACATTAGAGGAATGAAAACAGGTTTAAAAATCCTGAGGAGGGTTGGGGAGCTGAAGTTGGCTTCTTTAAGCAGAGCCTTCATATAAATTCTAACTCTGCAGTTAAATGGAAATGCTTAAGCCTATAAAGCTAGAAGGAGATGAGGAAAGGGGGGAACCCGCATACATGAAACCAGCAGATACAGAACCATTTTATACAGTTCAGTAGGCAGGCTAACATGAACTTAACAGTGACAATTGTTTTAAATTGATTCAAATAACAAATACACATTTCAGAGATTATGAAGTTTTGCACTGCATTTTTCTTTTTATCTTTCAAAGAAAACAATGCTAATAGTTTCCTTTTTCCTACGCTCAATGACTATTTACTACTTTCTTGATGTGGACTTTCAAAATACAAAGAAGGTTTGGCAAGTTTTCAAAGTCTTTCTTCAAAGTCGGCTCTTAAGTACTTTTTACAAAAACATGAAGAATACTTCTTACCACGGAGAATTGATAATGTACTGCTTTCGTTATTTGTATATGAAATACTGTCAGATAAATGCACATGGATTCATTTGTTTGGACCTTCTCTGTTAACCTTCTGTATGAAATTGATTTCGATTGATCACAAGAGTCAGGAACGTAACAATTGCTTTCAACCAAAAGCTGCTTCAGACATTATAGACCCAAGTTTCAAAGGAAAAAAGTTACTATACTTGCAAGTTTAGAGTCAAGCTTGGCAGTTCTTCCAAACAGAGTGGTCAGAAGAAGAAAAATAAAAACAAACATCCTTCCAAGATTTTTTTTCTTCAATTGCCATACAAAATAATGGTACAAGTGTGTCACAACCCTTTCCGAAAGTTATTCATGAAGACATAAGCAAAGTGTCCCAAATACTTTGTTGCCAGAGAGTTAAAATTTGTAGAGCATTTTGAGAATTTAAGGAACTTTAGAAAGTTGTCAGCTCTTTGCTGCTGCACAGAACTAAAGCTAAAAACAGACACAAATCAAAGCAACCCTCTCAAAGTGACAAACCCAAGCAGTCAGACCATTTGTAGCCGAGCACATTGGTCTGTTTGTCAGAGGTGAGCTGAACTGGGGGCCAAATCCAGAGGTGATTTGTAAGGTGGTGCAAATTAAATTGTGTAAGTAGGAGTAAGTAGATGTGAGTGAGTGTGAGAGCCTGTGAGAGCCTGGGCTGGTGGTGCTCACACGCCAAGGGGCCTGGGAAAGGTACCAGGAGGGAGAGAAGCAATCCTTAAGGCTGAGGGGATTTCTCCTTCCAGATGTGTGTTAGCCAGAGTGGCAGCACCAACCTTGTGCACTCCTTGCCACCATCCTCAAGAGGAGGCTTCAGGGAACATCCCCCAGCCCTGCTCAGAAATACCCTCTGGGTTAGTTCAGAGGAGCCCTGTCAGCAGTGCTGGAGCTCAGGTTGTGCTGGTGGAAGTGGGCAATGAGCATCTCCACCACCTCTTCCTTCTCACCGAGTCCTGTGGGCAGTGGTGATGAGCAGGACCATTTTCAGCTGTGGCTGAAAATTTCAGTGACTTTCCAGAGGAGTGTGTCTCTGCTTTTACCCCAGTTGTGGGTCTTTCTCTGATTATCTCCAGAAATTACACTCTGGCCTTCATTTCCCTCCCTGTCCCTAATGCCCCTGTTCCTCCAATTTCCTGTCTCCGGTGCTGACACCTCTTTGTTCATCTCCCATCTTTTCTCTGTCTTGTCTATTTAGACCGTAAATTGTTTGATAAAGGGACGATGACTTAATAGGTGTTTGCAATACATCTGGCACCATTTGGTCTTAATCTCAGCCGGGACATGAAGTCTCTACTATTAAGCAAATAATTAATAATGATTAGGTCCTAAAGCAGCAGCATGAAACTCCACTAACCTTGCCCACTACATCCTATTCCTCTTCTATTTCTTCTAATGCCTGCTGGCTTCTGCAGGGGTTGTTCCTGAGCCATGGCAGCCAAGGGGCAGCAGGCATTGCTGCTCAGTAGCCCACTGGATACTTTGAAAAAAGGGAAGTTAAACTGGAAATTATGTTAAATGTGAGTGCAAGGTCTCACAAAAACTTATAATGTATTCTTATGACAAGGCTGTGCTATGCATAATATAAACAGCTGTATGTAAGGGAGATCGCTGCTCTGTTTCAGGAAGTAATAGCTAAAGAAGCATTTATTTCTGACAATTAATGGACATAAAAGCCTATGTGCTATCTAAAGAGGGGAAGATTAAAGGAGGGAAGTAGCTTATACTCTGGGATCGGCCGCACCAAAACAAATAACCTCACAACTTCATTGCTCTTTTGTACAGAGCCTTCCGTAAAGTCTGGATAATAAAATGCTTTACAGCGAGAAAAGAGGGAGGGAGGAAGCAGAAAGCAGAACAGATATGTTTTGAGCCGAGATTGGATCCGAAGCAGCGAAGCCGTGCCAAGCAGCAGGAGCTGCAGAGGAGCAGCTCTCACCCCAGCGGCGGCAGGAGCCCGGGACAAGCCAGGCAGAAGGCTGGGCTCAGCCTCAGCAGTGTCAAAAAAAATATATATATACTGAGGAGAGGGGGAATAAAATGACAAGGAGCCAAATTCTTCTCCTGATTCCACCAACGCAACCCCACTGACATCAATGGGTGTAACTGAGAACAGAGCCAGCCCAAGGCAGCCCGACAGACACGCAGGGAGAGTTTGAAAACAAACAGGATGCTCCTGATGGGTGAAGGAAGATGGATGGGGAGCTGGCGGGGGAGCTGCTCCATGGGACATCCCATCCCAGACCCACACGGCAGATTCCCATACGGGAAGGGTTTGCTGGGAGGCCCCGGGATGTCCCCAGGATGTCCCCAGGGCCAGGGCTGATGGCTTGGGGTGAGGACTGAGCAGGTTAAAACTCCTGCTCCCCACAGACTGGTGTGTCAGAGCCTGGGAGGCAGTGGATAGATGCTGGACAGAGGGCTTATCCCTAAAACTTCCCTGATTTTGCAGGAAAAGCCACATTTCTCACCAGCCTGCTTCATAGTGCAGGGGGGGAGCGAAAAAATCTTAGGGAGCCCACTGCCAGAGATGTTTATCTGCCACATGACAAGACACCCCATGATTATTTCTGAATCCTGTTGTAGCACGTAAAAAGCCCAGATTCAATAAAGGAACTGATTTCCAGCTTCCCCAGCACAGAGATCCATTCAAGAACTAAAATAAAACCCGATTTCCCCAGGCTTGTGCTGTCTTGTGCTGAGCTGGGTAACATGCAAAGCAGACAGGTTTTTATAGAATCTCACCCTAGATTACTTTCAAAAGTAGTTTTTTCACAACATATTTGTTTGGAAGATTTTGCTGTCTCTTCCTCTTTTTCTATTTTCAGACAGCTTTGTTTAGTGGGAAATAGAAACAAAAATGCAGCTCTTTTTACAATTACTCAATATTTCAAAATTGATCCAGTAAAATAAAAAATTATTTTCAGAGCTCGTGGGACACACACACACACACACACACATACTCCTTTCTAATCCTTCCAAGGGAAAAAATGTCCAAATAGTGATTTTGAAAAGTGGCTGGGAGTACACAGACAGCTGTTCCTCATACATACTGCAAATGTTTCTTTTAAATTCCTACGGACGCAAGAGTTTGATACCAAGCCAGTACCTCTAGAAATGGAGAAAACTAAACACACCCCATACTGATGCTTTTACTGTCCCAACAAACTTTCTCCCACAACTAAAATGTTAAAACTTTTACCCCACATCCCACATTGGGAGATTAGTCCAATAACTAATGTTCTGTCCAAGTAAAATACATTTTGTCATTGCTTGAAAATGTTACCTTTCACAGAAGTATAGTATTTCTGACCAGCAGGGAACATATGTCAACATTATCTATTATTACACAATGTCAGGACCAGAAAGGGAAGGTGGGTGGTGGATGTTAATAACAACTTAAGCGATTTTCTAAAAGAGGCATTTGAGAAGTACAAAGCCAGAAGTTTTGAATGTTTTGTCTGATTGTAGCTGTGTCAGCAACCTGCCCCCACCACCAGCACAAACCTAATTCTGCCTGTGACCCAGTGCCTAGTTCTCTTTTCAATTTGAGCCAGCACATTGCTAAACTGGAAAGTTTGAAAAATACCTTCGAAAACTTCTCCACCAAAAGGAAAGAGGAAAAAAAAAAAGAAAAAGAAACTTATGATCAGTCCTGGTGGAAGTGTTAAGGCTGCAATTTTAAGACCGAGATTTTTCACTTTGATTTTCTTTAGCACTATGTTAAACTGCTTTTCGTGTGCTGCTACCCATGACTATATTTGTTTAAAAAGTGTCTTCGTATTAAACTTTTTTTTTTCTTGGTGGAAAGGCACAGTCCCATGAGGCAGAGTAACACAGAAAGCATCTCCTCTTTCTAACCAAGGATTTGGAAAATTGGGGGTCACCCCACATCCTGCCATGGATTCCTCATGTGCCCTGAGCCATGTCACTTTGCCCTCCTTGTGCCTCAATGCCCAGGGTGCAGCCTCTCCGAGGTTTTGTGGGGCGCCTGTGCCAGAGACCAGGACAAAACTACAGCAAAAAGACCTTCCAAATACCTGAGATAAACAGACAGCTGCAGTGAGTACTTACCCCACGTGTGTGAGAAATTTCCCTTCCACAGCCAAACATGAGCTGCTCGTTTGGGTCCCATGCTCAGAGGCAGCATCAGGATGTTGGCTGATCATGGAATCATAAAATCTCAGCATGGTTTGTGTTGGAAGAGACCTTAAAGACCATATTATTCCACTCCCTGCCATGGGGCAAGGCCGCCTTCCACTAGACCAGGTGCTTCAAGCCCTGTCCAACCTGGCCTTGCAGACGGACCCTTTGGATGCTCCACAGAACAGCTTTAATACCCTGCACCACCAAGGTTTCAAAGCTCTTTGAGAAGTTTTAAGATGACCAGACAACAATTTTTGGCATGGACTTGCTTATAAAACCCTCACTTGTAGAAAACTTTGGGAAACTCTTCTTTCCCACCAGAATTCCTGCAAATAGAAATGGAACAGGCAAATGCTGGCGCTGAATAAATCAAAGGGAGATGAATGGTGGTACTGTTATTCAGCCACGTTTCCAGTAGTAATTCTGTTACTAGAAATGTTGAAATTAATGTCCTCAGCATCTCTCTTCCACTGTCTAGTGCTAAATGAGAGAAAAAAAGCTGCAGGTGGGAGATCTTCTACCTGTGTTGAAGCCCATCCAGAACTGTTCCCTTGCCACTGACAGCACCACAGGGTGGTGAACACAAGGGACCCTGTGGGCTGAAAAGGGACAGGAAAATGACATTTTCCTCAAAATAATTACTGTGTGTGAGGTAAGTTGGGTGCAGGTATTTCTTAAGCAGCCCCTTTTCATGGAGAAGAATTTGTTGGTCCCAGTCTCACCACTCCATGGAGATCAGCCAGCCCCCCAGCATCATTCCGAAATTTGGGTACAGTTGCCATTAAACACTGCTTTATGTACAACCATGTCAAATAATGACCCTCATGTTCAATTTTCCAAGGTGGATTTGGGTGCTGAGAAAGAAAAATTGCTTCCCCCACCACAAATATGGTAAGGTCAAAGCTGCTGGGCCCGTATTTCCTCACCTTTTCTTTTGTTTGTTCCGTTTTGTTTTCATATCTGTTTCAAAAATCTATGTAATTTCTTTGCAGTGTGTTCTTTCCCCAAAAGCAAATCCTTCAGGGTATTTATTCCCCTCAAAATACAAATTATTCTGTTCCCCAGTAATTATCTGTTTTGCATACAGTTACACAGCTGAATCAAAAGCAGCAAGATATGAATAAATATATAAATAATGGACACACCGAGGTGTAGTTTCTCATGTTTAACATAACACAGGGGAATACATTTTTATAGCAAGCCAGTAAATGTTGCAAACTGATGTTTTCAATTCCAGTGACTTAGAATTAACTTCTAACTGTGAGAGCTAAACTAGCTGCAGTCTTTTATAATCTCATGCTTTAAAGTTATAATGGTCTTTTTTCATCTGCTGTGAAAGAAGAAATTATATTTTACTAGGAGATGGTAAAGGTAAACCACGGGAAAAAAAGTGCACTTCAAACTGCTTAAATATAATTATTTTTGTTCCATGTGATTTCACTCAGTGATAAAAAGGAGAGCTGGGTTAGCCTGTTGGAGTGGGAATGTGCTGGTGAGTAGAGAAAAGCACATATTGTTTGGCAATGCTTAAGGCGTTTACACGAAAAAAAAAAAGGAGAAATATAGTAAAAAGTGCAGAAAAATTGGAGGAAAACCACCTCTTTTTCCCCCCATAAGCAGCAGTTCAAACACCTATCAAAAGCAAAGCTCAGCCCTGTGCCTTTTTTTATGAGGCTGAAACCAGTACCTTTGGAAGAATTTTCATCCAAAAAAAAACCCAAATCCTCTTTGGAAGTGCACATTCCTCTCAGCCACGGCAAGAGGTTGTGCTTGCCTTGGGTAGGTTCGAACCAGACCAAAGCTGCCCCCAAGATATTTTTAATGAGCATTTTCTTGTATCACTGACCTACGGCACTTCTGTGACCCCTGCCACCCCACCTGGCTGCTCTGCAGGGCTGGAGGCACCTCAAGGCCCCAAGGCCACCACCACTTGCCCCACATGTGGCTCCTGAGAGTCAAACACTGCGGAACCTCAGCTGCAAAATTCAAATGCAGCCCGAGCAGGAGCTTGCTGGCCTGACTCTGCTTCTTTGGGAATGAGGTTGGAGCTCTGAACTCAGATCTGAACCTGGATCTTGGGTTTAGATCCAAGGGTTTGGGTTGGGCCCCATCTCTAGTAAAGAAAAGCATAAAAAGAGATGAAAAGATAATTGTAGAAACTTAAAAGCCAGCACTGCATTCTTTTAAAATTACAAATTAAGCTATAAGCGATTCCAAACTATGCTGTTTTTATTAAAAATGACTTAATAATCTAATCTCCCTTTCCTTTCTTTTCTTTTGGAATTTATCCTATATCCCAGTAATCACACATAGAAATTACACAACACCACACTGGATACTCCTGACAATATAAACACAATTGTTTATCCAGAAGCATTATAGGTTCATGCAAAAATACAGCATTTAAAGCTTGTGGTCAGATCAAGAAACCACAAGTATAATTGTTTGTTTATCCAGCCAAGCATTACTCCACTGTGTAAGTTTATGGGGGGGGGTTGAATTTATTTATTTATTCCTAACCTGTTTTAAAAATTAAAGTTACGGAGCAAAGGCAGATGGTGAAAGGCGAAAGGGAACGTTCTGAATAAGGAAATCGCGCCTTTGTCGTAGCTCATGTTACCCTGCTTCGTCCTTCCAGGGAAGCCTCGTGATAACAGGGCCCTTTGGTGGAATTTCGACATATTTTTCCCTTTAGTTCGGGGCAGCTGGTTTCTTTCCTCTCGGAGGAGAGAGACGAAGTATATTTATCACTCCAGCAGTGACTCAAAACAAACAGGAAATCTTCATCAGCAGGCTCCTGGGCAAGGCAGATACCAAGGTACTGGCAGAAAGGAAACAGAGGCTTTGGGCTGTGGGAGTCCGACTCGCAGCATATTCTGCAGCAACAGCAGATAACTCAGCTGGAGAGCCACCAAATTATTTTTAAATTACAAAAAAAAAAAAAAAAAATTAAGAAAAAATAAATAAAAAGGTGATCCTGAGGTAGCTGAGAGCACTCATGGCATCCATGGGGGCGGCTGAGCTGGACACCCAGCCCGGACATGAGCTGGGAACCTGGGAGAGGGAGGAAACCTGTGTGCTGGCCGGGCTGGGAGGTTTTGCTTTGATCCCGTGGCTTAGGAAACCCACTCCTTTCGCCTCAGCAAGCCCTTCTTTAAAAGCAGAGGTTTCCGGCTGGGATGGTTGCCTTGCAGCAGGAGGGAGGCAAAAAGTTAAGAAAAACAACAGCAAAAAAAAAAAAAACCACCAACTGTTAATAATTTTAACCTTTGATATAATTATTCATATTTATTAATGGTGTGTTAATAATTTTAACTGTTAATGCAATTATTCATTCTCATGGATAGTTTTAGAAAGGCCTCTGAAAACAAGATAATAAGTGGGCTAGCAATGATGATTCCTCCTGCATTGGTTAGAGACAGTGCTGACACAGGAACTTCTCTGTAGGGATTGTTGTTTTGTATTTTTCCCTCTCTTTCCCCACCAGTGTCATGAAACAAACTCAAATGCTTTGGTCCATCTCAAGAACAAAACACAAGGAGAGCACAAGACAGACCCTGGCCTGCTCCTTGGAGACATCTCTGTTAAATGGCTGCAAGGACACTTTGAGGCTGTAGGGCTCACACCACACCAAACACACAGGGAAACAGTTACTGCAGACAGGGAGGACTGGGAAAATTCACTATCTGCATCTCCTGATCCTCTGCATTACCCCAGGCACTTGCAGTTTACTGTGGCCTGAGACAGGGCACGGTGATCCCTAGGTCTGACCTGCTGTGGGCTTATCTCCAGAGCTGGCAGGGGATGGTGGGGCTGGCCAGGACACTGTTGGGTGGTTACAAGGAAACTCCTTGCACCTCAAAACTTTTGCCAGCCTTCCCTTTCTCCTGGCCAGCCCAGGACAGCTGCAGCACTGAGAGCCCCCCACACCAACCTGCCCTCTCCAGCCAGATGCACCCCTTGACCTGGGATGAGCCTGGAAGGGTGAGTCCTACAGGGACATTTTCACATGTCCAGGCTGGGCTTGGTTGGAGGTTTCAAAGCCAGTGCTCCCAGGCAGCAGACGCACGCCCTTATCGCCGAGCTGCACCCTGTGACACCAACCTCAACGTCTCACCACAGAAATCCAGCCTTCTATTAATAAGGATGACTGGCTTGGCTGCAAACCGAAGGTGCAAGGGGCTGATAGAGGCAGCGCCAGACACCCACATCCTTGCAAACTGTTGGAGGGGCAGCGTACTCAGATGCAAACCCTCCGACTATGGAAACGAGAGCATGAAATCACCATGGCCTGAGACATCCCAGACACAATAAGCATTAGCAGTGAGGGAGCTGGTGTAAAAGCAAGTGCTTCATCCTGGCTCATCTGCAATTTCCATGGGACTGCCCTATAGAAAGCTGGCTGAGGTCTCTGTCAGAGATGACTACCAAAACCTCCGGGTCAGGACGACTCTTCTAGGGAAGCTTCTGGCAGAATGCATCACTGCTGTGCTGACTCACAGATGTGTCAAGGCATAAAGTCAAGCGAGGTGGGTCGTTCTGGAGAGTTTCCCCAGAGATCAGACTGCCTGTGTCATCCTAAGGAACTGTGTGGTCTAACCAGCACCTCAGTCAGTGCCAGGGAAGGGAAACCTGGTGACAGGATGTGCATGGTGTGCAGTAGGTGAGAAGGCCACAGGAATCACAGGATCCCAGAATGGGTTGGAAGGGACCTCAAAGATCTCTTCACATTGCACTAGACCAGGTTGCTCCAAGCCCTATGCAAGTTAACAAGAGAAAACACCAGGGTTGTAAATAAGAAATATGAGGTACAAGAGTGCTGGAGGCTCCCCACTGCTGGAGCTCGCTTGTTTCCAGCACAAAGCAGTTCTGTCTCAAGTGTGTAAGCTTTGCTGGAACATTATGTTGACTGCATACCTACCAGATCAGGCAAAACTCCCACGCAGCCTGAACTCCAGAGCATCAAGGGTATGGAAAAGCCACAGTGAGTGGGGCTCCCAGCCCACCCTCACCATTGCAGCTGGCACAGACCACAACAAGGCAACACTGCCAGTGTGTTGTGCCAGTCTCTGCTGCTGGGGGAGGTGACACAGCTCCAGAAGGGTCAGCTGGAAAGCAAGGCAGAGGAAAACCCCCGGCTGTGACTGAAGCATGGGCAGTAGCACAAGGTCCAGAAAGTGATTAGTCAGGCACTGGAGCAGGCTGCCCAGGGAAATGATGGAGTCACCATCCCTGGAAAAGTTCCAAAGGTGTGTGGATGTAGTGCAAGGGGATATGGATTAGTGGTGAACACAGTGGTGCTGGGTTAACTGTGGGACTCGATGATCTTAGAGGTGTCTTCCAACCTTAATAATCTTAGGATCTTCATGCCTTGGTTTGGAAGTGGCCACTTGCCTTGCAGATGAGTCCTTTGCCTGCTGGGTCACTCAAATGAGTGGCACACTCCCTTTTAATTATTCACCAACCAAAGACCCAAAAGCGTGACACAGCTGAAGAAAGTGTCACACAGAGGATGTGATGTGCAGTCACAAGGAGCAAGAGCCAAGAGAAGAGCAGAGACCCATTACTGGTACTCAGTGCTGCACCCACCTCCTCAGACCTCAGTAGGGTTCAAGCAATTAGCACCAGCTCTGTGCCTAAAGGTCGGCTTTGAAAGGACATGAGCAGAGCCTTTGGCTGCTCTGGCTGGCCTGTTCTAGTTTGGAGTCTGCCATCTGCAAGCCAAGGAATGCTAGAGCACATCTTTCCACCACATGTCTTTCCATCCCTCTCCTTGCCTCTGGCACAGCGTTTGCAGGCAGGGCTGGGGTGAGCAGTCAGCGTGTGACAGGAGGGGTGTGACCTTCCACAGGCAGCAGAGCAGCCCAGCAAGGCAGGGTCCCTGCTCCCAAAGCCAGGTGAAGGCTCTGTGGTCTCACTATTTGATCTTCACCAGCTACACTGAAAATACTGCACAGCACAGGCCTTTGGAATCTGCTCTCCAAGTGATAGAGGATTATTGGCTTTGGTGGTGAAGTGCACTAGTCAGGACTGGGAGACAAGATGAATTATTTTCCCTCAGCATTGCTATGTGTCATCTTGTTCGATTACAACATTTTTTGCTTTTAAATGTGTGTTTTCCTCCTCCTAATCTTTGAAGAACTTCATGTTGAAACCAAGAGTCTATATGTTACACTACAGCATATTGCACCATGTCCAGGATCCAGATTCTGGGCATTTGCCCACAAAACCTAAAGTTCCATCTTACCACAGACCCACCAAGAGGCCAGAAAGATGCTTGGATGTCCCCAAAGCAAAGCAACAGACACACACACACATCTTCCCCAGGAGACAATTCTCCAGCAAAGCACTCAAAGCCACAGGTGTAATTGATTTTTATCACACTTCCTTTTTAAAATCAAAAAGGCACATTTTCCAAGCTGATATTCAAATGGGATATATATAAATCCTAATTCTTAAGAAGGGTCAGAAAAACAGATTGGAGGAATCAAAAGGGGGGAATTTGTGCGGATCCAGAAACACAGAGAGGCAGCAGAGAAAAGTGTTGTGCATTCAAGTGCTTAAGTCCTGCTCAACTCCATGATGACAAACAAACAAACAAACCCCGTGTCTCTTTTTCTCAGCTCAGTGATTACAGCAAACCCACAGTGCCAGCTTCAGACTGGCAAGGCAACTAGCACTGCTCACAAAAACAAATTCGATGCTTTTTTTTTTCTTTTTCTTTTTGGTTTGTTTTATGTTGAATGATTTAATTATAATGATCTTCCACACTCTCACCTATTCCCTTTACCATCAGTCAAGACACTACTATTGTTTCAGGCTTATGAAATAGCAAAAACTGAGGAATGAAGGAAAAAAATGAGGAAAATGTACTGCAGACACAGAAGAAATGAAGCTTTTTCTTTTAAAGTCATGAATTCAAATGAGTGTGTAAAAAGGAAACTCAGAGAACCACATTGTCACGGTAATCCTGCTCTGCCCCAGAGCTCCCAGCCAGCAAAGGTGTCTCTGATGTTACCTAGGTGTCATCCAAACAAAATAATCCCAAAACAGATACTTGACACCCCTTTTTTCTCCTAACTCAGCATTTCAGCTGGAAGTAAGAAATAAATGACAGTCAAAATTTCTAATAAAAAAATAAATAAAAAGCTAATTATTAGGAGAATTATTAACTCCTGGGATGCCTTAATGCCTGTACCCTGCCCTGGCTGCCCTACTATTCTGGGCTCATCGGTATATCCAGAATACTAATTTAGAGTTAGGGCATTAGGGAAAAGTCTCCTGCTTTAAAAACGGAAAACTGTTATTCAGTTATTTCTTGAACAAATACACTTCAAACAATGTGAAGGAAATGGCACTTCCCATTTATATGAGTTTACCAACAACAATCACGATGAAAAGGACAACGACTATTTCAGGTTTGTGAGGGCTGTCTGCTATAACAAACTGTCCCATGTTGCAGCCAGCATAGAACTTGCAGGAGATGAGAAATTTAAATTCTCAGAAATCCCCCACACAAACCACTGTCCATTATAAATGCAGTAGGAGGTTATCGTGTCCCAGAGCATTATCCATAGAATCCATGGAATCATGGAATGGTTTGGGTTGGAAGGGACCTTAAACATCATCTCATTCCACCCCCTGCCATGGGCAGGAACTTTTTCCACTGTCCCAGGCTGCTCCAAGACCTGCCCAGCCTGGCCTTGGACTCTTCCAGGGATCCAGGGACAGCCACAGCTGCTCTGGGCACCCTGTGCCAGGGCTTCCCCACCCTCACAGGGAGGAATTTCTTCCTAACAGCCAATCTAAACCTGCCCCCTGTCATTTCAAAGCCATTCCCCCTTGTCCTGTCACTGCATCTCCTTGCAAATAGCTCCTCACCAGCCTGCATGAGGGTAATTCTGCCTCTGAAGAACAAGTCAGCCACTACTGCACATCAGCCTCCTGAGGGTCCTTGACCCCACAGAGCTCAAATCCTGCACCACCACAATCCATTCCTTCTCCCCGTGGAGCCACAAAGGTGGGTTCTGAGCTTTTTTATGCTACTACAAAAAGAAAACAACAACAAAAACAACAACAAAAAATAACCCAAACAAACAAACAAAAAACCACCAAAAAAAAACCTACTCCTTCAAAGCAACAGGTTGCCCTCTTCGGGGTAAATTTCAGAGGAGCAGGGCCTGCACCAGAACATGCAACAGGCAATGTCTGCTCTCCGCTTAACCTACTCAAATCAGGAGCAAATGTAACGATGTTAGCAGCCCATCAGCAGAGTTTGGCAAGGGTAACAACAACCATCGGGAGATAAGATAAGGCTGTAGGCTTTCAAGGTTGGGAAATAAAGTATCAGGATTACCAGAGCGGTTTATAGAGACTGTTCTCCCACCCTCTTCTAAGAAACAAAACTGATCCTTTGCACTTCACCCCGAGGGAGGAAAATAATCATTAGCTTTACATGACAAAGATATGCACAATACTTGTCTCTCTAGGATCAGGCTTGCCTACCCCGAGTAGCCATGTGTGTGTACAGCTGTAGTTTTTTCCATTGTGACACAACCTACCCTTACTGTGACCCTCTCTCATTAGGTCATTTCTAAAATGCAGCTCCCTGTGAGCTGGGACCATGTTCTGCTGCTTTGCACAGCTCCTATTTTTGGCACTATAAATAGAAGAAACAACTTTTCCTGGTGTATTCTCCTCCGAATTATTTTGTAGGTTAAACAAACCTTTAACTGTTTCAGATAAAGCCAAGCAGAAGGTGTTTTTTCCAAACATCCCAAGCGAAGGAGTGCATTTCCTGCTTCCCTAATTCAACCTACGGCATCAGACATCTGTAACTCTGTTTACATTCCAGCCCTTCACAGCTTAATACCGCTTGAAGCATCAATAATATAGGGCACATTTCTGACTGCTCTTTAGATATTTTTTTATCTCCATGGGACTTCCTGGTTTGGGATTTTGTAGTTTACAGTTTCTCACTAATAGTAACTAGCTGCAGCATTTGGCCTTAAGAGTTTACATATTATTTAACTAGATATAAGCAGCCTATTTTAATTACAGTAAAGAGCCCTGTAGAGGCCTTGTCTGTTTTTTCCCCCTCCAACTATATCAGTTGGCTTAATAAAGATATTACCACTCCCTATAAACCAGGCTGTGATCAAGCTCCTAGATATGCTAGTCTTTAATAACATACTTTTACCACTTTAAAAAAACAAGTCCTATCAGATCTTCAGGCACTCAGATGTCCGTGGCTTTAATGAAGGCAGTGTGAGCTCTCTGTAGCTCACACACATTTTTGTTTCTGTGTGTGCACATTCCAGCTCTTCTAAGAAAATTACTCAACCCCCCCAAACCGAGAGTCATCTGCTCCTGTCACTGTATGACAGCTTAGCACTGAACTGTATGGGCTGCACTCCTAGGACAAGCTCTCCTTTCCCTGGGGGATGTAGATCATAAGCTTCCATCCCCTCTGCATGCAGGGCCAGCAAGAGGTCTGTTCCTACAAGGAAATTAACGGAACCATAGAATTACTTGAGTTGGAAGAGACCTTAAAGACCATCTCGTTCCTAACACCTTTCCATGGGCATGGACACCTTCCACTATCCCAGGCTGCCCCAAGCCCTGTCCCCCCCTGGACCCTTCCAGGGATCCAGGGACAGCCACAGCTCCTCTGGGCACCCTGTGCCAGAGCCTCACCACCCTCACAGGGAAGAATTTCTCCTCAGTATCCCATCTAAACCCGCTCTCTGGAAGTTTGGAACCATTCCTCTTGTCCTGTCACTCCAGGCCCTAGTCCTAAGTCCCTCTCCAGCTCTTTTGGAGCCCCTTTAGGTGCTGCAAAGGCTTCTAAGATCTCTCTAGAGCCTCCTTCTGGCTGAACAACCCCAACACTCAAGACTATTCCTGCTATGTCATACCTGTATCCCTGATATCTTTGTCATCCTCAGGCCCTATATTTCACATATGCTGTAACTACACTTGCTCTCTGACTTCATTTAGATAACTTTCCATTACTTATTCCATTCCTTTTGAGAGCAAAATTTATGCCCAAGGTTGGCACTATGTGCAACTAACCCTGATTCAAACCAGCCAGCATCTTGCTCCTGTTGGTGTTTCATTGAATCCTGCATTTGAAGCCAAGGTGAGACACTGAGACTTCCGTTTTCTTACTTCACAGGGCTGCTTTTTCTCTGCCAGGTGTCAAATTAGTACCTGAACGTCACCTACCAAATCAGCCTTGCATATTCACAACTCTTCTAGCATTTGCAAGCAACATTACTACAAAGGAAAGCTGGAGACAGCTTGATTAAGCAACTTGCCCAAGGTCATACAGGAAGTTGTAGAAGAGTTAGAAACAAAAGCCAGATCTTCTTAGCTCCTGTCCAACCCTCTCTGGAATGAAAAGGCCAAACTGCTGTGTGGAGCAGTCATAGATCTCATCCTATAAATTTCATAATGAATTCATGGCTTTGCAAAGAATATGTGCAGAGCTCCCATCTCTGCTTTCCAAGGAAAAAGCCCACGGTGGCAGCTGAGAAGTGTTCCCCAAGCTCTGGGTGGCACTGGCTGTGGCCACAAACCCTCTCCTTACACAGAAAGCAGAAAACAGCCATATCCTGCAAGGCCATTTCATGCAAATGAGTACTGCCATCTTTTTTCCAGTTCTCACCTCTCCGAGAAAGTGAAAGAAGTGCATCTACTGTAAAAGCTGCTGAAGTCACCCAAGAGCGAGCATGAAATCATTCAGGATAGCAAAAGGAGCATCCAGAGTGCAACAAAGGCAGTATTTATGTCTATACTTCTCCCTGTCTGCATGGTTCTCGGTGATAGCCACAGGAACAAACAATAGCCTTGGCCCCTAGACTGCAAACGGTTCGCTGCAGAGGCCCAATTAAATCGTGGAAAGTCTAAACACAGGCACAGGAATCTGCTAATGCGGACGGGCCCCCACAATAGGGTCTCATCCTGGCTCTGCCCTGCTCCTGCTGAACACCACCTTGCTGGGAGGAGAGCCCCCCCATCACCCCTTCCCATGGAGAGGTCCTGCTCCACCTCAACGCCCAACACAACTGTGCACAGTTCCACTCACTTTGGGCAGGATTCTGGCTCCAGGCAGCGTCAAGCTCATGCCTAGCTGCATGATGGGTTGGGTGATCTCAGGCTTGCTGCCACCCAGCAAACCACACTTGTGTGTGCACACACAGGCAAAGGGCAGTTTAAGAGTGATCTCCCTGCCCAAATCTCCATCAGGTTCAGGGCCTGCTGACACAAACACTTCAAACAGCCCAGGCAGCCTCAAGAGCAATGCCAAGAGCAGATAGAGGCTTCAACATTGTCTCGGTACACAGGATGCCGGCCCTGACATCATTTAGCGGAGACAATGCTCGCCCTCTTTCTTTGGGAACCACGTAAAAAAACTTGGCCGAATATAAAACAACTTCAAAGACACATTTCTGTGCCAGCCAGGATGCATCAAAGTTGGGAAAGGAACGACCCGATTCACCTGATCCAGGGAGCTGATAGAGAAGCGCGGGGAAGCGGCTTTTATCGATGTACCTTCCCAGCACTTCCTTCCTGCCCCTGATGCTATTTAAACCCCTTGCCTACCTCCAGCCAGACCTGCCCATTCTCTGCTCTAAGGAGGAGAAAGGAAAAAGCAAAGGGAAGCCCTAAAAAAAGGCGTCCCTGCAAATTTTTGTGCAGTTACCGGGCAGTCATATCCTTCTGCTTTCCCCTGAAAAATCAAGTATCACCTTATCGTTTCCTCACCAAGATTAACTCCTGCTTCCTGAAGAGTATTTCTGAGGTAGAAAGCAGAGGTGGTGGAAAAAAAAAATAAAAAATAAGGAGGGGGGGGAAGCTGAAAAGCCCAATCTGTCAAGCTGCGTTTTAGAAGAAAGGAAAACTGAAAAGTGAACGTATTTAACATGAGCTATTTCCTGCACTCAGGAGGGAAGAAAGCATGCTACTAACTGTGTGCATGAGGAGATCTGCACTAGTGTTATCTCTGACCTGCAGCTTAGCCCTTGTGTCTCAGCTGCCAAAAAGCTCCTATTCAACGTTATGCTGAGTTCATCAATGCTCCACGTGTCAGGATCCTAACAGGAAAAAGCAGGACAGACAGTCACTCTATTCAACTGCCTGGGGACCCCATGACAACTAAAATCCCCTTGCAGACTGTCCATATCAACCTACGGCAGGTCAGAGCGCGTAACCCCTCCAGAACTGCAAGCCCGAGCCCACACCCTTTCCCCTTGTCAACATTGTCACTTTAAAACAGCCCATCTAGCCTTATCACCAAACCTGGAGTAAGTATGACAATTAAGATGGATTGCAAAGCCTGCATGCGCTTTACAATTAACAATAACTTGGCAGCGTGTCCCACGCAACTGTTGGGTGGTATGGCAAGAACTTTATCCCTGCTTAGTACTGCATTAGCATATTTAGTAGGCTGCAAGACATAATTCCTCAGATATGAACATATTTTTGTCTTTTCAAAAAATCTGCAATTAAGCCATAACGTGCAGGCAGTGTGCAGCCAGCGGTAAACTTTGGTATTAGGGGGACTGTGCTGAAACGGCCCTTTCTGACCTTATGTCAATTATCTATTTAATAAGGAATATATTCAATTAAAAAAAAAAAAAAAAAAGAAGTGTCCTAACAGGGTCTTCGCTGGAAAGCAACAATATTCCAAAAATTACAGCTGACATTCAGCCCTGCATTCCCTATGAAGAGCACATTGCTTGAGAGGGTCTGGGGGCAGGTATTTCAAAACATTTTGTTGGGGGGGTTGTCTCAATGTTTGGTTTAGAAAAGGCAAATTCTCTCTTTCTGCTATTAATTTTTAAACTGTAGGGTTAATTAATTGTTTGTGTAAAAGAAATAAACCCCATTTAAGCAGCATCTCCCTCTGTGTCTTGTGCAGCTCTTTTTTTCCTGTCCAGGATTCTCATGTTTGCAGGTAAATTAACAGTCTTCTAAAGTAATTAAGTGCATTTGAGGAGCAGTTATTTAGCACGGCCTAACTTTATCGATTTCCTCCATGCTGCACAAGACACTCTCAACCCCACTAAGCTTTTTAAGTCTGTTTACGGTGTACATTTATCTAGAAAATCTGATCAGGTGGGGGGGAGGCAAAGATCTTGCCTCGATAACCCGGACATTGTCCCCCTTGACATCTGTGTTGCTGGTGGACAGGATATCCTGCCAAATGCAAGAAGACAACTGCGTGACCCACCTTGGGCAAGAGGCACCTCGGGCTGATGCGAGCACAGCGGGAGCGGGTGCTGTCTCTCCCCGCCCGGAGCTGCATCCTCGGCACACAAAGAGCAGCCAGAGAGCCTCTGCAGGAGGAAAAAAAAAAAAAAAAAGCCAGGGGAAGGCAAAGAAAGTTAGTAAATAAATAAATAAAGAGGCGGTTTAGGTGAGTAGCACGCATTCAATAAGGGAAAGCAGATGAGGGGCAACAAATGCAGTTCAGCAGACAAAGTCTTTCTTCATAAACCCGGCGGAGGAACGGATTAAACCACCTGGCAATCTTGGCAGGAAAAAAAGAAAATCTCAGGCGGTGACAAAACCAAACAGGTGGAACAGGTATAAAACTTTTGCTTCCCAATAATACCCCTCTCTTCCCTGGAATGCTTGGACAGGTGCAGAAGTTCAAGTTACAGCATGGAAGTGGCAAATAAATACACAGCATTAGTGCCTGACGTGCTCGGCGAGCAACCGGGGATGTTAATAACTGGCAAGGTACACTAATCTCTGATTGCAACATTTGGTTTACCTTAATCTGGAGGGACAGCTGTATTAAAGAGGGAATTATACTAATCAGTTCAAGGCCCTTGCATATAAAACTTCCCATTAGGCTTAAAGTACAACAGCTTACGCTCATTCTCTAGGAGCCTTACATCTGGTTCTGAATAAGGCTGTCTCTCATTTGCAAGGTACAAACTGAAAACAAGGAGGGGGGAGCTGACAGTTGCTGGAGGATGGTTGATAGAAGAACAAGCTACTAATTCTTTGAAATTTTTTACAGCGCAAAACTGGCTGTAAGGCATCTTAATACTAAAAAAAACAGGCATGTGTTATCAACCCTAGGCCATTTTTTCCTGTTACCGGAGGTGACCAACATAAAATAAAATTGATGATGTCAGTCAAAAACAGCTAAGCACAAAGCTTGGCTTTGTTATCTTAAGTCAGAAGGTATGATAGGCCATGCCATATGGCTGTAATCCTCCTATATCTCCCATCACCTAACAGGCAACCTTCATGTAGCATGACCTTATTTGGCTGGTCTCAGGTTAGGGCTGCCCAAAGGGGATTTTTCTGTTTCTGCTATATCCAAAGGTTTTTTTTGATTTTTTTTTCTCTTTTTTTTCTTTTTTTTTTTTTTTTTGAGCCCTGCAAACTATAAATCCGACTGATTACTCTGCACTCTTTTGCTTGACTGAGCCTTTACAATCAGACATCCCCGTTAACAATAAGCTCCTAATGAATCAAACATCTATGGCATTAGTTTCACCTAGCTGCCTCTTTCCCATGCACTGCAGCTCTTTGTCAGACCTGGCTTGATGAGAAAAGCTAGTGACACTTGGTGCACCTATTGATAAACAATTCAGTAATGAGGGGCATAACAAAAATTACCTAAAACAACCTGATTAAAAATGACAGGCAAAGGGTACTACAGAGCTTTGCAGTTAAGGTAACTCCCGTATATCAGGAGGGATGGAAAAAATAATTAGGTGCAACAGAACTTGCTTTAAAATTACACATTTTGGCACTTTTCTCTTCCCCCCCCCTTCTTTTTTTTTGGTGGGGCGAGGAGTCTGATGGGTGTTAAAAGGAAAATGTTCCATCATAGTTTATAAGAGATTCATCTTCTTCAGAAAATTTGCAACTCAATAAGCTTTTTCTCTCTCCTTTTTGAAGCAGCACATTAATGGCAAAATGCATTGCTATTTGCAATCCAACTTTCTATCCATAGCAAATTCCTATATTATAACTCAGCATTTTACTTCCTTTGTTTAAATATTGGTTTTGTTGGTTAAGAGAACATGTGGGCTGTAAACAAAGGATAAATAAGCTGTGAAAATAAAAGCAGGCTCCAAGGAATAAATAAGAACAAAATGGAAAAGACTGCACCAGGCTCCTGCGATGAACACAGGGATCTCTTTGTGAGAGGGGGAAAAAAATGTGATAAAAGGGCACATACTGCAACTCTGAGGCAAACTTTGAAATGGAAGTGTGGAAGCATAAGAGCATTTGATTCCAAATCAGCAATGTGTGGGTTTGCATTTGCGTAGCAGCATGTTGGGAGGGTTTCAATCAGTGCACAGATGCACTTGAAAATCAAATATGGACATGGGGAATGTTTTTGGATATAGCAAATGAGGACTGATGACATGTTTACACTTTGCACATGGATCCAGTACAAAACCATACCCTGCAAAGAAACAATAACCACCATTTGCTGCTTTTCGGGGCTGGAACAAAATGGTGGCAAAGGAAGGGAATACAAGGGAGTGTCTATTCCCACCTGGGAGAGGGCTGCACCGATTCCCTGCCTCTGGGCTCATTTTGCTCATCTCTCACTTGAGAAAGAGAATTTTTAACCAATATTGAAAAAATATAAAGACACGTCGGCTTGAAAAACAACAGTGTCAGAGGAAAAGGGAAGAAAAGGCAAGTTTCAAACATCAGTGATGCCTTTCTATGCTGTCAAAATATTTTCTTTACAGAAGAATTAAAATTATAGTTGGAATGTTGCTGGAATGAAATAGGGAATAATCGTAAGCAAATGCACTTTCATCATCTCCAATGGAAAATTGCCATTTTTACATTATTTCATCTGTCTCTATATATCCTTAAAGGAGAAATTCCTGGCTTATAAATAACGTATCCCAAGTTGGGCTGAGCTGCTAATGAAAGTTTATCAAGATGGCAAAACTTTTTAAAAAAAGGAAATAGTAGTTGCAGGCAATTGCATCTGACCAGACAATAATGTATCCCTCTGGAAAGCAGCTCCAGCTCACAGTATGAAGTAATCGTTTGTGAATGTTTTCCAAACTGTGATGCATATTTTACATTTTAAAGAAAGAGACAAAAGTTAGCTATCTATGACAACAGGGAAAAACATCTGTTCTATACTTTCCCCCAATCAGACATTAAAGAAAGGCTCATGAACAGATACCCAGAGTTTTAAACTTTTCATGAAGAGTTCATTTCAAACTTTCAAGAGGGTATCATTGCAGTTCAAATAGTCCTTCAGACATTTGACTTCTGCTACTGATTATTAATAATAATCAGCCCATTTTCCCTTACACTTTCCAGCATGAATTCAGAATGTCAAAGCTAATTTTCTCATCAGCCTCGGGCTTTTTTAAAACATTGCAAACTTGAGATTTCTGTTCTCTTCTCACACACTTGGGATTTGCCACAGCATGGGGTTAGAGCATACAACTTCTACAACTGTGCATGGGGTCAGCATTTGTCCAGCTGAGACCCAACAGCTGGATTTTTACAGGGGTACCTGAATCTGAGGTGTCTTGGCCCTTTTTCTGGAACTTGTCCAGCCTGAATCCCATGGTTCTGTCTTGGTGGCATTAGAAACTTGCTGGCATTTTGAACAGAAGGAAAATAGACTTATCTGCGAAGTCAAGCTACAGCTTTCATGAGAAATTTGTACAAAACATTATTTAGCAAGATAAGACACTCAAACCATTGAATTTTAACACCTTCCTCTCTGTGTGTTGCTAATGAGAGAGATTCACAGTTGCACTTTGCACCACACTGTCCTACCTGAAGCCCTGAAATGATACCAAAGAGCTCCATGTGAAGCCATTGCCCCTTGTCCTGTCACTCCACGACCTCATCCAAAGCCCCTCTCCAGCTCTCTTGTAGGTACTCTTTAGGTACTGGAAGGTACCTGTGACCAGTCAGTGATCACAGGTACAATATATCTATCACATTTCTTCAGCGCTGGTCTTCAAACTTCTATTTTCTGACCATATCCTCCTTTCCCTAAAGGATTTAGCAAAAAGGCAAAGCTAACTCTAGCAAGTGCTACTTCCTTGCATTACAAGCTCAGTGAGAGCTTAATCTAATGATGTCTTCCTCCAGGTTTTGCTTCAGCCCCCCTGCCTGGTTTTTTACCCAGTGTCTGTACATCCAACAGCAAAAGGAGGAACATGTTAAATGTCTAGGAATAAAACTTATAAGAGATTATTCATAAATACCACCAGCCTTATAAAACTATGCAAACCATATACATTTCTGAGTTGTTTGCATGTTTTTCCTTTCTAGTACAGAGTAAGGCATTTCCATTTGTGTCTCAGATAAAAATGCAAAGTGTCGTTTCCTGTTGATAGCAAACAAGAAATACTTTTGTGCTTTGGAAGCCCTTTAATATTCCATCTTTTTTAGTTGGGAAAGGAACAGACAGTCCAGTTGCTATAAATTTATCATGATTTCCAGCTGATAGAAGCCAGTGGAAGGTAACATGTTACCCTTCCAGCCATACACGGAGCCAGAACTGACACCACGGAGAGAGGGTTGAGCTGGTGGATACCAACACTACCTCCATCATCACAAGACAAAATAACACATGGAATAATTCTATCACCTTCCCTCGTGCGGCTTTTGAACATGAGTCTGTTTGATATCAGAGACAACTTAGTCAACTCACTGTAAGGGCGCTCTTATATAAGAAAGCAAAAACTCATCGAATTCATAATTCAGCTTCAGCTGGTTCTGATGCTCAGTGGGCAGACATGAGCTCAGCTGTTTGCCTCAACAGAACAAACTTCATTTCCATTGACAGTAAATTTGGCCTTTACTTCACATTTTAGGAGAGAATCTTGAAAAACAACTTGCACCAGGATGACCTTTTTATTTTTTTTTTTCTCCCTGTTTCTGAAAAGTTCTTTGGAATAGACCCTTATGTGACTATGAAGTAAGGCCAAAGATGGAACTGAAAACAAAAAAAGGAGACAAGATATCAAAAAAATCAATTTTCAGTTTTAGTTTTAAAATTATTTGTTGTACAGTGAAGCCTGAAACATACCACCAATATTAGGGCTAGGTTTTTCAAGACTATAGGTGAAGCAGGATGTGCACCAGATAAATACTGAAATTCACTTAGGATGAGACACCCAGAACAGTGAGGTTGGTCCCCAAGAGCCATCTTACTATCAGAAATGCATTCAAAGGGTGTTCTTACCTTCTCTAATATTTATCCGATAAAAATAAATTTTGTGGAGCTTCAGCTGCCCCATGGTTAATGGCAAAGTTATATTTATTTTCCAGCACTTGAAGATCTGGCCTGATTAAATAAAACAGCCAATTAGGAAAGACTACAAATTTATGTAAGCCATACAGTCAGTATTTTCTCCCTATCACCACAGAGACCAGATTTTTCCCATCACAGGTCTTTAGTTCAACACTTGCTCAAAAATTCCAAATTTGGGAAGTGCCACAATTTTGAAAGACTTTCCTGAAAGCCAGGCATTGAGAATTTAGGTGTCTCTCCTCGGGGCAACATCTTATTTAGATCAGGAGATCATTTTCCTTCCCTGCTCTTGAAAAACATTTTGCTATTCACTCGGTGTGTCCTATTAGCAGAAAATAGAGAAAGTTCTGATGCATCATAGCACGCATCTGAAATTCTAATTAACAAGAAGTCATCTGTAGTTGTCCAACATCATATTATTAATTCACAAAGCAATAAAGGGATATATTTCAGACTGAATGAGAAAATAGGTACTGAATGGGGTCAGAGTATTTCACTACACATAATTTGTCATGATCTTTAACTGTTTCCAACCTGCAGAAGTCAAGTTCTACAACGCCTTACCGTGAGTAGAATTTCTCACCTACATAAAGCAGTTACACCACTATGATTTACTCTTGTGAACTTAAAACCTGAATTCGTTCTGAATCTTTACAACCCAGGGTTGCATAAAGAAGTATATTTTTACTGTGAATATGTACCCTTTTGCCCTTTATGTATTTTTGAGAAAGAAAGGCTCTTCTAGGGCCACTATAATATATAAAAGATATTAACATTATGATCAATATATAAATTAATTAGTTTGAAAATTATATTTAATAACAAGAATTATAGTTTTGACAAAAAAAAAAAAAAAAAAGCACGTCTCAGGTAAATTCTAACCAACTTTACATTCCAGAAGTATTAGGAAGACTTTTCATTATCCTAAACCCTGAAAACGCAGGTTTTTCAAAATTCATGGTCAATGAGTAAAACTTTCTTCTTCCTGCTTGTTTCAAAAAATTAATTCCATGGTAAAGTATGGGGAAATCAAAATTATTCATGCCTTCATCCATTACATTTCCAGCAAAAGGTTTCTCAGTTACTAGAATCTTATACAATTAGTTCTCTGAAACTGCTTTAATTGCAAACCCATAAAAGGAAGGTAAGAACACATCAAAGTTAATCTTGACCGGCTGGAAAAAAAATGTTTAAATCAATATGGTGATGGCTCATCTACTCACCATTTAGCCATTACCTGGGAGACGAGGACCTCCTGCTGCAGCAGATATTTTATTTATTTTTAATACAGATTTACCACTGCCTCAGTTCTGCAGACCCATATGAAGCCAAAGTCATTTCAGACTTGCCCTGTCACACTGTTTACTCCTCATATTTTATTCATCCCTGTTTGCTCTTTACATTGGTTACAGAGATAAACACATACAAATATTGTGATGTTCAGCAAGTTTAGTGCAACGAGAGAGGGCAAAAGCCACCATCTCCCATTTATAGCATCCTGGAGAGAGTGACAACACCATAATTCTCCTAAAGAAGAAAAGCCTTTTAGTATAAGATTTTCTTCCATTTAAACTTTAAATTTACCTTGAAGAGAAACTCTGCAAAGTTTAGAAATATTTTGAAGTGCTTCTTCACCCCATGCAAAAGTCAGGTTAAAACATGTTTCCAATACAGTTTTAAAAAATGTTTCCAGTACATTTTTAGATAGAAACCTCATTGTCAGGGGTTCAATATACAAAAAGCTTAAGGACATAAGGGTTATGACTAAAGAAAGGACAGTTTGGGGGTCTTATGGACACACAGGGCCTGATACTTATATCTAACTGGCACGAACAGAAATGCTAAATCTGTTCAAATCAGTGGTGTTTGACCAGGGATCAGAATCAGAGCTGTGATCTATATGTGTGACTTTTACTGGAAGCTGCAAAACTTCCCCAGAAAAGCAACCCCTGGGGGCTTTATGCAATGCACATCTGAGCAGCAAAGGCTACTTGGTAATTGTGACAAAGCAAAGTGTTTCATTCTGGTTCCTGAACTGGAACAGATGACTATTTCTTCTTTTAAGGAGATGAGAGTAAAAAGGGAGCCAATCCAATCTCTGGAAGAAAAGCCTACGATGGAACCTCAAAATAAACACACTTATTTGCATATACAAACACTATATGTACCCACTAATATCCCTTCCTTAAACCGTGAGGAATATCACATATGCTACAGCTCACACCAACCAGAATAATGAGGGAGGTGTTGGGTTTAGATATTTTTATAAGTTCATATAACTCTGCAGTCAAAGCAACTCTAGGTTCATCAGAGCTATCACATAAGAAAAAGGGATTTATCACAAACAAGTTTGTTTAATCATCAGCTGCCTTAACTTCAGTCCTCTCTCCGACCTGCATGTCTCCAGTCTGTGTTACAGTCTGTATTGCAGCCTAATCACACAGAAAGGCAAACTCTGAACAGCTACTGTCACCTCCCTCTCTCTTTTCCTTTCCCAGCAGGTTAAACGTGGAAAATGCCAAAAATCTCCTGGGAGTGAGTCTAAAAATGAAGTGTAAATAGGTACGGGGGAAAAAAAAAACCCTATGAGAAAAAGTGTTATGGAAGGTGCCTGAATGGCAAAGTGCAAAGGGTGACAAGAAGAAAATTGTGATGGCACACAAAAGGCGAGGGAACAAGAAAGATGTGATACAATAGATAGCTGGTGAGAGCCTATCCACTGCCTGGTCGCTCCTGTTCCTCCCCCTCAATACCTTCATTTTTTTTGTTATGATAAAGGACATTCATGATCAGTAACAATGTTATAATGATAGTAAATGCGGGATTTAAGGTATATAAAACCTTCAGCCAACATTAGAAAGCCACCAAGGGGGAGTTACCTTGCACGAGGTTCTATTTAGTGATGGCTCCACTCTTTCACTCCCTGACTGCAAATCAGCATTTTTAGTGGACAATAGGCTCAGCAGTGGCCTTATGATTGCCTCTTTTCAAATGGAAATGGCTATCCTAACTCCTCTGCCAGGTTTTTCTTACTATAGCACAAATTGCAGTTTACAAGGCTCTAAGGGGAAAAAAAAATCTTAGCTGAATATCTTTTTTTTATTCGACAAACTGACATGTAAATTACCCTTTAAGTGCTCCACTCTAGGGCTCTGATCATCTCCTAATTGTCACAGTCAATTGTAGCCAACAGTCTCTTCAATCCCAAGCGCTTTGACAACAAGCATAAGGATCAAAGCAGAATCAGCTCCCTTCAATATCCTTCTGTTTAGGATGCTACAAAAAGCCTGAAAAAGAAAGGTGTAAGGGCATTAGTGGAGAAGGAACTGCGAGGAGAAAGTACTATACCAGTCATTTTCTTCTTCACTAATATTATATATCCTTATATACTCTGTTATCCCACGTTCAGCATGAATACATAAACATCCCTGATAATAAATATGGTCTAAAATCACTCGCATATATTACTACTTTAAAATAAATGCATAATGCATTTCTGCTGCTTCCTGCATGCCTCCCTCCAACTTTCCCTTCGACTCTGGGAATGAATGCAACACCAATTATTTTTTTAAGCTTTTTTTTTTTTTTCCCAACGCAGTCCTACTGTGTCTTCCAAGATGAGCTGGGCTGCAAACCAGCCTACCTGATGGAAACCCATCCCAAGTTGTATTCGTGGGGCCAGTATGACTGAGACATGAAGCAGGTTGTTTGTGCAGCCCTGCCTTTGCTTTCTGAAGTGCCTATAACCCAAGGTCAGGCACAGGCTGGAGGAAAACCCTCTCAATTCAGCTGGAGTCCAACTCTGAGAACAGCCAGTTTCAGTCACTTCCAAAATGACTGGGAAGAAATACAAGAATAAATTCAGCAGTTCTCAAAGCCTGCCCAGGGGGAAAAAAATAATTTCCTATAATTCTGAATGAAGATTCACCTTTTATTGTGTTCCAGACCACTTTAAATCAGCGCCACACTACACGGCTGAAATTTTTGTACTGGCTGGCTGTGTTTGATGATACGAGCTTGCTCACTCTGCAATACGCTTTCATACCCTCAGTGCCTTGCAGACGCCTTGTTGGAGTCGTGTTTCCAGGGAATGGGAGTAAGACAGAGCTATTCTGAGCCACATTTCTGCCTCAAAACTTGTGCGTCTTCACAAACGTAGCGGCAACTCCCACAGAGGCTCGCGAGCAGCTTCTGCCACGCGGGCTGCAGGGGAGGAATCGCGCGGCTGCTGCAGGAGATGTGCTGCTGGAGTGGGAGAAAACCTGCAGCAGGCCAGGGAGGCAAGACGGGGATGTGCCATAGGCATCTCCAAATGGATAATCTGCAGGGTTAGGCAACCGGAGCCTCTGGGCCTCTCCAATGATCTTGCTACCATAGAGAAAGCAAGGAAGAAACTTCACCCATTATCCTCGAGCTCTGTCTTTCCTGCTCCTGAAAAAGATTCAGGTTAAATCCCTCAAGTAAAACAAAATGGGAATTCAGAGGTCAAAAGCTATTTGTTCCTTCATAAGAAATTAACTCGCTCCTTACAGCTGTTTTGAGGAATTTAACATTTCTTGAAAATGATGCGCTTCATCCATTGTCGCACGTGGCACTGGAGGAATGGTTGGATGAGGCAGCTGGATGAGCATCCAAACCCTGCTGCCCCCATACTTTCCACACCCAAATTCTGTAGAAGATGAACTGAGTCAGATTTATAAACCAGCAGAAAACCAGTCACTTGTTTAACCGCACACCAAGACAGGGTTTAAGGTAGATCTTTCGGAGTCATCACCTACAGCACACTCCTCAAAGACCAAAAGGTTTAAGACATAAACAATAAACTTATTTTTACATAGAGAACACTCTGAGTTTGTAGGGAAGATACAGCACAGATACAACAAGGCTTCCTACAGAGCTGCCTCTTCACCCAAATGTGGATAATACAAAGGTACAAAGACTGGTGAGAGTGTTTTCGATAATGAATAGGAACAAGAAGTCAAAATTTCTCACGGGAAAGATTTTCCAAAAAATGATGAGTGGGAAACATCAAAAGCACTCATTTGAGTGATGTCGAAATAATATGGAAGGTTAATCTAATATATAATTTAAAATAAATACAAACCCAAAATTACAAAATTGAATTGAAACATTTGTCTTGTCAAGCTTTTGTTTCCGTAATATCAAAAGGGAAATATTTTAACTCTTTCTGACCAAAAATTTTGCCAAAAAATTCATAATCTGAAGAAGAATTTCCAGTTTAACAGTGGCACACACTTTGCCCAACAGTGAATTTGCAAATATTTTTTAGCCTTGTATAAAGATCAATATGTTTCCCAGCTAAATTCTGACACGACTCCAGTTAAAACATATACCATATTTTCCTAGATATTCCAATATAAAAGGTAAGTCCTGTTATTTTTTAGGAAGACTATTCCAAGATATTAGGACACCTTCCAAATTAAACGTTCCCAACATTAGCAAATTCGTAGCTGCTTAGCTCACTAAAATTGACTTGAAGTATAAAGATATTTTCACCTTCTCATTCACACACAAGAGGAGATACATGCTGAGAAAAAGCTGCAAAGTCAGTTGGATTATAATTTATTAATATTATTGTTATTATTATTATTATTATTATTTATATAACAGAAAAAAAGTCTCAATAATAGGACAGCTAACACAGCCTGGGCTATTTTTTCACCTTGCTTGAACACACATCCAGATAGTTGTTCCATAAAACTCTTGGTTCCAAGCTCAGCCGGTGGAGTTGCTGCTGATAGACTCCAGAGAGTTGAGTAGCACAGAAATCATGGATATTTTCCTTGTTTCCAGCTGGTAAATCACAATAAAGAAGCTTAAAACAATATTCTTTCCCTATCAGAACATTTTTGTGGAGATAATTGCTATAGTTTGCTAAGTACAGATTTCATGAATAGAAAGTAGTAGAGGGTCCATATGACAATGAATAGAAGGAGATCATCTCAATGAGAGCGTTTTTCCTTAAAATAAGGGACATGTTATGGAAAAAGTCAAAAAAATCCTTCCCTATCACAAAATATATTTTTTTTTTCAACACATGGAACAGCAGTAGAGCTGTTTGATGCACTAAGCCATTTGCTGCACATGACCATTTCATTATACTCCAGAGCTGCACTTTATTTATTACAGGTGATTAACAACTGTCTTGCACGACAGTAATGAGGGAAAAGGGCCACAGCATGGCTTGTGCACCGGAGCAGCCTCCAGGAAAGCGGCTCCTCCAGCTGCCTCCCACAAGCCGTGGGTGTGCCAGGGAGCACAGGGGCTCCTCTGCCTGTGGCACCCCAAAAAGGGAGCACTGAATGCTGATCAGAGTTTGGGCTGTGAGAGGATTCTGGTGCCCTTTCCTACAGACTCCAGCATAACCCCCCAGTCTGGTTGCAAAGGAGGGGAATAATAGTGCCCATTGTGCTGCTGACATTTCTCTCAGAGGGGGTGGCTCTTCACTAAGCAGTTGCATTTCCTTATTTAGTTCTCGGCCACAAGCATGGATTTCTGCAGCCCTTTTCTTTTTTTGTGCGCTTTTGGAAAGTAAAAGTATGAGAAGTTACATTTTGGAAGCCTTGGAGACAGTCAAAGCACATGCACTGATATGATATGAAAGCCCGTGGCCACAGGAACCACTTCAGGACTATTGCAAGGCTCCTGATACAGCTCTTAAATGACTGATGATTAACTGATGTGCTCTGGTCATTAAATTCTTCTTCAACGCAGCCTTTCAGGCAACAAACTAGTCTCCTCTGGGATGCCTTGCAGGTATCTGTGCTGAGTTTGCTAAGAATGTTCATGAGGTCAGTACCTCTGCAATGGCCAGAGCCAGGTGAAGAGCCTTCAGAAGACCTCATGGGCTTTGCACCTCAGCTGGGATTTGGTTTAAGCAGTTCACATACCCCTTTTTAAATGATTATTTCTAGCTGGTACTCAGGGTATGTTGGTGACAAACAGCTGCTTCTGCGCAAAGGCTGAGGTTCCAGCCAGCAGTAACAGGACTTATACTAAAGGAGTCAAAGCCTACACAATTCCTTGCTCTTGGGGAGAAGAGGCATTTTTTGGGTGTCTTCATAGCTCATTAGCACAGTTTCTACTGCAGTTAGCTCAACTGCACAGCTCCCACTCCAGCAGCCACATCCTCCTAAGCCCAGGAAAACATTCCAAAGCTATTTTACAGAAGAGGACATGGAAGCTCTTTTAACAGTGGGATCCAAGTCTATTAAAAGCCAACGAGATGTGCCGTCCAGCGAGCTCACCAAAGTCATGAAAAACTGGTGTCAGAGCCAGGGCCAGGCCACAGCAGCTCCCAGGGCCTAATCTGTGCTCAGGCAGTTTGGTATCACAGAGATCTCCCTGCTGTTAACTCCTGAGAGGTCACCTCCAGGCAGCTGAGCACACACCGAGGATGTCCTGCTCCCTTCCAGGCTCCTGCATGACAAAACCCAGAACAAGGGCATCATTCAGAGGCACCACCACTGGAGCTGGGTTGTAAAGAAAGCTGTTTCAAATAACAGCCAGGGAGTCAGAGAAATCGTGTCTAACCACATGTCTGTTGAGAAGAATATTATGCAGCATTTATCAGCCCCGACAGGAGCTTGCCTCACAAAACTGGTTTCAATATAGGAGTTTAAGTACATGGCAGCTGAGAGAGGGAGTACAGACACTGTTTTACACAGGGAGAATTTCTATCTGTTACTAAGCTGTAATTTTAATTGACATTAAGCAAGAAGAACCACAAGAATAGAACAAGTGCCCATTTCTCACAGCACATCTAGCCTGTGTAGAGCTGCTCAGGGCTCATATACCACCAGTTTAGAAACATGTGTAATTGCTTATGGTCAGTGTCGAACCACTGCCAGATCACACATTAAACAGATAACCACTATTATTATAAGAGCAACTTCCTTGACCTCATATTTTGGTCTGGCTCTGAATTCCTGTCCTTTACCAGTTTGGTTTGCTGCATTTTGCCAGCCTGCTGCCTCTACATGTCATTTTCTACTCCTGTAAGTGACCGGTGCAGCGGAGAGCTCACTCTAAAAATGCATATTTGAGCACATGAATAGAATAAATTCAAGAAATATGATCACAGTTGCTCCTGTAATGTTTTTATAAACACAGAGTCTCTGCTTTTTTATTATAGTTAAGGTACAGTGTGTTATTTGGCAGAGGAATCTGACTTGAAAATGTAAAAGGTTCAGGCAACCACACATTTGGAAGTAGAAATCTTTCCTTAAAACAAGGCTCTGGTGTTTAAACATAGCAAAATTTCTGGAAACTTCAGTTTCTCAAAGTCTGCCAAAGCTCCAGTCACATGTAGCATATTCTTGGGGCTTACATATAATGCTTCAAGTAATAAACAACATCTTGTTTAGAGCAGGATGGAGAAAAAAAGGGGAAAACATTCATTAGGAGTCAAAGCTCTACACCAGTACTAAAAACAAAACAAGTTTTTTGCACTGAAAGCTAAGAATGACTCTTATAATGGATTTAAAAAAAAAATTCAAGTACTCTTCACACCTCTAAATATTGCAGTTGAAATTGTAGGTTAAGTTCTTACAGCAATTAAATAAAGTATTCTATAAAAGAAATAAAATACACTCACTGAAGCACACTCAGGTTTTCAGCAACAGAAAGAAAAGTTCTGATCATCCTAATTGGGTAACAGGATGAGTTACACACTGTACATAACTATAGGTCATCAGTAGCCCTTCAGTGCTCCCTGTACAATTCATTTATCGTGCATTTTTTATTCAGGAACAAGGCTGCATTAAAAAAAAAAAAAAGTAAGTCGCTTCCATAAGAAGGCTCATCGTGCAGAATATTCACAGTTTAAATATATGCACAGTCATCTCTACTAGTCAGACACCATTTCAGTCCTCTCATCAGAATGCACATTAACAGAATGAATTTGAGATACAGAAATAGCACACCGCAGCCAGGCCTGGAGTGTGGGCCCTAATACCTACCTCACTGGGATCTAGTCAGGTTTAATTAATTAATGCTTATGAAGCACTATGAGCTCCTCAGATCATCACTTCAATTCATTATCACCCCCATTTGTTTTGTGTCCCACTTCCCCCCTTAATTCAACAGTGAATTTCTTTTGGAAAGTGTTGCATTTATAGAGTAATGAACAGATGAAAGAGGTTGGAGTGATTCCACAGGAGTATAAAAGGGAGCAGGAATCCTTCCCCTTCCTTCCTGCTTGAGTCATTCAGCATCAGGTCTGAGAGGAGCATGAAGCTTCAGGATGTGTAATGCTCTTCCAGGAGTCACCCCTGACCAAACCCGTGTCAAAATGCACCAGAAAATGATGAATGTAAGGTTTTAGCATTAAAACAATTGGTTTTAGTCTGGAAAACTTCTCTGCTTGCATTTATGTTAATTAAAGATGGGCATGAGCCACAATGCTCAAAGGGGTGTGGATGCAGGCACTTGGTTCTTCCCTCATCTCTAATAATTATTAGATACATTGGATGGAAATAGTTGGAAAGAAAATCAATAAGAGAATGAATCAAGAAAATGAATGGCAATTTCAAATACTTACAAGTATAGGATTTCACTCAAGGCCAAGACAAGATAAAATTAGTAGTCTCTATTAAAATAAAACAAAATACAGTTTGATCAAACTTCCATTTAGTGGAATCTTCTTTAAGGACTTCAGATTTTGGCATTGAATAATTTGGGTTACAGAACTTAACAGGGAAAGAAAGAAAGATTGTCTGGTGAAACTCCAAGTCTGCTATAGGCTTTCCAAAGAGAAACCAGATTAAGACAAAAAAATTACTGGTGGAAGAAAAGCTGATAAAGAAGACTAGAATTTGATAATGGAGGAATTTAATTATTCAAGTATTGATTGCTATGATAACTATGTGGAAGCTAACAAAGTTTGTTTGTAGCTGCAATGCTATTAGTCTAGTAACTGAGCCCTGTGCTTGGAGATGGGCATGTGTGCTGTTATAAAATTAATTTTAATTATAAAATTTAACTTTAATCACATTTCATGTCAATATAAGTTTAAAAGTTAATGATAGAGAGTTCAAACTTCACTATGATAAAGATCCACATGGATTTAAAGGATAAATCAATGGAAAATCCTTCTTATCAAGAAAAGCTTGGGAGATTCACAAAGTGAATAGACTTGGGTAAAAAGAACAATGAAAGCCAAAATATGCTGTTATTTTATTCATTTGAAGAGAAAAATCTTATTAAAAACAAAACAATTGATACATCCAATGGTGAGGGGAAATGTGACAGTATACAATAGTGCAATGTGAGAGTATTGAACCAGGGAAAAGCAAATATGCTTTAGGGGGGGGCTGTTTTGTGGTTATTCTGATTAAAAAATTCTTCCTACTGGACTTCAAAGTTAGCACCTCATCTTTCAGGACTCACAAATACAGTTTTGCATTCAGATATTTTTGTTGCTAACATAACAAACCAAGAGCTTTGCAGTTTATAAGTGGGACTGACCTTGTGACCTTGTATATTTAAATGCTGTGATTTAATCAATATACCTGTGAGCAGGAACTTAAAATCCAGTTCTCCCCCATCTCATGTTTTCGCCATGGGAGTTTAGGGCGGTCCCAGGTGGGTCAAAAGTTTTCCTATCAGGCTTGCTTTCTCACTGATCCAAAAAGAAAAATTAACTCTCATAAAAAACATAATCCTCTTTCAGAGCAAAGGCCAATTTTCATTTTAAAAATATAAATTTGGGAAAAAATTAAGGTTTTGATTTTCTGTGAAAAATGTCTCTGTTTGGAACTGTAACCACAATGGTTTTTCCTTACCATGATTTATATGTCAGGCAATAATTCAGACAAAATATCAGCAAACTTCAGCAGAGAGGATGTGGCACCCGAGCTACAGCACCTTTTAAACAGGTTCAGTTAGATTATACAAATTCCATTTGTTTTAGTCTTAAATTTTTCATTTGGTTCCAATTCAAAGGGAGGGACTGTTTCCTGTGCAAAATGTTAGCTTTCCGATATTAAAATCATTCTAAGCATGAATCTAATATTAATCAACCACTTACTGTATTTACCAGAAATTGCTAGGTTCATCATTGTAATAGAAAGATCTGCAGATGGGAACAGAAATCTGGGAGAGATAGTAAACATCTTCAAATAGTCAAATAATGGAAAAATAAAGCAAAAGAAACTGCTAGTCCAAAGCAAAATATTACATACTATTTAGAATTAAGAATTTAGCACTAAAAAATATTTATGCAGCAGCAAATAAAAATATACTTCTTGAGCCAAAGAAATCCATAAGAAATGTAGGTAGAGACCTGTAATAAATCAGAAACGTTAAGAAGCACCCCAACAGTCATTTTGATCTCTCAGCACAGAAGTAAAGTAAGCACAGTGCATAAGGGTTAACTCCTCAGCTCACATAAATCAAGTTAACACCATTTAAGTTAGCAAAATGTATTCAAAGTCAAATTCATTCACTCCAGCCAAAGATCTGTCCCTAACTCTATCCGTTGCATTTTATACTGCATTAACAATTTTAACATATTCAGCTTTAAAGCCCAATATACTTCAATGTAATCTCCATTACATACACACACTTTTATGTACCCATGCATATGCAGAGGAATATATACATATAAAATTATTTTAACTTATAATATAAACAAATTAACATAACACAATTTGTAGCTATGAATAACAGAATAGGAACGGTTTTGCTGCATTTAGTGAGGAAACACACTGAAAATCCTAATTTGAGTAGAGTCAACCAACCTGGATTTACGAGCAGGAAATCTTGCTCAAATAATTTGTTGGAATTTTTCAAAGCTATCCCTGCCAAGGTAGACAAGGAAAACACTGTGGATGGTATAGAGTATGGCTAGACTTTCAAAAGAGTGCTTGATAAGATCCTGCACTGGAGATTACCAGCAAGGTACAGAGCCACTGCATAAACGATAACAAACTTTAATGAACTGATAAGAGTCTGCAAACAGCATTCACCGAGTGACTTAGAGATTGGCAGTCAATACAGGGTAGCGCCCCGGTCAGGTTAGGAGCTTGTCTGGTCTCTAATCTATGCAAAAGAATTAAATCAGAATATCAAAGGTAACGTATCAAGCCGTGCCGGGGACATAAAAGTGGCAGCAGCAATTGTCTCACCCGGGCTATAAATGCGAGATCCAGATCAGCAGCAAATGCAGCATCAGCAGCGCCGGGATCGCGCTGCGCCGGGCGAGCAGAGTAAACAGGGATTTGTCCTGCAGGGCCAAATGTGAAAACAAGCTCCACGTGGGCACAGGGATGGGAAGGAGTTGGTGCAGGGTGTTATGGAAGGGGCAGAGGGAGGGAAACCCAGGTGCTGCTTGGGGAAAAGGGAAAGGACGCAGGGAGTGACTGGAATTGCAGCAAAAGGGAGGGAAGAGATAAGAAGATGCTTTGAGTCTTTTAATCTTTAGGAGATAGGAAAGTTAGAGGAGATTAAAATCTTTTGAAATAAAAAAAAAAAATTAAAAAATTTTAAAAGCCAACCTTTTGTCTTATTCTAATTTGATGGGTAAGTGTTTGAGTAAAACTTTCTATCCCAGGAATACGATTATGGTTTACTGTAAGGATGACAAAACCAGTCTTGTGTCCCTTGAACCAAAGTCCCACATAGTTTTGGAACGCTGCAGTCCCTTTCTGCCCCAAGGGTGGCAGATCTGGCCAGAAAAGCTCAGCAGAACCAGCAGAGGAGGACAGGACAAAAGCATCAGAGTTGATTTCTGTGCTGCCACAACTCAGGGCAGTGTTGGAGCTCTGCAGCCCTCCTGGTGCTTTGTCAAAAGCACCAAAGAGATTATGGCTCCTAAATCCTATTTATTAGACTGTCTCCTCCCTGAAAAACCACAATTTGCATTCAATCTCAGTGCTCACTAAAACTTGGAGAGGTTCTGGGGACCCTGGACCTCATTCCCAGTACATTTTTTTTCTATTAGCAATTGACCAGTGGAGCTCTGCAGCCCTCCTGGTGCTTTGTCAAAAGCACCAAAGAGATTATGGCTCCTAAATCCTATTTATTAGACTGTCTCCTCCCTGAAAAACCACAATTTGCATTCAATCTCAGTGCTCACTAAAACTTGGAGAGGTTCTGGGGACCCTGGACCTCATTCCCAGTCCAATTTTTTGTATTAGGAATTGACCAAGTCCATGAAATAAGCTGGAACAGACTCATAAACCCCAAGAACAGGGCTCCAGTCCAGTGGATAGGTCTTTCACCTGGCAGAAGGATACATCTTCCAGTAAATTTTGATGAAAAAAGTGAATTCAAAGAATTGCTGAACAGGGCTGAATGGACCCACTCCAGCATGTGAGGTTACCTGAAGAGTTTTCAGTTTCATTTTGTCCTCTGATAACTGCACAAAATTTCAGCAGGTATTTAAATTAAACCAGCACCAGCTAAAAATGTGTTTTTCCTGCTCCTATGGCTTTACTACTTTTATCAACTTTTACATTTCTTGTTTCTTCAAACAACTTGCCCAACACTAGATAGAAATTCTGTTGCCATTACTGCCACATCTACTTCACTCAATTTAATGGATCTTTTTTTCAACAGCAAGACTAAAAATATTTGGCCTCATGAGGATTTATCAGAACTGTACCAAGATTAAAATTTCAGCTTATTATTACACACTTTTTACCAATTATTCCTTTATTATCTTTATGGAAGGACCCTCCACAAAAAAGCAGTCTGATTTTGTTGTAGTCACTACACTGAATTCCACTTTTTCAGACCACTATCTTTAACAAGGGGTAAAAAACCCAAGGGATTTTGAGCTATGAGTGACCAAGAGACGCCATGAGAAAAGTTTTTACATCCTTCATTGCCTTTGTCCAGGCCTAAGGTGGAATTTTCAATCCCTTTTTGGGTCACCAGCTCCCTGGTAGGGCTGGAATTTTTCGATTTTGCAGGATTTTTTAAATCACTGTGGACCCTGGATATAAACCTGAAGCTTTCTGTGTCTCTCAGATACTGTTTACTGATTATTTTTTTAACTATCTGTGTGTTCATGTTTTCATTTCTGTCATAACTGTTTCTTCACCTGCCTGAAACCAAGAGATTTCTAATTTTTCTTCCGTTTCCAAGTTTCTCAAAGTTCCTTGTCCACCCAGCACTGCCATCACAGTTCCTGAATAAAACCTCAGTGTTTCTCAACAGGGTGCAGAATTTCTTCCCCTAAACAACCTCTGCTAGCAGTGCCTCTTTTCTCAGGGGAAAATCTCCAAATAAATACGTAAATCAAACTTTCAATTCATTGTAAAAACAAGTTGCTTCCCTAAGCAACAGGGCATGGCTAGATATCAGAAATAATTGTTAATATATTGGGATTTTAATGCACTTAAACAACAAATTTAAGTGTCTTTTCTTGATCTTGCACCGCAGTGATCTACTTTGCCTGCTTTCCACTTCATGCTTTACCCAAAGTGTTTTTATTTCACCAGCTATCAATCTTTGAAATTTGAAAATCGTTCAGGTTTATCTGTGATTTGTGTTTCTTTCCCCACGGTTTGTGTTGAGAGCCTTAATGACATTCTCCTTTGAGTTGCCTCAGAGGAAAGGAAAGACCCAGGTTTTTTTCACATGTCTGAGGAAGCATCTGTATGCTAATTCCCTCTCAACTTTGCAAGCAGCAAATTTAAAGGGAGATGGTTTTTAGCAAATACAGACCAGTCAGCAGTTAGAAATCTTTGTAATGGCACCAGTTTCTTGGGAGATTTTTTTTCCTCCCACCAGCTTTCAAGGCTATTTCTTGACTTTACAAGATCACCATAAGTTAATACTTGACTCCCACAAGTCCCGCTCCACCTTAAAAATCGTACAGAATCTGTCAAACATCAATTTTGAATCAATGCCAATTCAGTATAAATAAAGTGTGATATGGACACTCCAGCAAAGGATTGCTGCAAATCAAAAGGGCTCTTATCACACAAGGAACATGATAGATTTATCTCCAGTAATTCCAATTCTGATCACCTTTTCCAGAGAAGAACTTTAGTGACTGAAATAGGAATAAGATACACAGTAATTATTTTTTCCGGCTGTTAAAGATACATTATATAAACAAAGGCTGAGCCTAATCATTTTTTTTAAGACCTAAACATTAATATTTTCATAATTAGGTTGAGGACTGAGGTAGTGGCTGTATCTGGTGAGTTTAAAAAGGAAAAAAAAACTATACAGATTATGCCAATTAAAAATGAAAGGTCTAAGAATAAACAGTGAATTCTTGCAGAGGATCCAATTCAGAGCATAGTAGGCATTATGTCAAATAAAAGCACGGAGTGAACTGAAGTATTAATGAACAGAAGAGATAGCCAGACATGTTTACACAGGCAGCCAGGGCTGGAGGATATACCGACAACGTGGGGAGGTGTGTTGTAATAAACTTGAAGGGGGACAGACTTGTTGGGCCAAGTGTCCCTTTCCTGTCCAGGAATTCCTCGTGTCCTCATTACCCTTTCACCTCTGGACAGCTGCAATATTAAAATCTGGCTCCTATCTTAAGGAAATTGAGTTTAATGTCCTTAATTTAGTCCCCAGTCCACACATATCCATATCACAAAACAATCACACAGTTTGGCTCAACGGACAGCGGCTGCTGAGGAAAGAGGCTCATCCTGGAATGGCAGGGCTGCTGCAAGGCAGGCCCAAGCCCTCTATAAAGCATCTGTGCAATACATGCATGGTATTTACTCTTGTGAGAAACCATCTTATTTTCACTTCTTTCTTTTCCTGGTATCTTTTGCAGGCAGAGTTTTAATTACCAAAGCAGTTGTCATGTTGGTGTGTCATGGCAGCGGCCAAGCTGGATGAGAACAAAGGTGGTGTCTTGGTTTTTTGGTGTTTTCTTCAGCTCCAAGCACAGCCTCAACAACTTGATTCAGCACATCTCCTTTCTCTCTCAGCAGAGGAGGGCTGCAGGGTGAGGTGCTGCATCCATAGATTACATGGCAGGAAAAACATGAGTGGCATATTTTGGTCCCGGGGATTGATATGCAACACTCCGAACACCGAAGTCAGCTGCTAAATAATCTGGAGTCAGAAAGGGGCAGAGTGGTTGTGGAGGGGAAAAAAAAAATGAAGGGGATAAAAATTAATCATCGAAAGAGTGTTATGCTTTATGTTAGTAAATCATTTTAACTAATTAATTACATCATATCTCCAGCCAGGCTTCCGATTAGAAATCTTCAGGAATCGGTGGGCAGGGATGTAAAATGTGCTTGTTCTCTTCATCTGGAAAACATCTATGTTGCTCATTTTCCAATATTATGGAAGTTTTTCTCTGTATTTTTCCTTCAGAGTTTTTTTTATGCCTTTGTGATTATTTTCTTCTGATCTGTTTGCTTACCAACATAAGGGGTATAAAATAGTGTAAAGAGTACTGATATAAATGTATTATAAAAATATTGAAGAGCATTGGTATAAATGTCAGTGTACTGGGTGCATTTTGGGATGGAGAGAGGGGTGTAAGATGGAGGATAAGTCTGTCAGCTCGCAGCAGACACGGCTGATTTGTAAATAACAAAATTGTAGGATTTATTCCTTTTGATGCACTGCACTTTTATTAAAAGAAAATCCCCTGGAAACCTCTGTAAATGGCACGAAACATATAATTAGACTTAGCTTTTTTCACCCTCTGCTTATTTAAATGCTCCGTAACTTCAGCAGTGATTCAGTAACAACAGATTTTATAGAAACATCTGACAATGAGAACAAATATTTGCAGTGTTTTCAGTCTCTGCTCTGTATTTCTCCCTGCGAGGCAGAGCTTGCCTTCCCTGTGTGTGGATCAGTGTCGCTTTCCCTGCTGCTCACACCTCCAACCAGATCCACTTTCCAACACTAAATATCAGATGTGACTTTTTACCCCCTCGCTTCCCACCTCTGAAATGCCACCCTACAAATTCCTGTCTCCAGATTCCAGGCACGGACCTCCCAAAAATGAGTGCCACCAGCAGGCAGGCTTTGGCATAGGCAAAACCATCGTGGCCAGGCACAGCTGGGGGTGGTGGTGGCACAGGAGCTCTCTCAGGCACTCACCTGCCCCAACAGCAGATATCCAAGGCTGTGCTGTGGTTGGATTTGCTCTCTTTTCCCTGGGCTCCACCACTCCTGCCCTTTCCCTGCTTGCTAAGGAAAGAGGTTTATACACGGAGAGCCAGCCCAGCAGAATCATTGGTGTAGATGAGCTACAAAGTCATCCAGGATGGGCTTTGCTGCCCTGAGCCTCAGCACCAGACCCTACAGCCATCAGAGCAACCAAATATTAACAAATTAATATCACATTCTTAATATGTGCAACGAGTTGGGTCCACCCCAATATCTTTACTTGTGTATCAGTCAAATTATGGGACAGGAGATGGAGCTGCAATTCCTAACTCCTGGAGCCAAGGAGATCAACACTCACAGCAACCCAACCCAGGCTGCCAGAATTATTCCAGAGACTGTGTTGCTTCCTCCCTTGCCCAGAATTTGGGAAGTCACATCCATTTACAACCTCTTTGTCATTAAAACCATTGGCAGGTGGACCCACTGACATGTGGACATCAAACAGTATTCCCACATTCTGCCCAGCGCCTTTTTTGGACCCATTTCCAGCCTGTCAGAACAAGGGGGAAGAATACAGTCAATATAGTCGCTTCTGAAATTTAAAAAAATACATTAAAAAGATAAAAATAGCCATTTTTAGAGTGTTTCAGGTTGAAGGTTGCTTGTCAGAATCCAAGAAGAGAGCAGCAGTTGTTCTGACACTGCGGTTTTCACATCCTTGTCAGAGATTTGAAGCAGGATAGCTGATGTGTGTTAAAAAAGGATGGGGAGGTTTAAAATAGTTTAGATGCTGCCTGAAGCAAGTTTGAAGAGATATAGTAAGGAGCATTGGTAGGAGTGTACGTGCACCTAAAACCATCCATGGGGAGAAACAACTTGTCCAGGGACTGGTACCTTTAATTCAATTCTGACCTGAAACCCCTCAAATGACCCAGAGACAAGTCAGGAAATTTCCCAAGAAACATTTTTAAAACATAAACTGGCGAGGGAGTGACAACATGGAGAACACTTTCATTGCAAGGGAAAAGAAAAAAATTCTCTCTCTGGTTTTTGACAGCTCTAATAACCCAGAGTCTAAGATTTGGGCTTGGAAAGGGGCCAGTTGGCCAAGCCTCTATCCACAGACAGGCTGGAGATGATGCTGATAGTCAGAGGGAAGCAAACAGAAGACCTGGCAAGTTCAATGCCACCCCTGACGAAGGGGATGTCTGCCAGCTCCTGGGTAAATCTGCACTTTAGGTGTGCAGCAGTCACCAGGTTGTGCCTCTGCTTCTCCTGGAATCTGATCCAGTCTGCAGCCACCCACAGAACGGCAGCAGTTTCCCAGATATTGGGCAATTCTGTACACAAGGAAACTATGCTGCAGTGGCTAATTGCTTTGGAAACTATGCTGCAGCGGCTAATTGTTTCAAATCATTTGGGATTTTCTAAATATCTTCGTAACCCTTGTGTTTCTGTAGATTTTAAAATATCCAGCTAATCTCCTGAAGTCTTGGAAAGAAAAATATGTTTTCCCCAGGGTGGTGATAAGAAATAATTGGGGCAATCGATCGAGTCTGAAACTTTCAGATGGACATCAAAATGTCAGCTTTGCATCCAGATTCTTTGCTGCTAATTTCACCTCCATTAACTTAATCAGGAGTCAGTGGGAAAAGCAGGGTGGCACTAAGAAATCAAGGAAAAAGGAAATTTTGATCTAGTCCCAAACAGGTACCACAGGGACTGCTGTGTAACTGTAGAATTTATATTCACATTCAGCCTAAAGCCAAACAAAAAAAACTTCCATTTTAATACATCTTCCACAAAGTTGTCCATTGGTCTCATGAAGGTATTACAACATCTGAGGGGCATTGGATTATGTTCTTGATGTCCCATCCCTGGAAGCATCCAAGGTTGGACACAGCTTGGAGCACCCTGGGATAGTGGGAGGTATCCCTGCCCATGGCAGGGGGTGGAATGGGATGAGCCTTAAAGTTCCTTCCCATCAAAACCATTCTGGGATCCTCAGCAGGGGATGCCTTTTGGGAGGTATCCCTGCCCATGGCAGGGGGTGGAATGGATGAGCCTTAAAGTTCCTTCCCATCCAAACCATTCTGGGATCCTCAGGAGGGGATGCCTTCACCCCAGAACTGCTGCTGGGTGACCCCAACCCCAGAAGGGATGTCTCCCGTTACAAAGAATTGTGGGAGCATCTCGGGGATGTTTGCTTTCTCTCCTGCTTTCAGAACCAAAAAAGCAGAGGTTTAGCCCCAGTTCCCACCTCGTCCTTTTGCAAACAACTTGCTGGCATTGCCACCACCCTGATGGCCAAAGCAGGGGCAGTTTTGGCCACCTGGCTCAGAGTTTGGCCCTCCATGTGACAAGGATTTCTCAAGTTTACACTCTTGAAAAAAAAGGAAAAAAGAAAGAAAAAAAGAATCTGTTATCACTGAGCATATGCAACTGCTAAACATCCTATTCAGTATAACTTCAGCCTGTTCTGAGAACTGAGTTTCACAGTTTCTTTATGCAGTATCTGTCTGTCAGATATTGCCCACTACATTACCATAGTGTATATAATATACTTCCACGAAAAAAAAATTGTTTGCACATATTCTTTACTACCTGCCGCGAAAAGATAAAATATATTAAAAGCTTTTATTTTCATTTTACATTGTATATGTCCTATGTTCCTTGTATTAATGGCACTAAGGAAATTTAAACACTGTGATGAATTTGTGCCTCCATTTTGATGTAATTTCTCTAATCTGCTAAATACAAATAGTGCATCAATTTTAGATATTTCTAGAGCAACCATTACCTTAGTTCTTCAATATGACATCAAGGAGCCAGCAGGCTATACACAGAATATTTGGGCTCCCTGTACATTTAAAGTGTACCCTGTACGCTAAATAAAATTCTCCAAATCTTTAATTTCTTGATAAATCAAATTCTCACAGAAGTGAAGGCAACTCCTGGGGTGCCAGGCAGGCAGTATTGCTGTAACAACTAACCCATGGCCAGAGGCAGTGGAGCAAAGGCTACTTCTTTCATTCCTTTATTTAATTTTTCTACCTTTCGGGTTCTGGTTTTGTCCAGCTGCCCCTTCCTCCTTTCTGTTCCCTCTGTGGCTGAGCTGTGCTCACACCAGCCCAACGCCGAGCGGGGTTGCACAACAAGCACCATCCCTTGCACCCCTCTGCTGACCAACTTATAACTGATCTGCACTTCTGCTGTTCCTTTATCACCACCAGCTACAGCGAGGTGGGGTCTTGAGGGCTATGATTTAGGCATTTTAAAATACATCAGGAAAATACTGATGTTGGCTCACTGGGAGGACACAGTTAATATTTATATTAAAAGTTCCTGATGTTTTAGACACCTCAAATTGAAACAACCTTTGATCTTCTCAGTAAGTGTCATATAAACAAGGCAGGAACACTGTGTGTCTGAGATATTTCTTTATGGTTTCCTAGCTTAACCTCACATGGGTTTAGGTATTGCAGGGGGACCTCACCACTGTATATAAGAAAATGAGGCCTAAATGTGCTCATATCCAGAGGATTCACCACCTTATTAATGCATATATGTCATGCATAGATTATTAACAGCTTCATAACTAGAGAGGAACTTGCATTTCAATAAACATACTTTTACAAGTGCAAAGAAAAAAAGTTTTGCATTAGGATGTTACTTACTTCATGTCTTTGTCCTGGGAGAATGCAACTAAAGAAACCACATTTAAAATCAGACATTAGATATGCAAATATGTGTTCAGATCAGAGATACGAAAATTATTCAAATGATTAATTATTCATCATAAAAATGTCAATTAATAATTCTGAAGCATAATAGGCATCTTTCTAATGCATCTTTATTTTTCAAGCCTAAATACTGTTGAATCTGTGTTCAATTGCATTCTAACAAGTTTTTAAAAATTCAACAAAGTAAACAACCAACTATAAACAAAAGTGAGCCGTGAATTTTAATCACTGCCAACTGAGCCAAGAAATGTGGCCGAACTTCAGCACTGATCCCAGAAGAGAGGGAAAAGCATCTCCAGCTCATGGTGTGGGACAGTGGATGGAAGATGATTGTCCCTCAGTGTCCTCTGTCCAATGAGAAAAGAAATGCTGGGACCTGTGGATGCCATTCCCTGCTGCAGGCACACAGACAGACGTGAGCAGCAGCTGAGCAGACCTAGGCCATCAGAAGTGGCTTTATAAATTGGATGCCATTCCCTGCTGCAGGCACACAGACAGACATTGTGAACAGCAGCTGAACAGATCTAGGCCATCAGAAGTGGCTTTATAAATGACAAAATTAACAAAAACATATGAGGAGATTCACTTTTAACGTTCAGGGACTCACACAAGATCAAATATTACAGTGATCTGCTGGTTAGAAATGCCCAGGGATAGATAAATTAAAGCCAGACAATCTTTTCCCTCGCTTTTGGCTCGTATCCTATCCCTACATGGGTTTTCCGCAGAGGAACTCAAAAACTTTGGGAATGTTGATTCAAAAGGTTTCTTCCCAAATACCTCATCAGCGGGTGGGGGGAGAGTCGTTCCCTGACCCTTTCTTCCTCTCTTCTGTGCCCTCTCCCCCATGTGGAAATTGGAAAAAAAATAAAGGCTCTGCTTTCTAAATCTTGGTTTATAGGGACACCTGTACTGAGCAGAAGTATCCAGCAGCATCTTGGGCCCACATGGGGCCTTCCCTGCTCACAAAAATTATTCCAGCCTGTCTTATCCTCTACTGCCACAGGTGACTGCAGAAAGTAATCCCCCCAGCATCTTTTTGTCTTTGATTTGGGGGATTTTTTGCAACCTCAGAATTCTTTCTCAAGGCGAGGACATCTTCTACACCCCAGAGACAGGAGCATGAGAAGCATCCAGAACCCACAGGGATCCCAAATCTTGCAGGAGCAGCTCCCTCAGCGGAGCAGGGCTGTGGGGAGGGAAGGATGCTCTCCCCAGGCTTGGCTGCAAGTGGGCACATCTCATCTGGATCCCCTATGTGGGGATGTTTAATCCCTGATGTAAGAAGGGTTCCACACTTTAGGGAAAATAGTCGAGAGTTCTGGCTATGAAAGACATGAAGGAAAAGCCTCAGAGCTGCTAAAGTGTATTTAGAGGTGTTAAACCTCTGTCTTCACCAGCCTCTAAAATGTATTAGCCAAAATTCATCAGCCTGAACATCTTTGCTCCTGTTCCCTCAGTTTTCCTCCTTCCACGTGGTGGGCAAGAAAACACAGTCCCCGTTACTCATCCTCCACCAGGGAAAAAGCAAACACACCAAAATAAATAAGGCAGTGAATCATCCCCTCAGCCCATGCCACCACATCCCCATAAAGCCACCACGGCAGAAGGTCTCAGCAGAAGGCTCAGCTCCTGCAGGGCCTGTGCCCCAAAGCCTCCTTGGTGGCTGCTCACGTCCCCTCTCAGTCAGTGCTGCGTGCCTGGGGATCACAGGGAGGTCTCTCCCTGCACAGCCCCTTGCTCATGGCAGGGTTTGTCCCTGGCAGCAGGATCTGCCCCTGGCTGGCCCTGCAGATCCACACAGTGGTGGGAACATGGGGTTAGCTCCAAGGGGCTTATTTGGTGGACAAAGGAGACCCACCGAGGAGCTGGAGGCAGGACTGCTTCTCCTGTGGCTTTAACCAGGCAGGTCTGCCTCAGGATCAGGCCACCCTCATCTCAATTTGCAGCATTTCCATACAGGAAAACCTGAGGAAAAGAGGAGAAACCTGCACTAAGAGAACTGCCCTTAAAATCATCTCCAAAAGCTGGGAGCTACACACAAGGAAGGAGCTGGGTCTTGTGAGGATATTTGGCTCTGCTTGCTCTTAAACTGATGGGGTGGGGGGGGATAGGATGTGCAAAAGTTTTAAAATAGAGCAGGGAATAGGATCTGCATGGGGATGCTGATGGAGCAGGGACTGGGATCCGGGCTGCCAGCACCACCCCAATAAAGGCAGGATCTATAGCCTGTCATTATTTCCATCTCCTAAAGAAGCTGCACACCCGTTATTAGTTCAGAGCCGGGCAGGAAATCATCGCCTGGATTAAGGTTAAATTCCATCTCAGAAGGGCTTAGCTGATTGCTAAATGTTTATGTCCAGTGTCCAAAAATTAAAAATCAATAAAAAAAAAACCCCACAACAAGCACCCCCATATCTCACATTAAAATAACACCCAGTAATGTTGGGTGCTATGTCAGTCCTGCGAAGATCCGAGCAGTTTTATCGCTCCGATGCAAACCCTGCTGAGGCACACCAGAGCTGGGGAAACTGTGAGATTGAGGGCTGAAAGAACAGCCAGCAAAATTATGAATAGGGATTATCTGACAATGCCGACATGTTTCTTAAAGCCCTTGAGCGTCATCACACGCTCTGAGGGTTTGTTTTTCAGCGTGGCTGCAGATAAATATATTTTATTGATACGCCATCGACAGCACTCCTGCCTATTGCGAGTCAGGCTGCAGCCTCTCATAATCTCCAGTTCATCCCCTGGTTTTGTAATCTGGAAATGTAGGAGCAATATGTAAGGAGTCTGTAATGGGATTAATTTATTTTGAGAACTTGTTGGTCGGGTTTTAGGTTTTCTCCTTTTTCTCCTAGAAAACGTGGGTGAGTGGAAATTGAGCAAGTCAGTAATTAGCATTCACTTTTTTCTTTTCCTTTCTTTTTATCATATGCATCTAAATTCAGTTTAGCTCTTTAAGGAATTGCCAGACTGCCCTTGATTTATAGGCAGTGCCTTCTGGATCTGAGAGGATCTAATTCAAGCTAATAATACTTGAATTTGATTTCAGGATATTTGTGCTGTGCTATATATTTCATTAAGATATCATCATTCTGTGTGTGTGTGTACGCGTGTGATATGCCTCTGTGTATCCAGGTACATTTAGGCATGGAGAAGTCATGCATCCTGCAGGAAAACCATGCTGGCATTTAGAGAATAGTGGCCAGAAAACTTTTAACAAAGCCACGACTACTCGTAACGGGGAACAAAAATAGAAATGTAAATAAAAATAATTAATATAAACAAAAATAATAGGCAAAAATATTAGGGCAGCTCGTTCCCACCTTTGCCTGGCTGGGGATTGCAGCGGCAGCAGACGGCCAGAGCCTGCCTCTCCCTCCCCACTCCGCCTGCAGCTCGGGGTTGAGGAGGGGGACACCCCGAGGTGCCACTTCCCAGCCCGGGAGGACATTTGGATGCCCCTACCCGGAGCCCCCCCGTGCGCTGCCTCCCCCGCATCTCACAGGGTCACCCACTCCCGTCTAACCAAGAGATGGCCAAAAAAAAAAAAAAAAAAAAAAAAAAAAAAAAAAATCCCAGGCAGATCTCGGCGGCTCTGATGAGCTGCAAAGACACCCTGCGGGGGGGCCAGGGGGGTCCCTTCCTTGCTTTGCCATGCTGAACCGCCAGGAAGGTGTTCCCTGAGCAGGACCATTTTGGAGCGCGATCCCATCGCTGTTGCTCGCCCTCCACTTCTTGCTTTAGGCACACGCTCAGTGCACAGTTCAAGAGCAGTTTATCTAAGCTTAATGTAAGTAAAAGTGCAGTGTGGGATCAGTGTGCCGTTTGTTTCGGTTTTCTTCGGGAGGGAGAGAAGGGAAAAAAAATAAAATAAAGTGCTGGAATAGGCTGAACTCTTGTCAGAGCGGGGAAATTGTTCCGCAGCTCTTTAACCGGGCAGCCCCACGTTTACCTTGGGAAAGGACCGTGGGCAAGACGCGAAGTTTCTCCCTGCAGTGAGACTATTTCGAGCTCCTTCAGGAGGAAGGAGCGGCTGTGGGCTGCGCTGGGAGCCGGGCAGGAGCGGCTGGAGCCGCAGCCGGATCTGCCCCCTCTGCAGCCGTGCGCCTCCGCTCAGCATCCCCGGCTCGCTCTGCCTCGACTTACTTCGGTATTACTTCTCGATTACGCGCGGGGTAAACCGGTTTTTTGATTAACAAACCGGCAGAGCGCTGGTTAAGAACACTTAAACTTCAAAAAAAGAGAAAAAACTATCCCCCTGGGAAGCGGGCTCTGAATTGGTTAATAATGTGCAGTACTTGCTAAATTGCTGACTTCCAGATGTGGAAAATATCTTTCTTGTTTAGGACCTACGTAACCTGATTGGATTACGACAGAAGCGTCACATTGGAAGGCTTTTGAGTGATGATTTAATTAACCATACAGTAGAAAGCTGTATTTGCCAGGAAACCCCTTCCATATTTGCATAACCAATCCCTTCAGTGCAAAGGTGGAGTCTAGGCTTCTTTTTTTTTTTTTTTTTTTTTTCTCTTCTTTTTTTTTTTTTTTCTATATGCAATTTTATTTTAATTTTAATACTTGAAAAAAGTGAAAAACTTGTAACCTCCCTGAAGTTCAGCCCCACGCGTTACTCGTCCACGCTGTGTCTCTCTGCTCATCCAGCTACTTCCAAGAAAAAGCAGAGCCAGGAAAAAGAGCCCATCTCACCCCTGATCCATATCTGTGAACAAAACAGATAGACTGTAAGATCTCAGCACGTTTGGTTGATTTTTTTTTTCATCAGATTTAGCTGACTATTCAAAACTTCTGAGAATTTGTTTCTCATAAAACTCTAATTGTCTTTTTTTTTTTTTTTTTTTTTGGGGGGGGGGGGGGGGGGGGGAAATAAAAAAGCCCCAAAAGAAACGCGTGAAGGATAAAAATAAAACCGCACCAAAACAAACCAGGAGCTTATTCGCAGTACCCGAACAGAGTTTAGTTTCTAGGCTTTATGTTAGGGTAAGTTTTTAGGGTAAGAGGCGAGGGCCGGCGGCGGGACGGTGCGGGGCGGGATGCGGGGCGGGGGGGGCGGGCGGGAGGAGGTGGAATTGCATTTCTGCCGCTAAAGCGTTCGCGGAGACTTCAAGGTATAATCTATCCCAGATCCTTTCCCAGAGAGAAACTTGGCGATCACGTTTCCACATGATGCTCACGTTTGGTGCTCTCCAATTATCCCTCCCCACAAAGATAGGTGGCGTGTGTTGCAGGGTCTCTCCTCTCGCTCGTACAGAAAAGAAAAAGAAAAAAATGTCATTAGAAGAGGCGTAACACGTCAGTCCGTCCCCAGGTTTGTGTTTCCTGGAGTGGCAGAAAGAGATCAGTCCTAACCTGCCCAGCAGGAATAACGGTCCTTCCGACAACTCTTTGCAAGGCTTTTTACAATTTCTCCAGGAGCTGCATCTCCCTTCACCTTTTCTCCTCCACTTCGCGGCTTCTTCATGCTTTTTCTTCTCACCATTTCTGGCCAAAACTACAAACAAGACTTCGCAGGTAGGTTCGGAATTTAATTCTATTTTCTCTCTTTTTTTTTTTTCCTCTTCTCTTCTCTTTTTTTTCTCACACTATCTCACGCATCAGTGGGGTTATTTCATTTCGAGAGTATTTTAATTTTTCTGGATTGTTTATACTTGGGGCGAATTTTTTTTTTTTTAATTTTTTCAATCTTTTGAACCGAAACCTGAAGTCACTCCAGCACCGCTCCAGGAAAGGATGAGCAGTTTCGGGGTGCTCGGGGCTGTGCCACCACCACCCCTGCTCCCCTTACCTGTCAGCCAGGTACGGGAGGTGCCTTTTAAAACGCAGCAGCAAAAGTTTTAGTGTTAGGAAAGAACTTCGTCCTCCTGCAAAAAAAAAAAAAAACAAAAACCCCGAAACATCCCCCCACCCACCTCCTGCTCTTTTTATTTCGGGTTTTACATCTGAGCTCTGAAAGTTTGCAGGTACCTGTTAATGCTTTGCATGCCCTGAGCATGCAGAGCCAGCCCGGCCGGGCACCGCTGGAGCCCCAGCCCCGGGCAGGGCTCCCCGGCAAAGGATGTGTTTCCCCAAACAGAAAGTTTTGCTGTTTTGTCTGCATAGTTGGTTTCATTTCTATATTTTATTTTGTGAAGCTGGGTGAAGTAACACCTTAGCTTCTGGGAGCCTAAAGCAAGAAGTGAAAGTACAGACTGGAACTTAAAAGTCGTTTAGCAAAAGGGAAAAAAAATAAATTAAAATTAATACATATTTTTAAAAGCTTGCCGGTACTCTGAGGAGAAAAGCGTTCTCGAAATTTGCAGGTTTAAAATTATTGACAACTTTTTACGGGAGGCTGGAGAGTAGGGAAGGGAGTGAAATGCATTTAAAACAATTCACCATTGGTCGTTTTGCATTAAAACGCCAATTGCCGAGGTAGGGTGAGGGTCCGGGCTCGCCTCGGTGCCTGTCCTCCCTCCCCGCTGCTCTCCTCTCCTGGCAGATCTGCCGCGGTGATGCCACCATTGCCCACCCCAGCCTCGGGAAGAACTGGCAAATACTAAAGTTTCTAGCACATTTCTCAGCCTCTTCTTCGCTCAGCCACATTCATCCCCATCCACAGAGCCACCCATTCCCTCTGTCCAGGCGGAATCCCAGGCAGGAGAGTGTGAGTAAACACGCTGACCCTACGCACACTCTCTCAATCTCCCCATCCTCTTACCTGCTTGGAGATTTATTATTTTTTATTTATAGCCAAGCAGGTTTTATAACAGTAAACGCCTGAGGAGAGAGTTCAGGCAGAATAAAAAGACCCAACAGCAGCACACTTCACTGCTCAGTCCTGGTGTGAAGCTCCAGCAAAGTAAAAAGACACAAGGGAGAGGAAAGAGGAAAAGGGGGAGAAAAAAATCTCACACTGCTTCAAATACATATATATATATATTGAAATTGTTGAGCCAGGTAATAATTTTTTAGGTTTTATGCAAAACTCCCAGTGCAGGAGAAGACAATAGATGCGAAGGCGAGGGGGCATCCTGCTCAGGAGAGCAAGGGTTAATTGCCCTTGTTTTACAGTTTGCATCTGTTACATCTTTTATAGCCCCCTGTTTAAACTAATCCTCAAGTCAAAGCATCTTTAAAGCTACAGCATCTTCTTCGAGATGGACTGAGTTTCAGGAGCGTTCTTGCAGCAAACCCAACGCTCCTGCCCCTCTCTCCCTTTGACAGATAGAGCCTCCTGCCCAGCCCGGGCACACAGGCACACACAGTAGGTCTAAAAGTTTACAAGTTGCTTTTATTTTTATTTTTTTCCTTAAAAACAAAAAAAACCCCAAAACCCAACTGAAAGGCTGAAAACTCTGACAGCGGTAGTTTTGATTTCTGTTTCTTTTCTGGGAAGGAAAAAAAAATTGACACTCTGAAGCTTTGTTTAACTAAGGGGCAGGGGAAACCCTGAATATTGTCAAACTGACTAAAAAGGTGACAGAGGTTTATAATTACACTCCTCGTTGTTAGGGGGAGGGGGAGGTATCCGTGCTGAGCTTTACCCCAAAAGGACAGGGGAGAGCCATGTTTCCCTCTCCTCTTATCACTTTGCTGGAGCGCACTTTGGGGGGGAAAAAAATGAAGGCAGGAGAAGGGTAGGATTTCGCGTGAAAAGAAGTTCTAGTGTCAAATTAAAGTACTTTTAGGAGGAAATGGTCCGCCTAGCATTGAGTCAAACAGCCTACTGTAAAAGCTGTGCATTCCCTCATACGGTCATGAGTTATGACTCATTTGAGATGTAATTCTTGTCTCTCTCTCTCTCTCTCTCTCTGATCTGCTTTGCTGGTGCAACACACACACACGCAGGGAGGGAGACACGCACACGCGCTCACACACACACACACACACACGCAGAGACACACACACACAGAGAGAGAGAGAGAGAGAGAGAGAGGGAGAGGGAGCAGAAATAAATAAATAAATAAATATATAAATAAATAAAGAAGAAATCTGCCCGGCTGGGGAGAGAGGGGGAGCCCGCTCCGACCGCGTCCCACCTCCCCCGGCACGGCCAGCCTCGCCGTGTGCGTGGATGGGTTCTTTTTCGGGTGCAAACTGGGGTCCCCGTTGGCGCCCTGCGTTTAAATGGGACATCCCGATGCCCACATTGTCGCTGTGTTTGGTCGTTACATAGAGCCTGCGTGCTGCTGCTGCCGCTGCCGCTGCCGCTGCTGCTGAATCAGGGAGTCGAGCCCATGCGAACTGCCATCTGATCCACTCTTATCAATGAAGCAGCAGATCATGGCGGATGGCCCCAGGTGTAAGAGGCGAAAACAAGCCAACCCCCGGAGGAAAAACGGTAAGACGGCCCCCCGGGAAAACTTTTTCCGGCCGGTTCCGCCGCGGCCGCGGGGGGAAAGGCGGCGGCAGGACGGGGAGCGGGACGGGGAGGGGGGCACGGCGCCCGGCAGCCCGGGGCTGGCCGCCCCCCGCCGCGTGTGCGGCCGGAGCGCGCGCGGAGCGGAGCGGAGCGGAGCGGGGCGGTGGGAGGCGCGGAGCGGCGCGGAACGAGCGGGGCGGGCGGCCCTGGGAAAAAAACCCGGCAGCGTGAGAACCCCGAGGCGGGCTGGCACCGAGTTAGCCACTCTCTCTCTCTCTCTTTCTTTCTTTCTTTTTTTTTTTTTCTTCTTTTTTTTTTCCCCCTTATTGTTAGGGACTCGAAAATGAAACTTCCTCCTCCCTGATAATTAATAATACTAATGAGCTCGGTGCCCGATTGTCCGCCGCTGCCCTCTCCCCCGGTCCCCGCCGGCCGCGCAGGGCCGGGGCGCAGTGGGACGCGGTGTTCTGGGCTGATTTCACATTTGGCAGCTTTCACTGGTGTGGTGGGTCTCTCTTTCTCCGTCTCTCCCCGTCCCTCCCTTAGTTTCTTCCTTTCTCTCCCGGCTGATAGCCGCTTCCCCGCCGCCAGCTTCCCCCTCCCCGCCCGCAGCCCCTCCATGGCCATCCCGGCCCCACTTCCAACAACTTTGCTCTCGAGGAGCCGGAGGAAGGAAGATATTTGTGTGAACCTGAACCCGTGCGCTTATAGCTCAGCTACTTCATTTAAGTGGAGAGGTGGAGGTGGAGGGGGGCTGAAGGAGGAGGGGGACGCGCACAACAACAACAACAACAACAAAAAACACAAAGACAAGAGAATGTTGATTAGAAACAAATGATCCTGCCCCCCCCCTTCCCTCTCTCTAGGTTGTGAGTGTGAGTGTGTGTGTGTGTGCGTGTGTGTGTCTTTTTCTTGTTGTGGTGGAGGCGTCGAGCCATATGGGGGAGTGATAGAGGAATTTTAGTCAGAAACTGTTCGTTATGTTACACTGGCTTTTCCCTTTGTGTTGTCTTTGATCTATTTGCTTGGCTTAGTATTACCAAAAAAAAAAAAAAAAAAAAAAAAAGAAAAAAAAAAAAAAAGGAAAAAACCCCAACTAAAATAATATATTCCGAGCAGCTTCCCAAAGATCCGTTTCTTGTTATCTTTTTTTAAAGTCTCTCCCCCTCCACCACCACCCTTTACTCTTGTGTCTGTCATTATTTAAGGTGGTCCTCACAGAGGAGACCTCCCCTTCCCCTCATCTCTGGGTAATTTAGTAGACATTAAAATTACACGTAATGTTTCCCTCTCCTCTCTTGTGTTTCCTCTGTTCTTTTTATTAAATGTTGGTTATTGATTTTCTAAAATCAATGTCTGTTGTGGGGCTTTTTTCCCCTTACAAGTATCTAAAGCACGTTGCTGATCAACTGGATAACAAAAGCTTTGTGTCAAGTAGCCTTTTTTCTTATGTTAAACAGTCATTTTTGAGAGAAAAAGAGAATGAGATTTAAAGCAACGCATCCAGAAGTGCTCTTTTGCAGTAAAGAATATTCTGAGTGTTTGAGGGGGTTTTATTCTTCTTCCTCAGCCTCCTTGCTTTTCCAGGCAAGACTATTAGTTTAGCGTGTTAAACCCATCACATGCTCTCTGATGAGGGATGCATCTACGTGTTTAATATTTTCTCAACATGATTTGAGTACTAAAAAAAACCCCACCACCACCACCCTTACCCCCCCCCCCCCCCCAAAAAAAAAAAAAAATCCTGGATGCCTCTGTTTGCCCAGGACACCAGGAGCGTATCCTGGTAGTGCAGCCAAGTCTTTGGGAGCACGTATGGAGCGGGGTGGCAGATTCTGGTTGTTCCCATGCAAAAAGGTGTTTTCAGGGAGCTGCACTAACTTGGAAAAGCCACCACACTTGGGAGACGAAAGTTTAATTGCGATTTTTAAGGTAACCACTTAAAGATCCTGCAAACTTCAAGTGTGCGTGCGCTGCTTATGCGAAGGGCTGAGTTCTCCCTTCAGTGTCTTGTTCTGGCCAAGACACGGGGTGCGTGTGGGGGGGAAGGAAATAATTCCCTACTTTCTGTCTGTCCCCTCTTTCCTCTTCGTGCTCCCTAATTTGTTCCTTTCATTCATTTCTGAGTGAGAAATGCCCTGGTTCTGAGGAGCAGGTAGAGCGACCGTGGGTTTGGTTTGTTGGTTGGTTTTTGTTTTTTTTTTTTCATTTTCTCTTTCTCGACAAGCACGTATCCAATGCCATTCCCGTTGGGAATTGCCTAGGATTTATCTGGACTGAGTGGATTTTTCTTCTTTCCTGGAATCGTGGAAAAGATGTTACTTCTGAGCTTGTGTCTTTGCTGATAACACCAGAAACGGTGATGCTTATCGAACTCGGACAGAAATTCCTTAGAAACGCAGCAGAACCAAAATAAAATTTAAAAGCTACGAAAAAGAAAATAAAAATAGATGGTCATGAAGGAAGCGAGAGGAGTGTTAGTGAATCCCAGACACATTGCAGACGGGGACAAAACAGAATAATCCAACTAATGCCTCAGTGGGCTCCACGCCTGTGTGCGTGTATCTGCGTGTGTGCGGGGATGGGCAAGGCTCGGGATGAGATACCGGGGCTGGATAAAATTACAGCGGAGCTAAATAGGGTAGAAAGGAAGCAGGCTCGGGATTTTCCAAGATAACGGGGTTGATGAGAGCTGCTGGAGTGGAGGAGAGGTGTGCGGGGAGGGGGGTGTGGGTTGAGAGAGGCGATGTGGAAATCAATGAGGGGCGAGCCCCCCGGGGACGGGGGGGCAGCGGGGAGGATGGGAAGGAGAGGACCCCGAAAGCGGGGCTGCGGGGGGAGGGCGGGAGGTGCGGGAGCGGCAGCCCAGGAATGCGGCGGAGCTCCGGGAAGTTCAGTCAGATGATTCCCAGCGCCTGACTCACTTCGCGGCACTTTCACTCGGGAGAGAAGTGGCGGCAGAAGAGGAGGAGGAGGAGGAGGAAGAGGAGGAGGAGAGGGCAGTGAGCCCCCTTTCCGCACGGGCGCCCCGCGGAGGCGGGGGCTGCGCCGGCGGCCGCAGCGCCGGTGCGGAGCGGCGCGGAGCGGTGCGGAGCGGGGCCCGGGAGCAGCGCTGTCCGGCCGGCAGCCCTGCCCTGCCGTGCCTGATGAGCCGCCTGCCCTCCGTGCTGTTGTGGTTTGGCGTTTGTTGGCTGAGGTTTTTTCCCCCCCGCTCCTTTCCGCTCCCCTCCTCGAAAATCCAAAGTGAAATTAAAATCCCCGCGAAGAGGGGGGGAGGGGGGAAAGTTGTATCTAATTTACCCCAAAGTTTCAGTAAACAGCTCTCTTTGATTCCTTTGCCACCTCGCTTCCAGTTGTAAAGAAAAGGGAGAAAGTTCAATGCTTTCAGGGCGTCTGATCCAAGACCACAGACCAAACAAGAGACGATTAGACTTGCTCAGAGCCTTTCCCAAAAAGATACCCACCCACCCTCCTTCCAGGGATGCTGGGGAAGGGGGAAAAACCTCCTTCCTCCCTCACTTGAAAAAGAGGGGGAAAGAAAAAAAAAGAAAGAAAAAGAGGAAAAAATAGGCAAGCCTGCCTGCTGCCTTTAGTGAGTGGGAAGTGAGTCTTGTCTTCCCTGCCTGGAGAAGTTTGGAGGCAGCTAGACTGAGGCTGGGGTGTGAGGAGGCAGCTGTTCCCTGTGCAGCCCAGGTGGCAGCGGGCAGAGCGGGCACCCGGAGCGCTGCCGTGGCCGGGCAGCTCCCCAGGGCCGGGAATCCGTTGCGAGGAGATTACCCCGGGACTTGGCTCGCTGGGTAGCGAGACAAATGTACTGCTACCACCTCCAGAAAAGCACCTGGAGATAGGTATTAAAAATTAATGCCATAAATGCGAGTGGCCAGGGCGTAATGATTACCCAGCCACATTTTCTCGGTGCAGATTCATGTCCAGGCTGAGCTGTGACATGGAGTAGGGCAGGTTGTTTTCTGTGTCAAGTCGGATCTATTTATTTTCTTCCGAGTTTCGAGAAACCCAGAGAATTTGGAGATTAGTGCCTGATTTAGTGTTTGCCATTTGTGACCATTCGGTAATTACTGGTTTTGCTTATTGCACATGCTTCGCAAGGAAAGTTTTGGGGGAATTTCTAATTGCTGCAAGAAAATGCATTTGATGGCTTGGAAAAGGCGTATTTGAAAAGGGAAGGAAAAGTGATAAGGAAACCATTACAAGTTAATTATCGATAATTATACATAGCCAACTGCCCAAGGTAGGGGAAATATATGGGAGACTGAGATGTAAGCTCTCAGGACAGGCTGGTAATATTCCCCAAGAAAAAATGTGTGTCTCCCTTTAGAGTGGAAAGAAGGGTGTTGATTCTTTTACAGCAGCCTCACATTCATTCCAAGAAATAGGAAATTCTTCGCCTCACAACAGTTTTTGGCATCTGCATTATCCCAGTGCTTTTAAGGTGCATTTTCTCCTCTGTGAAAGAGAACTCTTTGTCCTTTTTTTCTGCAAGACCATGGCTTCCCAAGGTAGACACTATTTTGTGCCTGTCACATAGAAAGGGAGTGCAGGTTTGCAGTGCTCACAGACAATTGATTGTCTGCCCTAATGTGTTTCATTTACATGTTTATAACGTCAATAGTGCTGGGGTGTCCACTGTACCATTCATTCCAGCATTCCCACAAGGGTGCAATTGTCTGAATGGCCAAGTCAGACACCTTTTTGATTGCTCTTTAGTTGTCTTTTTAGAGTATAGAGAAAAAGGAGAGAAATCTGTGATGCAGAAACACTAGTTGAAAATATTTCAGAATTAAACGTCACCATTAAAGCAGATGTGAGCATTAGACAAACAATGTATTTTAACTAAGGTTCTGAAGGTGGAAACAAATTCAGAATAGTGGAGCTGGTTAGTGCACACGACATCCAGTCCTGTTCCTTAATTTTTTGGGGCTTTTTAAAAATGATCTGTCGTTTTCATTTTCATTTCAGCCCCTGTAAATGCAGCCACCTCCTAACTCTTTGTATGCTTAACTGTAATTTGCTATATTTCCCCTCCATATTTACATATCTCTGTTTATGCCAACAGCGTCAGCTAACCACTGGGAAAGTCTATTGAGAGAATAACTAGGCTGGGAGAAGTATAGACTTGAAAAAATAGTAAGATCCAAATATTTCTTCATCAAGTAGGGTTTTCTTGGTGAATAAAACGACAGTGCCTAGACTTTTCCTTGCAGCAGTTTAACTTACAGAGCTGTGCCCCAACTCCTTACGCCTCCGATCACCATCCTCTTGCGCTGCGAGCTTGCAGCAAAGTGTTTCGAGGAGTTTCCAAGTCAATGAAAGATCACTTTTGAAGGTGTGCTGCGCTGTTTTGATATGCCACCCTGCCCTTTATCACCCGGAGTGGCTTCTGAGGGAGGCAAGAACCGCTTGCTCGTGGTGAGGAGCAGAATAAATGAGGCACGCAGCTCGCTGGGACTCGTGGAGAGGTGCATGTGTACATGCGCCTGCACCTATGCGTGCGTGTGTGTGAACAGGGAAGTGGGATGTAGAGGTGTGCTTGAAAAAAAACGCTCACACTTCAGGTTAGATTCATTTCCCCCTAAAAGGGATGCTGATCCCAGCAGCTACAATTAATGCAAGTCGACCTGCCCCATCCGTGATCATAAGGGCAAAGAGCACTAAGTCCTGTAGTTTCTGCTCTGGAGGTAAAGCGAGGGAAAACTTTTTTATTTTCCTTCTCTATATAATTTTTGTGGTAATTTTATTTTTCAAAAAAATTCCTGTTTGTGGAAAGATTTTTTTTTCCTTTTTTTTCCCCCTTTTTTTTGTGCCTAACAGGGAAGACACAGTAGATGCACCGTTAGCTGAACCCCTGACACGGCGGTCTTTTGAATGCCTTAGGTATGATTTCACTTTCGCTCACATCAATGCTGACCTGAATGCCTTTCATATCTGATCCGCTGTGTCTCTCCCAGTAAACATCCCCTGAGGGGAGAACAAAGAAAGGAGCTCTTCTTCTTCTTAATCACAATTCAGCCCATTCACCGCCGGCAGGCTACATTTGCATTCTGCAACAGAAAGCCAAGATGAAAAGAAAAAAAAAAAAAAAAAAGAGAGAGAGAGTGAGAAGAAGGGGGGAAAAAAGCAGAAGGGTGGAGGCTGAGTAAAATAACTTAGGTGTTTGTAGCTGTTTGTTGGGCTTCCCCTAGTTACAAGCCTTATATAGATCCTGCTCTACCCAGCCTTGGCTCTTCTGACAGGCAGATAGTGTTACAAGATGGCATGCCTGTACTATTCATGGCCACTCGCTCTAACACTTGAGGTAGAAAGTGTCAGAGAGGGATCAAATTCTACTCTGAGAAGTCTGTTATAGTTAGGGTCAGGTGTGTGTACTCTCAGCTCTTGACTGCTGCCTATTATTTTGTTTTAATTACTATTATTGTTTACCCACCATGACCTTGGGGACGGGGGTGGCAGGGGGCGAGGCAGATTTGGCGGGGCCAAACCGCCCTTTCCCCAGCTGAAATTTTAATTTAAAAATTTTTAAAAATTATTTCCCCCTGTATTTTGGTGAAGTGTTGGGCTGGGTGTTGCTGCGGCTGGCCGGGGCCGCGGCGGTGGCGGTGCTGGTGGCGGTGTTGGTGGCGGTGCTGGTGGCGGTGTTGGTGGCGGGGGTGTCCCCGGGCTGGCGGCCGGCCCGGGCTGCCCCGACCCGGCGGGGAAAAGCAGCCACTCAGCGAATCCTCGGCGGCACCAGAAAATGCGGACGGAGGGGGAGGAGGAGGAGGAGGAAGGCGAGATTTGTGGAAGTTTCTGTAGCCGGGCTCCCTCGTGGGGTTTTGTAGTCACGTTCATGTGCATTTTCCGGCTGTCCCCCCATCCCTGTGTGTGTACCCCCCCATATCTGCCTGCTTGTTTGTTTCTCAGAAGCTCTTCTGTGCTTTTAATCAGACAGGTTTCTAGAAAAATATTGAGGTCTTTGGTCGTAGCCACTTTTTTCTCACCAAGAGAAGGTTTATTTATAACTGGATCCTGCTTACTGAGAAGTATTTAAGCCCTTTCAGGCAGAGCTGTCAAAATTTCCTGTGTTGTTTGCCTCTATTTGCAACATGTAAAAAGTAATATGCAGTTGCTGGTGTTGGAATAACCGGGGTAGTGCAGAAATCTCAAGTGACAAGTTTTCAACTACACTATCTCCTGCCGACCAAACTGTCATTTTTATTTTTTTTTTCCCAGAAACCACTTTTAAGATCCTAACAGGTTTTTTTTCCCCCCTCCATCAGCAAATAGATTAAACGTGCTAAAGGAACTTCGTGAGGGAAGAACAGTTTGAACAATGAGAAACGGGAGGGATGTCTTATTTTCCTATAGCTGCTATGGCAGATTTCACTCATAAGGAGCACACTAACCGAGATGTTACCAGTTGAACAGAGGCATGTGACACAGATTCCTGATTTTTTCCCAGAAGATTTACAGAATTTACAAAAAGAGATTATCTCTACACCTTCCACCCTCCTAACCACCCCCATGACCCAAGCAATGGAGGATTTAGGCAGATTTACTTCAGTAAACACCTTTGGACACTTGGGGAAAAGTAGGAGTCTGTTTGCAAAAGCAGGCTTTTGTTAAGTGAGGTGCTGGATAATGCTTTACCAAGCAGCTGTGATATTAACCTACCCAGTAATGCTGGAAAGAGCCTTAACTCCTTCTGCACTCCGGGGCCCTGCCCGGCCCGGGCCCTGCAGGTGCTGGGCCTGGAGTGGGGACACTGCGGTGGCTGGGGGGGGACAAGCGAGGAGGTGGCACTGCTGAGGCCACAGCAGCCGCTCAGCCTGACACGTCTTGGACTTGGTGGCAGCTGAAGCTTTCGGGATCAATCCATCAGAGACAAGGCAGAGCTGGAGGCATGGGCAGGAGAGGGCTGGCTGCTCCAGGCTTCACCTGTGTGTGTGCCAGCGCACAGACACGCTCTGTACCTGCCCCCTCAGATGTAACATCACCCAAGCCCTCTCTAGGAACGTTCCCAAGCGCTGCTGAGGCAGGAAGGTCAATTTAGGATTCGCACTCGAGCAGCAGAATAGCTGAGAAGTTACGCCGGCAAACCTGTACGAGTGGCTCCCCGTGAGCTCCCGGGCTCCAAGGAAAGCCAACAGCTTTCTGGGAGCTTCTCATTCCCAAAAGTGAACTTTTTTTTTTGCTGCTTTCTGCTCTCTTCTGAGCTGTTAGAAGCAGGAGCTAATGAGTTACTTTTTTTTTTACTGGGCAGAAGAATAACTTTCCAGGTGTTTCTTATTTTAGCCGGAATAAGATTGCTTCATTTGAGGATTTTTATTGTCGAGAGTTCTTTTTTTCTCTTCTTTTTTTATTTTTTTTTTAACTGTAGGTGTCAATGCTAGAGCAGCCACAAATGTGTGAGAAAGCAAAGGGTATGAGACATGACAGAATTAAAGGTGTTTGCTATGTTGTTACCCGTGTGTCAAGCTGCAAGCTCCCTTTGTCACAGCCTCCTGGAGGTTTGATAGTGCGGATCCGCTTCCCTTCCAAGTGATGCAGCAGTTTCTGACTGGGGGGTTTCATGGTGGCGTGGTTGTTGCTGCTGCATTTGCCTCCCCAAGTGCACTCAAACACCTCCACATCGCACACACCCCATTACTCCCACCTTACACAAGGGTGCTGTGCTCTCGAGCACCAGGAGAGCAGCCACAGCATTACAGGCTCTGGCATGGAGCGTCGTTTGGCAGGAATGTCATCTGCCAAATCATCCCATAATTACGTTTTATGTTATTTGTATGAATGACCAAGCATGCAGTATTCCTTTTGAAATCAAAGGAAGGCTTAAAATGCGTTTTTGAATACTTTCAGACCATGGTCAGGTCACAGTTTGGGAGTTGAATTAAACTGATCTCATTTGTGATCTAATTGAGGTTGGCAACAACCTTAGCAGTAGCAATAACATACAAATACAAATCAAAGAGCAGAATTCAGCAAATCAGATCTTTTGCTTGAATCCTGCCTGGGAGTTATTCTCCGACTGCCAACAGAGAAGTTAAACTTTGTCCTGCTTCTCAGCGGCAGTGCGAGCCTTGCATATTTTTCGGGTCTGACAGGAAAGTTGGGTCGGAGGGATGGGGACACAAAGGCGAGAAGGGAGCTGGTGCCTCCTCGGACAGGAGTGAGGCACAGCGACTCGTCACGTATGTTTCTGGAGAGCCCGGTGGCAGAAGGCGCAGGAGGCGTAACGGGGGAATATGCTTAGGAAAGGCTGGGAAGAGGAATAGGTCGCTGCAAACAGATTATTCCAAGCGGAAAGTCGAGGCAGCTCCCTTATCTTTACATCTATCGCTGCGGATTCCAGGAACGCAATTACCAGCGCGGTTGCGAATTGTTGACAAATTTCCCCGCGCCCGTCGGGAGCGGCTCTTGCGAGCGGCGGGGCTGCAGCCGCGGCCGGGCCGGCAGCGGCCCCGACCTGCGGGCGCTGTGCGGGCGCTGTGCGGGCGCTGTGCGGGCGCTGTGCGGGCGCTGTGCGGGCAGCGGGGCCCGGGGCGGAGCAGGGAGCCTCCCCCCGGGCAGGGCATCCCCGCCTCAGAGTCCCCCCCGCCCCAAGCCGGGATGCCGCGGGTTCACCATCCCCAGGGACCCCCCGCTCCTCCGGAGCCGCCCCGCAGGTGGGGGGCTCGGCGGGGCGCAGACCGAGGGGGGAGCATCCTGCCCTGGGCCCCCCGACAGCGGAGCGGGCTGGAGGCGCGCCCGCCGTGGCTGCGCTGGGGCGGGGGCGTGCGGAGCCGCCCCGTTCCCCCCGCTCCGGCCCCGGGGCAGAGGTGTGAACCGCCTCTGCGGGGCGGGCGACGGGGCACACACCCCCCCGCCGTGCCCGAGAGCAGCGCTCCGGGCCGAGGTGCGAACCCCTCCCGGGATGCCGCTCCCGGGATGCGGGGCCCCCCCGGCCCCGCTCGGCTCCCGCGGCGGCGCAGCCCCAAACTTCGTTCCCAGGAGGGAGGGAGCGCAGGGGAGGCGGCTCGGCGCTGCCTGCGCTCCTCCCGGCTCTGGGGTTTCAAGTGTGTCCTCAACTCCCCCCCCACCACCCCACCGCCACCACACCCCACCCCTCCCCTCCTCCGGGTCATTATTTTCTTTGACTAAAACCTGTTTACTCGCCTCTTTGTTTTTTGACGTTAAACGAGTTTCTATCTCCTGCTCCTGCGGATCTCTAAGAAATAGATAAACCATTATATTTCCCCCTTCCCCCCCTCCCGCTCGTATTTTAAAGCAGCGATCCTGACAGCAGTACTATTATTGCACTTTATGTTTTAGTGGATGTTTGCTGTTGCTAGTTACAGCAACACTTATCATAAGACAGCAAGAAAAGAGTAGTCCCTGGTAATTAAAGTAATGAAATATTCATTTACTCTACCTTTTCAGTAGTCTCACAAATTAGGCTGCTACATTTAATGCCTGCACTGCCTCTGTTTTTATTATAATGGCAGCTTTCGCATCTGCAATTAGGACTAATTCTGACAGTTACAATTTCTGAGGGATGGTAAACAGTGAACGAGATGTGCAGCAGTGGTATTACACGTGAAAAGCCCTTGTCTCTTTAACCTTGTTGTTTTTTTTTCTCGCAGAGGTTACCTTTTCCCGATGGTGCAAAATCGACTTGACATAACTGTTCATCAGTTTCAGGGTTTTCCCTGGAGGTATTTGCATCAAATCAGCCCAGTCAAGCTTCAAGTTGAAATTGGCAGCCCAGAAACTGACAGGGTAGGGACTGGGAAAGAGACAGCTAAAGTGCAGGCAGCGAGCTGACAGCAGCGGCGGGCAGGCAGGGGGAGAGGGCTCAGCACCCGGGGCTGCCGCCCCCCGCTCCCCCGGGTCCCCCCCGGTCACCCCCGGGCCCCCCAGTCCCACCCCGAGCCGCCACCGAGGGGCCGAACGCTGGGAGCCCGCCCCGGTGCCGGCTGGGGAGGGGGCGTGTGTCAAAACCCCCATAAATTGGGGGGAAAAAAGTGTTGGGAAAAAAGAGAGAAGTGGCGAGCTGAAGTTGCTGGCGCTAACAAGCTTATTTTGCTGCGGTTCTTTGCGGAGCAGTGTTGCACTAGGGCTGTTAAGAGAAGTGACGGAGGAGGTTGTTAATACCAATGAAAACATATTTTGATCAGCTAAAAAAAAAATCCAACCCAGAGAGACGTTCATCTGCAAAGATAATTGCATTAGAATCAAAACAAACATTTCCTTGAATATGTTATTTCATTTATCCTCTGTCACGGGGAGGAGGGGGTCTCCAAGCAGGACAATGTGAAAATTAATTTTTAATAGATTTTTGGACAAATTGGGATCATTCCCTGTGACACCCCTCCCACCCTGAAATAATTTTACTTATTTGCAAATACTTCCCAATCTGATGTAGTGCGGAAGGGAGCAGCACACCAAGGAACAGGCAACACCACCAAGACCCATTCCCTCCTTAGAGGTGAAAAAGAGCAAAACTGCATTACTTTCCTGAGGAAGAAAGCTGACAATATATATATATATTTTCTCCCTAAATATATATCTGTAGTCTTTACCAGATGATTAAAAATCCCTCTCACTTTTCCTACCAGACTTGTGCTAAAGTAAGCCTTGCTTTCAAACAGTTTTTCAGCTGTGTGTGTGACAGGCATTGGCTGATCTGCTGATGCCCATTCGACAGGCACTGTTGAGCTAAAGTGGTGTGACGGCACAGTTTTGTTAAGCTGTGAACAAAGGGCTGGAGATGCCTCGCTGGCATCATCCATGTGCATATTGGCCTTGTCACAGTTTTGCTTGATTTAATGCTCTGTTTATTCCTAGATATTAGAACTTAAATTCCAAACAATATGTTTTCATATACTACACGCAAACTTTATTTTAAAAGCTTTTGCTCCCGAGAACCGCGGATTCGTTTGTCTGCCCAACATCCGCGCGGCAAACGCTTAAAACGTAGCTCCCAGAAAAATAGGTGGCCGGTAGCCTCTTAACTGTTATCCAGTTAAAAAATGGGATTTCAGTTTTAAAAAGTCTTAGAAGGGTAAAAGATTTATTTCTTCTTTGATCATTTGTTGAGAGTTGTTATTTATTTCAACAGTGGATTTTCTTATAAGCTCCTAAGGAGAGGTTACCCCGTGCGCAGGCAGGGCGCGGGATGGACTTTTCCAGTGCCCTATCATCCCAGCAGTGTTGCTGGGATAAAAGCAGTGTCTTGCAAATACCTGTAAGCATAGTCAGGAGACTATTGACAGGCAGAAAGACAGCTGGGTTAATGGAAGGGAGCAGGAAACTGGATTAAGATTAGAATATATATCTCTGTGTTCATTAGGTGGCCACAACTTTGTATCTCAGCAGTTCATCAAGAGAAAATGTGAGCATGTGGAGCTATATTTAGGCTGGGTTCTCTTCTCTTAGAGATGCCGCAGGCTTCAGCTGGAGAAAGTTTCAGGTTTTTTTCTCCCCTCCTTGGTTGCCTTTCTAAACTCCCTTCAGGTTTGCTGCAAGTGTTTGCTAAGAGATTAGTTAGGCAGCTTCCATGGCGGAGGTAGCCCTGGGAGGCAGCTCGCTGCTGGGAGGAATGCTCAGTAGGTCAGTGCTTGACGATAGAAGGAGCTGCCCAACTGAGGCCAAGGATCAGGTATTTTCCTCTTTGTCTCCTACCAGAGACAAAGTGCTTATGGAAAGGTTTGTGGTGAGACATCAAATCCCAGCAGGAGCACAGATGTTCCCACTTTTACAGGCTTACCAATGAACATTTCAGCTTAAACAAGTTTATGGAATAAAAGATTTATTTCTTTTTCCTCAGTAGAAGCAGCATCTTAGTTGGGCTGTGAGAAGATTTTATCGCTCCAGCCACTCAGGGTCCTTTGGTCCAGGGCACGGGGCTGTGAGTAGGGATGGGAGAGAGGGAAGGAGGGGGCGGAGGGAGCGCTCAGCAAAATGAAAGTATTCCTTCTCCAAACAGTGCAGTCTAGAGCCTAAATCTGAAATTGAATCTGCTGAGCAAAACCTGTACAATTTTTTACCTGCCCTCAGTCTGCTTCCTTTCAGGGATGACAGTTTTACTAACTGAAATGAATGGGCTCTCTCGCTCCGGTACCTTTCCTCAGTGCGCGTTTACATCGAGTACTTCAAACACAGAGCTGGGTGATATATGTAGGGGGACAGCTTGCACAGAATAAGCTTTAATGGTTAATTTTTGTATAGCTTTATAAATGAAAGGGACTTAAACCTACTAGCAGTATAGATCACAAGACCTTATGTGGTCTATTCTTCTCTAGATGCACAAGAGATTTACGTGCCTAAGTCCCATAAGAGTTAATGGGAGTTACGCATGTAAATCTCTTCCACAGTGAGATAATAGACCCTTTTATGTATGGATAGCTGGATTCTTACAAAAATCACCTACTGAACAGTAGACTTTATGTCCTGCCCTCTTAACAAATATTTATAAAGTGAGCAGGCCAGCAGATGAGACCAGGAGCCCCCCAAGTTGCCTCCAAATCACAGAGACCACTGCGCTCCCATAGAGACAGTCCCAGGTCTGTCTCGTCCCAGTCCTTCCTCGTCTCAGTGCACTGTGGGTGACATGGCTGGTCTGGTTGGGATGTGGTCTCACAGAGGCTGTTGTGGTGTCTCACTTCTTGGCAAGTCCTTCTTGGTGGAGGCTTCTTGCTCTGTGGATTGCACGGGAGATGGGGAGGGTGAGAGCTGCCACCTCTCTTCTGTAAATGTCAAGGCGCACCTTCCCTGTGTCCCTGCCCCTTGGTCCACCTCTGCTGGGGGATGTTCAGCCCTAAGGTGGGAGATGCTCAGCAGGACAGTCCCAGGTTGCTGGTAGAGCACAGTGGTGATGGCACTGTGTCCCAAAGACCAGGTGCTGCTAGTGCTGCACATCTGCTCCCTTTCCACTCCGGTACGACCTGGCTCCCTGGGAAAGCCACTAGGCTTTGCCTCCAATGGGAACGGTCTCGCGCTTCTCCGTGGGGATATATATATATATAATGTGGCCGATCTGTGTCTGCCAGCCATGAGTCAGATCGAGCTCTTTTCCCCCTGTAACGTGTAGCTGGAGATAGCCGGTGCCACAGCACACGCGTGTCAGGAACGATCCCCGCGTTTTGTGAGCCGCGGCTCTTTTTGCCATCATTGTTTCTTTCCATCACTCGCCTGCTCCTTCCCGATAGCGATCTGAGGGAGTTGGGCAAGCTGCAGACTTGCCAGCCCTCAGCTCCCAGGCCTGGCAAAGCACATTCTGAAAAAAAAACCCAACTCTAACCCTTACACTGTGAGACTATCAGATTAAATCCAAGGGTTTCTACCAGCGGCAGGATGGGAAAAGCCCATTGTTTGTTGATTATCGTATCATCAGCCGCGGCTGATACGAGGATGCTCAAGGAAAACACACTTCGGTTACAGTTGATTTTCAGATTCCAAAATGGTGCTGCAAAGTCTGTGCATGCCTAATTATATTTTATGCTAGGCTGTGCAATACAAAATGTATGCTGCAGCAATCAGTGAGTTAACAGTATCAATCAATTTGTAAACAGATGAAGTCACTCATTCCCAAACTGGTTTTCCAAAAACAATTACTAAATTACAATAGAAAAAAATTGTACAGTTACTGTATTTGTGTGCTGTGTTACAATCAACATACCAGGGAAACAAAACAATTTAATGCAGAAAAATCATCATTCATCTATATTATAATTGCTTCTTTTTCACATCTACAGGGCGGTTAATTAAAATTGTGATTAAATGCGGTCGCGCTGCCTAAGATGTCTTGCCCAAAACAGGTGGTACAGAATTTAAAAGTAAAAAAAATGTAATTAGCATTGGAAATTGAGAAATTGCCTGTAAGAATCAGTGTTAATTTCAGTCAGTGATGAGGTAATTTATAAATGAATGCAGTGGAGGCTGTGCAAATGCACAATTGCCTTCCTGCCTATTCTTAGCATTCTCAGCATGCAGGTGAAAATGTTTTCAAAATATTGAGGTAATTTGAAAATCAATCCGTGCATTCCGTATCTTTCTTCCTCCCCAGTCGCAGCAAACACTGAACGAATGCTGCCAGAGATGGCACAATGCATCAGTTCTGCACTTTTTGGGGAGTGATATTCTGTGTGTTGTGGCATCAGTTGGAGTTTAACTACACCAAATGTTTGGCTAAGATCCTTTACAAAGGCCAAAAACGTTGATTGAAGTCCCCAGTAATCCTGAATGTCTTCAGCTCCGGTGTGTGTTTAAACGATGTGGTATCAAAAAAAAGTAACAGCAACCTGCAGTGAGTTGAAATAGTGCAGCAGAGATACCAGAAAATAAAAGAGATGCTAATACGGCACGGAAATTATAATGATTTCTTGTTTAAAATTAGTACAGCGCACTCAAAAAGCCTCGGTAGTACTGATGCTTTCTGTAGGAACTCTCTTTTTCAACATGCATTTCAAATTTCATCCTGAAACCATGAAAGAATTGTTAACTAGGTTATGCATACAGAGATTTTCCCTGAGATGAACTTTGTTTATCGGCATTTTGGTGCTTTCTCCTAAACTTTCAGCTAGCAAATGAGAAATGCTAATTCCTAACAACAACAAAAAATACGACCTGCAGATACAAAAAGCTGGAGGCAAACCTGACAACAAACAGATATTAAAGATTTAAAATCTTCTTGACAGTCCAAAAAAATAATCCAAGGCACACATTGCTGGAACTGACATTTCCATGATTTGAACAGTCCTCGTCCCCCTGCTCGACTCCACAGAGAGCCCTGGCTTAGTTGTCCCCCCATCCATTTAAAAATAACTCAGACTTTCGATAACGTGGATCGCTGGGCTGGAATATGGGAAAGCAGTTGGAGTTTTTGAGCAAGGACTTACAGGTGTTGGTATCAGGTTGCTGTAAAACACGAGCACAGTGGCTTTTGAACAGAACATGCTTTAATTAAGGCAAGCTGGTCTTCCTGCAGAAAGCCTGATCTACCCATGTAATTTAACTATTGAAGCCCTTTCTATTAATTTTTCCTTGACATATCATAATGAACTTTTCTTCTGGCTGACACTTGGTTGTGTTTTTTTTTTTTTTTCCCTTTTGATAAGCCCTGTGCATTTCAGAGGTGATTTTGATGCTATTTAATTTACTCATGCAAAAACCCCTGCGAAGGGATTAGGCCCATGAAGGGACAAGGGGAAGGCCATGCCATGCTGTCCATGCTGGACTGCTGGGATGCTGCAAGGAGGCTGCAGCCTGGTCGGGCAGAGGATGCAGGTGGGATGTGGTGGGATGTTCTTCCCGGCCCTGGCCCAGCGCTGGTCGAGCTGGGGAAGGTGAGTGCAGCATCAAGTGCTCTCCAGCAAGTCAATTAACCTCCCCATGCTCATTTTCCCTGTCTATGAGACAGGGAAATACTGCTGAACTCATTGACAGGGCTTTTGCAGAGCTTAATATCTCCAAAGCACTCTGCCATTCTGTGGGACTGAGGAAGAGCAAGTATCATCCGTTGTTTCGTCAGAGGGCGAGTGGATGCCAAGGAATTTGTCTGAGAAAATTACAAATGTATGTTCCTAATAACCAGAATCTCAGTTTATTATACGACTGGTTATTCTAATTTAGAGGATGATATTGCTTTTAACTGCCCCCTCCTCCCCAGTTTTCTGCCACTGAATATAAAGAAGCGAAGGGTAATCACTGAAGCAATAATGATTATTGACTGAAAGGTATTTTACAATGTGAGCTCCGTTATGTGGAGCTTAGCAAGCAGCTGCACTGGTGCATTTGAGCTCCTTATTTTGGTATAGGGGCTCTAAAAATACATCAAAATCCCAGTGGACTGGCATAGGTGCAAATCCTGACCCAACTGCAGTTGATGGGAATACCTGGGTGACTCTGGGGGGACATGGAACAGCAAAGTAGGGTTTGATGCCCATGGCTGGTTTTAGTGGAAAACTGCAGGATCAAGCTGGTTTTGGAATTCAGGCTCATCAAACCAAGCCTAAGTCTGGACTTTTTCTCTTCTGTCTTATGTGAACTCAAAGGAAAGCAGGAGCTCAGGTACTGCTCTGCTGCCAGACCTCAACTCCAGCCACATCCTTGGAGTTTTCTGGGCCTGTTCCCATGAGGAAAGACCAAATGACATGAGAAACATGAGCAGGATTTGGCCCCGAACAGCCACAGCTTATTACTGGATAAACTGAGCCGTGGCCATTGTAGTGGTGGGGAAGTGCAGTGAAGGAAAAGTAGCTTCGCAGATTCCTAAAATAGAAAGCAAACGTCAATATTTCTACTTTGCATGTCAGATTTCAATCACTTCTCAAAACAACTGAACTTCTTGATTTAATTAATTACAGCTTCTTCTTTTTTTTTCTTTTTTTCTTTTCTTTTTTTTTTTTTGTGTGTGTGTGTCTTTGCAAAGAGCCAAATGAAAATATCCTCTTTGTTTCCCCCTTGGAACTACTGGAGCTTTCCTCGAGTTTTAACTCTTCTGCCACCCCAACACCCCCAGCCTTCGTTTTTCTATGCTCCTCTTATCACTGCTGTCCCATGGCAAGCCCCAAAGCCTGGAACATTTTGTAACGACTATGTGACAAATTGTTGGGCTTTTATTCACGTTGGACATCTTTTGCCAGGACTGCTTGTTGTTTTTTCTGTTTGGCTGTGTCATGGGACCAAAGGTGGCTGCTTTTGTGCAGCATGTCAAATCTGGTTAACATGCAGCCATTTATCTTTAAAACCCACTCCTGCACAATGGCAGGGGTGTATTGGGCCACTTGTATGGGCTTCAACCATCAAACATATATATATGTACTAAATTTTTTTTGTGCCATCCTCTCTATATTTGTGGATGCACCTCAGGCTGAGGCACTGTGGTGAGCAGGTCATGCAACAGACAGGATGTTTCATAATTTTGGGAACCTTTTAGAGACAAATTGTACAGGGCAAGTGTAGTGTAACTGAACTGCTGGTTGCCCAGTGAAGTGTAGAAAATCAGATACAGCACAGTCTGAAAGAGTGAAACGAGAATTCATATCTATGTATGTACACGGTACTTTATAAACAATTCATATACAGAGAAAAACACATTTATTCTCCTTTTCTCTGCTTATATTTGAGGATTGTGCATGGGGTGTGTGTGTATAAATGTGTTTCTGTGCATGGTATATATTCATACAAATAATATGCCACGGGATATGGGAATAGTCGTATGTGTGATGCATTTATATGCATAAGTGGTAGGTTTGCAGGTTAATGCCTGCTTGACTCTCTGTGTGTGTGTGTGTAAATGATGGAAAGGTACTCAGCACGATGAAAAGATGAATTATCCTAGAAATAAAATAAAAAAGCCCCAAACTTCCACAGCAAATTTTGCTGTGGGTGTTTTTCTAATATTTAAGACACGCAGAAACACTTCCGATGAATGCGATTTCCTTATAGATATGGCAATAATTATCACTTAAAGAAGCTGAGAAAGAAATGGGAAAGTTTGATTAATGAGGAAAAAGAGGGCTGGCTAAGTCTTGGTGCCTTTTTGCAGTTGAAGCATTTGAGATAGAGGGACTCAATGTTTTTTTAATGATTTGCTGTGTTGTGTAATAATTATACATATAGTGCAGTGAGGTTACTTGGAGGAACACCGCACTATGTATGGGGTTTTTTTTGAGTAAAGGACCCAGGAGATTGCTTTTCACTTTGAAAACAATCCCTAATATCAGGAAAATGCTCTGTTTGTTTATGCGTACATAATGCAAGTTTGTCCGCCTGGGAACTGCAGCAAATGGGAGAAGTATGCATGGATTTCACAGGTAACAGGATTACGTGGGCACATAATTGATCCATTTGGAGAAAAAAATGACAGTGCTCTAAAGATGCCTAGGCTTTGGAGATGGAGTTTATGAAACAGGCATTTGTAAATTCAAAGGAATCAATATGTCAATTTTATTACATCTCAGGACCAGCTGGGCATTAAAGGAGCAGTAGCCTTTTTAAAATTGCAGCTGCGTATTCTTGCATTGTGTACCTTTCTTAAAAGGCTTTGAATTTCAGAAAACGTACTTTTATAAGTGCTTTGCACCTTTTCAGTGACTGGTCTGCATAGACAAAAAAAAGACACAAAACATTACATTGTGTTAGTTTTCCTCTTAAGCCTTGACTGGTAAAAAGTGCCAGGCTTCAAATACCGTGCAAAATTCTTACTAATAAATATACACATGGAAGGAGGCAAACTCCTGTTCCTTCCCAGAGATAGAAAAAAATATTTGAGGTTTTACATAGAGGGCTCAGCACATGTTGTAGGGGCAGAGTTACAACATGAGATACCTGAAAACATCCATTAAATACTGCCCGTGAAATATGGTCTGAATCATTGTAAAACGATATCTTCTCTTCCTTCTCAGTAGGGTTGAAACCCCCAGATGATTAAATTTAGTGAAAAGCTTAGGGTTCTTTTCCAAAAAACAGCAGTCTTCAGCTGTCCGGATATGGAAATGCAACTTTTCATACAAATTTGCAACGTGCAGCATGAAGGGAGATGTTGAATGGAATTTGGGCTGTGGCGGTGGTTGGTGCCCATAGATTCTCAGGGCCACCCCAAAGAGGCTTTAAATCCCAAAGGTGCATTCTTAAAGAATTAATAGTTTTCCCTTTGGAGAACAGGTAATCCAAGGAAAAATTGTGGCTTTCCGGATATGTTGCACATTCCTCTACCTGAAAGGCATTTGAGTAAGGGCTGTGTTGGTAAAACCCATGCATGTCTCAAGGTTTCAGTAGTTTTCATGTTGTCTTCTCTCCTCTGTTTGCTGGTGATGTTGTTGTGGACCTGATGGCTACAGATAGTCTACAACTCCAAGCTGATTATTAACAATGCCAAAACTATCACTGATTTGGGGTACCAGTCTCTGGACAAATCTAGTGCTTCCTCACATCTGAGAATACACTTAAAAATATTTCAGTCTTTGAGTCCAAAGAAAGAGGCACTTGGGATTAATAACCACTGCTCCTTGAGACTTCTCTGTCTTCTCAGTTTCTACTTTATCACGACCCTTTCTGATCTTTTATAATGTTCCTCCATCTCCTTTTGCACAGTTTCTTTTTTTTTTTTTTTTTTTGAGCTCACTCTTTTCAGGCCAGCCTAGCTACAGACAAGGTCTCTCTCTGGTGCTTCAACCTGCACAATATTTCTACTTTTTCTTGCTTGAGGATCTCTGCTTTCCACAAGGTATGGTTAAAGTATTTCTCCAGTGGCCTACTAACATTTATACGAGTAGATGTAAATTAAATTATGGGGGATCATACCATAAATGGGCTTATTATCATCAGAGAATCATGGGATCATCGAATGGTTTGGGTTGGAAGGGACTGCAAAGATCATCTAGTTCTAACCAATGTATAAAGTAGGTGGAGTATTCTATATACCTCTATTCTACTATAGTTCCATCTCCCCTCAACAGTAGTATGAAGTGAATATGAAAGAGTAAGAAGTCAAGTTTTCCCTTAAAGAGTGTGGAAAAGTAGACACAAACAATACCAGCTGGTTAAGCAGTGTCTTGTGGTCGTAGACTTAGGATGAATTAAAACTTCATTGTGTATGATGTACCTTTAAAACATTAAAAAAAAAATCATATACCAAAGAAGACATGGAAAAGATATTCACAGCATTTTCATAGAAACTTTTGGCATCATAGAAAATACAGATGACCTTCTGCCAAGCAGTGATTCTCAGAACTGATGTGAATACACAGAAATTAGTGGATGGAAACTATATAAACTCAATAGACAGAAGTTTATAAAACTTTAGAAGTAAGACTTCCTTTCAGTGTTGCTTTGCCTGCGTGCTTGGGTGTGAAAGGTGTCATGTTGGACATGGCTTGGAGCAACCTGGTTAGTGGAAGATGTCCCTGCCCATGGCAGGAGGTTAGAACTGGATGATCTTTAAGGTCCCTTCCAACCCAAATCATTGCGTGATTCTATGTACACACCTTGTTCATCTCAGCCCTCCACCAGTGATGAGATCACACCAACCTTAGTTGTAACTGCTCTAAATTCCCATTTTCCAAGCCCCACTGCAATCCTCACTCAAAAGATGTCATCCCTTTCCATGCTCACTAAAGGAGAGCAAACGAATGTAGGAAGTGTTGAAGGGAATTGGTCAAGGAGTCCCATCTGGAAGTAGCTGGAACTAAAAACCAAAAACAGATAAACCCAGAGGTCATATTACAATCCTGGTTAGCTCTGCACAGTCCCAGAGCCACTCCATGGGTGGGCAGCCTTTACATTTTGTCCGTTCTTTCAATCCAACTCTAGAAGCAGCACAAGGCCTCCCAACGATGGGCTGGAAAAATGGCAAAACGCAACCCTGCCATCGACCTGATTGATGGTCCTTCCACTGAGATCATAACAGCTTCTTCAGAGACTTTTACAGTCTCTGCAGAAGTGTGGGAGGCACTGCCAATATCCGCAGATCATTGGCATGATAGACCGTAACGGCTTCTTCGGAGCCGTTCCGGTCTATCGTGTCAATGCGTACTTAGGGAGTCCTCAATGCATGGATCATTGACACGGCACTACATAACGGCTCCTTAGAAGCCATTACTGGGTATCAAGTCAATGCATACTTAGGGAGCCCTTAATGCACGGACCCACGCAAGTTGACTCGCTCTGAATACTAACAATCCTGGGGAAGAGTAGTTACTGCCTATGCCACGGAGGGGGATTATTAATACCTGCCTGCCACAGCTCGGCTCGGGCTCTGCTCCCAACGCCTCCTTGGGAGAGGTGTGGCTGGAGCACTGCACGGGAGAGCCCAAAATCACTGAACTTTTGCTCCTCCGCTGGCATCTTTTTATTTCATAAAATATGCACCAGACAGAAATGCTCTCAATTTGAGATGGGAGAGCCAAGAGGCAGCCCGGGATGAAACATTTAAAGTTAAAGCCTTGAGAGTAAGCAGTTGCAGTGGGAATGCTGGCAGACCCTTACACACGGAGGAGCAGTTCTCTGGATTTTACTCCTCTCAACTACTTTGCTGTAGTTATCCAATATTCCATACATTTACAATGACCCTTGCAAGATGCTTAGCATCAAGCTGGCAAAAGTGACCTCTAGAAGGAGAAATTGTTAAATATCCCATCATCCAACAAGCAGTTTGTCTTGGATTTGTTGACCCTGTCCCTGGGGAACATTGGCTGAGACTTTCCAAATCGCCACCGCACCTCCACTTTAACCTGCAAAGTCACATCCCCTTTCTTTGGCTTCCCCCAGACAAGAGATCTTCGTACCGAGTTAAAAATGCTTCTAGTTTGCTGTTGTTGATATTTTTCTTTTGTGTTCTGCTTGCTGACTGACATCTGCTATCATGCTAAGCAGGTGTTCCTGTGTAAACGAACGTGCCCTGTTTGTGTTTCGCCATCCTCGCTACTGCGCACCCAAATGAGCAGCATGATTAAGAATCCTGTAAATTTTTGAAAGGAAACGGATGGCTGCCCTACTAGAACATAATTACACCGTTCCAACATCCGCAGCTCACTGCTGCAGCCGAGTTGGAGAACAGCAGAAATTAATAATATATAATAGCATCATTCTCGTAATTTATAAATGAAATAAAGTAGAGAGGAGATTCTGCTGATATGCATTTTCTTCTTAATTCTGCAAGACAAAGTATAGATTAGAATTTTACTGGGGTGAAACCTGGCCAGCAATATCACACTAGTTGCAAGTTTAGGGCCTAATTCATGAGAGGGATTTTGCTCAGGGAAAAGAGCTAATATCTTTTATTGGACTTGGGGAAAAAAATGAGTATACAAAGCCCTCTAAAGACATCTGCCAAAGCAAGGAGTCCAGAAAACCTCCGCAGATCCTCTACCCACTTTTTAGTCTAATTCATTTGTAGGTACCGCAGGAAGGGTTTGCTGCGTGGTGGAATTTTTTTTCCCTGGCTAAAATAATACACTATCATAGGTCACCCCCTCAGAGAGCAGAGAGGATTAATCAGCTGAAGATATTGTCTAATCTCCCATTTTTGTTGAAAAACAGCAATGTTTTGAAAAACAATATTTTGAGCTCCAGAGATGTGCCAAAAGGAGCTGTACTGTGAATCCCTGCTCAAGCCAAGCCTTGGAACTGGTGCTCTCATCTTGCCTTTCTACCCCTGCTTAAAAAAAAAAAGATACAATTTTCTGAAGACAAAGATGTATTATTTGTAAAGAGTAGGCTGTATGAGTTTTATTTTTTCCACTGCATGTTAAATTCCTTTTATTTCAGTTCTGCAGCTGCCCAGATATTATTTTCTGGGTGCCGGGCCAGATGAGTTCTACTCTTCCTGGGATAAACTCCTTTGGTAGAGCTACCAAAACCCCACAGCAGTGTTTACTTATGGGTTAATTAGAGACATTTTTATCAATTTTGACACTGTAAGACTCTAAAGAATGATAACTGCTTTGATGGGAAAGGTCAGCATGGACTCCCCAAGTGTAACACAGCAAACACAAATGTACACAGAAATATTTCTATTTTAAACTAAGGAATATGTTTGAGTCTTATTCTTCTAAAGGGCCTCCTTAATAATTTGTTTCTTAGGAAATATGTGCATATACAGATTTATTTCATTAACAGGTATTTATTTAAGTGGGCTGCACTGTATTTAAATCTCTGAATAGTTTCCATTACTTCCTCCGCTCACTTACTTCAAGTTGACTAATTTTAATAAGGCTAAGGTGCCTAGGGTCTTATTGAGTGTTCAGTTTGATCAATATGGCTAAATTAAAATAGTGCAAAATATAAGCAAATGTACTCTAACAACTCAGTGAAAAATGTGGAGTGCACCAAACATTGATTAGTGTTCCACAGACATTAATTTGTTGTTTTAAGTACACTAATGCTGCTCAGAAGCTGTGTCTACCTCAGGCACACCATCCAGCCCTGTGCAGCCCCGTTGGCTCTCATGGCACTGCTCTCAACCACAGACAGAATTTGGCTCTGTGTGCTGCAGAAAACAGCTCTGCACAGCCTGGGCTCACCAAACCTGGCCCATTCCAGGAGGAATAGCATTCCTGCACTGCTCACAGAGAGAGCTTGGATCACACCTAAGGGAAGCAGAAGGAGGACAGGTCCGATTATTTGCACCAGTGGAGACTGTTTAATAATCATATTCATTATGAATTTAGGGCCATACATCAATTCTGTACGTGCGTTTTTAAGACAGGCACAGACTCTCAGGGAAGTGGTTCTACGTGCAGGAAGGTATTTGTTTTTGCCCTCCTGTAACACCACAATATTATTGTCATGAAAGATTAATGTCAACCCCCACCTGGTATTAAATTGCTTTCGGTAGCCCTTGCATTCATGTCTTTCTGCACAAGATAAAACCACTTTTTAAGTAACTACATGCACCCTCAAGTGGAATTACTGTTATTACTGGGTTACATTTTATTTTTTATATGCTTTACTTGTTGTGGTAGGGGTTTTTTTTTCCCATGGATATGAGGTTCAGAGCAAGGATATGGGATCAGGAACTTAATTTTAGAGCAGGAAAAAAAGACACACTTTAGAAAATAGGGGCTTATCATTGTCTTGTTGATAGATGTTGTACATATTAATTATATGATCTTTTTTTCATACTCTAACAAAAAGCTGAGTTTTCCATATACTAAAAATAATCTGGTTTTCCTTCTCATTTCCCTTCTTTTTCTTGGGTAGCAAAAGCCTGAGATTATCATGCTTTGATATCCAATGCTTGCACAGAGTTTTTAATGATTTCTAACAATACAACAACAACTTTTTAACAATTATACTTTCATCTAATTTTAAACAGTTTCTGATATCTTTCTTGGTTTTTCAGTAGTTTTTCCTTCTACCTGTAGTGTGATCTTTCTGCTTATCTTTAATCTCCTTGGTAAGTGATATTTTCTCTAACAGTTCTTCCTTTCCTTGATACCATCTTGTCCTATGTGGTCAAAAAATAATTTCACATGAGCAGAAGCTCAGTTAATGGGAAGTAGATCAGCAAAGAAAGAAAGATAAAAAGAAATAAACAGGAGAAAGTTCATCTATTAAAAAAAAAAAAAGAAAACCAGAAACTTGAAAGCAAATGCAGTAACATTTAGGAGAAGTAAATTCTGTGAAGATGGAGTCAAATATGAAAAGCATTTCTCTAGTTTAAACTCCCAATGTAGAGCTATAAACAGCAGAAACATTTGAAATCTCTTCCCCCCCCTTTTTTTAAGTAACGCTGGATCTTCAGCTTCTTAACCTTCCACACAAACTGTGCAAAAACAATTTGTCTCTTAACAAACATCTCAAGTGAGGAGAACAGCCCAAGTACAGAAGAATTGACTTTTCATATGTAACTGTGCCAAAAAAATTGCTTAGGGTTTGTTGTTGTTGTTGATGTCTAGCTTTGGTGCGTGACAATCTTGATTTTTTCCAGCATTTTACATGTTTGGAGTTTTTAATATCAAAGGTATTGCTCTCTGTAAACAAGTGTAAGTTTACCAAGGCAGCTTCACTTACACTCTTCCCTTGTAATCAGATGTGAAAATTACACCCTCCCTTTTGGCTACATGATAATTATACATTTCAACATACAAAGGATTGTCTCTGTTTCAGTTGCTGGGATGAAACAGTGAAGGCACTTGGGAAAATATATTATTATTTTAAAGAGCAGTGCCATAGCTGTTTTTAGTAAAAGTGAAGTTTTTAATCACAACTATGATCAAGATACTTTGATATTTACATATACAAACATATATCTGTATATGAGAGAGAGCAAGAGAGAGAGAGAGAGAGCAGATAAATATAAAATTAAGTGAAGTTACATGAGCACAGAAGGTGAAACTTAGCCCATGTGCCCAGGGTCAGCAGACAACCTTCTCCCTGCTTAAATCTCACCAAAGCTCTGTTTTGAGGGTGAATTGTGTCTCAAAAATATAATTTATTTGGAAAGTTTAACAAAGTTTCTCTGGCTTTGTCTTGCTTTTGTCCTCTTCCTTTCTCTTGGCTGTTCTATTTCACTCACTTAGAAACTCAGCTTGAATTGCTTGTGCATCTATCAATTTCCTTGCAAATGCTGGGTGCAGAAAGAATTCAGAATTAAGCATTGCTCGGAAAGAGCTGTGGGAAAAAAATTACATATGCAGCAAAACATGTTAGAGTTGTGTTTTGACAGTTTCATGACCAAGCCAAAAAATATACATTTTTTTTTTGTACCTGGCGCAGTTTCACAAAAATGTCCCCTCAGGGAATAGTCATTTTTTGTCAGAATCAACTGTTTATTTACTTAAAAATCTAAAAGTTTTGCCTTGCATTAGAATCAGAGTTGCTGAAGGTTAAAGTGCAAAATCAGCTCGCTGTGTTGCCTTCGGTGTAAAAGCATGGTTTGTGTCACAAGAGAGGGATAAAAGCATTAGCAGGGACACAGGATGCCATGAAAAGGGGACACACGTTAAAAATGGGGAAGGTGAGGTCTGGGGGGTCTCTTGCTGAGCATCCACAGCCAAGCCCTGGCCTGATGGCAAGTGGTGGGCAGCCACCTGGTCCTGCCACCTCTGTGACTGGGTATGGTAGCAGTGCTTCAGGCTGTACTCTGTGGGTTTGTACAGCCCAGCCAAAGCCTGGCAGGGTTTGTATGGTGACAACAGTGTTGGGAGCTTTGTAATTGTCCATGGAGATGTTCATGGTAGGCAGGACTTTGAGTGTCCTTCCTCTTGTGCACCTTTCTGGGCAGGAGGGATCAGGGGGGACTGATGGGGCTTCCCACCAGGACAATGCACACCACTGGAAGAAGTAACCCGAGGCTGACCTTGTGTCCTGCTCCAAGAGTGCTGCCTGTCCTGTTTGTGTGTCCAAATGTAACGTAAATGTCCTGCAAATGTACAGAGTGTGAGGCTGGGGGAGCCCAGCCTGCCTGCAGTGAGGGGGTATCCCCCACCTCCCTCACATTATTCAGGCATGCTTGGGACAGAACCCCAGGTCATAAACAACTCCTGAGATCACAGGAATATCAGAAGATGTAATGACTTTTAAATCAATGTAATTGTACCAGCAAAGAAGAATAAGGTCTCCCACCCTGCAGTTTTGTTTTTTTTCCTGGGGTAAAATTTGGTGTTCACAGCTGAGGGAAGACTTTTCTTTCATTCTTACTTTTATCTGTATATGCACATAAACAATTAGTACTTTTTGCCTGTATCAGTTGATAAGAGTGCAGATTAACAGCAATGCACTGTGTCAGATGCACTTTTGCCTATATAGTTACCTCGACTGCAGCTGCAAACTGTTGGGGCTGGCAGGCTGACCTCTCACACTGGCTGCCAGCCACGGTCAGTGAAGGATTTTGAAACAGTTTTTTTACTAGGATTTTTAACATAACTATTTATTTGGGGAAGCAATTTGCATCAGGGGGAAAAAAAACCCAACCCAAATGTAAATACAGATTTCCCCAGGAGATTAAAAGTAGTCCAAAACTAATAGTCTAATCTAATTCACATAATGATCATTATGAAATGTATTTGAGGGGTCTAATCCTGCCCTCATGGTCTCTCTCTGAAGTCAGGACTCAATATACCTGTCTGGATTTGAGTTTACCCTTCATATCCCAGTTACAGCAGGGGAGCAGCTTTTGTCTCTATGGTGAATAATATTTTGCAAATTAGTCTTCGTTTAAAAAAAATAAAAAGCAATATATAAGGTGGGGAGGGAATCTCTCCTGACTCACACTCATGGGGCGGAGGTCACAGCCGGAGCTACTCTGGTAGGAAAGAATTGAGCATCACACCAAAAAATAACATGAAAACTGTGAGTCAAACTGAGGAAAAGGGAGTTATTCACAGATAAGGACAGTTCTTCATCCTGACCAAGCTTTATTGTCAGTGCGGCAGTTAAAGGTGCTCCTCCAGCCTCCTTAACTCTGCCTTTGTCCCCTTGGATTTATTACTTGTTCCTCTTCCCTGCCTATCTCAGAGGCTGCGTGTTTCCCCAGCCTGACACGACAATAACCAATCCACAGGGTTATCACTGCTCTGAAACAGGCAGGACTGAGCCCAAAGCTGTGCTGTGGTGGCATGAGGGACTGCCAGCCATGGAGAAGTGGGGTGAGATCACACTGCACCCCCCCCTCCTCCCTGGGTACTTTGGGAAAAGTTCTGTCCCAACTTCCCAAAAGTCAGGTGGCCTTTTGCATTTGTATTTTCCTTGAGTGGAGCCCAACTAATGTGCATGTGGCTGTGCCATGTACCTTCTGGGATGATGAAGGAACATATTGCTTATTTCCACAACAACGAGCTAGGAAGTATTTACAGTGACCCTAATACTCTACCTGGGGAATTTTTCCCCAGGTGACAGAATGAAGCAACATGTGATTTTTTTTTCCCCCCCAAAGCAAATTAAAAATAGCCCCCCAAAAAAACTCCCAAGAAAACCAAAGTTGTTACTCAAGGCAGAGACACCTCTTCCACCAGCACACAGATGTGATATAGGTTTAATTTGTATTCATCTTGTCCACTGGGGCTAGAAGATGGAGAAGCTATTATGAAACCTTTTTTTTTTTTTTTTTTTTTTGAATTTGCTTTATTCACTGTTTACTATGCCGGGCTGACATGATATGATTTGTGCATTGCAGGGTCACAACAAGCTACTTGCAGGACAATTTGCTGAATCAAGAGGGTGATTGTGTCTGGTGCCAGTCAGTCGCAATTAGGGCCAGGATCAGGGAGGCCCAGAGCTTGTGTATCGTCTTGGGCAAACCTCATAGAAATCAGCTCACCTGAAACTAATTGTCACAACAGAGACCTTATGCAAATGAGCCCTAGGGTTAGCGTGGGAAAAGAAAAACTGTCGCAAAGATAGGTGACCTGCTGAGCAGGGGGTCTGTTGCTGGGGAAATCTTTGTTCAATGAGTTAAAAAAATGTTCGCATTGTTCCAAATCCAAGAAAAACGTAGCAGATCCTCTCCCTAAGAAAGCGTGGCGAGCACACTCATCTGAAAGTCCAATAAAGTGGCAGCCAGCTTTCGAGCCGGTAATAAATTGGAAGTCTTTATTCTTTATAAGGGCTGCAGAAGGAAAATGATTTTCCTTTGCAAAGGGGCCTTTAAAGTTTAGCTGCTCACAGTGAGCCGGCCCTTAAAACTTTGCTGCCTGCCTAACCTGTTGGATCTCAGCGGATTTCCCGACCTGAGGTTTTAGCAGCTGGAAAAAAACATCCCTCTTGCTCCCGGGGCTGCTTTTGGGAAGGTCTGGCTCTCGTACTGCAGCAAGACATTGGGTGTGGAGGGCAGGAACAAACCGGGGAGCAGATCCATGCAGATTCTCCTGTAGAAATCTCCGGGGATCTGAGAATTCTCCAACTTTGAATGTCTCTTCTCTCGGTGCCTTCCCGCCAGTGAGATGGGCAGGGTCGAGTGTTGGAAACGTAATCGTGAATTAAGCACATTTAACAACGGGATCACTGACGTCTGCGCACAAAAACGGCTGTTTCTGACATGCTTCCCCTCTCCCTTTTTCTCCTCTGCCTCCAGCCCAGGCATAATTTTCAGCGAGCGCATTATACAACATTTGTCTTGTTCACTCCTTCCTCTTTAACAATTTTTATGGGGGTTGCTCAACACATTCTAAAATAGGACTAGAGACGATATAATAAAGTGCTGAACCGATGATATACACGGCAGTTTATGCTGTCAATGGCAAATTCAAAAGAAAGGGATGCAACACGCTCCAAGTGAAGAAATGCAAGCCCTTGCCCTATAAGCACAGAGTGAGAAGCAGCTAGGGTATTTTTGCATGTAAGGCTTTTCCAAAGAGGTTGATGGGGACAGAAGCGAGATTAATTGCACTAAGAGATACTGGACAAATTTCAGAGCCACGAGCGGCTTCGCGCTATCATCAGAGGCAAAAGAATAGTTATTTTGTTTGGTTAATAATTAGAGCTGTGCTTTCGATGGGGCTGCTTTAAAGGGGTGAAATGTAGATGGTATCAGACTAGCAAGTTCGGAAATTAACTTCCTACTCACCAAACATGGTGGAAAAAGGGTGGCTTGAAAGAAATGCAGATTAATCACCAACTTTTTTTTTTTGATCTCTTTTGTCCCTTTACCACTGTCTGAAATAATTTCCACAAATAGGAGACGTTTCACAGTGGGTATGAAGTGCTCAGCTTTCACTCATCAAACTTTAATCGGAACTGCATTTTAGTTTTTGAATAAAGAACACTTAAAAAATTTAGATGCAAATTATTTTGCATTATTCATGCTCTAAGTGTCCTTGTAGATTTAAACACTTCTGAGGCCACCTTGATTCAAGTAATTACCTAGGCCCTCACTGCTCCATCATGAATAAGGTATTTTGTACAAGTAAAGTATGCACCCGATGAGCTTTTAAAGTGGCTTTACACTGAACTTGTGTATTGCTTCTCCTGCATGAGTGATTCGAACATGCGTCGCAATCTGTCTCAGGTGGGAAATCCTGGCAGAGCATCCATGAGTGACGGAAGGAAGCCTACCAGCCTCGGCACACACTATTTCTTTGTCTTCGCAGAAGAATCTCAAAGTGATTCTCTCACTCGAGTCTTGTGGCTCCTCTTGAAAGTCTGAGGGAGCAATAGCTGCTAGGAGGGAGAGAAATGACAGTCATTTTTTTGGTTAACTCTTCATTCCCCACCCTGGCACCCCTCCGCCTGCTGCCTGCACTCAGTCACTTAAGGCATTCACAGAAGATAATATAAGTCTTTCTACTTTTATGTAGCATTGTACATCTGCCTCCCCATCTGTCCGCTCAGCCTCCCTCCCCTACCAGCTCTAGGTACCACCTGAGCAGGATTTTTCACACAATACAGTCAGCCCAGCACCGAGCAGACTGGCTGGGAGTTGCTCCCAACAAAATTGGCTGTGGGAGGGCAGGCTGAACCTACATCTACACATATATTGCCAGTGAAATGAGCTTGCAAGAGTTAAATTTAATTGGCTGAATCTCATAGTTGGCGTTTGTTGCAAAGTGCCCATAGTTTTTGGTTGGTTTTTTTTTTTTTTCTTTTCCAGCTAGATTGCTTTGAAGAATTATAGGAATTTTATGATGTGCTATTGGAGTTTCACTGGCAGAGATTACAGTAAAGGGGTTAAAGTTGGTTTACGTTAAAAAAAAATTATGCAGAAACCAATAAAAATAAACACACTCCAGTAGACTAAACTTGCTGGGCTTTTAGTTTTAGCTTAACAATAGAAGTTTAGACGATATCCAACATTGCAGCTTTTAGAAAATTAGTTGACACTCACAGTTGATCATCTTTACTACACAGCGGTATAATTAATATTTAAACATTCTAATAATGCAGCTTGCTTTGCATGCACTTTTCAGCCCCACCACAATATATTTTATCAGGAATGCTGCTAGCTTTTTCTTAGGTAATGTCGTTTTTAAAAGTTATATTTAAAATAGGTTATTGGCTTCTTGCTCGGTGCAAAAGAAATATCGATAGGCCAGTAGGCAGGTTTCATATGTCAGTTTGAGATTAAAGTGTGTCTTTATTGAAGACAATAGAAAATATATAAGGGGCTACTTCATTGCCATCATCATAAAATAAATATACTCAGAGACTATCGGTTTAGTTGGAGTCAGTCATCTTTCTTCATGCTTTCTATAATAAGAGGAACTTGTAATATCTTGATACAGAGCAAAATGAGGCAGTGCCCCACAGATCTGTGAAATACTGCACCTCTGACACCCACTCACAGCCAGAAAGCCTTTAATAAAGAAGTCAGGCAAGTAAAAAAAAGCCAACGAGGGAGTTTCACTTAAGTGTTGTCAGGGTTAAGGCTTCTGTCTCCCTGGCAGTTGAGTAAAATGGTGAGAAATGGTCAAAATGAAAAAGGACTGTGCTGGTTTATTTACTTAGGAGAGCTCTTTCCTCTTCAGGAGAGGTGGAGAGAAAAAGTTGTTTCAGGTGCTTTGCTCATCAGCTTAATCTGCCTGATTAGAGCAAGGTGCCCTTTATTCTTCAAGTTATAACTTCTGGCGAGGGGGGCTGTTCTTCTCTGAACTGGTCTGGACTCTTCCAGGAAGAGTTTTCTCCTGCTGTATTTCACACCCATGGGTCCTGCTGATGCCAGCCAGAAGGTTGGAGCTGCCTGGCTATTATTAACCACTGTGGATGAGTGGGTACCACTGGCAGAAGCCATTCCCATAGCTCCTTTGGGCTGATCCAAGGAAAAAAACCAAAACCATATAGGCAGGTCATATATACCTATTCTGGCTGCTGTGTGATGCAAGGAGGATCTCCTGAATTTCCCAGCTGGAGAAAGCATCCTGCAAAATGAGCTCCTGGTATAGCTCTTGGCCTTGCAGGTATTTAGTGGGATGCTGAGATGGTTTTTTTTTCAGAAGAGATGGGTTTTGTTAGGTGGGTCTGCACCGGGTTGCAAAGGTGCCTGAAGCTCAGCTGAGAACCCAGCCCTGGGTTTTGTCACGTTTCATTGCAAGTTTGAAAGCAGGCCTATTTCTATTAATACTGTTAATAAGAGACATATGTTTTGTCAAGCAAAACCACCCTTCTATTAAAATGGAGCATAATTTCATGCCTTTTTTTTTTTTTAACATTCATGCAAAAATAGCCATTTTCCCAACATGTCCCAGAAAGCCAAGTTGGAGAGTGCGTGTGCAAAATTTTACCAAGCCACAAGTATTCCCAGGCCAGATACCACTAAACACAAACCCTCAGCGCCTCACTGCTTTAAGCCAGTCCTAGGGCCTCAGCCTAATTGCCTGGGAGGCAATGGGAGTTTTTAATTTACTTAAAAAGTAGCAGAAATGTGCTTTAAATACTCTGTGTGTGCAGTGACCGTATGACTGACGCCATGAGATCCATAGCATGTGTGAAAATGGATTGCATATTGCTGAGAGCTTTCCCTGGGCTCTGCCATGGATCGCCTCGTGTCACGTGTGCCTGCAAAGAATTTGGGGATAGGGCTCGGCTGGGAGGTGTCTCTGGGTGTAAAACAAAGTCGCCTTGTCTTGGGAAAAGGGCGCGTGGGAGCCGCGGTGCCGCGTGCGCTCCGTCCATAGGGCAGGGGTGGAAGTGGGAGTTTTAAGGAAACAGATAAACAACACATAGAAAATGCTTAAAAATAGGGCCATAACTTCCAGCCTTGCCACGTTGTGACCCGAGTTATGGGTGAGAACTGCCCTGACTCGTACTTGTCAAATGAAACCAGAGCTGTGAGATGCTGCGATAGAGACCTTTGGGGTTGAGTTGGGAGCAAACCACCTCCCATGGGGTGGCTTGCTCCTCTTTTATCAGGTTTTGCTCAGGAAGGGAGTTACACACACCTTGGCTGCAAATAACAAGAAGAGCGTGGTCTATTTTAAACCTGCTGCTGAGGTGGTAAAGAAGAGATAAGTTGAAACCTAACTGCTATCTCGCTTGTGTGTGTGACAGATATGGCCAGAAATGGATAAAATTAAAAGCATTTTTCATATGCTTATAGCAACCTGGATGAGGGGGAAACACAGAGAAGAGAGCAGAAAAGTCAAGAGGTTTCTATCCCAAGTATATTTCTCCCATTACCTAAATTATAGGACTCCTTTCCCCAAACTGATATACATATTTTTGCTGTGTCTAAAAGCAAATTCTATAGTAGAGTTTGATTTCAGCATCAACCTTATGGCAGCCATGTGGGAGTGAGATTATGGGACATGTGGAACAAAAGTCTTCCAGCCAGAGGAGGCCTTCTGAGCATAATGATTCTTATTTAAATCAGTCTATGTTTTATTACTCAGCTGGGGAGGGGGGAAGGAAACCAAGGAAAAGAATATTTCTTTAAAACCACCGTCACCTGAATTGCAGATGAAGAGAAATTAAGTAGTTTTCAGCCTGCAGAATGGACAAACATTTTCATATCATAATAATAATTTCAAGCAATCCTCAATTCTATATTTTTGGGCTTTTTTTGAATTTTACATTTAAACTTGTTTTTCCTGTTGGCATGCCTGCCGATTCATTTGTAAATGTGCTTTAAATTCCTTTGTATATTACAATGAATGCCACCTCTTTAAACGCTCTTAGTAATTTAGCGAACTTCTTTGCCAGTGGGTGAAAGTACAGTATTGTACATGCATAAGAAAAGGTACATTCATTATGCTTCACGTATGAAAAGGTATATTAGGAACGGTTTTGCTTAAAGTGGAGGGGTGAATGGAGGAGCCCCTGATCCATCATAGGGCTTTTGCATGTGTGAGAATGTGTCTCTGTGAGCCCCGACGTCCCGAAATGTGGGTTGGGAACCTACCGGCAAATGTGTGCCTGTGAAACCTGAGAAGATTTATAACAAGTAGGTAATCGGTTCAGGCCCGTGAGAGGGGAGTGAAAAGCTCATGCTGGGGCTGAGCTGGAGTTTTAGGGAGAGGGGACAGAAAACCTGAGGGTCTGGTTTCTCCCTTCTCCCTCCATGGCTGTCATGAGGCTCCACGCTGTGCCATGGGAAAAGGGTCGTGCCAGGCAGAAGCTTGGGATACTCCTGTGATTTTAAACGTGTCTTGGTGTCGGGGCTGATGCCTGGAGCTTGCCACACAACCCATTTGTGGAGTGCTGTAGGTGGAGGGACAGAAGTGAGGTGTCCCTGGGAGCCTGGTGTTGCAATGCTTCCCACCTCCATCCCACAGCTTCTGTCTCTCTCCACATGAACGGGAAGGTTTAGTGAATGGCCTTTTTCTTGGTGTGAGAAATACATCCTGTGCTGTGATGAAAGGTAACGGTGGATATGGCCAGGCAGGGACAGCATCTCTGAGGAGAGCATGGCAGCACTGGGACAAATCCTGCTAGTTGTCTCCCCCTTTTTCTTGAGACCCCTCACTTTGGTGAGGTGAGTGGGATTCAGGCCCTTGGTTTGGCATTTCTGTGAAGAAAAACCACAGCCTTGCGGAGAGGGTTGGTCAGTTTATGGCCAATAAACATAAAAGCTGAGAGGGTTTCAATGAAACATTCTTCTCCAAACCAGAGGTCATTCATTTTGCACTTACTCCTTTTTGTGGTTTCTGAAAGTTTAATTTTAAGGAGAGGATGTGGGTATGCTCTGTTTGTTTTCTTTCTCTTTCCTTCTCTTTCTTTCCTTCTGAGCTCCTTACTTCGAATTACTTTCAGGGAAACGTGTGCAAATGGTTTCCAGTGGCATGCCAGCTGTCATTTTTCGATCAGGGCTGGGGGGGGAACCCAGAGTTTATTTACAAGACACAATTTTAAGCTAGATTCATTGTAATAAGTGCCACTGTAAGGCAGGCAAGGCAGAGTTAGCTTTCATTAACATTCTTCAATTCTGGAGCCCATCAGGAGGTAGATAAGGTACCACCGGGTCCATCCACCTCCCAGACCACAGGAGGACAATGCCAGGAATGTTTGCAATGTGTTTCTATTTTTGTCACACCTATGTGTGGCCATCCATCTGGTCTTAATCAATCAGTCTCATCCCGGAGCTTTGCTGTTCTCCCAGCTGAAATAATACACTTCTTCAGCAAGAGCTGTGCCTCAAGGAGGGTCACTACTCACCATTCCCCAGACAAGGCATATTAACAAGGCTTACATATTTGTAAACATAGGTAAACCCAGGAGGGGTGGTTGGGAAGGAACATTTTGAAATATGAATATTTTATGAATAAACCACTGTGTTGTTTACTTAGCGATATTACACAGGAAAACTTGATGAAGTACTAGAGGTAAATTTGTTTTAGCAAAAAAACAACAACCTCAACCCCTCAGAAGCACTGAGACAAAGATAAATGATGAAAGAGAGAATGATCCACCATCCTATTCAAGCAAAGGTAGCATATATAAAGTACGTTTTTGAAAGAGCAGAGAAGTGGGTGGTGAACACTGTAAAGTGTGCCATTTATTTATTTAGATTGCACATCAGGAGATAAAACAAATGAAAACTCTGACTTGTTAATAATTTACATTTAAGTGGAAAATTCTTACATGCTGTTAAGATACCTCCAAGACCTGACACTGCAAATGCAAATAATTTACATTCTTTGTGTGCACACAACTTCACTTGTCTGGAAGAAGGAAAAAAAAAATTCAAATATGTGTTCAGGGGGCGATGAAAACCAAGAGACATTATAATTATGTTTATTAATTTCGGATGCCTCTTTTGAAGCGTTCAGGGAGCTGACCTTCCCCATTCATCAGGTGTTCCTGGCTTAGAATCTGCTGGGCTATACCTCCCAACCTAGGAGGTAGGAGATGCAGAGAGGGGGGATTTCTTTTCAATAAGCAGCACTATTACTTCTCCCCCGAACAGCTTATGCAAAAAGTTTTGTGGGGGAGAAAAAAAGCCCCAGAAAAAAAAAAAGAAAAAGAAAAAAAAAAGAAAAAGAGGAGTGTGCATAACAATAACTACCTCTGTCCCTTCTGTTTTTGTTCTTTTCATGTCAGGGAACTTTTTAGCCGTGCTGCCCGGGTAACTGCTCTGGAAGGTTGGAATATCTCTTGTTGAAGGAGGTTTGTGATTGAGGGCCCTCTGACACAACCTTTTGTTGCTCTGAGGTGTTTGATCCTCTTTCCCTTTCTTCTAAAACCAATCCCATCCCTTTAAAAAATGGATAACCAGCACTTCTTTTACTTATTGTCAGCTTTTGGAAAGTTGCTGTGGGGGGTTGTAGAAGTTTAACTAGTTAACCCCTTGCATCCTGATAGCGGGGTGCTGTTAGTCCTTCTCCCTCGCCCCTTCCCGGACGGGGAATATTTCCATAGCTGTGTCAGGTATGCAAATCCTCTTTATAGGGAGCCATGTGACGGGTTGGCTTGCAGACAGTTTGCTCGCTGATCTTTCTTTGCCCTGGAGCTTGCTAAGGAAAACCAGGTCCAGCAGGGAGCTCTGAGCATGAGCAGGGGCTGAGGACTCAGTCCCCAAATCAGGACGGTGGCTTCTCAATCGCGCTGAAATTTCAAAATGAGTCAGAATTTGTAGCTGCTGATTTTCTTCTCTTTCCTTGAACTGAAACTTGTGAGAGTCACCACAGGCGTAGGCTGATCTGATACACTTTTTTTTCCCCCCTCTCTCTCTCTTTCTCTTTGAGAGCAGCTCTGAATAACAAGAATTCACAGAGAGTCACTCTTCAAAAGTGTGCGGCCAAATCTGAAAGTAACAAAGGAAGAACACCTTAAAATGAGATGTGTAATAAGAACGCTTGCTCAGAGCCTTGAGATTAAAAATGAGACTGTTTTTTGGTTTGTTTTTTTCAAAGGGAAGGGACACAACCCAAGCTATAGGAAAGAAAAGCAGCTTAAATGGATTATTTAACAAAAAGCAACTTCTAGCTCCTAGATAGTGACCTACATTCTGCACACAATGATGATGTTTTACGGTGGTGATAGGGTTAATAACCTAACATCATTCATGTAGTGTTTTTTGAAAATTGAATTTTACTGCTACAAAGTAAATGTAACAGCCCTCTGGAGACAATATTACAGGCACTTTATTGTTTGCTAAGCTGATGTCATCTTTCTACGGACTGACTTTAAAACAAAGGCAGAACATTTATTACAAATATCACTGTGTGAAAGGAAATCTACTGAAATATTGTTTAGAAGGTGGACTGATAAAAATGTATTAATACTTGGCTTTGATTATCTGCAAAGTTATGCCTGTGGAATGCTTTCTCGCGTGATGTCTGCTCATGAGAAATGTTCATCTTGGATATTGCACCTTCTTTTATTTTAATGTTATCCATCTCTGAGCATGTGTTACTTTTAAAATGTGTTTTATAATATACTCTACAGCTCATTTATAACTCTTTGCAGTTTCTTTGTAAGAATGTAATTGAGGTTCTGATCAAAACCTAAAATATTTCCCTTCAAAGCATTTTCATGTAAACAGGGCCATGCCCTCTTTGCTGAAATCACTGCAATTCTCACGTGAATAAAACCAGTGAGACTTGGCCCTGTCTTACAGTCATGCTTTGGCTCTGATCTGCCTTCTGCTGTGACCTTTCCCGGTGTCTGCAGGCTGCGGACCCATTAAGATCACTGTTTTCCAACCTGGAAACCCAATCAGGTGCCTACAGCAGCATCACCCAGCATGGCAAATATGCTGGAGACTGAAGATTCAGTGCCTACAAGTGAAGTTATCCTCTTTGGAGAACGACACTATATGTTTCTATACACAGTATTAGTGAAATGACCAGGTCTGAAAATTTTAGCCTGGTTGTAGATGACCCTGAGCTTTGAGTTTTATCATTCCCATGCAGCTTCTCTAAGTAGGTTTCAAGTGAACAAAATACATTTGTCCTTTTTGAGAAAAGCAAACGATTCATTTGCAAATAATTTAATATCCATTAAAGTTTAAATTTCCTTTGTTTACTCACTTGCAGAATGAATCAATGACCATTGCAAAGTAATAAGTACAATGAGGGAAAATACATTTTCCTGTATCATGGTACCACAGTTGTGGCTTTTGCAGGTGAAGCATAAAAAAACGTGAACAGCTTTATGAGGACGGGTGTCTAAGCAACTGATTAGCTCATCTTTGTTGAAGGAAGACTTCAAGAGAAGTGTAGGAAAGAGGGACAAATTTAGAAAGTGAGTAGTGGAGTTAGCAGTAAAACTAGTAACTTAGTAGGAGTCTGTGATATTAGTATCACTTCTGCAGTCTGTGAACGTGGAATGCCCTTTGCAAAGGTGGACATCTACCTACGCTCCCCAGCAGGAATTTATATTCATAACCCCCTTGTTATATATTTAATGCTGACAGGTTGTGGCAGCTTCTATCAGTGGGATTAAAACTGGCAATCAGATGATAACAGTTTACTTTTAATATCCTCAGAGCAAAGTTTTCAGATTGCCAACAATTATCAAAGGGTGTCTTTCCTGGTTCATTAATGCTAATATTCTTAGATGTTTGAATGTGATTTTGCATGTCAAGCCAATCTCCCTGGCATACCTCTGGACATCCTTTGACTGGGGCTGTGTGGCATTTTTTGTTTGATCTTTGGGGTTGCTCAGATAAATTTAATCCTGACATAAGCAATACTCATTCTGACATCAGCAGGATCTGCTCATAGGTAGAGCAGGGACGGCAAGCTCTGTCAGAATGTTGGAAAGGAGTTCTACTATTTGAAAATATAATTAAGAGCAGACTATTAACCTTTGGCTTAACCCACAAGTGGAGGTTTGTCTTAACATGACTGAATACAAATGTCCTTGTGTTTCTATATAAAATACCTTCCAGAGGCTTTACTCAGAAACCCTGGGTGGGTCTGACCAGGTTCTGCAGAATTCACCTCAAAGGTTAGGTGTCCCAAGGTATCTCTTCAGCCAAGACGAGAGCTAAGGCTTGAGCTGACCCTAAAGCTCTGAGGCCTTAGAAGAGGAGAAGGTCTCTGTGTGGAGGCTGAGACCACAGCTTTATCCAGCAGTTTGCACTTCTGTAAGAGTCAGAGGGAAGGGATGGAGGGCTCCTGGCTCGTATCATTCGGTGCTTCCCGATGAAAATCAGTTGACTTGCGGCTGTTGATCCCAGCTCTGGGTTTGACTCATACTGGCCACTATTCCCGAGGTCTACAAGAGGGCTATATATAACTACAATGTATAATGGTTGCTGTTAAATGCCTCAGCTTTGCAAATAGATGCACCAGACATCTCCTTTCTGTCTCATGTACTACAATTGTTTCAATTGTTTGAAGTCAAGTGCTTGACGCCTCTGAGAAAGAAGCCTCTGTAATGTCTCCCACAGTAGATAAGGCCAGTTGAAATGAAAATAAAGGTGATTCTTTATTGAACCCTGGACACAGTCGGGACTCTGTAGTTCTCTGGCTGCCTGACTGGAATAGCACAGTCTTAATGCCACTGTGGAGGGCTCTGAGCACTGACCTGGAGCTTGTAGTCTTGAAAAAGAGCCCTGAAACACAGAACAAATGCATGCAGAAAGGGAAAATAAGTACTTTCTTGCAGGGAAAATGTTGAAACAGCACCCCAGGTTATACAATCAGCATTTCTTCATTATTTTAGTTGTATTCTAGAATTCAGAAAAGGTTTGGCCTTAAAAAAACCTGTCCCAGCAGCAACAATGGCTATAATCACACATTTGAATGTAAGAATTAGTTTTATGCAGTGCACTAGAAAAAAAAAAACAAAAAAAACCCCCAAAATCTTGAGAACATTTTCAAAATAACCAGAGAAAAATAAACCATTCCTTATGTCAGTCTTGTTAGAGAGGGATTAAGAAACTGGCAATTATTTTGGCGACCTTAATTGTTGCTCTGCAGGAAAATATGTAATTAGAGCACGTTCGCAGGCCTGCACACCTGCAGCACATCCTACAGTATAATGTCAGCTTTCAGTGCTTGCTGGTGCCAGGTTCTATCACAACCAGGCACAGTGATGCTCTGAGAACATTTCGGACTCGTGTAATGTAGCTTCTGTGTATGAAAGAAGCAGGCATTTACACTGCCATACAATGGAGTGCATTACTGCAACACTGGTTTCATTCTTTCCCGACGCCTACCTTCAGCGCTGCTCTGGTTTACTCAGTTTGAGGTTTTATTGTTACGGTATAATAGTCCTGTACATTTCTGAAATTCCCTTATTATTCAGCTTATTAATACAGTACTGGCTTGATTATCAGGCTGCAGTTGTGAAGGGGAAGATTCAACGTGCTAGCAAAGTCAGAAGCTGGGTAAATTCCTGGGATAATGAGAACAATTGTTTGACGTGTTTGAGCCCGGCTCTGTGTGTGCACACAGCCGCCAATGCCAACGTACATGTGTGCATGCATGGGGTGCCCCTGCCTAAAAACAGAGTGAGAAACGCTGGAAGTCAGCTTTAATTTCTTGACAGAATGGGGGGGGAAATATTCTCTCCTTGTGCTGCTCCTCGCCTTTACCTCTTCCCAGAGTTGCTCCTCTAGAAAACTGGAAAGCGAGTTAAAATAAAGGCGCAGTGGAAGGAATAGCTGTCTTCCAGCTAAATTCAGTAATCTGGCATGCCGATAGTTAACAGACTTCTCCCCCTAAGGGAGATACACTGTATTTTGCTATCTGACATGTTGTCATATATAAAGAAATCAATTGGTAATTAAATGATGCACCTTGTGAAGATGACAAAAGGCATTTGGTTGCGAAAAGAGAACTGGGTTGTGAGGGGTTTGTAATGAAGGCCTAATGACTATTCATAAGAGATTTTCAGTCCGTTGATCCACTTGACTGGAAAGTTCTGCCCTGGAGAGTTAGTGCTGTCAGATTCTCTCACCTCAGAAAGCCGCCGCGATCGACGGTGTGGAGTATGAGCGAGAAATTATCTAGTTGTTGCTTCAGGCCTGTCTTAGGTCACATGCAGAAGGCACACATCTGGCTTCCTGTAGGTGCAACCTCGGGACATAAACTTTGACTAATTTTTAAACTATAAATATGTAAGGCTGACACTGAATAAGTTACCTTTTATTCATGTTTTCATAAATTTTCTAGTGCGTTAAAGGCTTTAGTGGAGCTCCCATTTTGGACTTCACAGCTTCTGTTGCTCTTGCAACAATTTTGTTTTCCTCTCCCCCGACAAGTGACATTTTAAGAGATTTCTGTGGCGCAGACACTGCCCACGTTACCTCCCTTCTCCTCTCCCACGACCAAAGGGCCAGCCAGGATTGTCATGGTGGGGTCACCTATGGAAGGGACCTGGTGGAGATGTCAGGAAGCATTATAGGGTCTCAACAGAGATTTTGCCCCCAGTGGAGCTCTTTGTTGGTATGCATTTCTCTGGTCACTAGCGCTCAGGATAATCATACCAGACCAACGAGATTCTCCTCCTCTGAGGTATTTCCTGATCTCTTCCATTTGCAGGATGTCCCTTGGATGGGTTTGCTTGGAGGTGACACACCAGGAGGTAGATACCCACAGTGTCCTAGTTAAACTGAGAGTTGCACCCTAATTGCCGAGACTACAGAGATGAGCACCTTTTGCACATCCATCTCCAATGCTGCACCCTCTTGAGTGAATAAATGTCTCTCTAGCGAGTGGTATTTTATAATTAAAACTGAAAAGGAACAAATTGATTTCAGGAAGCTATTCCAGAGCGAGTAGACGTTTCCTTATGCTGATCAAATCCAGCACAGCTCCTGGGTGAAAGCTCTGAGCTCTGTGCATGTTTGCTTTTGAAAAGTGGCCATCCACCTTATCTTATCAGGCAGCTCACCTTATCAAAGGTAAACATATTTACCACCTCGTTAAAGGTTCTTTGCAACAGCACTCCAAAGCTGTATTTGTGGACAAAAACCTGTCAAAGTCATTGTTTAAGACGGACAGGAGGACAGTTATGGTCAACTTTGGGGGTTTCTGTCTGTCAATAGTGGAGCAGCAAAGCAATTCAATACATTCTGCATATTTGAGATGGCCTCATTGGTGTTTCCTTCTTGCGTATTGTGGTTACTGAATTTTGCTGATGTGCTTGCCGGAGCTGACAAGGTGGGCCAAATGAATGGACAAATGCCAAAAAAACAATTATGTTTATTAATGTACATTGATTGCTTGTTTAGGGTATAAAACAAATTAAAAAATACATTAGTATTTAAACCTTCTTTTTATAGCTGGCCTAATGACTACACGTAATAGAGTGTCTAGTAAAGGACAATCTGCAGTACCTATAACTCCTGGCTTTATTGTCATATTATTTGAGTTGAGTTTAAAGGGATGGTTCTTTTATCATTTCTTTAAATGGCAGTTTGTGTTTTTTATCTTTTTTTTTCCCATATATAGGCCTTGAGTAAACTCATTAAGGCAATAATTAGCTAATCTTATTTACTTCAAACCCAGTACTGACCTCAGCTATGACAGCATTCTGATTTTGTGTCACCCAGCCACCCTTGGCTCCTACAGAAAGCATGGCGGGATCCCAACATTGCAGATAACTTCCCCCACACCTACCACCTTCCTGCCACACAACTTTCCCGAAGGAAAGAAAACTCTAAAAGGAGACGAGAAAACCCCAAACCTTTGCCTGTATTTACTTCTTTTTTCCCCATTTTCCCCATGCCCTCAAGCAGCCAGGAGGCACAAGGTTGTCAGGAGTGTGAGCCCTTTGAAGGAGGAGAGGAACATGCTCAGTCTTCCCCCTCTTTTCCCCAATTCCCATGAATGTCCCCAAGACCCACCACACACCCACCATCAAACCACAGCTTTTAAAGTGGGGCTGACTGACACTCAGGAGAGGACTCTGGGTTTATGGCCCAAGAAGTTGCTAAATAATTTTACAGTATCTCTTTTAAGTTTGGGCAAGAAAGTTATAGTGCTTTAAGTTAAGGGCAACATCACTCAGTATGGCCTTAGAAGTTCTGCCAAATAGCAAAGTGAAAGCCATAAAGTAAACATGACTTAGCGACACCTGGACCTTTCAGGTTTTATAGCAATTGTTTATAATGTTGGACTGGCCTCTAAAATACGTCTGCAGAAATGGTGCCGGAGCTTTATTTTACCTAACTTGCTCACTTTTTATGTTCTACTCAGGTTCTACCCTTCATTATTTGCACTTATTTAAGGAGTCCTGCTTTCTTTCCTTGCTCTTTTACTTGCCTTTTTATTCACTGGCCAAGGCGGTGACGTAGATTTAACAGCACGGTTTCCATGTTTAATGGGTGTCTTTCAGAATTCCTCAGCATTATCAGCACATGTGGCTCAGAACACAGCTAAACTGGCTCCAAAATATGTTTTTCCCATATTCTGGGTTCTCTTCTGAAAAGAAAAGCAGAGATGCTGTTGTTTCAAACAGCAGTAATTGGTTAAACTGGCTCCAAAATATACTTTTACTGTTTTCTGGGTTCCCTTCTGAAAGAAAAGCAGATATGTCATTGTCTCAAACAGCAGTTAAAAAAAAAATGGAACTAATTCTGAATCCACAAAAGTTTCCTTAAAATTATTTTTTTTCTTCTCTGTTGGAAACTCTTCTCATACAAAGCCCCTATAAACCTACCTCAGTGCTACCAGGCCCTATTGGAACTAATGGGGCCTGACAGTTCTTCAGTTAAAAATTATACATGAGGGTCACTTTCCCTTAAATTATCTATTGTATGCCAGCTGTTCACAACGACAATGGTCTTACTTTCTTCCCATTGCCTAAAATGGTTTTAACTTCACCACAAAGCTGTCTGACTCTCACTGCAGAGGGCTTTTAAACACACTTCTTCATCCTAAGCAGCACCTTGATGGTGCTACTAATTTCAGATAGATTTTTATCAGTTTCAGGGAAGGTTGGGAGTGTTTGTTTTCCTTGTTTCGTGTCACAACACTTGAGATATATCATAATTTCTCATTTGCTGTGCAACTTTATTCTATTTTTATGCTTCTGAGTGATGCTGCTTTAAGTGCCCATGAGTGGTACTTCCGGACCATAAGCACTATCAGAGGCAACCTCAGGCAGATAAAACTCCTTGTCTTTTTGTTGGGGAGGGGAGGAAGGGTCATCGTCAAGTGCTGGGGCTTTTTTTCCCCCTATTTTTTTCTTTCCTTCATGCCTATTAAAACTGAAGCTACCACATCTTCATAAAGGGAGACTACTCTTAGGTCAGACCTATTTCAGAATCAAAGCCTTCATCCTCAAGTGCTTCTCATTACTTGCTAAAGGCTTCAGTGGTCATTTTGGGGCTGTAATTAGAAAGACTGACACTGTTAAGGGATGCCTGTATAATGAAATATTCCTCAAAGTTTCTTTTGGGTGGCTTTTTTTTTTTAATTTTTGGTCCTGGTTTGAAAACAAGAAGCAACCAACTTTCCTGGCCTCCTTGATACTTAAATAAACCTGCCACCCTTATTTCCATAGATTAATGAATAGTGGAAAGTACGTGGCAAAGGTTTATTCTCATACTCCTCCCTGCCTTATCAGGGGCATTCTTTTTAATTATAAGATAAGCTTGATTTAGTGGTTATTTTTGCAACCTGGCAGAGCTACCACATCTGTAGGGCTGTTTGATTTTTAGCATCCAGTAGCTTTGACGACCCATGCTTCCCATACCTCTGGGCAACTGAGGAGCCTCCAGCAACACAACCAGTTGCAGCAGAAACCTGGCGCAGCTGCATATGGATGCTTATCATTAATTTATTTAAAAACCCGGTCACTGATCCACAGGCTGCGGCAGCTGGACAAGATCCCATATTGGTTGCAGTTACACATTTCTCCCGCTCCATTATGTGATCTTTCAGGGGTTGGGTGCATTAATATGCAACTGTTCTGTTTTCTTTCAGCTGGCTTGTAAACTCTTTAACCAGCCGAACAGAGTTTGCAATTGTTACGGGGTTGAGTGGGTGGATAGGAGCCGGGGCTGCAGCCTTGTCCAGTTGTAGATAGAATAAAATTGACAATGATGCAATGGAGCTGGCATCTGGACAACTCCGTGGGATGAATGGCACTGCTCTCGCAGTCCCTCCGGTGGTTGTACGCCTTGTAATAGCTAGCGTAGGAAGGGTGGTGAAAATTGATATGCACTATTACTACGTGTATAAAACTTAACACTGGGGCCATAGCACAGGTGGGGGGTTCCTGTTTATTGATTTTTATGACTCGGTTAGAACATACGGCTAATGCTTTTATACTCCAGGAGCTCTGGGAGTGCTCACCTCAGGTAATAAACCTCTCCGTACTTTGCAGTAGTTCACGATTTACATGTGAGCTTGCGTTCCACTGTGCAAAGCCATCCCTCTCCCTTCAGGAATACGTGGCTGAAAGGGAAAAGAAAGCAACTTTAAGTGGTTTTATTTCGGATTTTGCAAGCTACCCATTCCTGAGATGGAAATGGTCCCTTATTCTAATTACTCATATTTCCAAGAAAATTAGTCACACAAACTTATGTTATGTGTTGTCTCAGAGGTTGAAAGCAAATTAGGTTTCCAATAAGACAGTACATCAAACAAAGTAGCATGTTCTTGATGCAGATGACTTTTTTTTTAGAATTATGGTTGGACACTTTTGGCAGACAGATTGTCTTTTACTCTATCAAAATGACAGTTTCTTTTGTAACTGCTACATTCATAATTAGAAGGAGAGAAGCAATCTGCCCAATTTAATATACTAAAAGAAGTTTAGTGTCTTGTGCTAGTAATTTCATTATTTTTAAATATGAATTAATTGTCTTAAAATAATATTGTTAGAAGTATAACTAGTAGGATTATGGAGCTAATTCTCTTCTTTTTTAAACAGAGAAATCAAAGCTCCTATTAATGCACTTCAGGCTAGATTAGGATTTTAGGTTTATATCAGGTGTTCTGTTTGAAGATTCAGGGGAACAGGCTGGAGGCGGGGGAAACGAATCCTTAATGTGAAATTCCTCTGTACAAAACCTGAGCTCTCCCAGGTTTACTGTAAGCTTGCAAAGCTTAACTCGGGGTAATGAATGAGGAGAGCTAGATGGTTTAGCAGCCTGGGAATAGAAGAAAAGGCCTTTCACCTCGGGTTCACGCAGTTTCCTCAGGGAGCTCGGTGCCAAATGGGCTGCCTCTTTATTTTTTGGGTTGTTGTGAGAGGAGTTTCACACAGTCCCTGAGCTTTCTTTGTTCCTGGTGTTGATATAATGGTTATTCTGGTGCCCAAAATTGCACAGGTTTGCAAACACAAGGTCTCCAGTTCCCATCGAAACTCACGGGTGCAAGATGTAAGTCAGCAGAAAGGCCTCCAAAAAATCTGATATATACTTTGTTCAGAAACAATATTAACCTTGAAAGTTTAGCTTTCTCCCATGAAATCCAATCCTGACATGGGCTGTGCTTCAGTATTGTATTGAAAGAGGGAATAACTTTTAATTTCAAGTGAGATCTTTTTTGCTAAACATTCTGTTCTCTTTTGACCTCGAGGTAGGCACTGGCTGAAACCTGAACCCACTCAATGGAACCCAAAGGATGTTCCTATCCCAAAGCTATGAGCTGGGGGCTTTGGGCAGGTGCCTGGTGCAGAAGGCAGCACATCCTTTGGGTAACTGTTGTACATTTTGATACATTAATTAGAGGATGAGTTCCAGGTAGGAGTCCCACCCATGAGGGAACCAGGGAAAGTTTCTTTCCTCTAATAGCAGAGAGGATCTGGAGCAGCCTGGAGCACCCAGGACGCCCACCTTTCCAGCAGGGGAGGCGGTGTCTGGGGTGCTGTTATTAATACCACTTTTAGAAAAGGGAAAATACAGAAGGTCGAAAGAAAGGGAAAATACTTGAAGGCTTGAGGTCTGAAGCCTCATTCCACATCCCTTCTTTTACCTCTTAACCACAGGCAATGCCTCTGAAGTTTGCACGCTTAAAACAACGCAAATAATGCATTTTCAACAGAGATGTTTTCTCTGTTGGGACATCCCCCCTCTTGCTGCTGTTCCTTTTTGCTCAGTATCAACCGAGTCCTTGCCCTTTGCCACCAGCTCCATAGGAAAACAGCTGCAGAAAGCCTTATCCCAACCAGAATAAAATCATTATGACACAGCAAACCCAAACATGACATGTGGTTTCAACAGCCTCTTATGCCCTACTCCGCATTTCCTTTTGGCTGTGAGGATAAGGTTGGGGACCTGCCTAATAAGAACATTTCAGCTGACCATGAGGCACATGTAGATAGGAGAAACTTTGAGCCATTTTAAGCTCAAATTCTGGTGGGAAGCAGGCTTCTGGAGGTGGTGTTACTTCACATACACACATGCTGGCAGCCAGTAGCTTCTCATGTGCACAGCAACAAAAATCTATGCTGAAAGAGCATCAGTTTTAACACCAATTGCAGCATTTCTAGTGCTGCAAGGCATGAATTTTGCCCTTTTTTGCATTGATCAGGATATATTGAGTGAGACACCTGGTAGGAAAAAATAAAAAAGGGAAATAGGCCACGGAAAATATGTAGTCAATGGAGGGGTAGCTGGAGGAGCACAGCTTGTTTCTCGTTGCCGTTCTCAGGTGTCTGGCAGAGGAGTAGGAAATCACAGGTGAAGAGTGCTGGGGAAAATCCCACATGAGGGCATGGCTGGGTTTGACCTCCCCTCTTATTCTTCCATCTCCTTCTCCTCCCCATGGCACCTCCTGTTTGCTCCTGATGCCATGCGAGCATTGGATTGGGACCAGCTTGGTCGTGGAGAGATGGGCACTGTTATTAATTTGATGATCTACCTTGAGGACCATGAGCAATGAAGGGATCTCAGCCATTCAGGAGTTCTTGTCTCTGCAAAACCCAAGGAGAACACCACGGGCACGCAGAAGGCATCTGTCCAGCCCCAGGACATTGTTTCCTGCCATGTTTTCAAGGCTCACACTGAGCTATAGAGGCTTTAAAGCTGGTTAGAGAGGACAATCAGATATTTTTTCCCTAACAGAAAATGCTGGTGGTTTAGATATATGGGTCACTGCTAACTCTCCCTCTAATACTCTCTGGTCGATACACACCAAAGGGGAGAGAAGTCCGAGGCATGTCTGTCCTTGGGATGGAGCCAAATGTTCATTTCAGTAATGCTATTTACTGGGAGACATCTTGATTAACAGAGCTTAATACTATGTGAAATAGTTCCAAGTTATCTAGTTCTAGCAATATCTACGCTGTTGGCTCTTTCTGGTTTTGGGAGTTTTTTTAAGTGTTTCTCCCCGTAACCATCAGCTCCCACTGGGCATCCTGTCCTTCCTCAGGACATCATGTCATTGCCTATGTGCTCACACGCAGTGAAACCCAACATGAGGGCGATGGACACTGACTCAGAGGGCTGTTCTTACCTGTCTTAAAGCTGATAAATTTCTGCATGTGTCTCAGGAGTTTCACATCTGCCATCTAATGTGGGAAAGAGTGAAGTAGCCCAGGTACTTTCTCATTTCTCGCTGGCACAGAGCTGCTGGGCTGGGAGTTAAGTGTTGCACTCATTTCTGTAAATTCAGAAGCTGGTGCTGGTGGTGCAGTTTTTCACACAGCTTCTTCAGTGACCCCTAACATCTGCCTAACCCTTAAGCGTACACAAACCATTTCTGACTTGGGTTAGAGGGCAGAGGGATATTTTTGCCGTGCTCTTTTGCAAAGCATGTTTGTTGTAGCTCTAGGCCAATGATTTTTTTTTCCTAAGCGTTTTTACCTAGCGGATTTATGTACTGTGAGCATCTCTCTGGTCATATTTTTCCAGCGAACAATGCCGGATTTCCCCTCAATATTGAATGTATCCGAGGTTGGCTCTTTTATCACTCCTTTTCTTCTTAGTGTCTCAGAGTTTTGGGGTCTTCCTCTTTTGTCTCAGAAAGGAGCAGTGCTGAAAGCATTTCCACCTGGATGTTTAAATTATTTAAGTTGCAGGAACCAGACCTTTTCCCTCTTGAGTAGTTGTGGGTTTTAAAGGCTAAAATTGCTTCATCATGCCAAAGTGAAAGTATGCATAAATTATTTAGTTAAACCTGAGAAAATACAGACTTTTTCTCAGTGATCTTTCAAGGGCTGCCTACTTAAATTTCAGAAGAATGGGCAGGGGTTTCTCTTTCTCTCGCCTCTTTCTTTCTCTTGAAAAATATTTTAAGTACCTATTCAGTCTTTTCTGAGATAAAGCTGTGACCAAAAATTGGAGGGCTGGGTTTTGAGCAAGTTTCAGAATAGAAAGGAAAATGCTGTACAAATCCTGAGTGCCCCTACTTCATCACGGACCTATGAATACTCTCACCAGAGCAGGTAACAGGAGGTCGTGCCTGCTCCCAGTGCCAAGCAGAGGTTTGTGTCAACATTTCCACCGTGGCCTCCATTTGTCTGGAGTTTATAGCTTGACTGTAAAAATACAGAGGAGAAATTTTTTGGGTTTTTTTTTTTAGCTAACTTCCAAGGGGTTTTTAATTAATCTTGGGCCAGACTGTGGTATTCTGTGCATCTGCAATACAGAAACATCTTGTTGCGGGCACTAAGAGTCAGGTCATGCTCTTCCTGCAGCAGGATCCATCCCTATTTATTTTTAAGGTGTAATGATGCTGGTACTAAAGTTAATGAGAAAGCTGCCTTGGCTACAGGGGAGCAAGAATGGTGTTTAAACCTTCTCCAGGCCAGGAGAAGGACCCACCAGCACGGGACCTGGTTCTGTCAACACAGCAGAGTTTACAGGACTCGTCCCCTGTGTAAAGAAACCTGATCTTTTCCCGGCTGATGTCAATATTTCTGTCACTGGCTATGGAATCTAGATTAGGGTCAGATATAGGGATGTAAAAGAGAGGGGGGAAAAACCCAACACATTTCCCTGTGAAGGCAGTTATTTATTTTACAGTAGTTTTTTTTCATATAGTCTGTCTCCCTTGTAGTGTGTGGCGGTGGGAAAGGAAGGAGGAGAAAATACTCTTAGAAAAAGAAATACAGACCCTGCTCCATGGTCGAGGCTAGAGGGAACTCTGTTGCAAATTGTGAGGAGTTATCAGAGGGATAAGATTGCTGCAGGATCCGTTTCTTCATTTCGCAAACAATTAATTTGGCCTTGCTGAAATTGAAATGAAAAAAATAACGGGGAAAAAAAAAAATCTGAACAAAAGGCTGTGGCTGGTGGGGAGGCTGCAGGATCCGTTTCTTCATTTCGCAAACAATTAATTTGGCCTTGTTGAAATTGAAATGAAAAAAATAACGGGGGAAAAAAAATCTGAACAAAAGGCAGTGGCTGGTGGGGAGAGCAGCCAGGTCCTTGCCCTTTTGCTGGAGTCAGGGACGTGGCTGGGAGCTGGAGGGTGACAGCAGCCACTGCAGGAGGGTGAAGTGTCGGGGTCCATCCGCCGGTGATTCATTGCGGGAGAGACGCCGACACAGGGCAGGGCAGTGACTTCACATTTAGGGGATTGTGGCATGCCCTGCCATGAATATGTATTTTCAGAATGAGTGTATACACCAAAATCCCTTCAGTTTTTAGTCAATGGAGCCCTTACAATCAATCAGGTAGATGATACCATATGTGCAAAACCAATAGAGATCACAAAAATACATATTTATCCAAGCTGGTCCTTCAAGCTGTTGTGGTAAGTCAGATAAATTTTGCATGTTTTCAAAACTGGAGCAGCGGCGAGCAGAAAGCTGGAAAGGATGTTAGGAGCTGGTTCCTAATATAAATTCTGCTTAGCTGCTGGAAACTCTTCCTAGTTCCTCCTACCAACTCCCATCTACTTTAATCAACAGTTTGGGGGGGTTTATCTCTTTTGCACTTCGAGGGGAAAAGGAGCACAGCAGAAAAAAGAGGAGAAATAACTTTAGTAGCTGTGGTTCAGCAAGAGAGTGGAGACATGAGGGGGGAAATAAATTGTTAAAAATCACAGTGTGAGATGGGGAATCAGCTGTAGCTGCAAATCTCATTGCTTTGGTTTAGTTTCTGCCACAACCTGCACATTAGCATTTTCTCTCTCTGAATTATTGTGAAGATTTGTATTATATGTAATTACAATACAAAGAGGCTCTGCCAGATAAAGCTATTTGCTGAAGTACTGTTTTCAAAAAACACAGAGTCCTTTCACACTTTAACTTACACCTTTTCATTACCTGCTAATAAAAGTACAGTGGATAGATTTGCCTAAACATGTCTTGCTAAGAACATTAACCCCACGGGTAACTCTGGCCTTTTGAGATACAAGCTTTCAATTTTAATAATGTCTCCTTACCAAAAAAAAAAAGTCAAGCAAAGATACTGAACTATTTGTGCCTCTTTTTGCCAATGTTGCAAGTGTCCTCATCCTGTAGATAACAGAGTTAAGTATAGAAAATGCATTGTGGCCAGGCTCTCAGATTCACTACTGCCATGTGAATTATAAATCTTACAAACAGGGGTGATACATCATTTTTTATTAAACTTATAACATGACTGCTGCACAAATAGTGTTTACATAGAAGGGTATACATTTAATTTACTCTCTGGGAACATTTCTAAAGAATATAAATTGCATTTTGAAAGCTTCCTTCTCCATAAAGTTCATCAATTTTTTCCCCCTCCTTTATTTTTTTATTTTTATTTTTTTCTGGCATTTTAATTGGAGCATCCAAACCGCACGTCCTCACTCAAAGTATCAAAGACCAAATATCTGTTGTGCGGTTATAAAATCAACTCTAATTTTCTTGCTATGAAGTAGCAGATAATCAGCCTGTAAATTTTACCTACATTACTGTGGGGATGCGGAGCTATAAATTCCAACCAGTATGCAGGTTGGTGAAAATTGAGGTCTAGGCAGCAATGCATGTCCATAAACTTTTCTCAGGTTATTGGAATAGAACAAATCAAAAGCTGTTCCTGGTTGTATGATATTCTCTTTTGATAGACCGGGCTGCTTGTTGTTAGCAATCCAAGTGCAGAGGTTAGTCAGAGCAGAATGTAATTTCTAGCAATCTGACAGACCTGCGGATTGAAGCGGCAGGTTTTCCCTTCCGATTTCAGGGAATTGCTTCTTACTGTGACAAATGATTAGCTGTTATCTCAGACTGAATTTGATTTCTACAAGCAGCTGAGTCAGGTAACTTTGTGGTATTTGAGGGGGTTTTACAGGAAATGAAATCAGCTCCCCAGTCACATGCAGATCAAATGAAATCTTCCTGTTGGGGTAAAAATTGTGCTTTTTGGTTAACTACAGGCAAGTTTACCAAATACACATCTATATGTTGGCGATTTTATGAATTTTATTGTTTTAGCATCCCAGTCAAGCCTGTGCTCCACTGGTGCTGAGAGCCAGCATGGACGGAGGGTGCTGAGGGTAAAGTTAAAGCTGGCAGTGCCAGATGTGCACTATGAACAAAGGTACCCAGGGTGATGTGGCATAAACTACAGTTACTAAATTTGGCTCCACATTGTTTCCACACAAGGGAGCGAATGGTGATGTTAATCAGATTAGACTCATTAAGAGGAAAAAAAAAAACCCTCGCCCTTCACACAATGCCTTCTGCATCACTTAACCCCACACGGGAGGCGGAGGTGTTGTCACGCTGGGTGGTGGCTCTTGCACCAGTCCTGCACCCGCAGGTGAAAAT